>NC_090924.1:19375000-20000000 GCF_040938575.1 Ambystoma mexicanum | reverse complement strand
TAGACAACTGCAAGAGGCGGAACTCGAGGTTAAACACAGTGAAGGAGAAGCAGACAGGTTGAACACGCCAAGCTCTCTCGCTAAACTAAAGGAAGCACTGGATCTCTTCCATCAACTAGCGGACAGGGAGTTAAAGTACTTCATCCAACCCGCAATGGCCCATAGATATGGGGAGTAGAGGAGACCGGGAAGGCACCTGGTGGCACTGATCAGACATGAACGGGGATACAGGAAAATCACTGCAGTGAGAACAACAAAGGGAGTGACATTAGTGAAACCGAGTGAAATAGCGAAAGTATTCAGCGAGTACTATGAATCCCTGTACGCCACGAGAGGCACTCTACAGGAAGACGAGCTCAGAGAATATATCAAAACAGCAGCACTTCCCAGACACAGCGCTGAAGCCATGGAAGCCCTGGCAAAACCCCTTACGACTGAGGAATTACTGAGTGCAGTTGGAGCCTTCCCCACAGTGAAGGCCCCGGCACAGATGGTATAACGGCAGAATTTTAGAAGGAATGGGGCCCAGTAGTAGCTCAACATATGCTGGGGGTTTGGGAGGAGGGATTGATGTCGGGAGTATTACCCCTGTCGATGCCGGAAGCAGTGGTGACACTGATCCTCAAGCCAGGAAGGACCCAGTAGACTGCTCCTCATACTGCCTGATCTCCCTGTTAAACCTAGACACCAAAATATTTGCTAAGGTGCTGGTGGACCGCCTGCTCCCCTGCTCCCCTATGTCACACAGATAATACACCGGGATCAGTCAGGATTCATCCCCGGGAGGTCGACATCACTGAATCTCAGGCGCTTGTTTGCAATCCTGGCACAAATAGACCCCTCCACGCAGGCATTGGGGGCATTTTGGACATGGAAAAGGCATTCAACTCTGTTGAACGGAACTATCTTTTCAAAGTGCTCACCCAGGTGGGAATCCCTGCATACTTTCTAAGAGCAGTACGGCTGCTCTGCGTGGGATCCAGTGCGCAAATTAATATAGGGGGCACATGGTTGGGCCTGTTTGCACTCGGGAGGGGGACCAGACAGGGGTGTCCACTCTCTCCATTATTGTTTCCTATTGCAATTGAGGTCTTGGCTAGCAGGCTGCAGAGGTTCCACAGGCAGAGGGGCTTATCCATTGGAGGGCCAAGCAAACTAGTATCATTGTATGCGGATGATGCAATAATATACATTAAGAACCCAGGCGATTAATCTTGCACCATTAATGCAGGAAATAGCTGAATTTGGCAGAGCTTCGGGACTCAGGTTAAACCGTATTAAATCGTCCCTATTCCGCCTGAATGAGGTGACCACCTGCCCTCCGGATACAGAAGGTTTTGGTTGGGAACAGAACGTCGTGACATACCTGGGGGTGAGGGTCAGTAGGGAAGCTCAATCCTTGTTAAACAACAACCATAGCACCTACCAAAAGGCTTTATAATCCAGCGTGGACAGATGGTGCAGACTCCCACTCATGCTTATGAGCAGGGTGGCACTGGCCCAGATGATGGTGGTCCCAAAACTCCTCTATATGTTTCAAAACATACCGGTGTGGCTGGGAATGAGCTATTTCCGCGAGGTCCGCTCCCAAATGATTAAACTGGCCTGGTACCTGAAAGCCCAGCGTATAAGATGGCAGGTGTTGGTCTTCCCTTGGGAGAGGGGGGGAATAGGCGCACCTGACATGGAGACATACTTTCTAGCAGACCAATTGTCCTTTGCAAGGTTCTGGATGGTAGGGGCACCGCTAACGCCCCACGTGTGCATAGAGAGAAGCACGGTACACCCCTACGCATTACAGGGAGTGCTGATATCGGGCCAGGTGGCAGATAAGAGCAGGATTGACCCAGTGGCCTGCACTGTACATGCGTGGAAAAGAACTCTGGCAAGACTGGGAGTGGAGCACCCATTTGATCCAGGCATCTCAATATGGCAGATAAAGGCCCTGGCACTGACATGCAATGTGTCCTTGGTGCGAGATTGGGAGGGAGCGGGAATAGCACGACTGGCATATATGTATCCAAATGGTAGGTTTGTAACCCAGTAAGGGTTTGTTGACAAGATGGGTGGCAGATTCCTGTGCAGGCTGCAGGATGAAAGCTGCTTTCCAGGAGTGGGCCCCGGCACTCCCAGACATTCCACAAACAACACCGTTACTGCATTACATCAGAAACTCACCGGTGTGCAGGGTGGTGATATCAGCAATATATAAGCTCATCCTGGCAGATTCACACCACACTCCCCCACCTGCAAAAGTCCGTTGGAGAATGACTCGGGAGAGAGCTTCAGTTACAAGCAATGGTCAATGATATGTGGCACCACACACACAGGAGCCTTCAGCTCCAGATAGCAATTAAACCAGCTGAAAACCCTCCATAGGTCTAATATCTCACCAGCACGAGTACACAAATATAACAACACTAAACCAGCTACATGCCCAAGATGTAATGCAGACCAGGCAGATTTTACACATATGCTGTGGTCGTGTGCTAAGCTGTGCCCATATTGAGAGGCCGTAATCGGGGTCATTACAGAGAAACTGGGGCAACCTATTTCATGTACAATGATGTGTGGTATGTTTGGTTGGTCGCCTGGGGTACCAAAGCGATATCGTACACTGCTGGTGACCTGCATGATAGCAGCCAGAAGGTGCATTCTGATGAGATGGACAAATGCTTCCCACAAAGGGTGAACAAATGGCTTAGGGACTTGATCTGGCTGAGGGACTCAGACAGAGACTATGCCGTCCTATGCGGGCAGCAAAACGGACCTAAATGCATCTGGGGCCCCCAACGGCTTATCCTATAAAACTAGAAATTGTGTCCCAACCGATATTGAAAATGTTTACAGTGATCTTTGATATAGCATTATTGCACTAATATGTGATATAATGTGGTCTGAAGAAGTAAAGATGCAAACAGTATAAACAATAAATCTTTAAAAACAAAAGTTCACAGTCTGGGTAAAAAAGACCCTCTTTTCTCAGAATCACTTTGGACCAAATAGGTTTCCTTAAAAAAATTGTATTTCATGAAGTACACAGAAACAAGGTAGTGTCACATGGTAGTGACATTATATATGTAATTTCTAGGAATCTGAACACATATTAATTTGCCCTCATGAGACGTGGGTGGGCTTTACTCACACTTATCAATCATTTAACAGACATCAGTGAACATTCTCAAATGATCTGTAGCACCACCCCTTCAACGTCGAAACACGTGTTGGCTTCCATGAATGATGTTCAGGCATTGAAATTGGTGTCTGGAAGGTTTTTTAGTTATTCAAATGATTTCTTCATGCTGAATATTCTTTATTACACTTAAGACTACTGATGAATGACTGAATGAATGAATTAATCACAATTCAGGCTCTGTTATTTGTCACACAATACTGTTTTGACACTTTTAATTTTAATAAGTAATTGTTTTGTTTTCTGTTTAATTCTCACGATGAAGCATGTATTCCTGCATGGTGAATATTGAAGAACAATCTGATCAAGTTATATAAAAATATGACACATATGACTCCAAACAAAAAAGCAGTCATCATATCCTGCTTATCAGCATATTTACATTGCAAAGAGTAGGATAGTTTTGGCGCATGTGAGAGGCGTATGCATCCCTGCTCTCTAGCCCACAAAGCTCCTCGTGTCCACCACTTCCCGTCTCAGCAAAGGCTGAGGGGCAACTGGAAGCTGGTAGTTGGAACAGTTCGGAAGAGGGTGCATGGATGTAATCTTTCTCTCCTGCACAAAGCCACTGGCAAGTGAGTGAACTTGCACATTTGATAACAATACCTGGAGAATGGTGTGTTCACATTTTAAATTTACAGTAATACTTTTCAAACTAGATGAGTGCATATGAAAACAATGGTAATACCTGGCAAATTGTTTGATTAGCTGAGCGTATATGCATATGATTGGAAACAATGCACAAATCATAATTGTCCCCTCGGAAGTGGACATGTGGTGTGTCTATCACGAATGTTGCATGAGGTAATAACTGTTACTTTATGTGGTGCACTTGCTAAACAAAGAGCCATTTAAACGTTATGAATACTTGCAGCTTAAAGTCAAGCTAGATATGCAATATTTCAGAACTTCTGCATGAGGAAACATGATTACTGTTTACAGTATTCTGAAAGGCGTGTGTCTTGGCTTGCATTCCTTCAAAATATGCATTTTACGCATGTGCAAGTGAAGGAAAGGCATGTGGGTCAGCAGTGGGTCACAAGGCAGCTGCCCCATGAAGCTGCCCATGGAATTTGCATAATTATCAGTACTCATTGTTGTGAAGGGAAAAGGGACCGGGCCCCTTTAAGTGAAAACGAAAGGAGAAGAGGGACAGGGGGAGGGGCGGGAGGAGGGGAGGCGGGAAAGAGAGGGGAGTTAGTTACTGTAGGAATAAAGTAGAGTCAAGACGTACTCAGGTGTCCGTGTCTTTATTTGGGCCCAATTGTGCCCGTAACAACTGACAACGAGCGCGGTAGAAACCGCCTTCGAGGAAGATAAGGTGAGCGTGGAGCGCAGCGCAGTCAAGGAGCGACTGCAAGCGAGTGTCGAGATGTGGAGAGATGCCGGAGTCGCGGAGGGACCCAGCGGCCCCCAGCAAGGAGTAGGATGGCAGCGCCGGTGAGGAGACCAGCAGCCAGTCCAGTAGGAGCCGAGGAGCGTGCTGCCTGCCAGGACAGACGGAAGACGTCCAGAGGACCGCAGTGCGTATGCGGAGGGGGCCCAGCCACGTAAGAGTGCGCAAGGAGGAGCAGCATGTACGGTGAGGAGGCCCATCCACGTAAGAGTGCGCGAGGAGGAGCCGGCCCGGGAAAGAGGCCCGGACGCACAGAAACGAACGGAGAGTATCGCTGCCGAAGAAGGGAAAGCCCAGGAAGCTCCAGAACAGGCGCACAGATACGGAAAAGGAAGGGCCCAACACGGGCAGAAAGTGGCGCAACAGTGACACTGCAGCCACACACATCAGCCACTTGAAAATGAGGAAACCAAGCCAAACATCAGTCATAGCCATAAGCCACTTGAAATGAGGAAACAAGGTCAAACATGAGTCATAGCGATAGGCAACTTTAAAGTGAGGAAACGAAGGCCAGCATCAGTCACAGCCATAAACCACTTGAAAGCGAGGACACAAGGGCAATAATCAGTCATAGCCACAAGCCACTTGAAAGCGAGGACACAAGGGCAATCATCAGTCATAGCCACAAGCCACTTGAAAGCGAGGCCACAAGGGCAAACATCAGTCATAGCCACAAGCCGCTTGAAAGCGAGAAAACAAGGGCAAGCGTCAGCCATATCCATAAGCCACTTGGAAACGAGGGAACAAAGGTGAACATTAGTCAAACATCACAAGCCACTTGAAAACGAGAAAACAAAGGTACGCATCAGTCATAGTAAGAATCTATGTGTAAACACAAACACCAGCACAGCCACAAAACACGTAGAAAAGAGGACTTTCGTTGTGGCGCAGTAACCACTCCAACCATCATCTACCATGTCACAGTCAGGAAGCGCAGCAGTAGACACCACGGCACCCGCAACACCAGTGGTAACTCCCATGAACCCTGTATCATTCTTACGCCGCCCGAACCCATTTGCACTAGAACCTCAGGAAAACCAGGGCCAGAGTTGGCAGGAGTGGATGGACGAGTTAGAAGAATTCATGAGGGCAGTAGGAAACCAGGATGCACCGAACAAACTAGACATCTTCACAAACCTGGTCAGAAAAGACATAAAGAGCGTCATCAAGACCATACCGCAAGCAGAGAGGATGACGTACCCGAAACTCATCGAAGCCATCAACAGCTGCCTAGTACTAGTTCCGAACAGAGACAATGAACGTGATATATTCAACCAGTGCACTCAGATTCCCCAGGAAAAAGTCGGACAGTTCATATTACGTCTTCAGAGGAAAATTACATATTGCGACTTTGCCAACTTTAAAGACGACAAAGTCATCTGCCTAAGAGTTGTCGAGGGATGCCTGTCCTCAATATTCCGCAAACTCCTGCTAAAGAAGCCGCTACCTCTAAAGGAGATAGCTCAGCTAGCCAGAGTATATGAAAGGGTAGACATCCAAGCTGCCCACATAGAGAACCCAAAGAAGACAGACTCTATAGCGGCCATCACCAGTGGTCAACCAGGCCGCCAACCTGGCAACACGTACAGACAAGACCAGTGGAACCCCACAAGACGAACACCACCAGAAAGGCAATGCTACCGCTGTGGCTTTGAATTCCCACACAAAGGTCAATGCCCAGTGATCGGCCAAATGTGCATGAGGTGTGGTCAAGAAAATCATTTCCAGAGCATGTGCCGGGAGAAAACGCCCACACTGCCTGCATACCTGCCACCGAACAACTACCGGCGATGCACTTTGAACCGCAGAGATCCTTCAACCCACAACCGTATCCTGAACGGGAGAACACCAAAACCAACAATCCCAGAACCATAGCCAACTCGGGGTTCATCAGAGCAGTTGAGAACCTGCAAGTAGAACCGACAAATGAAACCTACCCCAACCAAGAACAAATATACCACATGCAATCCTATCCCAACGAAGAACTCAGGAGAGAGAATCCCACCAGAGACCCATACGAGAACCCACCCATTGAAGAACAACCACCAGAACCGGAACAATAAGCAGAATATGATCGATACAGCAGGGAGCATGTCCGCCTCATCTCGGACTCCTCAGACGACAGCACTGTTCCCAGGGTAACAGTCCACCTAGGAGGGACCGATACCCCATTCTTGGTAGACACGGGAGCTACCGTCAACATCATGAGTCACCAAACCTGCGAACACATAGCGGACAAGTTCCCGCTACAACCATCACACGCCCATATCTTTCAATGGGGCGCAACACAACCACTGAACTCCAAAGGACAATTTGTGTGTGACCTGATACACAGAGGAAGGAGAGTCCAGACTGCAATACATGTTATCCACAGCCCAGCGACAGAGAGGTGTCTCCTCAGCCACAAAATAGCTGTCGCGTTACACCTGATTGACATTCATTATGACCTATCCAAGGGCTCCCACCCAACTCCCAATACAAACGGGCCATCAGCCGGAAGCCCCTGGATGTTGAGACACTAAAAACGCCTACCCTGGCCTGTTCGAAGGAGTGGGCATGCTGAAGGACAATGTAATCAAATGGCACATCGACCCGTTGGTACGACAAGTGCCACAACACACCAGACAGATAGGTTTTCGTCTACAAGCCAAAGTCACCCATGAGCTGCAAACACTACTGAAAAACGACATAGAGTGCGGCGGGACCCACACCATGGGTGTCCCCACTAGTGGTCGTCCCTTAAGTAGACGGACGCCTTCGTCTCTGCGTTGATATGAGGATCCCCAATACAGCTATTCAACGGGAGAGGCACCCAGGACCGAACATAGAAGACATGCTAATAAGACTTAACCAAGCCACCAAGTTCTCAAAGCTGGACCTTAACCAGGGTTACCACCAGCTAGTCATAGATCCCGAATCAAGGCCCATCACAACTTTCACTACTCACAAGGGCCTGTTCTGCTACAAATGGCTAAACTTCGGCATATCATCCGCCACAGATATCTTTCAAGAAACTATTCGCAGGTTAATCAGCCCGGTCACCAACGCATTCAATTACAGTGATGATATCCTCATCTTCGGAGTCACACAAGACCAACACGACGAGGTGCTTCACCAAGTCTGTCACATCCTCCAATATGCTGGACTCACGCTCAACAGCAAGAAGTGCAAGATTAATACTCACACCCTATGTTTCTTCGGCCACATTTTTTCGGACCAAGGCATTAAAGCCGATCCAGACAAAATTAGCACCATAACAAAACTGTCCAGCCCACGAGACGTGTCCAAACTCTGTTTGTTTCTGGGCATGGCAGGGTACTGCGCACGCTACCTCCCACAGTACGCCACACTCACATGCCCGCTACGACAACTGCTGAAGAAGGATCAACCATTCACGTGGTCAGACCAGTGCCAACAAGCATTCTCCTCCATCAAACGAGAACTGGCGACCAACCGCCAGCTGGCATGCTTCAATCCATGATGGTGAACGGAAATCACGGTAGACGCCAGCCCGGTAGGGCTAGGAGCAATTCTGGCCCAAACCGACCCACAGCACGACGCCACAACCCACATTGTAGCATATGCCAGCCGTGCATTAAACACTACCGAGCAAGCTTATTCGCAGGCAGAGTGCGAGAGTCTGGCCGCCATATGGTCGTGCGAAAAGTTCCACCATTTCATCATCGGACACACCTTCGAACTCATAATGGACCACCAGGCCCTGTTGGCTCTCTTTGGCAACCCAAAGATCAAGATGCCGCCGTGCATAGAGCGATGGGGCATTCGCCTCCAGGAATACGATTATAACATCATTCACAAATCTGGGGACGATGCCAACCCCGCAGACTTCCTGTCACGCCACCCGGACAGGGTGTCCGACACCATGTTGCAAGGAGAAGCTGATCAATACGTGGCATACCTGTCACTAAACGCCCTTCCTCCGGCAATCACAGCACAACTTTTTGCGGAAAAGAGCAGAGGAGACCCCACCGTCAGAGCGGCGATACACCTTACAAACACAAACAAGTGGCGACAAGTTGCCAACTAATACTGTGAGCCGGGGGAGAGGGGGAAGTAGACAGAAGAGACCTAGCGAGAATGGGGAAAATACACAACGAACTAGCCACAACAAGTGAATGCACCCTACTCAGAGGGAATCGCCTCATAGCACCCAAGAGCCTAAGAAAACCCCTGGTCATGATTGCACACGATGGTCTTCGAGGCATGGCCAACACGAAAAAGATATTACAGAACCAGATGTGGTTTCCCCACATGGACACGATCGTGGATGACATATTGAGACATTGCAGCACGTGCCAGATAAATGCAGCCAGCCCACCACCATGTCCGCTGCAGATAGTTCCCCTCCCGGAAGGACCATGGCAGCGTGTGGCACTCGATTTATACGGCCCACTGGAAGAGCGAGATCACCTGTTGGTGGCCATCGATGAGTACTCCCGATTCCCACTGGTGAAACATGTGCAGTCCACAGCCTTCCATCACGTAGTGGGCACAATAGACGAGCTATTCAGCGAATGGGGCATCCCAAACACAGTGAATACGGACAATGGTTCCGCGTTCCAGGGCCAAGAATTCAAGAACTTCGCTGTGCACCTAGGGTTCCACCACCAAAAGATTACACCGCTTTGGCCCCACGCCAATGGAATGATGGAAAGCTTCATGGTGAACATCATGCACACGCGTCAAAGAGCGGCAACAGACCAAGCCTTGATGCCCCAAGCCATCTCGCAGATGCTTCGAAGCTACCGACACACCCCGCATGAGGCGACCGGCCGCACCCCAGCTGAACTTATGACCAAGTACAAACCCCGATCCCGGCTTCCCCAACTGGAAGACTACACAGCCGAAGAAGACGACGAAATAAGGCATCGAGAAGCAGAGAAAAGGCAAAAGGCCAAGGAATGGGCCGACAGGAAAAGGAAAGACAGAAAACCACTCATTCCTGTCGGAGAGACAGTGCTAGTCCGGCAGGCCCCGCGCCGGAAAACTGACTCAACACACCAGCCTGAATAAATGTTTGTGACTGAAGTAAAAGGGCCCATGATCACTGCGATAGGGGACCATGGCGAAATAACCAGAAACGCCTCATTCTTTCGGAGAATGTTCCAGGAAGATCCGACTGAGGACATGCCCCTTGAGGACGAAGGGCTCGAGAACCCGAAGGCTCCCCCAGCCCCACCAGAGGAGCCCATGCCAGCAGACCCAGAGGATGAGAGAAGCGATCAGGCCGAGAGGCCTCACAGAATGGCCCACCTGTCTCATCGAAGAAATGTAGTCCTCGGACTGACTCGATAAGTAAGAGGGGGGTGTTGTGAAGGGAAAAGGGACCGGGCCTCTTTAAGTGAAACCAAAAGGGGGAGGGGCGGGAGGAGGGGAGACGGGAAAGAGAGGGGAGTTAGTTACTGTAGGAATAAAGTAGAGTCAAGACGTACTCAGGTGTCCGTGTCTTTATTTGGGCCCAAGTGCGCCCGTTATACTCATGTTCGTACAGATACTTCGACACACTGTGCATATTGATGCAAAAGGTTTGTGAGAATGTGGGCATCCAAGGTGGTTAGATTCACATCGCTTTTGGAAAAGACCACCATCTTTTGAGACTGAAAGTGAAGGCATCAACGGGTCAAACATAGCTTTAGCTCCAACTTTTTACATGGCCGGCTTGTGTAGCATGTAAATCTTAATTAAATAAAAAGCACCACAGAATATTTGGGACCTCGTCATAATATTATGCCGTCAGAAAAGGAACATCTTTATACATAAAGTGGAATGTATGTATGTGTGTATGTTTGTTCGGCTATACAAATCCACACAGTTGAACCCACTGCTTCCATATTTTGCATGTGTTCCTCATTTGTCTGGGGCAAGATTGTAATCTATGTTTGTATGCAAAAAATTCACTCCGTAGACACCCTCATTTACTGATACTCGCCCCAATTCAAAGCAAAATGTTCAATGTGTTGGGTTTTCCTTTGAAATGTATTACTACTGTATACAGTTCGAAAGTGTTTATTAAAGCATTTTTAAAGAGAATTAAAAAAAAATGTGTTTCATCATGCTACTCCAAATATGGGAAATGGCAAGGTTACAGTTTACTGAAGTTCATTCACGAAAAGAGAGCACAATAAATCTTTCTTGGACATTTTCTCAAATGTGCTGAAGCTATTGAGTGACTAAAACATGCCGCACAAAAAACAAACATCAGTTGGAAAAGCTCAATCTGATGCAAAGCCAAAATCAATATCAAGAGCTTCTAAAACACTACAACAAATAGCAGCATGACTTGCTGACCAGAGGACACAAGCAACTTTCTCCAAGGCAAATGACATGCCAGAGCAAACTGAAGCAAAACTTGCTGATATGAGGGACAAGAGCAACATCCTCCAGGGCACATGAGACAGCAGAGCAAACTGAAGCAAGACTTGCTGACCAGAGCACAAGAGAAACATCCTCCAGGGCACATGAGACACCACTCGATCAGGACATGGGCAAACCCAGATAGTTTTGAATTGCTAAGTAAGGGTATTAGCTCTGTTGGTGACAAACAGGAAGAAACAGGTCACTCTAAGGGTAATGGAGGCAGTGGCACAGAATTTATTGTTTGTCTTGTTGAATTTTCTTGCTCTGAAGCATTATCTGCTTTCTTGAGACATTCCAAAATTACAAACATCGAAAGAGTTGCTTTAGAAAACAGGGCATTAATTACGATATGGCAAATTTGTACAAGATGTTTAAGCAGTCTTTGAAATGAATCTGTTTTTGTGTAATATCGCCTCACATTCTCTATACAGCTTTTTAATGTATTTCTTCTTCTTTATTCAGCACAGATAATACTGACACTAAATTCACTAGTGTCTTGAGATATATTCCCTAAATCTCACCATTCCAAACACACATTCAGCTTACTTTCATCCATGACAGAAGAATGGCAAAATGGGTTCATTCTTATCTCATCAGTTAAAAACCTCAAATATGTAGGCACAGCCGGGATGCAATTCATTGCATTCCAACACCAGATAATATTATACTAAATGTATTGCAAGTTCCAGATTTTCATGCATGTGCTGTCACAGGCCAACAACAGGAGTCAGTTAAACGTGGCCATTAAAATGATTCTGGATAAGCTCTTATCTTTCGATTACCAAATTACTAGTTTTTGCACAGATCTTGGGTCCCTTTGCAACTCTGCAGGTAGTGATGAAACTTCTATTTTGTAGTATTGTTGTGTTTTTACCATAAAACAATAAGCTGTGTAGGAGACGTCTGCAGCTTATTTAGGTAGTACCGCTTTTGATAATAATTGGTGACAATTCATCTGGCTTTGAGGGCACTCATTCCACCCACACATTTCAGAGATTCCCAAAGCACAAGCATTTTCTTACAAAATAGTAGGCTGGTGCTGTAGCATTTGTCAACTGCTCTGCTCTTTGTATATTGTTTTGTGTTTTTCCTCACTGACTGCCCTGTTTTGCATGGTATTGCTTTGTGTTCTGATGCACTCTTCCTTCATCTAGGTTTAAATGTGGTGTTCGCTTTGTCCTTTGGTATGTTGTTCTGCATTCTGCTTTGCTCCACCCTCCTCTAGGTTCTCGTTTAGCTACTTCTCTGTTCTTGATGCCCTGGTACCCTGATTTGCTTACTGGACTGCCTTGTTTCTGCCTGTTCTTCCATCTGAGCTCTTGTCTACTTAGTTAAATTGTCTACTTGTGTCTGGTCACTTTCTGTTTCGTCTGCTTGCTACCCTCCTTGTGTCCTCCCCTAGTGACTCCCCCCTCTGCTACGTCTTCCCTCCACCCCTCTTCATCTCTCCCCTTCCCCCACCTACCCTACGGTGCTCTCTGTTTCTCCTATCTTTTCAAACTGCTTCTCTATCAACTGTCCTGCTCTCCTCACTAAGTCTGGTAGGAAGAAGTTCAAAAAGGATATCCTGGTCTCCAACGCCGGCCTCCTTATCGCTGACACCTATACCAGTGCTTCCGCCAGACAGACCATCAGCGACTTCCTCTTTATCGTTCCCTCGTCAGAGCTATGTACACTTCATATGGTCTCTGTGCTCTCTCCTTTCTCTTCTTATCCCATTAATGGTGGCATCCGGTGGGAGACCCTCTTAGCCCCCTTCCACTTCTCTAAGGTCATCATTAATGTTTACGTGAATGGCGCTGTGTTGGTCCAAGGCCCTCAGGCCAACCTTCTCCTCTTTGATAGACGCTTCCCCCGCCGCATCAATATCCTTCCTTCTCCTGCTGTCCCTTCTCTCCCTTCCCCGGCTTCCTTGCGTCCCCCTCTGAGTCATCATTGGCTACCTTGACCTCTCCTCCTTTCTCTTCTGCCACCCCTGGGCTCTGTCAACACCTCCACAGGGCATACCTCTGATTTGTACCCCACCCCAGAAGTCTTTCAAGGTTGGCAACCTTCTCCATATTGCCACTCTCATCTCTTGCTCAGCTGTCAAACACTCCTCTGACATCTGCCGCCTCCTGGAAGAACTTGACCTTGATGTCCTCAGTCTCACAAGACATGGCTCATGGCCAGCTCTGTCACAAGCTTTGACACTCTCCTCCCTGATGGCTACAAGATACTCTCTGTGCCAGATCCAACCGTTCGGGAGGTGGTGTAGCTTTGATCTTCCCAGAGTGCATTCCTGCCTCTGTCATTCCTATGCAGGCCTACTCTAATGCCTTGTCTTCAGGCTTTCACTCTCTCCCGGCCACCCTCTTACCGTGGCTCCTATCTATTGGCCACCTGGCCATTTCACCTCCTTCCTCTCTGAGTGGGCGGACCTCTCCTCCTCCCTCCTGGCCTCAACCACTCAACTCCTCCTTGTTGGAGCCTTAACATCTACCTGCATGCTTCCTGTCTGTTCTCTGGACTCTTTTGTGACCTCTGTGACTCTCTCTCTCCTTCTATTGTCCCCTATGGCCCAACTCACTCTGCAGGGCACACTCTGGATATTCTGATCTCCTCAGACCTCCCCCACTCTCCCGGAGTGATCACTTTCTCCTTTCCTCTCATCTCTCTCTCTCTATCCCCCAGGCCAAGCCAACTCCAGCACTGCCACCTACCTTCTCGGTCATCCGACCCATGAAGCGAGTGTCAGTTGAGGATTTCGCTGTCATTTTCTCTCCTCCTCCTCCTCCTATGGCTGACTCACACCCTGACACAGCCCTCTCCATGCTCCACTCTTCCATCTCTGATACTCTTGATGTTCTTGCCCCCTGTCATGAGGATCCGCTTGAAGCCCAAAGCCAAACACAACACCTGGTACGACTCTGACCTTATCACCCTTAAACGCAAGTGCAGTGTGGCTGAGAGGAAATGGGTAGCGTTGTGTGCATCCTCTGACAAACTGGCCTACCGCCTGCTCCAAAGGTAATACAGGCTCTCTGTCCGCACTAAGAAGAGAGCCCACATCATAGCTTGCATCTCTCTGCAGCATCTAACAACCCAGCCAAACTCTTTAAAATCTGCAAAAAGCTGGCCAATCATGTTGCAGTTTCTACCTCTCCTGTTCCCTCCCAGGCCCTGGGAGCGCTGCAGGGCCCTGGCTTCTCATTTCTTCTCTAAAATCCAGACATCCTATGTACCCTCTATTCCTCTGCTGCTCCTCCATCTACTCTCTCTTCTACCCCCAACCCCCTGCGGCCACCTCTCCTCTTTCTCCACCTTTCCCCTGTTCTCCCCTGACAAGGTTTGTAGAAAAGTAAGACCTATGAAAGTCTCGTCAAAACAGGTTCTTCCCTGTTCTTCCAAAACCATCAAGGACACACATTGACACCCTCGGCCCTGTCCTGGCTGACTTCTGCAACCACTCCTTTGCCGCAGGAGCCTTCCCTTCCCCCTTGAAGCATTCTCTTGTGAACCCTCTTCTCAAGAAACTCTCAGCCAACCCCTCCTGCCTGGCTAACTATCACCCGATCTCAATCACTCCTTTCCTGGGCAACCTCCTGGAAAAGCTGGCCATCTCCCAGCTTAATCTTGACACTGAATCTGTTGGTTGTATCCATGACCATCAGTCTGGCTTCAGATCAGCCAGAAGCACAAACACCTGCTCTCTAACCTTGATTCTAATCTCCCCTCTGTCCTCTCTTACACGATCTCTCTTCTGCCTTTGACACGGTCAACCACGCCATCCTGCTCTTTTGTCTTTGTGGTAACCTGGGTATCACCGATCAGGTCCTAGCCTGGCCTACCTCTTTCCTCTCTGATCGACCCTCTCAGGTCCAACTTGGGTCCTTCCTTTCCTCTATCTCACTCTCTAGCTGTAGTGTTCCACAGGGGTCTAACCTCTCTCCCTGGCTGTTCAACCAATACCTGGCACCTCTCGCCCACCGCATTGCCGCTCTCTGCTCCAACTTTCAGTGCTATGCGGATGACACTCAGCTCGTTTTCAGGCTACCTTCTACCACCTTTTCTCCTTCTCTCATCTCCAACTGTCTGTCTGCTATCCATTGCCGCTCTCTGCTCCAACTTTCAGTGCTATGCGGATGACACTCAGCTCGTTGTTTTCAGGCTACCTTCTACCACCTCTTCTCCTTCTCTCATCTCCAACTGTCTGTCTGCTATCCAGGAGTTGTGTGCCGCCAACGATATCTGCCTTAATGCCAGTTAGACAGAGATGCTCCTCATCGGCATACTTGCACTCTCCTTTCCTGTCACTCTCTGGCTGGCCTCGCTTGGCCCTCTTTCTGCTCCCAGCAGCGTTCACACCATTGCCAGTAAACAGTGGAACACATTGCCAGTCAAGCGCAGGGCCCAAGACTCCTTCTGGGTCTTCTTCAAACAACTGAAAACTTACCTCTTTACACAAGGTCTGAATAATTAACTACCACATATGTCTTTGTATATAGTGCTTTGTCACAAGTATCAAGGGGACTCCCTTACTCAACAATGTAAATATTGCATATAACAAAGCAAACTATGGTGCAAAATGCAGCCTTATTCTTGTACTATGTAACCATATATACCATTAATATGTAAACTATTGTATCTTCACATGGATGAAAAGCACCCAGATGCCCTTGTGTTAGGCGCGCTATGAAAATAACAAAATAAATAAATGAATAAATAAATAAACATTCTCAACACCAGAAAGAGACTCAACACACTTATGTTTATGTAGCGTGAAGGCATCATGAAGTAGACAAAGGCAACAGGATCAAGTTGTAACTCACACATTTGTATTAACTTAAATGTCAGGATGGAGTAAGGCCTAACTTGCCTTATGCTAAGGTGAGATTTCCCTACCTAAATAAAACTAAGGATAGTCTGTGTCAGGAAGTCCGAATCAAAAGTCAGTCTGTGTCCAAAACCTATACTTGCCCTCACAACTAACTATGTACAATGGGTAGGGATATCAGCAGCAAAATGAATAGTGTTCAAAATAAAGTTATGAGCTTTTTCCAGTTCTTGGCTTGTAATCAGCTTCCCCTTACCCTAGTTCAAAACAGTTCAAAACGTTTTTGGGTTCCCTTCCCTGATAGTTTAAATGTTCATGCTTTTCAAAACAACAGAATTCCTTGGGACACTTCCCAGTTCTTTTGTCATCAATACTTTTCACTGGTTCACATAAATAGTGCTGATTCTTGACTTCAAAATCACTTAAGCGACTGTTGCAACACACACGTTCTATATGGATACTTTCATTGGCTTCTTCCATAAAGGGGGCATTCGGTCTAGCCGCAGTTGTCAAACAACACGGTCCACCTATTATAGGTCACGCAATCGATATCCCTTCTTATCTCCTTTCCATCAACAAATGTACACTGCTTTCCTTTGAAACTGTAGTTTGTTCCTTTTATTAGGATTACACTCTTTCAACAATTTACTGTGGCTTGATTGGCCACCATACCCTTTGTTACACTTTCTGTATTCTTCTGGCTCTTGCCAATACAGGTTCCCTTTAACCTGCAGTTTCTTGAACACTTTTCACTTTTAGCTTGTGTCAATACGTGTTTCTCCTCTCATACACTTTTTTGAAATTCTCTTGGCTCGCTTGGCTTTGACAACACTTGTGTCTCAAACAATTCTGTGGTATTAGCCACTTACACCACCTTGCTTTCATTCCATTCAGAAATGCTCATAACTTGCTCTTGCTCTGTGCGGCTTTCAAAAATGCTTATAATGGCTTTCAGTTTGTTCAGTATTCAAAATCACCTGCTTCGGCATTCAAACGTGTTTGTAAGAACTTTCAGTTTGCTCAATATTTAAAAGCACTTGTTACATCATTCAAAAGTGCTTAAGACAACTTTCAATTCATTTGATATTCAAAAAAGCTTGGTTCAGGTTCCTGCAGCACCCTGGTATGAGTGTTTCCCTGTTCCCACTCACTGGTTACACAAGGCACCTCCCATCTCCTTTGTTTCGCTCTCCGCTCTGTTTTCCGGCTTCCAGTGACTACACTCTTCTATAGTGGAGGCAATAGAGAGCACTGCTTGCTCTCCCGACGACCAGCGGCGACTGGAGTGCTTCAGTGCCCCAAAGTTCATGCTATGTGTACCCAACAAGGAGGACTTGCAGGACTTCCAGACCCTCTTGCAGCACGCCTCGGCCACAGCATCCCTCTCTGCTGCTCAACACAGCTCTCAGCACCTGTGTCTCCCACTTCTCTCTACCATGTCTAACCAAAGGACGTCTTCTCCCCCTCCCCAAGTTCCCTTCACCCATGTATTCCTATCTCACATATCCACCACCCTCGTCAGAATCCAAAAACAATAGCCTTTCCCTGGCTACCTGACAGGAGGATCCAGGGGGAAAAGAAATGAGGACACCCTCAGGTTCCTCACTGTAGCTACACCTTGGGGTACACTGATTGTTTTGAATGACAGCACTTAGGTGGTCTGGCCGTAGGCGCTATATAAATGAGTACATCAATACCAATAGCAATCTCATCAGTCTAGAGTTCGGGAGTGGGAAAGAAGAGACTATGTGAAGTTAGGGATTTGGGGGTGGTTTCAGGAGCCAGTTACGGGAAGAACTTGTTACGTTTATCAGTGGAATACTGCATGAATGTCACAAGATTACAGTGGAAATGCCGCAAGATGCACTCAGAATTTTTTTTTTGTCACAAGAAGCAATGAGTGGTAGGGCGTAATGGGGGAGGATTAGGGAGAGGAGAAGCAATTGAGAAGAGTGAGGGGACCTCAAAAAAAGAAGGGGAGCACATGTTCAGTGTCTGTAAGCACATGGAAGACATTTTAATTCTGAGCAGCTTTTCCAATTATCACGGGAATCAGCATACCACCACACTACCGCAGGAATTTCAGTTATTGGAAATGATTACTGTGAAGCTATCATAGGAATAAGGACTTAGAAAAAAAGTTTGAACATCTGCAGTGCCTACATCTGTGGGTGTTTGGTTACAAATGAATGGTGTGACATGACCAGTGGCCATGGCTGGTAGGCCCAAAAGACAGCTATAAATGCAACATTTACAGAGGCCACGGCCGAAGGCCATAGCTAGTGAGATCTCAAGAAACAATGCAACATTTTTGGCTGTGGCCACTGGGCATGCATGAAGGCCATGGCTAGTGGGCCCAAAAGAATACTATTAGCACAACATGTACAATCGCCACAGCAGAAGGCCATGGCTTCTGGGCACTGAGGAAACTAAGGTAAAGCAAAACCCTTAAAATTTAGTGAAAGGTCATTTGTTATGAGAGAGTTAATGTCATCAGATTTAACACATTAAAAACCCTGAAAATCATCACTCGAATGTTAATCAATTCCACATTGGAGAAGAAAATGCATTAACCAAACCAAATATTGATAAGGTTAATGGCCAGGGATGAAAAATCAATTGAGGGGACTGGGTGGACCATGGTACAAGGAGGGGGCACTTCGTTATTGCCTGTGATGACAGGGAAGAGTTTGGGATTTTTGAGCATTATCGGAGGAATACAGAGGGAATCCCACAGGTCCGGGTTGTCCAATTCTGTTGTATATGTAGTACATTGTCATTATTGGGGGAATATCGGGTGAATCCCATGGGAATGGGGAGAGAGTGAAATAAAAAAAGTAATATTACACCTGCAGTGATCACATCTCCTAGGCCAGTGGCCATGGCTGATAGGCCCAAAAGACAGATATATGTGCAACAAGTATGGAAGCCACGGCCGAAGGCCATTGCTAGTAAGACCTCAAGAAACTGGACATGGGTGAAGAGCATGGCTAGTGAGCTCCAAAAAAAAATATTGGTGCAACATGTACAGACGCCATGGCCAAATGCAGTGGCCACTGGCTATGCCAAAAGGCCATGCATAGTGGGCCCCACTAAAACCTATTGGTCCAACATGGACGGACCATTGTGAAAACAAAAAGAAGATATCAAGGCTGAGTACCCCAAAAGGAAATACACCAAACACGGGTTACAAAGGAACACACAAAGATCTTTATTTTATACTGAACAGTTTCAAAGGACAAGGCAACAGATAGCTATCGGCCCTCAGTACAACACAGCGAACTCCAGCGTGGTTCTGTATGCTCAGTGAGTGCGACTATACATTAGAATAGTCGCACTTTATATATCTTCGAAAACATGATGTTCAACCCATTTCCCAGTTAATATTAGTTAATGCATTACAGATCTAGGGTTCGTGC
The DNA here is from genome assembly GCF_040938575.1 of Ambystoma mexicanum. Taxonomy (NCBI): domain Eukaryota; kingdom Metazoa; phylum Chordata; class Amphibia; order Caudata; family Ambystomatidae; genus Ambystoma; species Ambystoma mexicanum. The sequence continues at coordinate 19,980,798 of NC_090924.1, read as the reverse complement.
CGAGTTCATGCATCTGTACATATAGAGTTTACCTTTAATGTATTCACTAACAAGCCTTACTGGCAACAGTATATCTTAGGATTTCATGTTAAGCCTTCTAAACAGTTTTATACAATGTAGTCAAGCAAGCGTTCACATTTCAGTATTTGAATACATTGTGTTTTACATATGCTTATGGATTAGCTTTGTTGGTTCAAGTAATCCTCTACACACAGGTCAGCGAAGGACAAGGTCTCAGTTCATGACCCCAACATTTAGCCTGCAGGCAAGTTATACATGAGTTTATACACAGAGGTCAAGACGGCCATGTTGCATTCGAAATGACTTTGTCCACCATCTTAGAACACAGGGTGACTTTAGAGGGAGAATCTAAAATGGCAGATAGATCTAAAATGGCGGCTTATACTGATCTAAGGTCAAGACCTTGCAACGCGGATTTCCACGCAAGTGGCTTATAAGCAGCTTGGCGTAGGCCACTATACATATATTCATACAGTATAGGAGGCACGATATAATTTCCCATTCAACACCATGACCAAGGGCCATGGATAGTGGGCCATGAAGAAACCTATTGATGCAACATGTGCAGTGTCCACAGCCAAAGGCTGTGGCTAGTGGGCCCCAAAGAAACCTATTGGTGCAACATGTGCAATGGCCGTCCGAATGCCATGGCTGACTTTCTCGGCAGCATTTGTGCAGTGGATACTGACAAAAATGTATCAGTATTTCCTTTATGGCAGCGCTGCCTTAACAGCCATGCCCAATAAATACATTTTGCCATCATACTGTCGCCTGGCTTACAGTTGATTTTTGGAGTAATGGCTGTATTTATTGTCTGGGCACCTTCCACTCCCAAAATAGTTTTCAAATAAATGGCCCTCAGCATTCTCAGATTTGGGAAGAAGACAAAAAAGTGGTTCAATGTTTCCAGTAGCAGATTACATAATGGGCAAGTTGCCGTATTCCCACTACCTCAGTTTTTGGTGAATGAGGCCCATCTCAGGGTGCCCATGCTAAAGTCCTTATAAAGGCTATGGGCATACGCTGGGACTATAAAATCCAAGTACATTTCATTTGTTTTTTTCAATATTGTATATTTCTGGACTAAAACAAATAATCGAAAGCATTGTCCTATTGTTCCTGCCTGTAAAGTATGAAAAAAAAGTATGTAAAGTATGAAAAATGTCCTGTTTGTCTGCCCATTCTTGAATATATGGTTAAAGGACCTTGGCAAAACAAATTCCAGTGCTATCAAGCAAGGAAATTGGTTGATAATTGCCCCGGCTGTGTCTCTCACCCTTTTAAAATATTGGTATTATTATGGCTCTACGCCATGATTCTGGGATCAAGCACATGTTTTTACATGCTAGGAACAATTTCCATAGACAGGGCGCCCATATTACCATTTCATTCTTGGACCTTATGGCCATGGCCACATTATCTAACCCCAGGTTTATAGAGCTCTGGATGGTGATGCTTCAAGATTTAACCCTGTCAGATAGGGCTCAACTATGCCTCCTCCATAGAGTGTTGAGAAATGCTCAACCCACTCATCTGGGTTTATACTCCAATCTGAATCCCTGACGGCCTCAATTTCAGCTCCAGAAACTGTTTTCCAAAATGCCACAGTGTCCCTTTCATTACAGGCATCCGCTAGGCGCTTCCACTCATGTTTAAGGAACTCTGTGTTCTTGGTTTTAATTAACCCCTTGAAAAGGGATCTAAACCTCCGTACATTAGCCCTATATAATGCTGGCCCTGCAGCCAAGCATGCTAGTACAGCATTATTGGCCTCAACACAGTCTTGATCGCACCACAGGGTTACACATTGGACCTTGCTTCTAACTGCTTGTTTTGAAGTAGTGACAAATGTAAGCAGATCATCTGTTTGAGTCTTACATCCACTGATTGTTTCACTGTCCGTGGTCCTTGTCTACACATAAATTCAATGTGTGGGAGTATAGCATTGTAGAGGCCTGGTTTCTTTTCGTGGTTCACTATATTAACCCAGTTAACAGTTCTATGAGCATGTCTTGTCACCAAATTAGCGTGACTTAAATGTAATGCCAGTTTCAATCTTTAGCCGAGACAAAGATGTAATCAATGAATGTGGAACTGTTCATGCCAAAATAGGTTTTCCTCGCTTGTTGATCTTTCAGAAATTGACCATTGCATACTCTTAGATCAATTGCATACAATGAGCGTGCCACCTCCATAGCTAACTTATGTCTTTTCAAAGGCCTCTGTGCACTAAGAGACGGCATATTCCATGCAGTATCTTGGTCTTCCCAGGAACTATCCAGTTCCACTATGGGTTCCATTTGCATGCTAGGGTCACCAGCAACCATCACGTTAGTGGCACTCTGATTTATGGGATCCAATGTATTTATCGGCTATGTTTCTTTGTCTATGATATTCTATTGACAGGCATTGCAGGTCAACCATACTAGAATCTCAATGCTTCACCTGTCAGTTAAGATGCAGGTCAACAAGGATAATCAAGCACCCCGCTGGGTCTTCCCTTTTGCCCCTTCTCTGCTGTCAAGGGTTTTGGCCCATGTTGAATCAATAGACTGGGTAGATGTGGGGATGAGCTGTCGCCGCCCATTATTCTATCCCAGAACAAACTAAATCAATAGACTGGGTAGATGTGGAGATGAGCTGTCACCGCCCACATTCACGTCAGAATCCAGGAGAACCGCGCAGTTTGCGCACACCAAAATGGTCACCTAATCTGCCACCCACTAGTGCAAAGAAAGATGGTTCTGTTTAAAATCTGTTTTTATTGATGTCAAAAAGTTGCTAAAATCATGGGCACAAGACCACTCTAAAGATACAACCTTCTTGTGGGGGGTTCCACATCACCACTCTACTGTAAGGATGCCATCAAAACAATGTTAAGCAAGGATCCTATACTGTCAAGCAAAAGACCACTCTATTGAAATGCATTAATTCAAGACAGATCCCAAAAATGGGTGCAGTACCAGCTTTGTCCACAAACCAGCGCTAGCGGTCTAAACTCTGACAGGAGAACTGCTACTTCAGAAGCTAATCAGCCTCCTGAGACAGCTAGAAACTTCAAAGGCCCGCTGGTTAATTAAAACTCTTAACCACCTGCTGTTCCCAGAGACAATCTGATTGCATTAACAGGCCAAGAGGCTGGGAAACCTTCTCACCTCAGAGACCCACACAACAGCCCAGGATATCACAGGTTCATGCTAACCAAATGCAGAGTGGCACCCTGGCATGCTGACCTCAGCAGACTCATTAGACTCTTGCAATTGAATGGGGTATGTTAATTTTCAGTGTGGACTGTAAACAGAGCCCTGCCTGGTAGAGGAGAGACATGTGGTACTCCCAAGTTTCTGGGGGTGGACTCAGACACTTTTGTGGAATCATATTGCAGCAAATATATGTTTAAGTTAAATGCTTCTAAAATATTGTATTAAGCTCACAAAAATGTGCAATTTGGAGAACCTTGATCTAAGAAATGTACCCACAATTCAAGACTTTATTCAACTCTGTACCATGTTCTAGGACCAAACCCAGCTATTCACTGATATTACAGACACTGGGTTTATGCTAGAGACCTAGTAAAGTACTGGAATATGTGTAGAAGGGGGGTGTACATTTGTGTAATTTTTGATGAAAAACCAATGTTGCAAAACCCACTAAAAACGAAAATAGGTTGCCATTTCTTAATCCAAGCGCTTAGAAACATCAGAGTTGGAACAGAGACTACCTTATGTGATATATGATGTGTGTATGTAATGTCAACCACTTGTGTATCTGGGAAAGGTGTTTAGTTATGAAAATGATTTTCTAAGATAAGCGCAAAGGGGAGTGTTCTTTCTGTATGCAATAAAGATGACACCTCATGACTCACTCTGACACACAACTCTGTTCTCCAGTGAGAGCACAGAAAATTCTTCAACCTATCAGAACCCTTAGTGGGTTGGGCATGCAGAATTAGCCGACCCACCCACTTTCTAAACACATAAAAAGAGCCACTGGAAGCCAGACAGGACTTTTCTTTTTCACTTTCTACGGAGCATTTTGACTTCAGACTTCACATCCAGAGATCCAGACTTCAAATCCATCAATCTCCAGAGACCAGAAATTAACTCCAGAATTTGTAGCAGAGAGGCCTGAATCCACAAGCTGAGTTCTCTTCAGCAGGCCTCAAAACCAACCAAACTATTCAACAGCCGGGCGAGCTGTTTGAATGCTTTGCCAAGAACTTTTGCAAGAACCTGTAGCAGTATCCAGAAAGCAGTGCTGTATCCGGAAGCAGAGAGAACCACAGACCAGACCGTTGTGAGCAGAACCGGTGCCTGACAGACCCAGAGAGCAGAGCTGACCTAGATAGCCGGGATTCAGAACCACCCGCCAGAAGTCCCGTCCAACCTGACCAGACCTTGACGGCTTATTTCAAAAATATAGTGTGAGTACTCACTGTGCCAAAATCAATCTCTTAGTTTAAAATAATCTAATCCAAACTATTTTAACCTATTTAGAACTGCCTCCTAGAATCGTGTCATTCTGTCATCTTTAAACCTGAAAACTGTCATCTGTCATTCTGAGCTTTAAAATTTCAAATCCGAAAAACTACCTTTACTAAATCGGCCGCATATCCAGAACCGTTTGTGATAGAAGCGAGATTTAACTTTTATTTTGAAGCTGAGTTTCTACGCTTTCCAACAAGCTCTAAACTGACTTGCTACATACTCCCTCCATAATTGCGCTCGACGCACGCGACTAAATTTGCCGCGATTTGACATTTTGCTTAATTTCAGCCACGTGTAAAAATATTTGTCATTGCTTTCCTTTACTGAAATTCGTTTGCAACCTGACAATCATTCATAGAGCATTGCTAAAGTGATCCTGAACTAATACAAATTCGCTATCACCTACCCTGAACCTCCTATAGGGAATTAAAGGCATTTTTCGCATATTTTTCACTTAATTGCAACCACATCAAAGTATATTGCCTGTGTTTAAGACTCCTACCTGTTTTCCTCTAAGCTTGCTAGGGTGGAACTGAATTATATTTGATTGCATTCCTGAGAACTGTGTGCTTTCCTCCCATCTCTTTACCTTGCATAATGGGGGGGGTGAATTGTCAAAGAAAAGTGATTACATTGTCTTTTGTTGAAGTCATATCAAGTTTATTTTCTGTACTGCATTTTCATTCATCATTGCATTGTCCTTGAAGCCATAAAAGCATTCTCAGCTACTTTATCCTCTCTATATCACTTCTAAGCCATCAAAAAACGTGTACCACTGTAACATTATCCATTGTTGATCACTATCATCTTCACAGGTGTGCTATCAAATATTAAGTTATTATAAAAGTGTGATATATATATATATATATATACATATATATATATATATATATATTGTTTAATTTTCAAATAAACTTTTTAATTTGCAAAACAAACCTACTTCTTGGCTCAGTGGGGTCAGGGGGATTCTAAGAGAGGGGTGTTATATAAGGGTTGTCATCCAGAGTAAACGAACTGGACATAAAAATACATCAATAAGGGCTTCCATCAGCATCCCAGACTAGGCATTGACTTAGCTGTAGTGTTGAATTGAAGTCGCTTACAAAGTGGGGGCTCGGAGCCGGGATATTCTGGGTTAGATTTACCACTTGTGCAGCTTAATACAGTGTGCCAACTGACCGGATACACATATCCGGTTAGATCACCACGCTGTTTTACACTGTGAAAGCACCCCTCAAAGGAACGCTCTAAGGAAACGGTCTGTTTTGCAAAATAAAATACAAACCTCTGTAAGTCAGGAAGGAACTCAAATTCCAGAATAACGACACTGGTAGACATCAAAATAGCCAGAGAGCACTTCTTACATAAGCTATTTGTGAGAGGTGAATGGACTGAGCAGGGCCAGGATGCGTGGTTGCAGGCAATCACACAAAAGGTCACTGCAGCTGGGTTAGATATCTGTAGAGATCAGGGTCCCTTACATGTGGCCCTGAGTGAACTATACATGGCTCCTAAAGCTAAAGATGAACACGACAAGATGGTTAGGATAGCGGCATATTTGTATCTATATATGGGAGCCATGCAGGACAAATGTGCTGAAGGCCAGGATCTGGCAAATAGGCAACAGATCGTGTTAGAGAAGGCCATTCTGACCTGGTCTCTTCTGAGCAGAGGATGCACAGAAGCCAGGAGTCAGAAAATGAGAGCAGACAGTATCTCATTAAAATCAAAGAGGACATGTGTATCCTGCAACAGGAAAAGTCTGACCAGGATACCAGATTTCTGGCCTTGTAGAAGGAGTACCAAGATGGTTTGGACTCCCTACTGCAGAGCCAGAAAAAGCTGGAGCAACAATTAGATTTCAATAGGGCATGTGCTGAGCAGGCAGTCACCCTGCAAAGCCACCTAGATAGGGAAAAGGCAGAGAGCAATAAACTGATCCTGAAAGACCTGGATACCCAGGCAGAGTTTGATCAGGAGCGCCAGAAAGCTGGTGCCTTTCAAAGGCAAAGGGACGACCTGGCGGCACAGATGCAGACTCTTAGTCGGGAAAGGGACACCTTAGGCCAGGAAGTCTGCCATTTAAAAAGAAAAACTGAAGAAAATCACTTGGCCCTCCAGGGCTTGGTGACCTCCAAAAAGAGCATCAGAACTTGTTAGAGCACACTAGGAGGGTGGAAGAGGCTCTGGCAAGAAAGGAGCAGGCCAGTAGGGATGGGACTCAGGAGGTAACCCTCCTGCAGCAAAGACTGACCCAGTACTCCAGGACCAATCAGGAGGCACAGAGCGAGAATGAGGCTCTCTGTCAGCACAATGATAGGCTCCATCAACAGGTAGCCATGCAGGAGAGACTGATAGAGTCTAGTAAGGCCGAACTGAAAGCGCAGGCTCTTGCATTGCAAGAGGGAGCAGGGGCTGATAGAGATGAGGTTCGCTGGGAAAGGGAAACGCCTGAGCATAACCTCAGGAGCCCTAGTACCAGAGGCCTTCATCTCTCCCAGTCCCTGGACTCTGCCACCCCTATGTCTCCTGGCGCACATGAGCACAGGGCCACAGGGATGGCAGATTACTATCCAGCCAAAAGGATGGGGCTCGTAGGCCAGTACCACCCAGGAATGGATGGGCGGGCATCCGGGTATGGGCACCTAAGTACAGTGCAATTTAGTGGGGAACCCCAGGAGAGTAGGCCCACTAAGGGCATCCTGAAAACCTTTGCCCAGTTAGGTCAGTGGGGGGGGTACTCATCAAATCCTGGTAGCAAGGAGGGATCTGAAGACTCCTCTGAGGGTCACAGGACACAGGAGACCATGTCCCCACATTCTGCCAGCTATTCCCAGGCTCGCAGAATCCAGGAAAACCTGGAAGATCAGACGGGCACCTCTGGGAGCAGTGCTTCTGAATCAGGGGATGAATGGACCAGGGTTACCCGAACCAAAAAGGCCAATAAGGTGAAAAGGGCCTTGCTTAAGGACCCCTTAAAACAGATTAAGGCAATCAGGAGTGTCATCGCGCCTTATCATAAGAACGCCAAGTATTCTGTTTGGGAACACTTGGAGCTCTATGAGCAAATGATGGAGACTTTCCATTTGAAGGACAGCAGTAGCTGCATCCAGTACGTCAAATGGACATTCTCTCCTGAATACTCCAGTTTCTTTGCGGGGCTGGAGGACCAAAACCATTCAAGATGGTCCACATATAGGGCGGCCATCTTGAAACATTTTTCTGTACATAGAAATCCCCAAGAGGCTCGCAAGGCAGCCTGCAATTTGCAATGTGGGGAGGATCAGGCCCCACAAGAATTCGTGCAAGAATTGAAGCATGCCTTTGCGCAGACCAGCAGAAGGGTGCGCACGGACAGCAGAGAATTCATCAACACATTTTTCCATGCTCTTCCCAAGTACATAATGACTGAGCTCGTGAGAGATTTTCACGAGAAAAGATCTTTAGACTGGGTCATTGAGCAAGCCACCCGGATCTATGAGGTGCATAAGCCCATAGAAAATAAAAGTAATGTGCAGAAAAACCCCAAAACCAACAGCACCCCTGCTGCTGCCAAGGTGGCAGAGGTAAAGGTTGCCCCCGTTTTAGATTTGGAGATGGGGGCGCCTAAAAACCTGCCTGCGCCAAATAATTCACAGCCCAGAAGGCCCTCGGGCCAGTCACAGACAGGGAGTCGAGGAGGTAGTCCCACAAATGGGGTCCCTCGCTCCCCTGATTATGTAAGTCCCCGCTACAAGGGAAACCGACCCATCCTGGGTTATGTGTGGACTCCTCCAGCCCAAGGGGGGGATCCAGTCAAGCACCTAACACAGATAACTTCCCTCCAAACTTCCCACAGGAGGGCAGAAATTCACCAAACCCTGGGCCGGACATTTTCCCCAGGTATCCACAAGGTTTCCAGCCCCAAACTCATCCATCCTTTTTTCCCCAATTCCCTGAGCCCAGACAACCTAATCCGGGAGAGGAGAGGTCAAGGGTGGAGGGGTACCCAAATCTTCCCAACCCGGGGTATTACCAGAGAAGGGATAGCTACCAAGGCCCAGCCCAAGGGAGAAAATAGAGCCCCGTATCAGCCTGAGCGGGTTTCACAATTAGGGCGCCAGGTTCAGAACATGGCACAGGATTTGGGCCGCATGCTGAGGGCCCATCAGAACCCTCAGATGGGCATGCCGGCACAGAATGCCCCAAACTCTGGACCTGGTGCTCCAGAACAATGACGGGGGCAGCACCCCGATAACGCACCGGTTCCCAGGGAGGAGGCACAAGGGGAAGAGGGGTGTAAAGCCTTAGAGGAAGCTTCCTTCCCAACTTGTAAACAGCCCCTGGAAAACCAGGAACTGGAAACAAAATCTCCTGCCCCTGAAAGCCTGCCTCCCAAGGAGCAGAGGGGGGTAGGAGAAACAAAGGACCCAAACAGACCCACATTGTGGAGGGGTACAGGTCTTCCAATTTGAGGGAGAGGGATCCTCAGATGATCCTGGGAAAAGGATCTTCTCCTTCAGAGATGGGGGAACTCCTCCCAAGGAAAAATGGGTCCCAAGAGATTCCAATCCAGACAGGGTGGATGAGGGGATTGAGCTGTCGCCGCCCATCATCCTATCCCAGAACCAACAAAACCAAACTTCCCTGGTTCAAACCCATCCTGGTGACTGCCTCCAAAAAGGCAGGGGCGGCCCAGAACCGGAACCAGGAGAACCTAAAACCGAATCAACAGACTGGGTAGATGTGGGGATTGAGCTGTCGCCGCCCACCATTCTATCCCAGAACCAACAATACCAAAATCCCATGGGTCAAACCCATCCTGATGACTGCTTCCAAAAAAGGGGGGGGGGGCAGCCCAGAACACGAAACCATTTCCAGTTGCCAACTTTTTCTTTCAGATTCCCCAGGCTCTTCAAAGAATTCTGCCCAAATCTCTTCTCTCGCCATGTCCAAAACCAGGAAGTTAGCCCACCAGTTGTCCAAAAAATGTGCATTATCTGTGCCCCCTTGAGGAGAAGGAGGGAAGATATTATGCCCCGGTACAAGTACAGGGACAGGGTACAATCTTGGCGCTAGTGGACACTGGATCTCAAGCCACCCTTCTGTCCAGAAGGACCTTTGATGAACTGAATTCAGGTAGGGGGGAGAAGTACCAAATTCCCCTCACCTCTCTTCCTGGACAACTCCAGAACTTTGACGGGAAGGAAATTCCTGTCGAGGGGACTGCAGATTTAGACATCAAAATTGGGCGACACAAGGTGAAACACCCAGTCATAGTAGTGACTCCAGAGGGCACCCCTTGTTTACTAGGGAATGACCTCCTGAGAAGGTTGTCACCACTACTAGATTGCGTAAACAGGGTCCTCTGGACCCAGACTCGCTGACCAAAAAAATTAAAACAGAGTGTCAACCATGTTAGTTTAAACGGCACCTGCCACATGGTTGAACAAAAATCTGACCAAGTTGAATTTCACTTCCAGAACAACCAAATTCCAGATGTGACAGTAATAGCAGTAGGACAACAGACTGGTGATGGGGGGTCCTCTCTATTTCTGAAAATCAACCTTCCTTCCAGTTTAAGGAGGTATTCCACACTGGAAGGAAACACTCTGAAATTCTTTACCAATCCACAATCAGACACTCCCACTCCTATAGTCCAGAAAGATGTGAAATCAGCTCAGAGCCTGGCTGATATTCAGCAAATTGGAGAGCAGTTGTTCATCCCTGTTCAGTTAAATGGGAAGGACTCTGTTCTCGCCCGAGTGTGTTGGAACAACGGTAAGAGCTTCATCAGCGAAGCCATGTTCCGCCAACTCCCAAAAGATCCAGCCATTCCCACATTCAAACTGATAGACAAATGGGAAATGGATCTGGAAACACGCAATTCGAAACATCTAATGCCAAGCAGGTGTATGCTCAAAATCTCCATTGGCAACAAGACCATAGTTCATAATCTGCCGCCTTTTACTTAGGCAGTGACATTCTCAATAGCTTTGCCATTAGTTTGGACCTAATAAACTTCAAAGCTTGGTCCCGATTAGTGGATAATCCCATGGGCTTTGATGATCCAGAAAAAGCATTTAGGTCAGCTCAATTGCTAGCTTATGCATTTGAAATTCAGATTAAATAGGAAGTCACCATCCCGGAAAGGACCCGACAATTCTCCCTGGAAGTGAAACTTAAAAGAGGACAAAAATTGAAAAACCCTGATGCTTATATTCATCTAAATGCTTCTCTCAAACAGCAAGGGTTGGGGGTAAACCATTAGTCAACATAGAACATGACACCATTCCAATAGAGGTGGATAACAGCGACTTAAAGAGTATTACTCTAGCCGCAGGCACCATTATTGGAATGGCGGTTGATGACTGACATTTCTCCATTGATTTAGGAAATGAACTGTTAGGACCAATCCCCAAGGACTGTTTTGACAGTGACAGTGAGGACAATACAACACCGGACAGGATTTTCACCCTGCATGGGGGGAACTTCCTGGTGTACACTTCTTGCCCTTATGGTAAGGAAGATGTGACTTGTGACTTCAGGAGGGATGAGGTGATTTTCCAGGTCCATGAGGGTTGCCTTTCCCACCTGAAGCCTCCAGTCCGAATCAGCACTCTGACCAGGGACTTCTCCACCCAGCTGGAGGAGGCCGCTGAGATAGCCAAACCAGAAGTCTTTTCAGGCTTCAGGCAGATGGTGGAAGAGAGAGTCAACCTAGCTGATGCCTGTGTGACTCTGGAACAGAAGTAAAAGTTGAAACAAGTTTTCTTGGATTTCCAAGATCTCTTTGCGGTAGACTCATATGACTGTGGTCGCACCGACATCCACACAACAACAATTCCCACAGACCCTGGCATGACTCCAGTGTTTGTGAAGCAATATCGCTTGCCTCTCCTATCCATGGAGTCCCTTACGGAAATAATTAAGAACCTTGAGTCCCGGGGAATAATCCGTCCAGTACACAGCACCTTCAATAATCCGGTGCTGGGAATATTGAAGCCAAACGGCCAGTGGAGACTCTGTGCTGACCTTAGGTAGCTCAACCAACGGCTCCATACTTCGCGATGGCCTCTGCCCTACATTGACCAAGGGCTGGCCCAGATTCAGGGGTCACAAGTATTCACTGCAATAGACCTGACCAATGGATCAGTAGGGAGGACCAATACAAACTGGCTTTTACCTTTGGGGGCCAGCAGTACACATGGACCCGGACTCCCTTCGGATACCTCAACTCCAGCAATGAATTCAACATTTTCCTACATAAGGCCATGCCCGACCTGGGTGCGAGGGGTAACCTGGCTTATTTAGATGATGTCCTCATCAAAAGTTCATCTGTGGAGGAACACATAGAGGAGATCCCTTATGTTCTGACGCAGTTGAGGGCCGCCTGAGCAAAACATTCCTTTCAGAAAGCACAATGGTGTAGAACCCGTGTTAATTTCTTGGGGCATGATATTACTCCTCAGGGTCTCTGTCTCCAAGAAAAGAAAGTGGAAGCATTTCAGAAACTGAAGGATCCCACAACTCTGCGGGTACTAAGGAGCCTCCTTGGACTGACTAATTACAGCAGAAAGTTCATTGAAGGCTACGCAGAGATCACTAGACCCCTGATTCATCTCTTGAAGGGGGGGTCAAGTGGGAATGGGGTCCAGAACAATCCGAGGCAGTAAGACAACTCAAGAGAAGCCTCTCACAAGCGCCTTGCCTAGCTTACCCGGTCAGAAACAAGGAGTTCTTCCTGGAGACAGGGTTCTCTAATACGTGCTTGACGGCAGTATTATACCAAACGCATGACAAGGTCAATAAAGTAATCTCCTATGCAAGCAAAACTTTATCCTCTGTGGAGGAAAAATTCAATGATTGTGAGAAGGCACTCCTGGCAACGGTGTGGGCATTGAAGAATTACTGTCCGTTCATCCAGGGGGAACACATAATAGTGGAGACTCCACACCAGCCTCTGCAATACCTCCTAAGTGACAGAATCCGGGCCAGAAATGTGAGTAATTCCCGAATTACTTCCTGGATTCTGTCAATGCAAGGATTTCCTGTGGAGGTCAGATATGGCCAAAACAAGAAGAGTCCCCTCGCGCAAGGTCTGGCTGACTTGCATGATTGTGACAGAGAAAACTGTCTTGAGGACGAAAGTCTAAAAATAAAGGACAACATGGAGGCATACCTTAATTCCCCCCACAAAGTCTTTGTAGAAGACAAGTGTGAGGGAATGCCCACTGTCTATGTGGATGGATGCTCTTACCATGTTGACAACAACTGGGAAAAATAACTGGTGGCCGGCGTAGGGAATGAATGGGTGAAGGAGTTTCCAGAACCCTACGCTGGGTACAAAATTGGTCCCCGAAGTAGTCAGGTGGCAGAGTTGATGGCTGTGCATCAGGCCATCCTCACTGCTGTCCAACATCAACTCCACAAACTGGTCATAATCACAGATTCGGATTATGTACGGAATGGGTTCGTGGAGCACCTGGTTAATTGGAAAACCAGAGGCATGTTATGTGCTAATAACAAACCCTTGAAACATGGGAAGTTAATCCAAAACATTGATGATCTGGTCACCTCGAATGGGATGACCATCTACTGGAAAAAGATCAAGGGTCATTACAAAGTAGAGGGACCAGACAAAACTGGAAATGACTTAGCTGATCAGCTGGCCAAAACCGGGGCCATCCCAGGGGATCTAATAGAAATAGAGTCCCTGTTGGGGGAAATCCAGGTCACTGCTATCACTAGGTCCCAGACAACTGCTCACAATGATCTTTCAACTGCACAATGGAGTAAGGAGACCCCTGATGCTGATTTGATTACAGCTCAGAAAGGGGATCCAATCATTGGTAAGTTTTACCAACACATTGAGGACCCTGAAAACTTTCCCCTGACGGATACCGATTACATTGGGAAAGAGGACCTAAGAGTGTTGATAAAATGTCCAAAAAGGTTCCGAATCCAAGACGGTTTGTTGGTAAGGAAATCCCAAGCTGTCAATGATCAGTGGGTGATTCCTACCTCATTCCAAAGCCTGATGTTAAGTCACGCCCATGATGAGGCCACAGCCGGTCATAGGGGGTTTCACACAACACTTGAGATCTTAAGAGAGGTTGCATACTGGCCACACATGGGGCAGGACCTCGACCAATACTTGAAGGGGTGTCTTGTGTGTGCACAATTTCAGCCATCATCCCTCACACACCATGCGCCTCTCCAAAAGAGGGGGATGACACTGCCATGGTCAGATTTGCAAATCGACTTTGTAGGCCCTGTAATTCGCTCGTCTAGAGGAAACAAGCACATGTTGACCGTCATATGCTTGTTTACCAAGTGGGTGGAATGTCTCCCGGCCCCAAACTGCAAGGCAGAAACAGCAGCTGCCCTGATGATTAACCACATCTTTTCCCGTTTTGGTCTACCTCAAAGGATTGAGTCAGACAGAGGTAGCCATTTCACCAGAGAGGTAATGACAAAGATGTGGGAGATACTGGGGGTCAAAAGGAAGCTACATATTGCTTACTGTCCAGCTTCTACTGGAGCAGTAGAGAGATACAACCGAACCATTGTGAGCATCTTAAAAAAGTTTGTGGCAGATTCTGGGCCAAGTTGGGATATCCGACTACCTCTGGTCCTAATGGCCGTCAGATCTACCCCTTCATCTGCAACTAAAATGTCACCATTTGAGTTGATGACCGGAACCAAGATGGTGCTTCCCCAGCATTTGCTCTACAAGACCCAAGAGCAGACACTGATAAATGCCTCCACAACTCATGAGTATGTGGAGAATTTAAGGAAACACCTTCAGCATGCTTTTGCCTATGCTCAGCGGAATCTAGAAAGATCAGCTGATAGCATGAAAACCCACTACGACCGGAAGACCACCGGGATGGAATATACTGTGGAAGACCGGGTCTATCTATACAACTTCCAAAGGAACCAGGCCAAACAGCAAATATTTTTGCCTACATGGAAGGGACCGTTTGAAATTATAGACAAGGTCTCCCCAGTAGCGTATAAGATCCACATCCCCAAAGGTAGTCTGGCGGAAGGGGAAGACAAGTGGGTACATATAAATCAACTAAAGTGTTGCCATCCCAGGCACACTCTGCAGTAACTGGAGGAGTCCTCTGCAATACCAGAGGGGACCGCTCCAGATTAATTCAGTTCCACCCTAAAATATCCCACATATAGTCTCTAAAATATTATGATTCTTGTATGCAACTGTCTTTGAATTATATCTTGTTTTTCAAAATAAGAATGCTATGTCTCTTGATTTATAAAATGTACATGCCGCCCCACTAGATCAATAGTGGGGGAGAAATGTCTACGAATAGGTATTGCCGCTTTTGCTTTCTCATCCTAGGAGAGATGAAACAATGGAGACTGACCAAGGGGGACGACCGGGGACCGGGAGCAGAGATCCGAGGGGCCCAGGGTACCGCCCAATATCCCCATCAGGACCGGCGAGGAGAACCGATCGATCCAACCGGATGGAGGAAAAGATGCTGAACTGTGGCATCTACGGAATTGGAAGAAGATGATGCGGACATACCAGCGCGTGGATCAAAAACATCCTTTGCACCCGACTCCCCCTGGACTCCAAATCAAAGCGCAGTCGGGCGGGGGGGCTTGTCAAGGGTTTTGACCCATGTTGAATCAATAGACTGGGTAGATATGGGGATGAGCTGTCGCCGCCCATTATTTTATCCCAGAACAAACTAAATCAATAGACTGGGTAGATTTGGGGATGAGCTGTCGCCGCCCACATTCACGCCAGAATCCAGGAGAACCGTGCAGTTTGCGCACACCAAAATGGTCACCTAATCTGCCACCCACCAGTGCAAAGAAAGATGGTTCTGTTGCTAAAATCATGGGCACAAGACCACTCTAAAGATACAACCTTCTTGAGGGGGGTTCCACATCACCACTCTACTGTAAGGATGCCATCAAAACAATGTTAAGCAAGGATCCTATACTATCAAGCAAAAGACCACTGTATTGAAATGCATTCATTCAAGACAGATCCCAAAAATGGGTGCAGTACCAGCTTTGTCCACAAACCGGCGCTAGCGGTCTAAACTCTGACAGGAGAACTGCTACTTCAGAAGCTAATCAGCCTCCTGATACAGCTGGAAACTTCAAAGGCCCGCTGGTTAATTAAAACTCTTAAACACCTGCTGTTCCCAGAGACAATCTGATTGCATTAACAGGCAAAGAGGCTGGGAAACCTTCTCACCTCAGAGACCCACACAACAGCCCAGGAAATCACAGGTTCGTGCTAACCAAATGCAGAGTGGCCCCCTGGCCTGCTGACCTCAGCCGACACATTAGACTCTTGCAATTGAATGGGGTATGTTGATTTTCAGTGTGGACTGTAAACAGAGCCCTGCCTGGGAGAGGAGAGACATGTGGTACTCCCAAGCTTCTGGGGGTGGACTCAGACACTTTTGTGGAATCATATTGCAGCAAATATATGTTTAAGTTAAATGCTTCTAAAATATTGTATTAAGCTCACAAAAATGTGCAATTTGGAGAACCTTGATCTAAGAAATGTACCCACAATTCAAGACTTGATTGAACTCTGTACCATGTTCTAGGACCAAACCCCGCTATTTATTGATATTACAGACACTGGGTTTATGCTAGAGACCTAGTAAAGTACTGGAATATGTGTAGAAGGGGGGTGTACATTTGTGTAATTTTTGATGAAAAACCAATGTTGCAAAACCCACTAAAAACGAAAATAGGTTGCCATTTCTTAATCCAAGCACTTAGAAACATCAGAGTTGGAACAGATACTACCTTATGTGATATATGATGTGTGTATGTAATGTCAACCACTTGTGTTTCTGGGAAAGGTGTTTAGTTATGAAAATGATTTTCTAAGGTAAGAGCAAAGGGGAGTGTTCTTTCTGTATGCCATAAAATGACACCTCATGACTCACTCTGACACACAACTCTGTTCTCCCTATCAGAACCCTTAGTGGGTTGGGCATGCAGAATTAGCCGACTCACCCACTTTCTAAACACATAAAAAGAGCCACTGGAAGCCAGATAGGACTTTTCTTTTTCACTTTCTACGGAGCATTTTGACTTCAGACTTCACATCCAGAGATCCAGACTTCAAATCCATCAATCTCCAGAGACCAGAAATTAACTCCAGAATTTGTAGCAGAGAGGCCTGAATCCACAAGCTGAGTTCTCTTCAGCAGGCCTCAAAACCAACCAAACTATTCAACAGCCGGGCAAGCTTTTTGAATTCTTTGCCAAGAACTTTTGCAAGAACCTGTAGCAGTATTCAGAAAGCAGTGCTGTATCCGGAACCAGAGAGAACCACAGACCAGACCGTTGTGAGCAGAACCAGTGCCTGACAGACCCAGAGAGCAGAGCTGACCCAGATAGCCGGGACTTCAGAACCACCCGCCGGAAGTCCCGTCCAACCTGACCAGACCTTGACGGCTTATTTCAAAAATATAGTGTGAGTACTCACTGTGCCAAAACCAATCTCTTAGTTTAAAATAATCTAATCCAAACTATTTTAACCTATTTAGAACTGCCTCCTAGAATCGTGTCATTCTGTCATCTTTAAACCTGAAAACTGTCATCTGTCATTCTGAGCTTTAAAATTTCAAATCCGAAAAACTACCTTTACTAAGCCGGCCGTATCTCCGGAACCGTTTGTGATAGAAGCGAGATTTAACTTTTTTACAACATGCTCTAAACCGACTTGATATTCCTCGTACTCCTTCCGTAATTGCGTTCGATGCACGCGACTAAATTTGCCGCGATTTGACATTTTGCTTAATTTCAGCCACGTGTAAAAATATTTGTCCTTGCTTTCCTTTGCTGAAATTCGTTTGCAACCTGACAATCATTCATAGAGCATTGCTAAAGTGATCCTGAACTAATACAAAGTAGCTATCACCTACCCTGAACCTCCTATAGGGAATTAAAAGCATTTTTGCATATTTTTCACTTAATTGCAACCACATCAAAGTATATTACCTGTGTTTAAGACTCCTACCTGTTTTCCTCTAAGCTTGCTAGGAGGGAACTGAATTATATTTGATTGAATTCCTGAGAACTGTGTGCTTTCCTCCCATCTCTTTACCTTGCATAATGGGGGGGTGAATTGTCAAAGAAAAGTGATTACATTGTCTTTTGTTGAAGTCATATCAAGTTTATTTTCTGTACTGCATTTTCATTCATCATTGCATTGTCCTTGAAGCCATAAAAGCATTCGCAGCTACTTTATGCTCTCTATATCACTTCTAAGCCATCAAAAAGAGTGTACCACTGTAACATTATCCATTGTTGATCACTATCATCTTCACAAGTGTGCTATCAAATATTAAGTTATTATAAAAGTGATGTATATATATATATATATATTGTTTAATTTTCAAATAAAACTTTTAATTTGCAAAACAAACCTACTTCTTGGCTCAGTGGGGTCAGGGGGATTCTAAGAGAGGGGTGTTATATAAGGGATGTCATCTAGAGTAAACGAACTGGACATAAAAATGCATCAATAAGGGCTTACATCAGCATCCCAGACTGGCATTGACTTAGCTGTAGTGTTGAATTGAAGTCGCTTACACTGCCAAAATCTGAAATACGTGGTAACCCGAACATTTTACAAAGCAAGTGGCCCAGGTTTCCTGGAGAAAGATGTGTAGGAATTCACACCAATCAGGATCAAATACATATCTAGCTAGGCCTGCTATGTTCCATGGGATCGTTTTACATAAGAACTCAGTAAAAGGTGGCTTGGGACTCTCTATCAGTCATTCCACTTCATTGAGTCCCTGTGTGCAGACATTCGAGCCTATGCTGGCTATAGCATTAGAGAGGGTAGAGTTAGGAAGGACATTCACTGTCACCCTGGGAACACTCCCAATAGTCACCAAGGGACCCATAGGCTATCTCTCATTATTTGAAAAATGTTCATTAATGGTGGTTGGAAAAGTCTGGGTCCACTGTTGTACCCTTAGATATATTGCAGTGCCTGATAGTGGATAATTTTGCAAATCAATTGACAATAATCCATCCAAAAAACACTTACTCGTGAAGGTGATTTTTGTGCGGTTGTACACACCATCCAACAGTGGCCCCCGCCTGCATCCCGATATGTCACCTCTGATTATGGACGTACATACCTTGACCACTCTAATCCAATATATGCAGTTGTTAATTAGAGAATACTGATTTTCAAAAGCACCTTCACGCAATCTGGGAACATTATATGATGAAAGCCCAGACAACCTTAAACCAGGCCCTTCCTTGCCATTGGGCCTAACATCATTCCTTGCCCTCATTCTATGTCGCGGTTGATTATTGTTAATATGGCTGTTAATGTTATCAATGATAGGGCTTCGAGTGAGGGGATAATCTTGTTCTTTGTTACGAGCGCCACCCAGGTTCCTCACAAGGCGGGTAATACCGCCTAGGATTTCCATAGCACTAGCTGTTATGACTCCCCTAGTGCTCCTTTGGGAGATCACCCTGCCCATCTTTTTGCACTCCCACTTGATTAGTCTCCATTTGTACACTTATACAGCTAATCTTTGTCTCCAGTGTATCAGATGTTTGTGTAAAGGACTGTTAATTCACTTACAATGCTTTGAATCATATTATTAAAGAAGTTGCTTCAATGTTGATTTTATGTTGGTATTTATTGTTGTTTGAAAGCTTTCACTGTAATCCATATCTCTGGAGAGGATGGCCTGCCCTCAGCTCATGATAGCATATTAGAAGTGAGGTAGGCATAGCCTGTATATGTACAAGTTCAGAACAATTTTGACAAAGTTTGCTGCCTAAATATTGGGATTTCTAGTAGCGTGGCCAAGGGGCCAAGGGGGCCGGTGTCCCCAATTGCTAATAGATTATGGCCTGGGAGAAGTATCAGGGGGATCCCCTGGTTGCCATTGCTTATCCCTCGTCAGTGGCAGGAGACAGTCAAATACTGGGCAAAGGAGCCACTGGCCATTTAATCACATGGAGCCTGAACTCAAGAGAAGTTAATATAGCAATTCTTAAATGCTCAACTGTGGTCTGCTGACACTAGCACACATCTGTAGGCTCAAACAGACAAGAAATCCAAAAAGTCAGGCTGGCTACTTAAAACCACAGTCCAGCTATCAATCAAAGCACACATTAAGATATTTGCTAGACACTGGGGAGGGGGGATTGCACAACTGTTATCATGGCAGCCCTAATGGGGTCCAATGTGCAGGACCCAACATCCAATTTGTTTCTATGGAGGACTTTTTAAAATATTAAATGGGTATCTGAGAAGAGAGGTGTGGGTGTTTTCTGATCTTTATGGTAGGGGTTTGGAGAAAGTTGGTCATTTAGGAGGAAGGCTGTGGAAGAGGTTTGGAGAAAGAAAAGGAGAAGGAGACTTGGGGAGAAGAGTCATCATGAGGTGGTAGTAGGGAGGCATCAGGTTGTGGCAGGAAGAGGACAGCCGGAGCATGTTGGGACACAAGGTCAATCTCAAAAGCCTAGTGAGTCAATTGCTAACAACAGCAGGAAAAGAAGAGAGGTTACAATGTGACCAAGGAAAGGTGTGGGAATGATGCTCCATCACAGGCGGTTAAACCAAAGATTGGAGTAGGAATGAACATGTGACATGGCATTGAGAAAAATCAGAACCAGAAGAGGAGTAGAGAGCTTGCACAGATAGAAGAAATCATGACTCTAGGAAAAGGGAAGTGAGAAAGCCTTCTTAAGCTCTCTGTGAAAACTGGGGCATTCAATTACTGCCTCCCCTTTCTGCAACTGTTAGAGAAACTCCAATTGTGTCTTCTACTAATGGCAGAGACACAGTGGCACTTCATAAGGACCAGCAGGAAACACCAGAAAAAGTTGTATCCCACCATCAACAGGCCACAAGAAAGATGCTTTTTCAGAGAAAGAAGTCTCGAGAATGTGGCGGCTTGGGATGAGCTCTGAAATCTTGTGAACTATAAGGGAGACCTTTAAACTGGTGAAACTGTTGACAAAAGATTGTCTTGACACTCTTATCTTTCATTCAACCAAAACAAAACTTATTTGTGGTAAATCAAACATATTTTTAAGTAAGACAATGTTGGACTCTTTGTGGAATCCAATCGACTTTTATGACACCTATGAGCCGAGTCATGGTGCAAGTTGGGTCATGGTGCAGAGAAGCATTGGTGATTCCATTGTATGGGCAGAAAAGGTTTTCATCTTTGGGCAGTTTGCTAAATTGAAATCCAGATGACTCTATATCTCGAAAAATAAAATGCCCACAGTGATACGGTCCAACATTTACCTCTACTATGATAGGACTTGTTATACCAACATTGCATGGTATCATAAAACAATGCTTTTCAACTTTTTCTGTTTACACATCTTTCTATTGTCCTTTTCTCTGAGGCCTATTGCACCCTCATCCTCTTTTACCATGATTTTGACCTCCAACTCTAACCTCTTCACACTGAAGTGCCAACATTACTCACTTGGGACGTCAACCTGCCCAGCAAGAAAATGTCCCATAAACTTGATCTGGTCTCCACTGTCTCAGGTAATTCTCTAGTCACTCTACCTAACCTTCTGGCCCAAAGGGCAGGATCTCTTTTCTTCCATTCCTCTTCAGTTGATATTGTATGCACCCTCTGCTGAGACATCACTCTCTGGCACTCTCTTCTACAATTAACTTTCTTGTCCCTTTTGACATCTTTTACTTACCCTCCTTCTGAAATCAATAGACAAAAAAATCAAAACTACTATGTCATCCTTCCAAGTTTATACTTTGCTTCATTGCTTTTAGAGACCATTAAATTGACTTTTCTGGAGTTCAGTTTGGTAGTGCCAGACCCCTTTCAGCACTATACATCTACCTTGACATTCCTTCCCTCTCGCCAATGCCCACAACCATTGATAACCCCAAACACCCAATAGGTGAAGACAACCATCTTATGTTTTTGTGATTTAGAACACACACTGCTTCAATTTTCATGATCTCCAGGTGCCATGGGGGATCTGGAAAGGAAGGGATGTTGGGAGGGCTTAGTTAGTTAGTGGGACTGAGAGGGAAAAGTGCAAGAGAGCTTTGAGGTTCGGTTGGTAGCCTCAATTTGGAAAGAACTGTCACTGTGTGCTGGTTTGTGTTTAGTAGGCAGACCTAATGTGGTGTTTGCTGCATTACTGTGTATGGGGTGATTTGTGTGTGATTGGATTTGGTTCTTGTTCGTTGATTGGAATGTCTGTAGTTTGCAGTGATTTTTTTCTTTTTTTTTTGACGGAGGTATGTGTGTGATTTGTTCAGTGTTTGAAGATGAGTATTCAAGATTATTAGAGACGTTTTAGTAAGGTTAGTGGGGAGTCGTCTGAGTACTTTTGTGTAAGGTTATGATCTGCTGAGTTCATATTGTTCTGAGGTGATTTGAGGTAGTATGCTTTATTTCTTTGGGTATCCCTGTTTCAGCCCATCAGGTTTCTGTTGTTTTAGGTGTTTCTATTGTGATGTATTTATTGGCTGTTTCCCTTTGATGATATTTCCTATTTAGCATAGTGAGTATTTGCTGAAATTTAGGTGATCTTCTGTTGTTCATATTTCCTTTCAAGTGAGTTCCAGAGTCTTGACGCTATGCAGGAGAATGCTGTTCCCCCAAATTTACGCTTTAAGTATTGTTTAGGTTTGAGGCATATGCTGTTGCTGGCCCCTAATGTTAGTTTTGGTTTGTAGATGGACATTTTTTCCCTGTCTGCTACTTGGTCCTGTATTGCTCTGTGTGTTATGCAGAGTGTTTTGAAAAAAACATGTTTTTTGACAGGTAGCCAATGCAATGTTCTCTGTGCTAGTGTGATGTGTTCTCTCTTAGTGAGTCTGAGGTGTAGTGTTGCTGCTGTGTTCTGTATTTGTTGCAGTTTTCTCATAAGGTCTTCTGGCACTGGAGGTGCAGTTGTGACCATGTTCTCGTTGCAGAAGATTGCATCTAGCTTGTGGCCTGCTGTGTGTGTCCCTCCCCTCACCAGTTAGTGAAGATGCATCATTGGTAGCTGATTTGTTAGATTTTGGGCTGAATCAATGTTTTTTTCTTCGAATCAGATGTTAAAATGGCCCAGTAGGAGCAGGTGATCATGTTTAATAGCAATGTTGGTGATGGCACCCACTAATGTATCAGTGAAATTATGTCGGTGGCCTGTAGACAAGTGGGAATGATAGGATGGTTTGGTGACTAAGAATTAAGCAGTGCTGCCGGCCATAAACCCACACTATGCATCTGCCTATAAGTTAAAGGGATCACTCCTTACTATTTCTTCTCTCCGGGATTCAACCAAGTCCAAATATCACAAAACAATCCTCATTGTAAATGTTTTTCCTCCCAAGTACACTTTTTCTCTTCCCTACTCTTAACTGACAGCATTCACAGACATTTCTCCATGGCTTAGCTAGCTATATCTCCTGCACAATCTTTAACATATGGCACACTTTATGCTGCTCCTGTCTCTCCCTCCTCTTCCTTCCTTCACTTGACCACAAACCACACTTACAATGTCCTCACTTTTGGACTGCTCACCAACTATGCTGGCTGAACTGGGTAAGAATCTGAGAGCTGATAACCCTTTGTGTGCATCTGCTGACCCCTTTACATACAAACAGTGAGGGATCGATCAACCCCAGCTTGTGCCTACTTTTGACACAATTGCCCCTCATCCGCACTCTCTCACATCTTGGCACAGTATTCATTTTGGTGGATTCATATCTGGATGACTTATTATCCCAATTTCCTTGAACACTAAGACCTCCTCCGCCTCCCCAGCTGGTAGGGTTTCCACAAGCATCTATCCTTAGTTCTCTTCTCTTCAGAATCTTCATCTCTCACAGAAGTTTCATCTCCTTTTCTCAAATCATCTATTTGACTATGAAATTAAAATCTTGTTTACCTTCCCCTCCTTCACCCTTGAGCTGCCATCTCTTATAACTACCTGCATACCTGATATCCATCACTTTATAGTGTTGAAATGCATGATTAATAACGCCTCTAAAACCGAAGTGATATTTCACCAAGCCTCCAACGCCCACTAATTATACCCTCACCCAAATGCTTTCCGTCACCTATCTTACCTCAGCCTCAAGGTTCACAATCTAGAGTTTCTCTCCGGGAGCAAACTAAAATGTTGGCACTTCATCATATCCAATACTACAGCTACAAGGCTTAACCTCATAAACATTAGTAAACTCCTTCCCCATCTCACCTGTCCCTCTACTAAAACGCTCATCATCACTCTACTCATTGCTGGGCTGGATCATTTCTCTGGTCTCCTCATTGCCCCTTCCCACCATTCTTTTCGCCCCACAAAATGATATTGAAATATGCAACCTGCTCATTTTGAAACATCCCTCAATCCTGCCCACTTCTGCCTACCTTCTTGCTGGGTGGCTAGCTATTCAAATCACTCGCTATTAATAAACTGTCTTCTTTTGTTACAGTAAATCCACCCCTAATTTGGCTGAATGTATATCTGACACTGATCCCTTTGCACGCTTTGCTCCTAAGCTCTAGCCAACCTAACCATCCCCATCCACCCTGTGGATTCCCCCACTTTTGATCCATCCCCTACTTGTCTCCCAATCACTGAAACTCAGCACATCTAAAGTTAATCACATTCCAATGGTGATGGGACTTAAGATCACCCTTAAGAACCACTTTTCCTCCTCCAAGAAGCGAGCAGAGTGTTGGATAGTTATACATCCTCCAATCAGAAACATCTTAATGATTGGGGAAGTGGGTAAAGTGCACAGGGTCCAAAATTTGTGAGGTACCCCCAGCAACTAGCTGTACATTTTCGAAAACTTGAATGGTGCAGAGTACCCCTAACCTGGCTGTTGTCAAAAATGTAACTTCCTTTTCCAGGCATGCATTTGTGCATGAGGTCAAAGGTTTGTATTGAGTCCACAAAACCCATCATCGGTAACCAATGCAGAGTTAGAATTATGCCCAGATAGATCCACATGAAAGGCAGTTTGGTAGATTGTTTAACCGGCTTGTGTGGGAGAAGGAATGTTCACCAGCATCACAGCATCATAGGGACACTAGGGAGCCTGCAAACTGCGTACACAACGGAATTTGACAATGGTTCACTTGTTCAGAGGTAGAAGGAAGTGCAGAGCTATTTGTGTGACTTGACAGTTCTACCTGACCTTGAGATTGGTGCAGTCTTATTTAAGCCCTTGACCATAGACCTACGAGCAGATCAGGCAATCATGAAGCACAGGGTGGAGCAGAACACTATTCACCTGAAATGGATGAGCATGAAAGGCAAAACATATGGCAGCGAAGTGGGCAAACACAAGACCCCACATAAAAAGGAAAAAACAATAAACCCATCTAATGTATTAGTAGACTCATTTGGAAAGACTTCCTGGTATAGTATAAACATGTGTAAGGTAAGCCATGGAATAAGCATGTCAGGGAATCGTTCCACAGAGGTGCAGCAGTGGCTGGATAGTTTAAGTGCAATCGAAACATCAGAGCTTACTGGGTGTAATAGCTCAGACCCTGAGAAGAGTGAGTTAATGAGGAAGAAGGTTATAGAGATCCGGCTGAGGACTATAACCCAGTCGCTGGGTAGAACCATAAAACTTCAAGGAAAATGACATTAAAATCAGTGCAATGAGGGCTATAACACAGGACCTGCAAGATCCCCTTCACTGTGAGCGTTGTCCCAGGATCTCCTGAGGGTAAGAGTCCTGTTTTACCCCTATAGCAAGGATGGATAATACAGTATTGATGCTAGGCGTGCACTATAACTACTTTCATGAGACTGGGAAATCAACATGGAGAGACTCAGAAGTGCACGCAGAGCAGGAGGCTCTGTGAACGAGACATTTGGGACTCAGACTCTAGGGCCCTTCTGAGACTGGAGACACTGGAACTTTAACCATTGGAAATTGGAATCTAATATACGCACTAGGCATAGTATAGAAACCCTGTGTGCACGTTTGATTATTCCTCCGTCCAGGCACATTTTTCATTAGGTCTAATCTCTTTTAATTTACATGGGAATGTTCTAGAACCTGCTAGAGTTCAACCCATCGTGGACTTGTTGAGAATTACCTCCCTGAGGGCTTTATAGAGAAGAGCTGAAAGTCCTCTCTGTGGGAAAGAAAAAGGGTTGAATCGGGAGTGCCAGACGGAAGACTCACCCTCACTGCAATCTTCATACTTTTTTCGCTCTGAGCATTGTAGGTTGTTGAGATCCTCCCCACCCTTCGTAGTGAAATAAAACTTTATTAGCTTGAAAACGTAGTCTTGAGTTGTCTGCTGATCCCACTTTGCCATTCCTTTAAATCAGAGAATTATGTTCATTCTTGAAAGCCAAACATTGACAAATAAATGTACATATATGAACAATTTGAGTTTGGGGTGGTATGGTCAAGGGCTTGCGTTGCATACTGTGATCAAATCCCAACTTCACCACTTGACAACATGTTCTGTTCCTGAACAGCCCATTTAGTCCTAATGTGCTGTACCTTCCAAAACACCCAGTCCATAGAAGTAATTTAGATCACAAACGACGATATTCAAACATGCCACACTTATTATCGTTTAATTTGTTATGGTGTTAGCCATATTCAATAATTGTAACCTATCAAATATTGCACTCCATAATGTAATGTAACTCTTAGTTCACTCATGCCAACAACACATCAAAAGCATGCCGCTCTGTTGATGACTAGTGAAGGAAATGGCATATAACAATGTTTAGTGCCACCCATGTTTTCGATACAGCTATACTTGTGAATGAACACATATGTAATATTCTTTGGCATACATCCATATTGGTTAATGGCCCCTAGCGTTGTGCGTTCCCTCTCCTGTGCCTCCGCCTTAACACTGAACTTTGGTAAATGGAGTGGCTATCAATTGATGGGGGCAGAATTAGGATCTATGTTAGGGTGGAATTCAAGGGAACCACTATTATGCAAGATGGAGGCAATACCCATGAATGCATGGAACGTGGAACTGTACCAAAAGAAAATGCATACCAGGAATGAGCGATGCTAGGCATGATCACAAACACAATTGTTTCATTTAAAGTTAATAATAGTTATTGCTTCGATGCATGCTGACAGTCAAGTCATCATCAAATGAAGGATGAATCCAGTTATGATTTAAGAAGTTTAGCTGCAAATATCTGTTTAGGTCACTGCAGTTTTACTAGTTAGATTTCTATTCATATTTCCATTCAGCTTGTTGGAGTACACCTGCAGCTCAGTGGGTGGTTATAGCTGTTAATGAAGCAGTGTCCATCTATTACCAATGCAACAAGATGCAATCTTTAAAGGCAGGGTTATCTTTTCATGAATTGGCATCTGATATTTTGCCAGCTGATATTTTCTGCTCTTATTCCAATCCTGCCAATGATAATTAATATCGTACTCTGTAATTCCACTTCTAGAACATCACTTCATAATCACATGAATGGACCCAGCACAGGGCCTGCACCTCAAAAACGCTTTCGCTGATCCTTGGAGTTGTCAATTAAAAGGAGTCAATTCCTAACACAGTCATATAGATGCCTAATTTATACAACTTAGAGGCCGATTCATGGAACAAATGTGCGCCGAAAATCGTGGCGCAAGCCGGCGCAAGCTTGAAAAAGAAAACGCACGCGTGCGATTCATGGAAGGCCCTGTGCGTGTTTCCCCCGGGAAGTGTGCCAAATCGTGTGTGGCACACACGGGCGCACACGTCATTGCAACATCCAGAACGCCATGAGTGAGGTGCACAGCGAAAGTGCACAACGTCAGCGCACACACCAAAAAGGGGGCAAACATGGGGCTGTTAAGCGGCTTCACTTCAACACTACAGCTAAGTCAATGCCTAGTCTGGGATGCTGAGGGAAACCCTTATTGATATATTTTTAGGTCCAGTTCATGTACTCTGGATGACAACCCTTATATAACACCCCTCTCTTAGAATCCCCCTGACCCCACTAAGCCAAGAAGTAGGTCTGTTTTGCAAATTTAAAAGGTTTATTTGAGAAATATAACAATATATATCTATCACACTTTTATAATAAATTAATATTGGATATCACACTTAAAGTATGACAGTGATCAACAATGGATAATGTTCTACTGGTAAACTGATTTGGTTACTTAGAAGTAGTATAGAGGATGAGGTAGCTGAAATGCTTTATGGTTTCAAGGAAATGCAAGGTGGAATAAATGCAGTATGGAAAATAAACTGATGTGGTTTCACAAGAGATAATATGTTCACTTTTCCCCTGGTGGCAATTCATCCCCACCCTATATGCAATGCAAGGAGATGGAAGTAACACACACAGTCTTCAGGAATACAATCAAAAACAATACGGAATTCAGATCCCCCCCCAGCAAGCATAGAGAACAGGTATGCTTTTTAAAACACGGGCAAGAGTGCTTTGTAATGTGGTGGCAAGGAAGTGAAAAATGCTAAAATTGCTTTTAATTCCCTATAAGAGGTTCAGGGTGAGTGGTAGAGACTTTAAATCAGTTCAGGTCAGCCCTAACAATGGTTCAGAGATGGTTATTAGGATGCAAACAAATTTTAGCAGTTCAGGCAAAAAGCGGCTATCTTTTTACAGATGACGAAATCAGGCCAAATCGCAAATCACAGTAAATTTTGCGAGTGCGTAAATCGTGATTGCGGTAGAAGTATGAGGAGTAGGAAGTCGGTTCTAGGATTGTTGGAAAGCTTAGATTCTAAGCTTTCAGAGGAATCTCGTTCCTAAGACAAACGGTTCCAGAGATACGGACGATTTAATAACAGTAGATTTTCGGATTTAAAGTTAAACTCAAAATGACAGGTGACAGTTTTCAGTTTTAAAGATGACAGAATGACAGGATTCTAGGAGGCAGTTCTAATAGGCTAAATAGTTTGAATTAGATTATTTTAACTAAAAGATTTGTTCTGCACAGTTCTGCTAGGTACTCACAATATAAATTTGAAATAGGCCTCGTCACAGATCGGGTCAACACGTCCAGCGGCGGTTCTCTCTGCTCGGAGGGTCAATCAGGCACCGGTTCTGCTCACAGCGATCCGGATCTCTGGTTCTGCTCACAGCGGTCTGGGTCTGGTCTGCGGTTCCGGCAAAAGTTCTTGGCAAAGAATTCAAACAGCTTGCCCGGCTGTTGAATAGTTTGGTTAGGTTTGCTGGATTCTGAAGGCCTGCTGAGAATACTTTTGCTTGCAGTGGGCCTTCTAGGTTCAAAGTTCTGTAGTCTATGGGTCCTTGGTTCTGGTCTCTGTCTGGATGAGATGTCGGCCGTCAAAATGCTCCGCAGAAATGGAAAATGAATGTCTCTACCTGTCCCAGCAGTCTCTTTTTATGTGTTTTAAAAAGTGGGTGGAGAGGCTAGCATCACTAAGCCTGCCCCTCTCTTAATTTGATAGGTCAATAGATTCTTTGGTCCCTGATTTGGGAAGGGATAGTGTGTCAGAGTGATGTCATTTTTATGACCTGCAGAAATGACACTCCCCTGGTCAATGTGCACACAAATCTATTCCTGATCCAAATACATATTTCCCAGGTACACAGTTGTTTGACATCACATACACACATCATATATTACTAAAGATAGTCCCTGTCCCGACTCTGGCGTTTCTAGGAGCTTGCATTCAAAAATGGCAAGTTATTTTCGATTTTAGTGGGTTTTGCAACATTGGTTTTTCATCAAAAATTATACAAAGGTACATTTCCCTTCCACATATATCCCAGTAACTTTCCATGTCTCTAGCTTAAATACAGTGTCTACAATATTCATAATTAGCGGGGTTTTGCCCCAGAACATGGTACAAATCGGAGTTTGGACTCAAATCGTGAGGGCATTTTCCATACTAAGACTCTCAAAGTTGTACATTCCTGTCTTTGGTTACAATAAGTTATCACTGTTTCCATAAAATATATATTTGTTGCAATTCAACTTCCCAAAGTGTTTGGGTCCGCCTCCAGAAGTCTGGGTGGGTCAGTGATCACATGTCTCTCCTTGCTGGCAGAGGGCTGTTGACAGGAAACACTCAAAATTAACATACCCCATTCAACTGAAAGGGGCTATTGTCTCTCTCCTCCAGGCTGAAGAGGAAACCCCCTCCCTCCCACTCACAAGGGCCATGTGATATCCTGCCTCCTGTTGTGAGTCTATGGGGTGTTAAGAGTTCTCAGCCTCTTGGCCTCTGGGAACAGCAGCTGGCTAAGATTTTCAATTAACCAACAAGCTTTGAAGTCCCTGCCCATCTTGCAACTCCTAAATACAGTTTCCCTGTCAGAGTTTAGACCGCTAGCGCCGCCTTTGTCGGTACTGCATCCATTTTTGAGTTGTCTTGAATTTGACAGGAGATTTTTGCTATTATTTTGATAGGCATCCTTACATTAGAGTGGTGATGTGGAACCCCCCACAAGAAGGTTGTATCTTTGGAGTGGTCTTGTGCCAACTGCGCAGTTCTCCTGGATTCTGGCGTGAATGTGGGTGGCGACAGCTCATCCCCACATCTACCCAGTCTAAGGATTCAACATGGGTCAAAGCCCTTGACAAAACCCCCCGCCCGACTGTGCTTTGATTCGAGTCGAGGGGAAGTCGGGTGCCAAGGATGTTTTGAGCCCTGTGCTGGCATGTCCGCATTATCTTCTTCCAATTCTGTAGATGGCACAGTTCAGCATCTTTTCCCCCACCCAGTTGGATCAATCGGTTCTCCTCGCCGGTCCTGATGGGAATATTGGGCGGTACCCCGGGCCCCTCGGGTCTCTGCTCCCGGTCCCCGGTCGTCCTCCTTGGTCAGTCTCCATGGTTTCCTCTCTCCTAGGATGATAAAGCAAAAGCGGCAATACACATTCCTAGACATTTTTCCACCACTATTAATGGTGTGGCGAACATGTACATTTTATACATCCAAATGCATTTTGCAGTCTGATTTTAAAAACAATATATAACAGGGAACATTTGCATTACGTTACTATATTTTTGATATGTGGAATATTTTAGAGTTTGAACTGACTTACTCTGGAGCGGCCCCCTCTGGTATTGCAGAGGACTCCTCCAGTTGCTGCAGGGTGTGCCTGGGATGGCAACACTTTAACTGATTTATATGTATCCACTTGTCTTCCCCCTCTGCCGAACTGCCTTTGGGGATGCAGATCTTGTACGCCACAGGGGAGATCTTGTCTATAATTTCAAACGGTCCCTTCCATGTAGGCAAACATTTTCGCTGTTTGGCCTGATTCCTTTGGAAATTGTATAGATAGACCCGGTCCCCCACAGTATATTGCTTCCTGGTGGTCTTCAGGTCGTAGTGGGTTTTCATGCTATCAGCTGATCTTTCTAGATTCCGCTGAGCATAGGCAAAAGCATGCTGAAGGTGTTTCCTTAAATTCTCCACATACTCATGAGTTGTGGAGGCATTGATCAGTGTCTGCTCTTCGGTCCTGTAGAGTAGATGCTGGGGAAGCACCATCTTGCGTCCGGTCATCAACTCAAATAGTGACATTTTAGTTGCAGATGAAGGGGTAGATCTGATGGCCATTAGGACCAGAGGTAATCGGATATCCCAACTTGGCCCAGAATCTGCCACAAACTTTTGTAATATGCTCACAATGGTTCGGTTGTAGCTCTCTACTGCTCCAGAAGAAGCTGGCCTGTAAGCAATGTGTAGCTTCCTTTTAACCCCCAGTATCTCCCACATCTTTGTCATTACTTCGCTGGTGAAGTGGCTACCTCTGTCTGACTCAATCCTTTGAGGTAGACCAAAACGGGAAAAGATGTGGTTAATCATCAGGGCAGCTGCTGTTTCTGCCTTGCAGTTTGGGGCTGGGAGACATTCCACCCACTTGGAAAACAAGCATGTAATGGTCAACATGTACTTGTTTCCTCTAGACGAGCGAATCACGGGGCCTACAAAGTCGATTTGCAAATCTGACCATGGCAGTGTCATCCCTCTCTTTGGAGAGGCGCACAGTGTGTGAGGGATGATGGCTGAAATTGTGCACACACAAGATACCCCTTCAAGTATTGGTCGAAGTCCTGCCCCATGTGTGGCCAGTATGCAACCTCTCTTAAGATTTCCAGTGTTGTGTGAAACCCCCTATGACCGGCGGTGGCCGCATCATGGGCATGACTTAACATCAGGTTCCAGAATGAGGTAGGAAACACCCACTGATCATGGCCAGCTTGGGATTTCCTTACCAACAAACCGTCTTGGAT
Source organism: Ambystoma mexicanum (assembly GCF_040938575.1). Taxonomy (NCBI): domain Eukaryota; kingdom Metazoa; phylum Chordata; class Amphibia; order Caudata; family Ambystomatidae; genus Ambystoma; species Ambystoma mexicanum. The sequence goes on along the minus strand of NC_090924.1, from coordinate 19,949,088 downwards.
TCGGAACCTTTTTGGACATTTCATCAACACTCTTAGGTCCTCTTTCCCAATGTAATCGGTATCCGTCAGGGGAAAGTTCTCAGGGTCCTCAAGGTGTTGGTAAAACTTACCAATAATTGGATCCCCCTTCTGAGCTGTAATTAAATCAGCATCAGGGGTCTCCTTACTCCATTGTGCAGTTGAAAGATCATTGTGAGCATTTGTCTGGGACCTGGTGATAGCAGTGACCTGGATTTCCCCCAACAGGGACTCTATTTCGATTAGATCCCCTTGGATGGCCCTGGTTTTGGCCAGCTGATCAGCTAAATCATTTCCAGTTTTGTCTGGTCCCTCTACTTTGGAATGACCCTTGATCTTTTTCCAGTAGATGGTTATCCCATTCGATGTGACCAGATCATCAATATTTTGGATTAACTTCCCATGTTTCAGGGGTTTTTTATTAGCACATAACATGCCTCTGGTTTTCCAATTAACCAGGTGCTCCACGACCCCGTTCCGTACATAATCCGAATCTGTGATTATGACCAGTTCGTGGAGTTGATGTTGGACAGCAGTGAGGATGGCCTGATGCACAGCCATCAACTCTGCCACCTGACTGCTTCGGGGACCAATTTTGTATCCAGCGGAGGGTTCTGGAAACTCCTTCACCCATGCATTCCCTATGACGGCCACCAGTTCTTTCTCCCTGTTGTTGTCAACATGGTAAGAGCATCCATCCACATAGACAGTGGGCATTCCCTCACACTTGTCTTCTTCAAAGACTTTGTGTGGGGAATTAAGGTATGCCTCCATGTTGTCCTTGATTTTTAGACTTTCGTCCTCGAGACAGTTTTCTCTGGCCCAATCATGCAAGTCAGCCAGACCTTGCGCGAGGGGACTCTTCTTGTTTTGGCCATATCTGACCTCCACAGGAAAGCCTTGCATTGACAGAATCCAGGAAGTAATTCGGGAATTACTCACATTTCCGGCCCAGATTCTATCACTTTGGAGGTATTGGAGAGGCTGATGTGGAGTCTCCACTATGATGTGTTCCCCCTGGATGAACGGGCGGTAATTCTTCAATGCCCACACCGTTGCCAGGAGTGCCTTTTCACAATCGTTGAATTTTTCCTCCACAGAGGATAAAGTTTTGCTTGTATAGGAGATTACTGTATTGACCTTGTCATGCTTTTGGTATAATACTGCCATCAAGCACGTATTAGAGAACCCTGTCTCCAGGAAGAACTCCTTGTTTCTGACAGGGTAAGCTAGGCAAGGCGCTTGCGGGAGGTTTCTCTTGAGTTGTCTTACTGCCTCGGATTGTTCTGGACCCCATTCCCACTTGACCCCCCCTTCAAGAGATGAATCAGGGGACTGGTGATCTCTGCGTAGCCCTCAATGAACTTTCTGCTGTAATTAGTCAGTCCAAGGAGGCTCCTTAGTTCCTGCAGAGTCGTGGGGTCTTTCAGTTTCTGAAGTGCTTCCACTTTCTTTTCCTGGTGACAGAGACCCTGAGGAGTAATCTCATGCCCCAAGAAATTAACACGGGTTCTACACCACTGTGCTTTCTGAAAGGAAAGTTTTGCTCCGGCGGCCCTCAACTGCGTCAGAACATAACGGATCTCCGCTATGTGTTCCTCCACAGATGAACTTTTGATGAGGACATCATCTACATAAGCCAGGTTACCCCTCGCACCCAGGTCGGGCATGGCCTTATGTAAGAAAATGTTGAATTAATTGCCGGAGTTGAGGTATCTGAAGGGAGTCCGGGTCCAGGTGTACTGCTGGCCCCCAAAGGTAAAAGCCAGTTTGTATTGGTCCTCCCTACTGACAGGCACGGTCCAGTATCCATTGGTCAGGTCTATTGCAGTGAATACTTGTGACCCTTGAATCTGGCCCAGCCCTTGGTCAATGTAGGGCAGAGGCCATCGGGAAGTATGGACCCATTTGTTGAGCTCCCTAAGGTCGGCGCAGAGTCTCCACTGGGCGTTTGGCTTCAATATTCCCAGCACCGGATTATTGAAAGTGCTGTGGACTGGACGGATTATTCCCCGCGACTCAAGGTTCTTAATTATTTCAGTAAGGGACTCCATGGATGCGAGAGGCAAGCGATATTGCTTCACAAACACTGGAGTCATGCCAGGGTCAGTGGGAATTGTTGTCGTGTGGATGTCGGTGCGACCACAGTCATATGAGTCTACCGCAAAGAGATCTTGGAAATCCAAGAAAACTTGTTTCAACTCTTGCTTCTGTTCCAGAGTCACGCAGGCATCAGCTAGGTTGACCCTCTCTTCCACCATCTGCCTGAAGCCTGGAAAGACTTCTGGTTTGGCTTTCTCAGCGGCCTCCACCAGCTGCGTGGAGAAGTCCCTGGTCAGAGTGCTGATTTGGATTGGAGGCTTCAGGTGGGCAAGGTAGCCCTCATGGACCTGGAAAATCACCTCATCCCTCCTGAAGTCACAAGTCCTTACCATAAGGGCAAGAAGTGTACACCAGGAAGTTCCCCCCATGCCGGGTGAAAATCCTGTCTGGTGTTGTGTTGTTATCACTGTCACTGTCAAAACAGTCCTTGGGGATTGGTCCTAACAGTTCATTTCCTAGATCAATGGAAAAATGTCGGTCATCAACCGCCATTCCAATAATGGTGCCTGCGGCTAGAGTAATGCTCTTTAAGTCGCTGTTATCCACCTCTATTGGAATGGTGTCATGTTCTAAGTTGACTAATGGTGTTGGGTTTACCCCCAACCCTTGCTGTTGGAGAGAAGCATTTAGATGTATATAAGCATCAGGGTTTTTCAATTTTTGTCCTCTTTTAACTTTCACTTCCAGTGAGAATTGTCGGGTCCTTTCTAGGATGGTGACTTCCTCTTTAATCTGAATTTCAACTGCATAAGGTAGCAATTGAGCTGACCTAAATGCTTTTTCTGGATCATCAAAGCTCAATCGGGACCAAGCTTTGAAGTTTATTAGGTCCAAACTAATGGCGAAGCGATTGAGAATGTCACTGCCTAAGTAAAAGGCGGCAGTGACATCTCGCACGACCCAACAATTATGGACTATGCTCTTGTTGCCAATGGAGATTTTGAGCAGACACCTGCTTGGCAGGAGATGTTTCGAATTGGGTGCTTCCAGGTCCATTTCCCATTTGTCTATCAGTTTGAATGTGGGAATGGCTGGATCTTTTGGGAGTTGGCGGAACATGGCTTCGCTGATGAAGCTCTTACCGTTGTTCACACACACTCGAGTGAGAACAGAGTCCTTCCCATCATTTAACTGAACAGGGATGAACAATTGATCTCCAATTTGCTGAATATCAGCCAGGCTCTGAGCTGATTTCACATCTTTCTAGACTATAGGAGTGGGAGTTTCTGATTGTGGATTAGTAAAGAATTTCAGAGTGTTTCCTTCCAGTGTGGAATACCACCTTAATCTGGAAGGAAGGTCGATTTTCAGAAATAGAGAGGACCCCCCACCAAAAGTCTGTTGTCCTACTGCTATTACTGTCACGTCTGGAATTTGGTTGTTCTGGAAGTGAAATTCTACTTGGTCAGATTTTTGTTCAACCATGTGGCATGTGCCGATTAAACTAACATGGTTGACACTCTGTTTTAATTGTATTGGTCGGCTAGTCTGGGTCCAGAGGACCTTGTTCACGCAATCTATTAGGGGTGACAACCTTCTCAGGAGGTCATTCCCTAGTAAACAAGGGGTGCCCTCTGGAGTCACTACTATGAGCGGGTGTTTCACCTTGTGTCGCCCAATTTTAATGTCCAAATCTGCCGTCCTCTCGACGGGAATTTCCTTCCCGTCAAAGTTCTGGAGTTGTCCAGGAAGAGAGGTGAGAGGAATAATTCTCTCCTCTTCCTAAAGTCAGTTCATCGAAGGCCCTTCTGGACAGAAGGGTAGCTTGAGATCCAGTGTCCACCAGCGCTGAAATTGTACCCTGCCCCTGTACTTGTACCGGGGCATAATATCTTCCCTCCTTCTCCTCAAGGGGGCACAGATAATGCACATTTTTGGACAACTTGTGGCCTAATTTTCTGGGTTTGGACATTGCTAGCGAAGAGATTTAGGCAGAATTCTGTGGAGAGCTTGGGAATCTGAAAGAAAAAGTTGGCAACTGGAGATCAGAGCCATTGTGGGTTCCCCTGGTTCCAGTTCTGGGCCACCCCCCCCTTTTCGGAGGCAGTCATCAGATTGTTTGTTTGTTTGTTTGTTTATTCATTTGTTAAGCGCACCAGACTCGTAAGTAAAAGGGCGCAATGACAAGGAAATGCAAGGCTTACATGATTACACAGGTTACAGACAGGATATACACATTATGAACAATAGGACTGTGGCTAGTTTGCATGAATACGGGAAATATACAATATGAACAGTAGGGCTGTGGCAGTATAGTATGATTACAGGATATATACAATATGAACAATAGGGCTGGATCAAAGGTGCGTGCACTAGGATATAAAACTTATATGAGTACACATGCATGGGCAGCAGTATTTACATAAAGAGAGAGTATAGCAAGGTATGCTGTTTCTTGATTGCAGGATAGTGTCCTCAGGGAAGGGTGAAGGGTAACTAAGGATTGGTGGCAGTGATATGCTTTATTAAGTTTTTCCTGAAGAGTGGATATGGTTGGTCAGCTCTTAACTCCTGGGGCAGTGAGTTCCAGCTTCTGGCTGCCTTAACAGTGAAGCTGTTGCCCCCGATGGTAGTCAGTTTGTATTTGGGGATATTTAGGCAGTTAGTGTTCCCCATTCTAGTGGGTCTGAGAGAAGTTCTTCTCTGAAGTTTGTCTATGAGGTAACTGGGGGCCGCGTTGTTCAAAGCTTTGTGTGTCAGAGAGAGTGTTTTTAGAAGTATTTTATTGGATGTGGAGAGCCATTTGTGTTGATGTCTCAAGGCAGAGATGTGGGTTTTCTTATTTATGCCAAGGGCTGCTCTTAAGGCATTATTCTGTAGCGTTTGGAGTTTATTAGTGGTGGATTTGTTAGCCCCAATGTAAAGGGCATTGCAATAGTCGATTCTAGAGAGTATAAGAGCTCTAGCCAGGATCAGACAGCTATAGTCTGAGAGGAATGGTTTACCAGCTCTAAGAAGTTTGCATGTGTAAGCCGTAGACGAGGTAAGGGATTTGACCTGTTTGTCAAAGGATAGTGTGGAGTCCAAGTAGAATCCCAGGGTTTTTACTTCCTTGGAGACTTTAATGGTGTTGCCGTCAATATTGAAGGAAGAGTAATCTTGACCTAGTTTTTTAATATTGGCCTGCGAACCCAATATTATTAGTTCAGTCTTCTCATCGTTCAAGCATAGGCCGTGTGTGGCCATCCATGCTTGGATGATAAGGTAAATTTTGTTCACTAGGCCCGTGTCCGCACTGTAATCCCCAGAAAGTGGTAGGAGAATCTGAGTATCATCTGCATAGTTAGTGTAGGTGACACCCAGCTGGTCCAGATCGTCGAACAATGGCTTAGTGAAGATGTTATATAGGGTGGGCGAGACGCAGGATCCTTGCGGAACGCCGCATAGGATGGGTGTAGGCTCGGCAGATGCTGAGGAGGAGAAGACTCTCATGGTCCTCTCACTCAGGAAGGACTCGATCCACTTGATAGCGTCCGTGGAGAAGTGAGCTGCAGAGTCAAGGTGCCGACATAAGACCTTGTGGTTGACCAGGTCGAAAGCAGCGGAAAGGTCGAGTAGGAGCAGGAGTACCGTCCTTCCTTTGTCTCTTAGTTCGTCTATCTGGGACTTAAGGTCGATTAAGGCAGTCTCAGTTCCGTGCATTGGACGGAAGCCAGATTGTCTGTTGCCCAGGAGTTTGTGCAGTTCTAAATGCTTCTGTATTTGAGTGTAGGCGGCTTTATCCAGTATTTTTAGTAAAAATGGGACCGTGGTAATAGGTCGATAGTTAGTGGGAATGAAGGGATCAAGTGTCTGTTTCTTGAGGAGTGGTAGCACCCAGGATTGCTTGAGGTTGGCAGGTATAGTACCTGTAGCAAAAGAGGCATTTATCAGTTTGGTTATAAATGGGGAGAGTTCTCTAGCAGCGTCTTTTATTAGCTGTGCAGGGCAGATGTCCCCTTTACAGTTTGAGGGTTTTAAAGATAGGATGATTTTTTCTACCTCTAGGATGGACATTTTTGAGAAGTGGAATGTGGCATTGTGTGCCGGTGGTGGCTCATTGGGCTGGAGAATGTTAGGCAGGTGCTGTAAGTTTAGAGCCTTCTTTTTTAATTGGATTTTGTTCTGAAGTGTATCGATTTTATGCTCTAAGGCTTGTTGTATGTCAGTACACCAGGATTTGTCCTTGGTGCAGACGTCCGGGGTAGCAATAGGGGACTCTAGTTCTTTGAGTATGCAGAAGAGTTCCTTCATGCTTGAGTTTGAGCAAGCAATGCGTTGGTCATATGAGTTACGTTTTGCTTGGCAGATTTCCTTTTTGTAGAGTGAGGAGAGTACAGTTAATTTGGCTTTATTCTCGCTAGATGGGCATCGTCTCCAGTTTGTTTCACTTTTGTTCTTTAGGGTGCGAAGGTCTTTGAGTTGTGGGGTGAACCATTTGTTTAGGTGGGCTATGGGTTTGCTCGGTCTGAGTTTGATAGGAGCAATTTTATCCAGAGTGGTAAGCATAATATTGTTGAATTCCTGAACTAGGCCGCTGGGGTCGAGATTATCAGACAGTGTATTGAGAGTAGGCAGTATGGCGGGGATGATTTTTTCTACCGTAATACTTTTATTACTTCTGGTTAGGCATGGTGGCGCTCGTGGTCGGACCAGTGGAGTGGGTCTGACAGTGGATAAGAGAAAGGAGATCAAAGAATGATCTGTCCATGCTAAAGGCAGGATGGATGTGATAGTGGCAGAGCAGTTGAAGTCGGCTACCCAGTCCAGTATTCTCCCTTTTATGTGGGTGGGTGTAGAGACTTTTTGAGTAAGTCCTAGTGCTTTGATCGTATTGGCTATTTCTGTGGCATTTTTGTCTGTTTGGTCATTGAATCCTAAGTTGAAATCGCCTAATATAAGTAGTTGGGTGGAGGGTTTCAGGTTGTTCATGATTATATTATGCAAGTCTTCCTCGAAGGTACCAAGAGGGCCAGGTGGTCTGTATATGAGGTGTATGTTAATGGATTGTGACTCATTAATCTGCATTTTGGCGGTGAGGGATTCGCATGATTGTAGAGATTGGGTGGGGGCTAGTCTGAGACCAAGAGCCGTTTTAGAGATGATAGCGATGCCGCCTCCTCGTGTATTATCACGGTCTTGTCTGAGAATGGTGTAGTCGTCTGGGACAGCTAACATGAGGGTAGGTCCTGCTGCAGTATGGAGCCACGTTTCCGTGATTGCGAGAAAATCCAGGTTCCCTTCTGTGATTAAGTCGGCAATATCCGTAGCGTGAGCGACTAGTGATCTAGCATTAAGGAGCGCTCCCTTGAGAGGGGGGTCCTCGGGAGTTTTGTTGACTCGGATGGGTTTGTCAGTGGTAGTGCAAGCTTTGGGATGGAGGTTATTAAGCTGGAGGGTGTTCTCATTCAAGGTAAATGTTTGAGTAGGCCGTTTGGGATGGCTAGGCATTCGTGAGCTAGGTTTGTAATTGGTTTTGAGGTTGGAGGCCGGAAGGGTTCTTCTCAATGGTTCATGTAATTTGGTTAGTCTTGCGCGGAGTCTGTTGTTTCTATTAGGAGTGGTACAAGGAAGGGAGGCATATAGTATTGTTTCTTGGGCCTTGCAGAATGTGGGGGGCTTAAGTTGCATATCGTTAGTAGTGAGTTGGCTTAAGTTTGAAGTAGGTATTGGTGACTGAGTAATGTGGATGTGACTGCTGAGGACCGATTGTGTGAATGTAGCCATGATGCAGAGGGCTAATGCTAGGTGTGGCATCCTTCCAGTTCTAGGAGAGAGCTGTCTAATGGCGACCATAGGGCACAACACAGGGTTCAGCATAGGTTAAATGTGGTCTATTGGCGACCATAAGGCACAACACATGGTTCAGCATAGGTTAAATGTGGTCTAATGGCGACCATAGGCACAGCACAGGGTTCAGCATAGGTTAAATGTGGTCTAATGGCGACCATAGGGCACAACACAGGGCACAATATAGGTTAAATGTGGTCTATTGGCGACCATAGGCACAACACAGGGTTCAGCATAGGTTAAATGTGGTCTAATGGCGACCATAGGGCACAATATAGGTTAAATGTGGTCTAATGGCGACCATAGGCCCAACACAGGGTTCAGCATAGGTTAAATGTGGTCTAATGGCGACCATAGGGCACAATATAGGTTAAATGTGGTCTAATGGCGACCATAGGGCACAATATAGGTTAAATGTGGTCTATTGGCGACCATAGGGCACAACACAGGGTTCAGCATAGGTTAAATGTGGTCTAATGGCGACCATAGGCCCAACACAGGGTTCAGCATAGGTTAAATGTGGTCTATTGGCGACCATAAGGCACAACACAGGAAGTATCACGATAACAGAAATGCATAGGTTAAATGTGGTCTAATGGCGACCATAGGCCCAACACAGGGTTCAGCATAGGTTAAATGTGGTCTATTGGCGACCATAAGGCACAACACAGGAAGTATCACGATAACAGAAATGCAGTTCGCATGCCCACGAGTGGTGGCGTGCTAGCGAGATTGTGAAGTCAGTTTCAAACGAGGGCGCTTGGGCAAGTAGGCAGCTCATGCAAGGACACCATGGATCTTACAAAGAAGCTGAGTGAACACAGGTGTCAGATATGGTGTCAGCTAGATTCGAGATCTGTCAGGGTAGCAGGAAAGGCACTACTGCAACTAGCATAGCATAGCAAATGAGCAGCCAGTGATTGTACTCACGTGGTTTGCGGTCCAGTATACTGTTGATCATCCACGTACAGAGCATGCAATTGAAAAAGAAGAAGAGTTCCCCATATGAGGCAATTGTACAGCGCGACCTTTATGATGGTAATCGGGGTCCAACAGTATGCTTCCGTGGCGAACAGGGGCAAACAGGGCAAGCAGCCTTATGGTGGCCTTGAGGTGGCCGCCGGCTTCCGCCTGCCGGCGGATGTTTAGGCTTAAGAGCAGCCTACGCAGGGTTGCTCAGCAACGTGGGACGCTCAGCCTCGCTTTCAGGCCGCGTCGCGCCCGACATTTTGTTTTTCAAAAAGTCGGCGCGAGCGGACCTGGGGGATGTAGAGGCTGCGGGGGCTCCTTTGATGAGGTGGGGTGCCCTGGGGGGGGCAGATTGGCTAGATGCAGGGGCAACAGGGATCTGCTTTGGATCCTATGAATGGATCAACGCTGCCGTGTGATCCGATGCTTTCGGCCCAGTCGAGTCGTCTGTATCGATGTCCAGGACGGTGGTGGGGGGCTCCTGCCCACTCCACGGCGAAGGGGGTCTGTGGGTTTGATTTGGGTTGAACCAGGGGATTTTGGTATAGTCGGTTCTGGGATGAGATGATGGGCGGCGGTAGCTCAGTCTCCACATCACCCCAGTCTGAATTGGCATTCCTTGGGACCCATTTTTCCTTGGGAGGAGTTCCCCCATCTCTGAAGGAGAAGATCCTTTTCCCAGGATCTTCTGAGGATCCCTCTCCCTCAAATTGGAAGACCTGTACCACCTCCACAAAGTGGGTCTGTTTGGGTCCTTTGTTTCACCTACCCCCCATCTGCTCCTTGGGAGGCAGGCTTTCAGGGGCAGGAGATTTTGTTTCCGGTTCCTGGTTTTCCAGGGGCTGTTTACAAGTTGGGAAGGAAGCTTCCTCCAAGGCTTTACACCCCCCTTCCCCTTGTGCCTCCTCCCTGGGAACCGGTGGGTTATCAGGGTGCTGCCCCGTCATTGTTCTGGAGCACCAGGTCCAGAGTTTGGGGCATTCTGCGGTGGCATGCTCATCTGAGGGTTCTGTTGAGCCCTCAGTATGTGACCCAGATCCCGTGCCATATTTTGGACCTGGCGCTCTAACTGGGAAACCCGCTCAGGCTGATACGGGGCTCTATTTTCTCCCCTGGGCTGATCCCGGGAAGGGTAGCTATCCCTTCTCTGGTAATACCCTGTGTTGGGAAGATTCGGGTAACCCTCCACCATTGGCATCCCCTCTCCCGGATTAGGTTGTCTGGGCTCAGGGAATTGGGGAAAGAAGGATGGATGATTTTGGGGCTGGAAATTGGGTGGATACCTGGGGAAAAAGTTCTGCCCAGGATTTGGTGAATTTCTGCCCTCCTGGGGGACGTTAGGAGGGAAGTTCCCTGGGTCAGGTGCTTGGCTGGATCCCCCCCTTGGGCTGGAGGAGTCCACACATACCCCAGGATGGGTCGGTTTCCCTTGTAGCGGGGACTTACATAATCAGGGGAGCGAGGGACCCCATTTGTGGGACTACCTCCTCGACTCCCTGTCTGTGACTGGCCCGAGGGCCTTCTGGGCTGTGAATTATTTGGTGCAGGCAGGTTTTTAGGCCCCCCCATCTCCAAATCTAAAACGGGGGCAACCTTTACCTCTACCACCTTAGCAGTAGCAGGGGTGCTGTTGGTTTTGGGTTTTTTCTGCGCATTACTTTTATTTTCTATGGGCTTCTGCACCTCATAGATCTGGGTAGCCTGTTCAATGACCCAGTCTAGTGACCTCTTCTCGTGAAAATCTCTCACTAGCTGGGTCATGATGTATTTGGGCAAGGCATGGAAAAAAGTATTGACAAATTCTCTGCTGTCCGTGCGCACCCTTCTGGTGGTCTGCGCAAAGGCACGCTTCAATTCTTGCACGAATTCTTGTGGGGCCTGATCCTCCCCACATTGCAAATTGTAGGCTGCCTTGCGAGCCTCTTGAGGATTTCTGTGCACAGAAAAATGTTTCAAGATGGCCGCCCTGTATGTGGACCACCTTGAATGGTTTTGGTCCTCCAGCCCTGCAAAGAAACTGGAGTATTCTGGGGAGAATGTCCATTTGACGTACTGGATGCAGCTACTGCTGTCCTTCAAATGGAAAGTCTCCATCATTTGCTCATAGAGCTCCAAGTGCTCCCAAACAGAATACTTGGCGTTCTTATGATAAGGCGTGGTGACACTCCTTATTGCCTTTATTTGTTTCAATGGGTCCTTAAGCAAGGACCTTTTTGCCTTATTGGCCTTTTTGGTTCGGGTCACCCTGGTCCATTCATCCTCTGACTCCGAATCACTGCTCCCAGAGGTGCCCGTCTGATCTTCCAGGTTTTCCCGGATTCTGCGAGCCTGGGAATGGCTGGCAGAATGTGGGGACCTGGTCTCCTTTGTCCTGTAACGCTCAGAAGAGTCTTCATATCCCTCCTGGTTGCTAGGATTTGATGGGTACCCCCCCCCACTGACCTAACTGGGCAGAGGTTTTCAGGATGCCCTTAATGGGCCTACTCTCCTGGGGTTCCCCACTAAATTGCACTGTGCTTGGGTGCCTATACCCGGATGCCCGCCCATCCATTCCTGGGAGGTACTGGCCTATGAGCCCCATACTTCTAGCTGGATAGTAATCTGCCATCCCCGTGGCCCTGGGCTCATGTGCGCGAGGGGACATGGGGGTGGCAGAGTCCAGGGACTGGGAGAGATGAAGGCCTCTGGTACTAGGGCTCCTCAGGTTATGCTCAGGAGTTTCTCTTTCCCAGCGAACCTCATCTCTATCCGCCCCTGCTCCCTGTTGCAATGCAAGAGCCTGCGCTTTCAGTTCCTCCGTTAAGGCCTTACTAGACTCTATCAGTCTCTCCTGCATCGCTACCTGTTGCTGGAGCCTATCATTGTGCTGGCAGAGAGCCTCATTCTCTCTCTGTGCCTCCTGATTGGTCCTGGAGTACTGGGCCAGTCTTTGCTGCAGGAGGGCTAACTCCTGAGCTTTGTCCCTATTGGCCTGCTCCTTTCTTGCCAGAGCATCCTCCACCCTCCTGGTGTGCTCTAACAAGTTCTGGTGTTCTTTTTAAGTGGCAGACTTCCTGGCCTAAGGTATCCCTTTCCTGACTAAGAGCCTGCATCTGTGCCGCCAGGTCGTCCCTTTGCCTTTGGAAGGCACCAGCTTTCTGGCGCTCCTGGTCAAACTCTGCCTGGGTATCCAGGTCTTTCAAAATCAGTTTATTGCTCTCTGAATTCTCCCTATCTAGGTGGCTTTGCAGGGTGACTAGCTGCTCAGCACATGCCCTATTGAAGTCTAACTGTTGCTCCAGCTTTTTCTGGCTCTGCAGTAGGGAGTCCAAACCTTCTTGGTACTCCTTCTGCAAGGCCAGAAATCTGGTATCATGGTCAGCCTTTTCCTGTTGCAGCACATCCATATCCTCCTTTATTTTAGTGATGTACTGTCTGCTGTCCTTTTTTGACTCCTGGCTCCTGAGCAGCCTCTGCTCAGAAGAGTCCATATCAGATTGGGCCTTCTCTAATGCCATCTGTTGCCTATTTGCCAGATTTTGGCCTTCAGCACATTTGTCCTGCATGGCTCCCATCTATAGGTACAAATATGCCGCTATCCTGGCAATCTCATTATGTTCATCTTTGGCTTTAGGGGCCATATATAGTTCACTCAGGGCCACATGTAGGGGACCCTGATCTCTCCATGTATCTGACCCTGTTTCAGTGACCTGTTGTGCGATTGCCTGCAACCAGACCGTTTGGTCCTGATGAGTCCACTCACCTCTCACAAATAGCTTATGTAAGAAGTGCTCTCTGGCTATTTTGATGTCTACCAGTGTCGTCATTCTGGAATTTGAGTTCCTTCCTGACTTACAGAAGTTTGTATTTTATTTTTGCAAAACAGACCGTTTCCTTAGAGCGTTCCTTTGAGGAGTGCTTTACAGTGTAACACAGTGTGGTGATCCGACCGGATGTATGTCTCCTGTCAGTTAGCACACTGTATTAATCTGCACAAGTGATAGATCTAACCCAGAATCTCTGGCTACGAGCCCTCACTTTGTTAAGCAGCTTCACTTCAACACTACAACTATTCAATGCCTAGTCTGGGATGCTGAGGGAAACCCTTATTGATATATTTTTAGGTCCAGTTCATGTACTCTGGATGACAACCCTTATATAACACCCCTCTCTTAGAATCCCCCATGACCCCACTGAGCCAAGAAGTAGGTCTGTTTTGCAAATTTAAAAGGTTTATTTGAGAAATATAACAATATATATATATATATCACACTTTTATAATAAATTAATATTGGATATCACACATAAAATATGACAGTGATCAACAATGGATAATGTTCTACTGGTAAACTGATTTGGTTACTTAGAAGTAGTGTAGAGGATGAGGTAGCTGAAATGCTTTATGCTTTCAAGGAAATGCAAGGTGGAATAAATGCAGTACAGAAAATAAACTGATGTGGTTTCACAAGAGATAATATGTTCACTTTTCCCCTGGTGGCAATTCACCCCCCCCCTATATGCAATGCAAGGAGATGGAAGTAACACACACAGTCTTCAGGAATACAATCAAATACAATACGGAATTCAGTTCCCCCCCCCACAGCAAGCTTAGACAACAGGTATGCTTTTTAAAACACGGGCAAGAGTGCTTTGTTATGTGGTGGCAAGGAAGTGAAAAATGCTACAATTGCTTTTAATTCCCTATAAGAGGTTCAGGGTGAGTGGTAGACACTTTAAATCAGTTCAGGTCAGCCCTAAGAATAGTTCAGAGATGGTTATTAGGTTGCAAACGAATTTTAGCAGTTCAGGCAAAAAGCGGCTATCTTTTTACAGATGACAAAATCAGGCCAAATCGCAAATCGCAGTAAATTTTGCAAGTGCGTAAATCGTGATTGCGGTAAAAGTATGAGGAGTTGGAAGTCGGTTCTAGGCTTGTTGGAAAGCTTAGATTCTGAGCTTTCAGAGGAAATCTCGTTCCTAGGACAAACGGTTCCAGAGATACAGACGATTTAATAACGGTAGATTTTCAGATTTAAAGTAAAACTCAAAATGACAGGTGACAGTTTTCAGTTTTAAAGATGACAGAATGACACGATTCTAGGAGGCAGTTCTAATAGGATAAAATAGTTTGAATTAGATTATTTTAACTAAGAGATTGGTTCTACACAGTTCTGCTAGGTACTCACAATATAAATTTGAAATAGGCTTTGTCACGGATCGGGTCTACAAGTCCAGCGGCGGTTCTCTCTGCTTGGTGGGTCAATCAGGCACCGGTTCTGCTCACAGCGATCCGGATCTCTGGTTCTGCTCACAGCGGTCTGGGTCTGGTCTGCGGTTCCGGCAAAAGTTCTTGGCAAAGAATTCAAACAGCTCGCCCGGCTGTTGAATAGTTTGGTTAGGTTTGCTGGATTCTGAAGGCCTGCTGAGAATACTTTTGCTTGCAGTGGGCCTTCTAGGTTCAAAGTTCTGTAGTCTATGGGTCCTTGGTTCTGGTCTCTGTCTGGATGGGATGTCGGCCGTCAAAATGCTCCGCAGAAATGTAAATTAATGTCTCTACCTGTCCCAGCAGTCTCTTTTTACGTGTTTTAAAACGTGGGTGGAGAGGCTAGCATCACTAAGCCTGCCCCTCTCTTGATTTGATAGGTCAATAGATTCTTTGGACCCTGATTTGGGAAGGAATAGTGTGTTAGAGTGATGTCATTTTTATGACCTGCAGAAATGACACTCCCCTGGTCAATGTGCACACAAATCTATTCCTGATCCAAATACATATTTCCCAGGTACACAGTTGTTTGACATCACATACACACATCATATATTACTAAAGATAGTCCCTGTCCCGACTCTGGCGTTTCTAGGAGCTTGCATTAAAAAATGGCAACTTATTTTCGATTGTAGTGGGTTTTGCAACATTGGTTTTTTATCAAAAATTATACAAAGGTACATTTCCCTTCCACATATATCCCAGCTTAAATACAGCGTCTACAATATTCATAATTAGCGGGGTTTTGCCCCAGAACATGGTACAAATCGGAGTTTGGACTCAAATAGTGAGGGCATTTTCCATACTAAGACTCTCAAAGTTGTACATTCCTGTCATTTGGGTACAATAAGTTATCACTGTTTCTATAAAATATATATTTGTTGCAATTCAACTCCCCAAAGTGTTTGGGTCCGCCTCCAGAAGTCTGGGTGGGTCAGTGATCACATGTCTCTCCTTGCTGGCAGAGGGCTGTTGACAGGAAACACTCAAAATTAACATACCCCATTCAACTGAAAGGGGCTATTGTCTCTCTCCTCCAGGCTGAAGGGGAAACCCCCTCCCTGTCACTCAGAAGGGCCATGTGTTATCTTGCCTCCTGTTGTGAGTCTCTGGGGTGTTAAGAGTCCTCAGCCTCTTGGCCTCTGGGAACAGCAGGTGGCTAAGGTTTTCAATTAACCAACAAGCTTTAAAGTCCCTGCCCCTCTTGCAACTCCTAAATACAGTTTCCCTGTCAGAGTTTAGACCGCTAGCGCCGCCTTGGGGAATTTGTCGGTACTGCATCCATTTTTGAGTTCTCTTGAATTTGACAGGAGATTATTGCTATTATTTTGATAGGCATCCTTACATTAGAGTGGTGATGTGGAACCCCCCACAAGAAGGTTGTATCTTTGGAGTGGTCTTGTGCAACTGCGCAGTTCTCCTGGATTCTGGCGTGAATGTGGGCGGCGACAGCTCATCCCCACATCCACCCAGTCTATTGATTTAGTTTGTTCTGGGATAGAATAATGGGCGGCGACAGCTCATCCCCCCATCTACCCAGTCTAAGGATTCAACATGGGTCAAAACCCTTGACAGGGCGTAACACGCGGAATGGGGAACAACGCATAAAAATAAGGGCGTCACTGGGGATGTACTGCTGGGAAGTACACAAAACGCCCACACTCACGCGAAACACACGTATTCATGGAATCGAATAGGGGATACCATGCATGGCCAAAGACACGCACAGGCCTAAACACGTCCACCACACGAAGGCAGGCGGTAGCGTCCCTGCACATTACAAAAGTGTGCGCAAACAAAAAACACGTATATACAGCTACGATGAATGTCCCATTATGTGGCCCCCTAGGAGAAATGATGTGTCACGCAACGCACAGACATCCCAGAAAAGCAAGAAAAAGAGATTAGCGACCCCTGTTGCTCACGTTCATGTAAAAAAAACACATGCAGTATGCTGTGGCAGCCAGGGGCCCAAATAATACGTACGTGATCAACACGCAGGCTAGTATGCCCATAAAAAAAGGGGTACATGACAAACATGGACACCCACAGTTGGAAAAATAGCGTGTGCGACTCACCGTCTCCCTTGCATATAGAAGAAGAACACGGAGCCAACACCCACCTGCTGTGAAGTAATCGCGCATGAACCCCAACACCTGGAAAACACACGCACCGCTTCTCACGAAAAGCATGTACATAGCGATGGAAACCCACGTGGGACCTTCAACCCGTGCAAGGGGAACACCCGCGCGTGTCACGTCACAGACGCTCTTATGCAATTAAGGGCCTTTCCTCCAATTACACGCTGACATGCACTTTTTTCACGTGCCAAATCACTCCATATAAAGCTGGCCACGCAACAACACACGGAAGACCACGCTCCTGCCCAGAAGGCCATTTTCCTGTCCCCAAGAGACCCGAGCACGCTCCCACCTGCCATCTGCTGCTGTCTGCCTGCCTGCTGGCCACGTGCCCTGGTATTTGGTGCCTGCACGTCAGCCATCTGCAGGGGTCCAGTTGCTGTGACCACCCCTGCTGGAACAGAATACCCCGACTGGTATTCCATTGCTCCACAGCCCAGCCCAGGACCCAGTTGCCCACCCACACCTGCCTCGGGGGTTGCCATGTCCGACACAACACCATCTGGCACCAGTGGCAACCCCCCAGCAGAGAGGCAGAGGGCTGCCAGCTTCACTGCCAATGAAGTTGGCATCCTGGTGGAGCAAGTCCTGGGGCATTATGATGCCCTCTTTGGAAGTTCACACACCGACAACGAAGGATGGAAGAGGATCTGGAAGGACATTGTGGCTGCCATCAACGTGGAGGGGGTGGCAGCCCGCGACATGCAACACGTGCGGAAGTGTTGGGAGGACTTCAGCTCCAGGACCCTCAGCAAGGCCCGGCACCTCTTGAAGGCAAAGCATGCACAGGGGGGCCGGGTCCACCTTACCAACATCCAGATGAGGGTCCTGGAATGCATACACCCAGCGCTCCACCTCCAGATCCTTCAGAGGCATACCCGTCCGGAGTCAAGAAGTAAGTGTCCATGCATACTCATTCGAAGCTGTGCATGTTGAGGTGTGGCAGGAGTGTGCAGGTTGCACATATGTCTTGGAATGCCCATGTATGGATGTGTATGTAAAGGGACATGAGCCTGCCGCATGTGAGTCCTGTCATGTGTGAGGCACATCAATGGTGTGTGTGTTCAAATACATGGTGCCCAAAAGCATGTGTCGGTGCACACATGTTTACATTTCTGTGTATATACTGTGGCATGGTTGTGGTGTGACACATGGATGCTGGTTCCACCTTCATGTATGTGCGCAATATACATGTGCGTGTGTGTGTGTGTATTTGACATGTGTGCCACTGTGATACACCATGGATGCATGTGACACCGACATGTAGGAGGCAGATTGGCAGATGTGACATGGATGGCGATGACTTCACTGCGACAGGTGGTGGAGATGTACAGATGCATGTATGTCTGGTTGCATGTGTGCATGTGTTCAGCACTCCCTGTGTTGCATGTGACGTCAGGCTAATCTTTGGATGCTCATGCTGTTGTATGTGTATGGATGGTGCTGCCTGCTGCAACATTCCTGTGAATTTGCGCATGTGTGTGGGTTCAAATGATATGTGTGTTGGGGAGTGTGATGCCACATGTGAAATTTGACACTGCCACTCATGTGCAACTGTCATGTGTGTATCAGACCATTGTACAGTGCCCTGATGTCTGTGTTCTGTCTCTCCTTGTCTGCAGCGTCAACTGATGAAGAGGACGGAGAAGGTGCTGTGGAGCACGGCGGCAGATATCCCACCGCCAGCCAGAGACGCAAGGCCAAGCTCCCCTCCCAGGTTGTCATCTCGTCGGGGAGTGAGGAGTCTGGTGCTGCGTTCGTGGCCGCATCTGTCTGCCGAGGGAAAATCCAAGAGGCGGAGGTCGGAGGTGGACTCCTCGGTAGCAGAAGGGGCAGCTGAGACCACACAGGGGCCTATGGAGGAAGATGGCACAGAGTCATCCAGGTTGGTGGGGGGTTTGGTTGAGGAGGAGGAGGCCATGGAAGGGCCACACACAGGGTCTGGAGGGGGGATTCCACTGGTGCAAGTGGTGCAGTCCAGGGGCAGGGACAGGAGGTAGCACAGGCGGCCGCGGAGGTGCCTGTGTGTAATCCTGTCCCTGATCCTGTGACTGCATCATCCCGCACCAGCAGGGATGCCTTCTCCCAGACCCGTTTTCAGGGAGGGGATCCACTAACAACAACTGACCTTTCTCTCCCTGCGGATGTGGCAATCCGGGACCGTGTTGAGCCTGTCCTGGCTTGGGTGGCATTGCATTAACAGGGCATCCGGGATGACGTGCAGGGTTCTCATCAGGACTCTGCACGTTATTTCAGATGCCTCATTGACCACGTCGACCGACTAGGACGGGTCACCATTGCTGTTTTCCACCGTCTGCTGGACCTTCTACTCACCCGCTCCTTAACTGAACCCCCTATGCGCCATCATCCTCTGTGCCATCTTCCTGGCCATGTATCACCTGGCCACCCTGTGGAGCTGCCCCTGACCCAGCGGCCAGGCTGATGGAGGACACATCCCTGCCACAGTCGGGAGGCGGAGGTGCAGCAGGGGTGTCCACCCCAACAACTGGACCCCAGCAGGAGGAAGACATGCAGGCATCAACAGGCAGGGCACATGCACGGCAGCAGCAGGCTCAAGGTGGGAGCGATGATGGCTCGGGGCCATCAACATCAGAGGGGCAGGCATCAGCCAGAGGGCAGTTGGACCCTGGATTGGGAGTGTCTTCCGTGTGGCAGCGGTTGGGCCAGCAAATAGATGCGGAGCGGCGGCGGGCGGAAGAGGCATGGCTCACTATGGTCAGGGCGGAGAACTCCATGTGCAGGGCATTGAGGCGGGCTGAGTGCCTCGAGGAAATTCGCAGGGAGTTGGAGGTGGACATGGCTTTATTCCTGTGAGACCTCGGGCCCAGGGAACAGGCCTGCCTCCAGGACGTTCAACAGGAGTTTGATGATGCCCTGGCCCGGGAAATCAACAAGTGAGCCATAGGACTTGGCCGCCGCCATTGTATATAGTTCATTAGTGTTAGGTTTCCTTTCTATTTTTCTTTCATTTGGGGCGCATGGGCTATGCCCCACATTTTTGTATATAGTTATTTATTAGGTAGGATTTTTTGTAGGTTTCCTTTGGATTGTTGGGCTCATGGACCCTTGGATGTTCTTTTGTAAATAGTTTTCGATGTGGATTTCATTTTCTTGGACCCATGGTGGAATACTTTCCTTTTTTTGAACTGTGATTTTTTTTATGGACAGACCCATAGGAGACATTTTACTTTGGATTTTATTGGTTGCAGCATTTATTTTTTTTAATCAATTTTGGAGTTCCCGACTTGGATTATTTCTTTTCATTATTGTGTGATTTGGTTTTATTAATTTCGTTAATTCTTCAATACACTTTTTTTCTTTACTTTACTTGTGTGGTCTTCGATCATTTGTTTGGTGCATGTCACAATGTTGTTTTTCACAATCATGTGTCACCATTGTGTGGGTCTGAGGGACATGTATTCATGGGCATGCGGGTTATGTATTTTCTATCATGACTTTGGGAATTCAATGTGGGGTGTTTGGACTGGGGTGGCCTGGGTGGGATTTGGGTGGGCATAACGCCTTGGGTCTGGACTGTGATGACATGTCAGGTGGGAGGACATGAGTCAGGGCCTGCTGGCAGGTGCCCGTCAATGGTGGGTGGGTGAGTGGGTGGGGGGACATGAGTCGGGGCCTGCTTGCAGGTACCCGTCACTGCTGGGCGGGTGGGGGTTCAGGGGGACATGAGTCGGTCCTGCTGTCCGGTGCCCGTCAATGGTGGGTGGGTGGGTGGGTGGGGGGACATGAGTCGGGGCCTGCTGGCAGGTGCCCGTCACTGATGTGTGGGTGGGGGTGGAGGGGGACATGAGTTGGGGCCTGCTGGCAGGTGCCCATCACTGCAGGGTGGGTGGGGGTGCAGGGGATCATGAGTAGGGGCCTGCTAGCAGGTGTCCGTCACTGGGGGTGGGTGGATGGGTGGGGGGCATGAGTCAGGGCTCACAAGTGTGCTCACAAGTGCATGGTGCCATGTGGGCTGCCTGCAGGGCATGGTGAGGGTTGTAGGGTAGTCCCCTGTGGTGTGGGCTGCCTGCAGGGCATGGGGAGGGGGGAAACCGCACACCCGGGAGTGCCCACAATGCCAAATAGCATGTGAAACTCCCCGCGTACACCCCAAATACACGTACCCTGCTCTTGCCTGGAGTATCGCGTGTGAAACTTCCTGTGCATCCCCCAATTACACGTACTGCGTTCACACAGGGCCTATTGCATGTGAAACTCCCCGCGTACCCCCAAATACATGTACCCCGCTCTCGTCTGGAGTATCACGTGTGAAACTTCCTGTGCACCCCCAATTACACGTACCGCGCTCGCACAGGGCCTATCGCGTGTGAAACTCCCCACGAACCCCCCAAATACATGTACCCCGCTCGCCCCGGGCCTATTGCGTGTGAAACTCCCCACGTACCCCCCAAATACACGTACTCCGCTCGCACAGGGCCTATCGCGTGTTAAACTCCCCACTCACCCCTAGGAATACAAGGACCCTTATGAAATCCTTATTTATTGTTGTCTAAAAGTTCTTTTATTCTGAACGATGTACCACTCATATCATGCCCTTCTTCTGGAATCCCCCCCCGGTCACACTGAACCAGGAATCAGGCTGGTTTGCAAAGTTAAAATATTTATTTATGTACTTACAATTGTATCACAATATGTTTAATAGGTACACAATAATCACCACTGGGGTGATGTAACACTAAGTAATCTCTTTAATACACACAAAGTAATAGTGAGCAAAACCATTCAGCCCAGAAATAATACTTTTGTGTGTGTTCAGAACAACTAGTAGTTTGGTTACTATTTCCCCCTGCACACCCCTCTACCCCCAAATAGGCAATGTAGAGAGATAGGAGGAGAGAGCAGGTATTCAGGAATGGCAAAATTCAAACAAAAGATCTATCCAATTTCCCCCCAGCAACACAAGAGAGAAAGAGAATTGATTGGCAAGCTGTCAAAATGGTTTTTAAAGTTATCTGAGAATGGAATGTGCAAAAACACTAAATATGGTTTTAATTGCTGAAATGTTTTAAATTCTTATGGGAGCCACTTTGGATAGTTGCACCCAAACACTAGCAATGATTTGATACTAAGAAACAATGTGAAATCTTAAAATTAAGTCGGAAGCAATCAAAAGCTGTTTTACACGTGTCAGAATTTCCCTAAAACAAAATGTGCGGCAAACTTTTCTGTGCGCAATAATCGCGATTACGGGAGAACTATATGGATTTGGAATGTGTTTTAGAGGTGGATTAAATCTGCCGATGTTAGCTACAAGCAGAAGTTGAAAAAAACTGAGGAAGTTACAGACGTTTTAGTGGAGGTCGTTTTTTGAGACAGGCGCAAGAATGGGAAACAGAAATGCCCTTTTAAAAAAATCAAATGGGATTCCTTCAACTAGATTATGACTATAGAAAAAGAGAATGCCACCCATGAATCTCCACAGTTCCTGGCCAGGGAACCCTTCACGTGGTGGATACTCATTTTCTTTCTGGGATTCACTTTAGTTACTCACAACACTAATGACTAAGTTCTGACAATTCAAAAATACTCCTAACAATATCAGGTTCTGAAGACAAGATAGGATGGTTTTAAGATAGGGATTGGCTATGGACAGTACATATGCTAGTGACACAGTTCTATCTACAGATACTCACTAAATATGTTTTGAAAAGGAACCATCAAATTCTGGTCAGGGACTCTGGTCAGGGATTCTGGTCAGGAGAGACAGCTGGGCACATCGGATGGGACTGAGTCTGTTCACAGCATGGCACACGATGGGATCAGATCTGCAATGGCTCTGGTCACAGCACAGCACTGCACTGAATGGATTGGATCTTTTGGTTCTGATGATAATTATTTCAACAGGCAAGCAGTACTGCACAGCCCGGCTGCATTTTGATGCTCCCCTTGGGTCTCTAGGGTTGGTTTTGGTTCTGGAAATTTAAGGCCTAGCTGAAAAAGGTTCAGCTATGCAATGGGCCTTTCTGCTTTGCCAAGTTTCTGGAGCAAGTAAGATGGATAATTCTGCAGCAGGGTGCTCCGCCAGCATTCGGATAGTGGGCGAATCTGTCTGTCTTTTTCTGCCTTCTGCTGTCTCAATTTATGCTTATGATAAAGGGGGTGTGTGGGCTGGTTTAGCCTAAGGGTGCCCCTTTGACAGGGATTGGTCAGAGTCTCCTCTCTGTCTTGATAGGAGGAGAAAAACAGTGTGTCACCTTTATGGTGTGGGTTTATGAGGCCTAGAGTCCACCCCTAGCCTCTTGAACACAAAATGCACTTTTGGTACAATACATATTTCTACATGTGCAACCTCTATAACAAACATATATACAGATTACATATTTTGTACAGCAGATACTCCTCCAAGCCCCGTTGCTGTGGAAACTTGTGTCTGCTTTTCACAGAATTTTGCCCTTTTCATCCAGAACACAATGTCCAATTTGGGAGCAAATTTCTACAAATGTGCGCGTTGAACATGGGCATATGTGTATAAAGTTTCATACTTCTATCAGAAATACATTTTGTGTAATATCACATTTTCTGCCGTTTCTTCGCAGAGCATGTCACAGAGTTCTGGTGCCTTTTCACCCGTGCATACAGAAATTACATTAGCAATGCTGTTATTTCTACATTTTGGACAATTTTACATAGTAAGTTATCAGTCTTTTTAAAATGTGTCTTTTGTCCTTGTTAAGCAACAAATGCTTGTTTAGCTCCACCCCTTTTGTCTCTCCCTTGGACCCAGGAGCATCTCCTCCCTGTTTGTTCCTTGGCAGAGACCATTTATGACCTTCACACTTTGCATTTCCATTAGCTGGAGGATTTCCATTGTCTTCTTCCCCATGGCAGACCAAATTCTTCCTCACCCTATAACCATCACTTAGGTGTGATTTCCTGCTGGAGAGGAGCTGGAAGGAGAGGCCTTGCTTCTGTGAGGAAAGCTGTTATTCCAGTTTGGGTGGCTTTTAGCCAGGCTTAATTTAAATGCTAATTCTGTTGCATTTTTCCTTATCTTAAACAAACTGTGATTTCAAACTAGCAGCTAGAACATTTGTTCCAGATTCTAAACCATGGGCTCAAACAATTACAACACAGGTTACGCTCAGTAACAGGCCACTTAGATTGCAAACATTTGGTTTCAGTTTATATATGTTTTAAAGTTTATCATGCAGGCTTCTGACAGCGGTCATTCAGGCGGCCGAGGGTACTGTGCCCAGATTTTGAGAGATTCCACAGGCAGGCAACTTTTGCTGTGGATGTTTCTTTGATACTTTCAGCTTTTCAGGACATTGTAAGTCCACAATGATTTCTTGAAGTAAGTGAATTGTCGCACCCAGTAAGAATTTTGGATGTTTAAGGGTGTTTTGTGCCGGCATTCTGCAGTTTCATCAACAAAGAAAAAGGATTTAAAGCAAGATTTTGGATTTCTTTTAGCAAAGCACCGCTTTTCCCTCTGTGCTCCCTCTTCACATGTTGTGGAGCTCAGTGACATGTTTCAGGAGTGAGATCTCTGGTCCACCACTGACAACAGGCATGGTAGATTGGGCCGGCACCTTTTTGTGCTTTGCAGAGCATGATTTTCAGAGGTTTTGGCCTGCACAAGGGTTTTGCGGCCATTTTGATGTTTCTGGCACCACCAGAACACAGGGATGCCACATGGCAGAGCAAAAGTGGGTTAAGACATCCCACCGAGACCACCCTCACGACTTGAGGTTGACCGTTCATCAGGGGGAAGTCGGGAGATTGGGATATTCTTTCTTTCTTTTTGGTCCAGGTGGAGACAGTCAGCTGCTTCTCCCATCAGTGCTGGATTGACATGCTCTCTTCGCCGGTTCTAGATGGGAGTATGGAGTGATACTCTGGGCCCCTTGGGTCTTTCCTCCCGGTCCCCAAGTAGTGCTCCTTGGTTTTTAGAATCCTTGGTTTCAGTGCTATGAGACAGAACAGAACATGGTTATGGAATTTTCCCCAGTACTATTCATGTAGTGGGGCAGATGCATACCTTGAATACAATTTACAATATTTCCCGCCTGTAATTCCTAATGATTTTAACAGGTGGAATGGTTTTAACAGTTGGAATTTTCTACGGAAAGTCCCCCTCTGGGTTTTCGGTTGACTCCTTTATTTGCCGCAAAGTATGCCTGGGATGGCATCACTTAAGCTAGTTGATGTGGACCCACTTGTCTTCCCCTTCTGCCAAACTGCCCTTGGGGATGCAGATTTTGTAGGCGACTGGTGAGATTCTCTCTACAATTTCAAAAGGACCCCGCCAAGTAGGGAGGAATTTGCGCTGTTTGGCTTGGTTCCTTTGGAAATTGTACAAGTAGACCCAGTCTCGTACTTGGTATTCTTTTTTAGTTGTTTTAAGGTCATAGTGGATCTTCATACTGTCTGCAGATCTTTCTAGATTCTGCTGAGCATAGGCAAAAGCATGTTGAATGTGTTTGCTCAGATTCTCAACATACTCATGAGTTGTGGAGGCATTTATCAAGGTTTGCTCTTGGCTTCTGTAGAGCAGATGCTGGGGAAGCACCATCCTTCGTCCAGTCATCAGCTCAAACAGAGACATTTTTGTTGCAGAAGAAGGGGTAGATCTGATGGCCATCAGGACAAGAGGTAGTTGAATGTCCCAACTTGTCTCAGAATCTGCCACAAACTTTTTTAATATGCTCAAAATTGTCTAGTTGTATCTCTCAACACCACCACTAGAGGCCTGTCGGTAGGCAATGTGTAGTTTCCTTTTGACCCCTAGTATCTCCCACATCATTGTCATCACTTCGCTAGTGAAGTGGCGACCTCGGTCTGACTCAGTCCTTTGGGGTAGTCCAAAACGTGAGAAGATGTGATTGATCATCAGGGAAGCTGCCATTTCCCGCTGGGAGACATTCCACCCATTTAGTGAACAAGCATGTTACGGCCAACATGTACTTGTTCCCCCTGGAGGAGCGAATCGCGGGCCCGATGAAATCGACTTGTAAATCTGACCAAGGCAGTGTCATCCCCCTCTTTTGGAGGGGAGCACAGTGTGTGAGTGATGTTGGCTGAAATTGTGCACACACAAGACACCCCTTCAAGTATTGGTCGAGGTCCTGCCCCATGTGTGGCCAGTATGCAACCTCTCGCAAGATTTCTAGTGTCGTATGAAACCCCCGATGACCGGCTGTGGCCGCATCATGGGCGTGACGTAGCATCAGGCTTCGGAATGAGTTGGGGACCACCCACTGGTCATGGCCAGCTATGGATCTCCTCACCAACAAACTGTCTTGGATTTGGAACATTTTTGGACATTTCATCAACACTCTGAGGTTCTCTTTCCCTATGTAATCGGTATTCCGTCAGGGGAAAGTTCTCAGGGTCCTCAATGTGTTGATAAAACTTACCAATTATTGGATCCCCTTTTTGAGCCGTAATCAAATCAGCATCTGGGGTCTCCTTACTCCATTTTGCAGTTGAGAGTTAATTGTGAGTATTTGTCTGGGACCTAGTGAAAGCAGTGACCTAGATTTCCCCCAACAGGGACTCGATCTCGAATAGATCCCCTTGGATGGCTCCGGTTTTGGCTAGCTGATCAGCTAGGTCATTTCCAGTTTTGTCTGGTCCTTCTACTCTAGAATGAACCTTGATCTTTTTCCAGTAGAAGGTCATCCAATTCGAGGTGACCAGATCATCAATATTTTGTATTAATTTCCCATGTTTCAATGGTTTATTGTTAGCACATCGCATGCCTCTGGTTTTCCAATTAACCAGGTGCTCCACAAACCCATTCCGTACATAATCCCAATCAGTGATTATGACCAGTTTGTGGAGTTGGTGTTGGACAGCAGTGAGGATGACTTGATTCACAGCCATCAGCTCTGCCACTTGACTACTTCAGGAACCAATTTTGTACCCAGCGGAGGGTTCTGGGGCAACATTCACCCATGTATTCCCATTCCCTACGCTGGCCACAAGTTCATTTTCCCCGTTGTTGTCAACATGGTAGGAGCACCCATCCACATAGACAGTCGGCATTCCCTCACACTGGTCTTCTTCATATACTTTGTGTGGGGAATTAAGGTATGCCTCCATGGTGTTCTTGATTTTAAGACTTTCATCCTCAAGACAGTTTTCTCTGGCATAATCATGCAAGTCACAGACCTTGCGCGAGGGGACTCTTCTTGTTTTGGCCATATCTGCCCTCCACAGGAAAACCTTGCATTGACAGAATCCAGGAAGTAATTCGGGTATTACTCACATTTCCGGCCCGGATTCTGTCACTCTGAAGATATTGGAAAGGTTGGTGTGGAGTCTCTACTATGATGTGTTCCCCCTGGATAAAGGGGGGTAATTCTTCAATGCCCACACCGTTGCCAGGAGTGTCCTCTCACAATCGTTGAATTTTTGGTCCACAGAGGATGATAAAGTCTTACTCGCATAGGAGATTACTTTATGGACCTTGTCATGCTTTTCATATAATACTGCCATCAAGCATGTATTTGAGGACCCTGTCTCCAAGAAGAACTCCTTGTTTTTGACAGGGTAAGCTAGGCAAGGAACTTGTGAGAGGCTTCTTTTGAGTTGTCTTACTGCCTCTGCTTGTTCTGGACCCCACTCCCACTTGACCCCCCCCTTCAAAAGATGGATCAGGGGTCTTATGATCTCTGCGTAGTCCTCAATTAAATTTCTGTTGTAATTAGTTAGTCCAAGGAGACTCCTTAGTTCCCGCAGAGTTGTGGGTCTTTTATTTTTTGGAGGGTTTCTACTTTCTTTTCCTGGGGACAGAGAGCCTGAGGAGTTATCTCATGCCCCAAGAAATTGACACAGGTTCTGGTTTCTGCACCACTGTGCCTTTTGAAAGGAGAGTTTTGCTCCGGCAGCCATCAACTGTGTCAGGACATAACAGATCTCCGGTATGTGTTCTTCCACAGTTGAGCTTTTGACTAGAACATCATCTACATAGGCCAGGTTACCCCTTTCACTCAAGTCGGGCATGGCCTTGTGTAGAAAGATGCTAAATTCATTGCCGGAGTTGATGTATCCGAAGGGAGTCAGGTCCACATGTACTGCTGCCCCCAAAAGATAAAGGCCAGCTTGTATTGGTCCTCCCTACTGACAGGTACAGTCCAGTACCCATTGGTCAGGTCAATTGCAGTGAATACCTGTGACCCCTGTATCTGGGCCAGCCCTTGTTCAATGTAGGCAAGAAGTCATTGGGAATTGTGGACCCATTTGTTAAGCTCCCTTAGGTGAGCACAGAGTTTCCTCTGGCTGTTAGGTTTCATAATCCCCAGCACCGGATTATTGAAGGTGCTGTGGACTGGATGAATTATCTCACGGGACTCAAGGTTCTTAATTATTTCAGTAAGGGACTCCATTGATGGGAGAGGCAAGCGATATTGCTTCACAAACACTGGAGTCATGCCAGGGTCCGTGGGAATTGTTGTTGTGTGGATGTTGGTGCGACCACAGTCATATGAGTCCACCGCAAAGAGATGTTGAAAATCTAAGAAAACTTGTTTCAATTTTTGCTTTTGCTCCAGAGTCTCACAGGCATCAGCTAGGCTGACTCTTCAACCATCTGCCTGAAGCCTGGAAAGACTTCCGGATTGGCTATCTCAGCGGCCTCCTCCAGCTGGGTGGAGAGGTCCCTGGTCACAGTGCTGATTTGTACTGATGGCTTCAGGTGGGGAAGGCAGTCCTTGTGTGACCTCATCCCGCCTGAAGTCACAGATCACATCTTCCTTACCATAAGGGCAGGAAGAGTACACCAGGAAAATTCTCCCCATGCCTGGTGTTGTGTCATCGTCGCTATCACTGTCAAAACAGTCCTTGGGGATTGGTCCTAACAGTTAATTACCTAAATCAATGGAAAAATGTCGGTCATCAACCGCCATTCCAATAATGGTGCCTGTGCCATGGGATATACTCTTTAGGTTGCTGTTATCCACCTCTATTGGAATGGTGCCGTGTTCTATGTTGACTAGTGGTGTTGGGTTTACCCCCAACCCTTGCTGTTGGAAATGCGCATTAAGATGGACATTGGCGTCAGGGTTTTTCAGTTTCTGTCCTCGGTTAATTTTTACTTCCAGTGAGAATTTTTTGGGTCCGTTCTGGGATGGTGACTTCCTCTCCAATCTGAATTTCAACTGCATATGGCAGCAGTTGAGCTAACCTAAATGCTATCTCTGGGTCATCGAGGCCCATGGGATTACCCGCTAATCGGGACCAAGATTAGAAGTTTATTAAGTCCAAACTAATGGCAAATCAATTGAGAATTTCACTGCCTAAGTAAAATGCGGCAGGGACATCTCACACAACCCAACAATTATGGAGTATGCTCTTGTTCCCTATGGAAATTTTGAGCATACACCTGCTAGGCAGGAGACATTTGGAATTGAGTAATTTCAGGTCCATTTTCCATTTGTCCACCAGTTTAAATGTGGGAATGGCTGGATCTTTTCGGAGTTTGCGGAACATGGCCTCGCTGATGAAGCTCTTACCGTTGTTCACACACACTCTGGCAAGAACAGAGTCCTTCCCCTCATTTAACTGAATAGGGATGAACAACTACTCTCCAATTTTCTGAATATCAGCCAAGCTTTGAGCTGATTTCTCATCCTTTTGGACTATAGGAATGGGATTTTCTGATTGTGAATTGGTATAGAATTTCAGAGTGTTTCCTTCCAGTGTGGAATGCCACCTTAGACTGGAATGAAGGTTGATTTCCAGAAATAAGAGAGGACTCCCCATCATCAATTTGTTGTCATTCTGCAATTACTGTCATGTCTGGGATTTCATTATTCTGAAACTGAAATTCTATTTGGTCAGGTTTTTGTCCAACCATGTGGCATGTGCCATTTAAACTAACATGGTTGACACTATGTTTCAATTTTATTGGTCGGCTAGTCTGGGTCCAAAGGTCCTTGTTTACACAATCTATGAGAGGTGACAATCTACGCAGGATGTCATTCCCTAGTAAACAAGGTGTGCCCTTTGGAGTCACAACTATGACCGGGTGCTTCATCTTGTGTCACCCAATTTTAATGTCCAAATCCCCAGTCCCCTCAATGGGAATTTCCTTCCCGTCGAAGTTCTGAAGTTTTCCGGGAAGAGGGGTGAGAGGAATTTGGTATTTCTCCCTCCTTCCCGAATTCAGTTGATCAAAGTCCCTTTTTGACAGAGGGTAGTTTGGAATCCAATGTTCACCATTGCCAAAATTGTACATTGCCCCTGTATTTGGACCGGGGCATAAATTCTTCCCTCCTTTTCCTCAAGGGGGCAAAGATAATGCACATTTATGGCCAACTGGTTGGTTAGTTTCTTGGCTTTGGATACTGATAGATAGGTGATTTGGGCAGGATTCTGTTTGGGATCTTGGGAACCTGTAAGAAAAAGGTGACAGCTAGATATGGGGGAAGTTTTGGGTTCCCTTGGTTCTGATTCTGAGCTGCCCCCCCTTTTTGGAGGCAGTCACCAGGATGGGTTTGAACCAGGGGATTTCCGTGCTGGTCATTCTGGGTACTGATGATGGGCGGTTTTAACTCAGTCCCCACATCTACCCAGTCTGCATTTGGATCTTTTTTCTTTGGGAGGAGTTCCCCCATCCCTGAAGGAGAAGATCCTTTTCCCAGAATCCTCTGAGGACCCCTCTCCTTCAAACTGGAAGATTTGCACCTCCTCCACAAAATGGGTCTTTTTAGGCTCTTTATTTCTCCTACTCACCCTCTGCTCCTTGGGTTGTAGACTTTCGGGAGCAAGAGATTTTGGTTCCGGTTCCTGGGTTTCCAGGGGCTTTTCACAAGTGGGGAAGGAAGCTTCCTCCAAGGCTTTACACCCCCCTTCCCCTTGTGCCTCCTCCCTGGGAACCGGTGTGTTGTCGTGGTTCTTCCCCTGACATTGTTCTGGAGCACCAGAACCTGGATTTGAGGCATTCTGAGCTGCCATGCTCATCTGAGGGTTCTGTTGAGCCCTCAGCCTCGGACCCAGATCCTGTCCCATGTTCTGGACCTGGCACTCTAGTTGGGACACCCGCTCTGGCAGGTACGGGGTCCTCAGATCTACCCTGGGTTGATCCCGGGAAGGGTAACTATCCCTTCTTGCAAAATACCCCTGGTTTGGAGGAAAGTACCCCTCCATCCTTGGCCTCCCCTCTCCCGGATTGGGCTGTCTGGGCTCAGGAATGTGGGGT
The DNA here is from genome assembly GCF_040938575.1 of Ambystoma mexicanum. NCBI lineage: Eukaryota > Metazoa > Chordata > Amphibia > Caudata > Ambystomatidae > Ambystoma > Ambystoma mexicanum. The sequence goes on along the minus strand of NC_090924.1, from coordinate 19,918,658 downwards.
AAGAAGGATGGTTTTTTTTGGGTGTTGAAGTTTGGCGGGTACCTTGGAAAGAAGGTTGGTCTGGAATTTGGGGGATTACTGGAAGTGAGGAGGGAAGTTTCCTGGGTTAGCTGTCTGGTTGCATCCCCCCCCCCCTTGGGCTGGAGGAGTCCACACATAGCCCAGGATGGGTCTATTTCCCTTGTAGCATGGGCTGATGTAGTCAGGGGAGTTTGGGGTCCCATTTGTGGGGTTACCTCCCTGGCTCCCCGTTTGGGATTGGCCTGAGGGGCTTCTGGGTTTGGGGATGGTTGGATTCTGCGCAGGAGGTTTCTTAGGCCCCCCCATCTCCAGATCTAAAATGTGGGCAACCTTCACCTCTGCCACCTTAGCAGCAGCAGGGGTGTTGGTTGTTTTGGGGTTTTTCCCACAATTTCTATTTTCCAACGGCTTCTGTACTTGATAGATGCACGTTGCTTGTTCAATGACCCAGTCTAGTGATCTTTTCTCATGAAAGTCCCTCACTAGCTGGGTCATAATATACTTATTCCTTACTGTCAGTGCGCACCCTTCTAGTGGTCTGCGCAAAGACCACTAGATTCCTGAACAAATTCTTGTGGGGCCTGGTCTTCCCCACATTGTAAGTTGTAGGCTGCCTTGCGAGCCTCTTGAGGATTCCTATGAATGGAAACATGTATCAAGATGGCCGCCCTATAGGTAGAACATCTGGAATGGTTCTGATCCTCCAGCCCCGCAAAGAAGCTGGAGTACTCAGGAGAAAATGTCCACTTTACATACTGAATACTTCTTTGGCTGTCCTTCAGATAGAAAGTCTCCATCATCTGTTCAAATCATTCAAGGTGCTCCCAAACTGAATATTTAGCATTTTTGTGGTAGGGCGTGATGATGCTCCTAATGGCTTTTATTTGTTTCAGGGGATCCTTGAGTAAAGCCCTCTTGACTTTGTTGGCCTTTTTAGTTCGGGTCACCCTGGTCCAGTCATCCTCTGACTCAGAGGCACTGCTACCAGAGGTGGCTGTCTGGTCTTCGGGACTTTCCCGGATTCTGCGAGTTTGGGAATGGCTGGCAGAATGTGGGGGCCGAGTTCCTTGGGTGCTATGGCGTTTAGAAGAGTCTTCTGCCTCTTCCTTAATCCCCAGATGGGTGTGTACCCCCTGCACTGTCCCAGCTGGGAAGAGGTTTTTAGTACGCTCTTAGTGGTGTCATGATGCCTGCCTCCAAGGAGCCAGGTCCGACCCAGCAACCCCAGAGGCAGGCATCATTCCCCCCAGGGAAGTGCCAGCGGGTCCAAGCTGGGGCCCTTTGGACACAGTCCTGGCGCCTTAGGCGCCAGGCTCATGTTGGACCCCTGTCCTGGCGCCTTAGGCGCCAGGCTCATAAAGCTAGACATGTGTTCAAGTGTTTTAATGTGCACTTACCTGATGCAGGCCATGCTGCTACATCCAGGCCCTCTTGAGGCCTGAATGGAACTACTTTACCTGTGGGACTACTTTCCACCTGGGTGTGGTCGGGGAAGGATACATACCTGATCGGTGGAAGGATACATGCCTGGAACTTCTTCCAAAGCTATTTAAACCACGCCCGATCAGCAACTCACGCTTCGCGTTGTTCTGCTCCTCGCAGCTGGACGCTCACCGTGTCAGCTCCTGCATCTGGACTGCAGCCACGCCTGTCAGCATCCGGGGTCGCCTGCAAAGGGAGATAAGAGAGAATTGGAGAGAACGAAGACCTTACCTGCTAAAGCTGCATCACAGAGACATCACACCGACGATCCTGAAAGGGAAGACATCATTTTAAAAGCATTTCGCTTCGATCGCTGCACCCACTTCCCAGAGCCTAGAGAGAAAAGACAAGAAAACAAGGTGAGAGAAGGAAGGGAAATAGGAAAAGCTCAGTTTCATTCTAAGACTTACCTGTTGGGTCATTCCCATTTCATTTCGGGTCCTGCCGCTTCCTGGCATTCCGGACCCCAGCCCCAATGGGGAAAAAAGACAAAGACATTGAATGAGCGAATGCAAAGACATTACCTGAACGCTCATCCGGAACTTACACTTCGGGTCAGCGCCATATCTCCGGCATTCCGAACCCCGGCCCCTAAGGGGAAAAAGACATAAGCATTAGCTGCATTAGCGCTTGCTGCAATAAGACAATGAACATTATTATTAAGCTTGAACTTTTGAACTTGCAACAGAACTCTTACAGCGCCTCACCTGAATAGTGAAGCTTATTTTGAACTCCCATCAAACCTCAATCCAGTGAAGTAACTGGGTTTCAACGCGCCCCTGCATCAGAAGCAGGATGGAGAACTCATCCTTCCAGACCCTAAGGTGAGACTTCACAGGGAATCGTGGAAGGGTATCGAGGAGGGTTGGAATGGAGTGGGAGGCTTGAGCATTATTCCGTCAGTAGGTAATACTCCCTTTTCACGCACAGGGGAATATTCCTGCGAGCCAGAAAAGCCAGAGTAGAGGGGCCCTTCCTGTCCATCATCAGAGTCCTGCGCTTCACCATTGAAGAAGCATCAGCACTCGAAGCCAGACCTGCGCCTCCGTGGGAATGAGGTGAGCGTGACAGAACGCAAAGCCTACCCACAATTTCCCACCCGGGCGCTATGGAGACTTCTGAGACAGATCAGCTGGCCCAGCTTTTGGGGGAATTACGGGCAGAAGTGCACTTAGCCCACCAGGAGACTAACGCTCTCAAAAGAGAACTGATCCTATCCAAGGAAAGAACTGATGACCTGGCCAAAAGGTTATTGCAGGCCCAGGCAGGGCACACTCCTTTAGCTAATTCCGGAGGTACTTCCACATGAATGGGTTTGAATGACCCGGTACAAATCAATCTACCTGGACACATGCCTTTGGCCCCGCCTGAATGTTTTGCGGGGGATCCCAAGAAATATGCCGTCTTTATGAACCAATGTCGTTTACACTTTCTATGCAGACCCGGGGCCTTCCCTAATGACCAGACCAAGGTAGCCTTTATACTATCTTACCTCAGTGGCAGTGCTGCCGATTGGTCTATTCCATTGGTAAATCAGGATGATCCCATTCTCCAGGATTTTCAGGGCTTCCAGGCCAGCATGGAAAGATTGTTTGCTCGACACTCTCAAGGACAGGCCCTTGATAACGAACTGCTATCCTTACGACAAGGTCAGAAAACAAAAGGATCACATTGTTTCATCGAGACCTGCGCGGAGAGCTTAAGGATGTTCTAGCTCAGATAGTGGATCCACCCCAGGTCTGCGCAGACTACATAGACTTGGTGGTTCAACTTGATCACAGACTTCAAAATAGAAAAGCAGATCGGTTCAAGTACGAAACCCGAGTACCGATGAAAACCCACGCTAACTCCAAGAGTACTGACGTATCCGAACCTATGCAAATCGGCGGTGTTAAAGGACCATTAACGCAGAAGGAACGAGAGAGAAGGCGGCAAATGCAACTTTGTCTGTGTTGCGGGACTTCCGGTCACTTTCTTCGAAATTGTCCGGTTAAACCACCTAAGAAGGTGGTTGGAGCCACTGATACCGATTTATTGACACCTGATTCGGGAAACGACCTAGCCCGACAAGCGTAGGGGTCCGCTTGCCGAGCTTGAAAACAAACTCTTTGACCTCGCATTTTGTCATGCCAATGGTGCTCGTGGACCCAAAACAGCCTCAGCAGTTGCATGCTGTAAAAGCATGCATCGACAGTGGAGCTATTGGAAACTACATAGACCGTGAATTGGCTTCCAGGATTAAGCTCCCTCTCCGCCCGAAAGTAACCCAAGATGTCATTACTACAGTGGATGGAACCGAAATAGCCTCAGGGCCTGTAACGCATTCCACTGTTGAAATGACACTGGCGGGACAGGATGGACATCGGGAAGCAATCGTGTTTGATGTGATCAAGGCCCCACAATTTCAAGTAATTCTTGGAATTCCTTGGTTAGAAACACATAATCCCAGAATCGACTGGCGAGCAAAGAAGATAAGTTTTCCTGATTGTAAACCAACTTGTTATCCAAGAAATCCAGTTATGGGTCTAGCCTCAGCAACTTCCACCCCTGTACAGCTACCATCAGAATACCAAGAATTCCAAGACGTTTTTCAGAAGGAACAGGCTAACACGTTACCTCCCCATCGGTCTTATGATTGCCAAATCGATCTGGTACCCAATGCTCAACTACCTTGTAGTAGGATTTATGCTCTTACAGAACCTGAGAACCTGCATTTGCACCAGTATTTAGATCAGTACCTAGCCAATGGTTTTATTCGCCCTTCCAAGTCTCCTGTCTCCTCAGCTCTGTTCTTCGTGCCGAAAAAAGAGGGCAACCTTAGAACATGTATAGACTATCGCGCCCTTAATCAAATAACGATTAAGAATCGTTATCCTCTGCCCCTGATCCATGAGCTTATCACCAGGTGAAAGACGCTTGTGTGTACACCAAGTTAGATCTCCGAGGAGCTTATCACCTGGTGCGTATAAAAGAAGGCGACGAATGGAAGACTGCATTCCGCACCAAATTTGGGCTCTTCGAATATCAGGTGATGCCCTTCGGTTTGTGCAATGCACCTGCCGCCTTTCAGTACTTTATGAATGATGTTCTTCGGGAACTTATCGATGTCTGTGTCATTGTTTATATTGACGACATCCTGGTGTACTCTTCTTCAGAATCTGATCACAGAAAACATGTTAGGGCAGTTCTTGAGAAATTGCGCCAGCACAGACTATTTGCAAAGCTCGAAAAATGCGTTTTTCATACCACAGAAGTTGAGTTTCTCGGATTCATCCTGACACCTCAAGGAGTCCGAATGGACTCGCGAAAGGTGGACGCCATCCTCAAATGGCCATCTCCTAGCTCAGTGAAGGGAGTTCAGAGCATGCTCGGCTTCGCCAATTTCTATGGAAGATTCATTCCGGAATTTTCCCGAACAGTCCAACCCATCACAGCTCTCCTAAAGAAAAACAAATGCTTTGAATGGACTCTTGAGGCCGAACAAGCCTTTCAGGACCTGAAAACCAAATTCACCTCTGCACCTGTATTGAAGCACCCGCACCCAGATCTCCCTTACATTGTGGAAACCGACGCATCCAGTTCGGCCATGGGAGCTGTCCTGTCGCAAAGAGACCCAGAAACTAGCCAACTACACCCTGTGGCCTTTTGGTCCAGGAAATTTTCTCCTCCTGAAATCAACTACGCAATTACCGACAAGGAGTTACTGGCTATTAAATCTGCTTTCAAGGCTTGGCGTCACTACCTTCTCGGGGCAAGACACACCATCACCGTAATTACGGACCACAGAAATTTACAATATTTAAAGACGGCCAAAGCTCAGTCTTCACGACAACTCCGATGGGCTCTATTCTTTGCGGAATTTGATTTCGTAATGACCTATCGCCCTGGCTGCAAGAATGGTAAAGCGGACGCCTTATCCCGGATTGGCATGGAAGAACCCAATTCGAGTTTAGAACCTGTGCCAATCATACCTGAACAAAGAATCTTAGGCCTAACTTCATTGCAAACTATTGAGGACATCCAAATGCAAGTAAAACAACTTCTAGACTCTTCAGCCTTACTGGAATGGAGTCAAAAGGGTCCTCATTACACCGTTAAGGATGATTTACCCTACTTCCAGGAGCGGTTGTTTCTGCCAAGTAAAGAATTGCAAGAACTTGTTATTGCCCATCATCATGAATCATTAATGGAAGGACACCCTGGTATCGCTAAAACGGAGGAAAAAATCAAACGCCACTTCTGGTGGCCTTCTTGGAGAAAAGACATAAAGTCTTTCGTATTGTCTTGCGGAATTTGCGCCCAAAACAAGGGTCAAAAGAAAAGGCCAGCCGGCCTACTTCAACCCTCGGATATTCCACCGGCACCATGGCACACCTTGTCAATGGACTTTATAACTGACCTGCCTCCTTGTGCTGGTTACAACACTATCCTTGTAATTGTGGATCTATTCTCCAAAATGGCCCACTTTATCCCTTTAAAAGGTTTGCCTTCAGCTTCCACCTTGGCCAAGGAATTTCTGGAGGATATAGTTCGCATACATGGTTTTCCTTCCATATTAGTCTCGGATCGTGGAAGTCAATTTATCTCCCATTTTTGGAAGAAATGTTGCCAACTAGCGCAAATAGATGTGCGGTTATCCACCAGCCACCACCCCCAGACCGACGGACAAACCGAGAGAACCAATCAGACTCTCGAGTAATATCTTCGGTGCATGTTACACCAATCTGAGTTAAATTGGAAAGACATCCTTTGGATCGCAGAATATGCATACAACAATTCAATGCATTCTGGAACCGGACAAACTCCTTTTTATACTTTGTATGGTCACCATCCTCGGACCTCTGACCTAGATCCACCTCTGACCCTGGAAATGCCCACAGTAAATCATCTGCATTCCACAATAACCCGAGCCTTCAAAGAAGCTGCAACTCATTTACAGCAAGCCAAGAAAAAGTATAAAGAAAATGCTGATTTGCACCGAAGTAAAACTCCTCCTTACCAAGTAGGAGAGCAGGTATGGCTAGCAACGAAACATTTACCCCTCAAGGGCCCGCGAAACTTCAATCCCAGATTCATAGGACCTTATCCCATCAAGGCTATAATCAAACCCGTGGCCTTTAAACTGGATGTACCGTCTAACATGCGTATTCATCCAGTTTTTCATGCATCACTTTTGAAGCCAGTACAACCAGGGACCCGACTGTCCAAGCCTCCAGACCCAGTTCAAATTGAAGGGGAATTAGAATTCGAAGTTAAAGACATTTTAGACTCCAAGGTGTTAAAGTTAAAACTCTTCTATCTTGTTGACTGGACGGGAAATGGACCTCAGGAGAGATTGTGGGAGCCTAGTAACCATGTTCACGCACCTCGATTAATACAAAGGTTCCACCGGAGATTTCCGAACAAGCCAAAACCCCCGGAGGGAACAACCTTGGGAGGGGCCTTGAGGGGGGTACTGTCATGATGCCTGCCTCCAAGGAGCCAGGTCTGACCCAGCAACCCCAGAGGCAGGCATCATTCCCCCCAGGGAAGTGCCACCGGGCCCAAGCTGGGGCCCTTTGGACACAGTCCTGGCGTCTTAGGCGCCAGGCTCATGTTGGACCCCTGTCCTGGCGCCTTAGGCGCCAGGCTCATAAAGCTAGACATGTGTTCAAGTGTTTTAATGTGCACTTACCTGATGCAGACCATGCTGCTACATCCAGGCCCTCTTGAGGCCTGAATGGAACTACTTTACCTGTGGGACTACTTTCCACCTGGGTGTGGTCGGGGAAGGATACATACCTGATCGGTGGAAGGATACATGCCTGGAACTTCTTCCAAAGCTATTTAAACCACGCCCGATCAGCAACTCACACTTTGCGTTGTTCTGCTCCTCGCAGCTGGACGCTCACCGTGTCAGCTCCTGCATCTGGACTTCAGCCACGCCTGTCAGCATCCTGGGTCGCCTGCAAAGGGAGATAAGAGAGAATTGGAGAGAACGAAGACCTTACCTGCTAAAGCTGCATCACAGAGACATCACACCGACGATCCTGAAAGGGAAGACATCATTTTAAAAGCATTTCGCTTCGATCGCTGCAGCGCTGCATTTCACTCACCTTTCCTGGGCGCCTCCATCTTCAGCAGCGATCATCCGGATCCGCACCCACTTCCCAGAGCCTAGAGAGAAAAGACAAGAAAACAAGGTGAGAGAAGGAAGGGAAATAGGAAAAGCTCAGTTTCATTCTAAGACTTACCTGTTGGGTCATTCCCATTTCATTTCGGGTCCTGCCGCTTCCTGGCATTCCGGACCCCGGCCCCAATGGGGAAAAAAGACAAAGACATTGAATGAGCGAATGCAAAGACATTACCTGAACGCTCATCCGGAACTTACACTTCGGGTCGGCGCCATATCTCCGACATTCTGAACCCTGGCCCCTAAGGGGAAAAAGACATAAGCATTAGCTGCATTAGCGCTTGCTGCAATAAGACAATGAACATTATTATTAAGCTTGAACTTTTGAACTTGCAACAGAACTCTTACAGCGCCTCACCTGAATAGTCAAGCTTATTTTGAACTCCCATCAAACCTCAATCCAGTGAAGTAACTGGGTTTCAACGCGCCCCTGCATCAGAAGCAGGATGGAGAACTCATCCTTCCAGACCCTAAGGTGAGACTTCACGGGGAATTGTGGAACGGTATCCAGGAGGGTTCGGTAGGGATAGGGAGGCTTGAGCATTATTCCGTCAGTAGGTAATACTCCCTTTTCACGCACAGGGGAATATTCCTGCGAGCCAGAAAAGCCAGAGTAGAGGGGCCCTTCCTGTCCATCATCAGAGTCCTGCGCTTCACCATTGAAGAAGCATCAGCACTCGAAGCCAGACCTGCGCCTCCGTGGGAATCAGGTGAGCGTGACAAGTGGGCCTAATCTCATGGAATTCCCCACCAAATTTCACTGCCTGATCTCTTGATGAGTTATATTTCTGAGGATCCATTTCTCTGATTCTCCCCTCACTGGAGTCTCCCTGATCAGAGAAGATGACCCTAGTACTTGGGAACCTGTCCATAGATGTCTGCCCATCCATTTCTGGGAGGCGCTGACCTATTAGCCCCATATTCCCCATTGAGTTGAAGTCTACCATCCCCATGGCCCTTGGTTCATGTGAGCCAGTGGACATGGGGGGGCAGAGTCCATGGAAGAGATTGAAGTCTCTGGTGCCAGGGTTCCTGAGGTTATGCTCAGGGGTTTCCCTCTCCCATCTGACCTCATCTCTCACAGCCCTTACTCCCTATTGGCATGCAATAATCTGACCCTTGTGTTGTTCTATTAAGGCCTTACTGGTCTCTATTAATTGTTCATGCATGGCAACTTGTCTATGGAGCCTGTCATTTTTCTCACAGAGAGCCTCATGGTCTCTCTGTGCTTCCTGTCTGATTTGGGAGTATTGGGCCAATTTTTGCTGCAGGAGGCTCACCTCCTGAGTCTGATCCTTCCTAGCCTGATCATCTTTTGCCAGAGCATTCTCCACCTTCCTGGTGTGCTCTAACAGTTTTTCATAGTCCCTTTTCAGTTCACCCTGTCCCTGAAGGGCCAGGTGATTTTTTTCCACCCAGTTTTTTAAATGGCTGACTTCCTGGCCTAAGGTGTCCCTTTCCTGAATTAGAGTACCCATCTGTGCAGCCAGGCTGTTCCTTTGTTTTTTGAAGGCACCAGCTTTCTGGCGCTCTTCATGAAAATCTGTCTGAGTGTGGAGATGTTTCACTATTAGTTTGTTATTTTCCTCCTTCATTTCATCAATCTGATTTTCTGGTGCAACTATCTACCCTGCACAGATTCTATTATAGCTTAACTTTGCTCTAGCTTTTGTTGGCTAAACCTTTCTTGACACTCTTTTTGCAGTGTCAGTAATTTGGTGTCTTGCTCTACCCTCTCTTGCTGCAGGAGATCCAGATCTTCTTTTACTTTTGTCAGGTAGTGTCTAGTTTCACTCTCTGATTCTTGGCTCTTTTGTAGCCTTTGCTCTGCCGAGTCCAGATCAGTTTGGGTCTTCTCTAGCGATTGTACTTGCCTTTTTGCCAGATCTAGGTTTTTGGCATATTTTTCCTGCATTACTCCAATATGGAGGTACAGGTACGCCGCTATTTTGGCAATTTTACATTGCTCTTCTTTTACCTTTGGGGCCATATACAGTTCACTAAGTGCCTGGTGTAATGGACCCTGGTCCTGCCATATATCTAATTCTGGGGCAGAGGCTTGTTGTTTGATTTCCTGCAGCCAAACATTCTCATCCTGTTCATCCCATTCACCCCTGACAAACAATTTGTGCAGTGGGTGTTCCTTTGCCATATTCATTTCCACTGGGGTCGCCATTCCGGAAATATTAATTTCCTTCTGACTTATCGCAGGGTTACTTTTACTTTGCAAAACAGGCCAAACTCCTTTGAGTGTTTGTATAAAGGGTGTTTTTACAGTGTAGCGAAGCGTGGTAGCCCAACAAGGTGTATGTACCCCATCAGTTAGCACGCTGTGTTAGACTGTCACAAGTGGTATGTCTAATTCAGGATCTCGTGTCGAGCCCCCAATCTGTAAGTGATTTCAATCCGGCACACACCTAAGTAAATGCCTAGCGTGTAATGCAAAACTGAAATCCTTATTTATTGTTGTCTAACAGTTATTTTTTTTCTGAATGATGTACCACTCATATCACGCCCTTCTCCTGGAACCCCCACCCCCCGGTCACACTGAACCAGGAATCAGGCTGGTTTGCAAAGATAAAATATTTATTTATGTATTTACAAATGTATCACAATATGTTTAATAGGTACACAATAATCACCGCTGGAGTGATGTAACAAAAAGTAATCTCTGTAATACACAAAGAGTAATAGTGAGCAAAACAATTCAGCACAGAAATAATACTTTTGTGTGTGTTCAGATCAACTAGCAGTGTGGTTACTATTTCCCCCTGCACACCCCTCTAACCCCCAATAGGCAATGTAGAGAGATAGGAGGAGAGAGCAGGTATTCAGGAATGGCAGAATTCAAACAAAAAATCAACCCCAATTTCCCCCCAGCAACAAAAGAGAGAAACAGAATTGATTGGCAAGCTGTCAAAATGGTTTTTAAAGTTATCTGATAATTGAATGTGTAAAAACACTAAATATGGTTTAAATTGCTGAAATTGTTTAAATTCTCATGGGAGCTGCTTTGGATATTGCACCCAAACACTAGCAAAGATTTGATACTAAGAGAAAATGTGAAATCTTAAAATTAAATCGGAAGCAATAAAAAGCTGTTTTACATGTGTCAGAATTTCCCTAAAACGAAATTTGCAGCAAACTTTTCAGTGTACAATAATCACGATTACAAGAGAACTATATGGATTTGGAATGCGGTAGATGCGAATTAAAGCTGTCAATGTTAGCTACAATCAGAAGTTGAAATTTAGTTTCTAGCACAAAAACCGAGGAAGTTATGGACGTTTTAGTGGAGGTCGTTTTTCGAGACAGGCGGAAGAATGGGAAACAGAAATGTACTTTTAAAAAAAACAAATGGGATTCCTTACACTAGATTATGCCTATAGAAAAAGAGAATGTCACCCATGAATCTCCACAGTTCTTGTCCAGGGAACCCTTCACATGGTGGATACTCCATTTCTTTCTGGGATTCACTTTAGTTACTCACAACACTAATGACTTATGATTTTAGAATACAAATAAGAGAAACTCAGCACAAGAAAAGTTCTGACAATTCAAAAATACTCCTAACAATATCAGGTTCTGAAGACAAGATAGGATGGTTTTAAGATAGGGATTGGATATGGACAGTACATATGCTAGTGACACAGTTTTATCTATAGATACTCACTAGATATGTTTTGAAACGGAACCGTCAGGATTTTGGTAAGGGATTCTGGTCAGGGATTCTGGTCGGGACAGACAGCTTGGCACATCGGATGGGACAGGGTCTGTTCACAGCACTGCACAGGACTGGATCGGATCTGCAATGGCTCTGGTCACAGCACGGCACCGACTGGATTGGATATTTTGGTTCTGATGATAATTATTTCAGCAGGCAAGCAGTACAGCACAGCCCGGCTGTATTTTGACGCTCCCCTTAGGTCTCTGGGGTTGGTTCTGGTTCTGGAAATTTAAGGCCTAGCTGAAAATGGTTCAGCTATGCAATGGGCCTTTCTGCTTTGCCAAATTTCCGGAGTCTGGAGCAACTAAAATGGATAATTCTGCAGCAGGGTGCTCCGCCAGCATTCGGATAGTGGTTGAATTTGTCTGTCTTTTTCTGCCCTCTGCTGTCTCTATTTATGCTTATGATAAAGGGGGTGTGTGGGCTGGTTTAGCCTAAGGGTGCCCCTTTGACAGGGATTGGTCAGAGTCTCCTCTCTGTCTTGAGAGGAGGAGAAAAACAGTGTGTCACCTTTATGGTGTGGGTTTATGAGGTCTGTTGTCCACCCCTAGCCTCTTGAACACAAAATCTACTTTTAGTACAATACATATTTCTATATGTGGAACCTCTATAACAACCATATATACAGATTACATATTTTGTGCAGCAGATACTCCTCCAAGCCCCGTTGCTGTGGAATCTTGTGTCTGCTTTTCACAGAATTTTCCCTTTTCATCCGGAACACAATGTCCAATTTGGGAGCAAATTTCTACAAATGTGCGCGTTGAACATGGGCATACATGAATAAAGTTTCATACTTCTATCAGAAATACATTTTGTGTAATATCACATTTTCCGCTGTTTCTTTCCAGAACATGTCACAGAGTTCTGGCGCCTTTTCACCCGTGCATCCAGAAATTTCATTAACAATGCTGTTATTTCTATATTTTGCACAATTTTTCATAGTAAGTTATCAGTCTTTTTAAAATGTGTCTTTTGTCCTTGTTAAGCAACAAATGGTTGTTTAGCTCCACACCTTTAGTCTCTCCCTGGGATCCAGAAGCATCTCCTCCCTGTTTGTTCCTTGGCAGCGGCTATTTAGGACCCTTCACACTTCGCATTTCCTTTAGCTGGAAGATTTCCATCGTCTTCTTCCCCCTGGCAGACCAAATTCTTCACCAACCCTACAATCATCACTTAGGTGTGATTTCCTGTTGGAAAGGAGCTGAAGGGAGAGGCCTTGCTTCTGTGAGGAAAGCTGTTATTCCAGTTTGGGTGGCTTTTAGCCAGGCTTAATTTAAATGTTAATTCTGTTGCATTTTTCCTTAGCTTAAACAAACTTATGATTTCAAACTAGCAGCTAGAACACTTATTCCAGATTCTAAACCATGGGCTCAAACAATTACAACATAGGTTACTCTCAGTAACAGGCCACTTAGATTGCAAACATTTGGTTTTAGTTTATATATGTTTTAAAGTTTATCATGCAGGCTTCTGACAGCTGTCATTCAGGCAGCCAAGGGTACTGCGCCCAGATTTTGACAGATTCCACAGGCACACAACTTTTGCTGTGGATGTTTCTTTGATAATTTCAGCTTTTCAGGACATTGTAAGTTCACAATGATTTCTTGAACTAAGTGAATTGTAGCACCCAGTAAGTATTTTGGATGTTTAAGGGTGTTTTGTGCCGGTATTTTGCAGTTTAAGCAACAAAGAAAAAGGATTTAAAGCAAGATTTTGGATTTCTTTTAGCAAAGCACTGCTTTTCCCTCTGTGCTCCCTCTTTACTTGTTGTGGAGTCCAGTGACATGTTTCAGGAGTGAGATCTCTGGTCCACCACTGACAACAGGCATGGTAGATTGGGCCGCCACCTTTTTGTGCTTTGCAGAGCGCGATTTTCAGAGGTTTTGTGACATTTTGATGTTTCTGACACCATCAGAACACAGGGGTGCCGCATGGCAGAGCAAAAGTGGGTTAAGAAATACCACAACTATGCCCATAGCCAGCGATAATTTCCATTTTCAATATAATGTCCATTCTTAAAGCACCATTCTAGACAGCATCATAATAAGGAGACATTACATGGCCATGCTAGTGGCCATGTAGTTATGGTTAAGTTGCAGTTTCCATAGGAAGAGCACTTTTTGGGCTGCTTATAACTTCGCTCTCCCTGGACGAATCCTCACCAAACTTTGCAAAGAAAGTAATTTTTTTGCAAAGTTTGGTGAGGATTCGTCCAGGGGGGGCAAAGTTATAAGGGGGGTCCCAAAACTTTTTTTTCCCATAGACATAATGGGAAACAACTTTGCTCACGCCTACAGCCCAAACCGCTGGACGGATTTACACCAAATTTGCGGCAGGAGCGGCGGCTTGGTCTCAAAAGCGTGCTTTGCTTTATTTGGTGTAAATCCGTCCAGTAGTTTTTTATAAAATGACAAAAATGTAAGTGACAAGATGGTGATTGGGCAAGCAGCTTGCGTGATATCCGCAGACATCTGACGTGCTCTCTAATTGGATGCAGTGAAAGTGTGCAGTGCGTCTGGCTTCAGAGACGTCTCGCATGAGAGGTTTTGTATCCTGCCTGCACAGTAAGTCTCCCACCCCTGCTCATGCCCGTGTTTGTCTCCTGTTCCTCTCACCCCCCACTCATGCTCCATGTCTTCCCTTTTCCTCCAGCCCCCCACTCAAGCCATCGGCACACGGTGGCCAGCAGAGGGCCGAGGAGTGGGATCTGCCACCTGCAAACGAATGCCGTGTTTCTTTCTCCCTCCCGCCCACCCCTCGCTCATGTCCGTGTGTCTTTCTCCCTCCCGGCCACCCCCCGCTCATGTCCATGTGTCTTTCTCCCTCCCGCCCACCCCCCGCTCATGTCCGTGTGTCTATCTATCTCCCGCTCACCCCCACTCATGTCTGTGTGTCTTTCTCCCGCCCGCCCACCCCCCCGCTCATGCACCGCTCGTCTGACCCACTCGCCCACCCCCCGCTCATGCCCCGTGTGTCTCTCCCACCCCCCGTGTGTCTCTCCCACCCCCCGCTCATGTCCGTGTGTCTCTCCCCTCCCGGCCACCCCCCGCTCATGTCCGTGTTTCTCTCCCCTCCGGCCCACCCCCCGCTCATGTCCGTGTGTCTCTCCCCACCCGCCGCTCACCACCAGCTCATGTCCGTGTGTCTCTCCCCACCCGCTGCCCACCCCCTGCTTATGTCCGTGTGTCTCTCCCCACCCGCCACCCACCCCCCGCTCATGTCCTGTGAGTCTCTCCCCACCCGCCGCCCACCCCCCGCTCATGCCCCGTGTGTCTCTCCCCACCCGCCGCCCACCCCCTGCTCATCCCCGGTATGTCTCTCCCCATCCCGCCCACCCCCCGCTCATGCCCCGTGTGTCTCTCCCCCTCCTGCCCACCCCCCGCTCATGCCCCGTGTGTATCTCCCCCTCCCGCCCACCCCCCGCTCATGCCCCGTGTGTCTCTCTCCCCTTCCCCCGCTCATGCCCTGTGTGTCTCTCTCCCACCCCCCCACCTCCGCTCATGCCCCGTGTGTCTCTCCCCATCCCGCCCACCCCCGCTCATGCCCCGTGTGTCACTCTCCCTCCCCCTCCGCTCATGCCCCGTGTGTCTCTCTCCCTCCCCTCCACCCCGCTCATGCCCCGTGTGTCTCTCTCCCCTTCCCCCCACCCCCACTCTTGCCCCGTGTGTCTTTCCCCCTCCCCCTCATCCCTGCTCTTGCCCCGTGTGTCTTTCCCCCTCCCGCCCACCCCCACTCTTGCCCCGTGTATCTTTCCGCCTCCCGCCCACCCCCGCTCTTGCCCCGTGTGTATCTCTCCCTTCCCCCCACCCCCGCTCATGCCCCGTGTGTCTCTCTCCCTCCCCTCCACCCCCGCTCATGCCCCGTGTGTCTCTCTCCCCTTCCCCCCACCCCCGCTCTTGCCCCGTGTGTCTTTACTCCACCCCCGCTCTTGCCCCATGTGTCTTTCCCCCACCCCCCCACCCCCGCTCTTGCCCTGTGTGTCCCTCCCCCTCCTGCCCACCCCCGCTCATGCCCTGTGTGTCTCTCGAACTCCCGCCCACCCCCCGCTGATGTCCTGTGTGTCTCTCCCCCTCCCGCTCATGCCCGTGTGTCTCTCTCCCCCCTCCCCCTCATCCCTGCTCTTGCCCCGTGTGTCTTTCCCCCTCCCGCCCACCCCCACTCTTGCCCCGTGTATCTTTCCGCCTCCCGCCCACCCCCGCTCTTGCCCCGTGTGTATCTCTCCCTTCCCCCCACCCCCGCTCATGCCCCGTGTGTCTCTCTCCCTCCCCTCCACCCCCGCTCATGCCCCGTGTGTCTCTCTCCCCTTCCCCCCACCCCCGCTCTTGCCCCGTGTGTCTTTACTCCACCCCCGCTCTTGCCCCATGTGTCTTTCCCCCACCCCCCCACCCCCGCTCTTGCCCTGTGTGTCCCTCCCCCTCCTGCCCACCCCCGCTCATGCCCTGTGTGTCTCTCGAACTCCCGCCCACCCCCCGCTGATGTCCTGTGTGTCTCTCCCCCTCCCGCTCATGCCCGTGTGTCTCTCTCCCCCCTCCCCCCAACCCCTGCTCATGCCCCGTGTGTCTCTCTCCCCTTCCCCCACCCCTGGTCTTGCCCTGTGTGTCTCTCTCCCCTTCCCCCACCCCCTTCTCATGCCCCGTGTGTCTCTCTCCCTTCCCCCCACCCCCGCTCATGCCCCGTATGTCTCTCTCCCTCCCGCCCACCCTCCGCTCATGCCCCTTGTGTCTCTCTCCCGCCTGCCCACCCCCCGCTCATGCACCGTGTGTCTCTCTCCCTCCCCCCACCCCCCGCTCATGCCCCGTGTGTCTCTCTCCCTCCCCCCAACCCCGCTCATGCCCCGTGTGTCTCTCTCCCCTTCCCCCCACCCCCCGCTCATGCCCCGTGTCCGTCTTCTGTTCCCCTCATGTGCCGTGTCTGTCTCCTGTTGCCCCCCACGCCCCCCGCTCATGCCCCGTGTCTGTCTCCTGTTCTCCCCACCCCCCGCTCATGCCCCGTGTCTGTGTCCTGTTCCCCCCACCCTCCGCTCATGCCCCGTGTCTATCTCCTGTTGCCCCCCACGCCCATGCCCCGTGTCTGTCTCCTGTTCCTCCCACCTGCTCATGCCCCGTGTCTGTCTCCTGTTCCCCCCACCCGCTCATGCCCCGTGTCTCTCTCTTGTTGGCCCCCACTCCCCCGCTCATGCCCTGTGTCTGTCTCCTGTTCTCCCCACCCCCCGCTCATGCCCCGTGTCTGTCTCCTGTTCCTCCCACCCCCTGCTCATGCCCCGTGTCTGTCTCCTGTTGCCCCCCACCCCCTGCTCATGCCCCGTGTCTGTTCTCCCCACCCCCCGCTCATGCCCCCCGTGTGTTGTTCCCCCCACCCCACCGCTCATGCCCCGTGTCTGTCTCCTGTTCCCCCCACCCCTCGCTCATGCCCCGTGTCTCTCCTGTTCTCCCCACCCCCCGCTCATGCCCCGTGTCTCTCCTGTTGCCCCCCACCCCCTGCTCATGCCCCTTGTCTCTCCTGTTGCCCCCACCCCCCGCTCATGCCGCGTGTCTGTCTCCTGTTGCCCCCACCCCCCGCTCATGCCCCGTGTCTGTCTCCTGTTGCCCCCACCCCCCGCTCATGCTCCGTGTCTGTCTCCTGTTCCCCCCCGCTCATGCCCCGTGTCTGTCTCCTGTTGCCCCCACCCCCCGCTCATGCCCCGTGTCTGTCTCCTGTTGCCCCCCACCCCCTGCTCATGCCCAGTGTCTGTCTCCTGTAGTCCCCCACCCCCCGCTCATGCCCCGTGTCTGTCTCTGTTGTTCCCCCACCTCCCGCTCATGCCCCGTGTCTGTCTCCTGTTCCCCCCACCCCCTACTCATGCCCGTGTCTCTCTCCTGTTGTCCCCCACCCCCCGCTCATGCCCCGTGTCTGTCTCCTGTACCCCCCACCCCCGCTCATGCCCCGTGTCTGTCTCCTGTGCCCCCCCAACCCCCGCTCATGCCCCGTGTCTGTCTCCTGTTGCCCCCCCGCTCATGCCCCGTGTCTGTCTCCTGTTGCCCCCCACCCCCTGCTCATGCCCAGTGTCTGTTTCCTGTAGCCCCCCACCCCCCGCTCATGCCCCGTGTCTGTCTCTGTTGTTCCCTCCACCTCCCGCTCATGCCCTGTGTCTGTCTCCTGTTCCCCCCACCCCCTACTCATGCCCCGTGTCTCTCTCCTGTTGTCCCCCACCCCCTGCTCATGCCCCGTGTCTGTCTCCTGTACCCCCCCACCCCCGCTCATGCCCCGTGTCTGTCTCCTGTATCCCCCACCCCCTGCTCATGCCCCGTGTCTGTCTCCTGTTGCCCCCCCGCTCATGCCCCGTGTCTGTCTCCTGTTCCCCCCACCCGCTCATGTCCCGTGTCTCTCTCCTGTTGCCTCTCACCCCCTGCTCATGCCCCATGTCTTTCTCCTGTATCCCCCACCCCCCGCTCATGCCCCGTGTCTCTCTCCTGTTGCCCCCCAGCCCCTGCTCATGCCCCGTGTCTGTCTCCTGTACCCCCCAGCCCCCACTCATGCCCCATGTCTCTCTCCTGTTGCCCCCCACTCCCCCGCTCATGCCCCGTGTCTGTCTCCTGTTCCCCCCACCCCCCGCTCATGCCCCGTGTCTGTCTCCTGTTGCCCCCACCCATGCCCTGTGTCTGTCTCCTGTACCCCCACTCCGCGCTCATGCCCCATGTCTCTCTCCTGTTGCCCCCCACACCCCTGTTCATGCCCCGTGTCTGTCTCGTATTGCCCCCCACCCCGCTGCTCATGCCCCGTGTCTGTCTCCTGTTCTCCCCACCCCCGCTCATGCCCCGTATCTGTCTCCTGTTCCCCCATCCCTCGCTCATGCCCCGTGTCTGTCTCCTGTTCTCCCCACCCCCCCGCTCATGCCCCGTGTCTGTCTCCTGTTCCTCCCACCCCCCGCTCATGCCCCGTTTCTCTCTCCTGTTGGCCCCACCCCCCGCTCATGCCCCGTGTCTGTCTCCTGTTGCCCCCCACCCCCCGCTCATGCCCTGTGTCTCCCTCGTGTTCCCCCCACCCCGCGCTCATGCCCCGTGTTACCCCCCACCCACCCCGCACATGCACCGGGTCTCCCTCGTGTTCCCCCACCCCCCACTCATGCCCTTTGTCTCTCTCCTTTCCCCCACCCCCGCTCATGTCCCGTGTGTGCCCTGTACCCCCCCGCTCATGCCCCGTGTCTCCCTCATGTTCCTCCCCACCCGCTGCTCATGCCCCGTGTCTCTCTCATGTTCCCCCCACCACCGCTCATGCCCCGTGTTTCCTTCCTTTTCCCCCCCACCCCCTGCTCATGCCCCGTTTGTACCCTGTTCCCTCTCAGCCCCCGCTCATGCCCATGTGTCTCCCCTGTTCCCCCCCACCTCCCGCTCATGCCCTGTTGTGTTCTTTATACACCCCGCCTTCCCTTTCCATGGTGGCCATCTTGGTAAAAGAGTTTCCTTCCTACACCGGGACGCCGCAAGCGTCCCGGTGTAGGATGGAAAATCTTTTTGGTTTTTTTTCCACCCGGCGTTCCCACATTGAGGACATAAGATGTTAGTGGTCTTCATCTATTGAAAGGATGAAAAAGAATTCAGTGAAAAAACTTTGTTAAAGGGACGTTATGGTTCCAAGTAAAACTGAAAAACCCTTGCAATTCGCCAGTTATGGTAAGCTAAGCAACCATAACTCGCACCACCACCGTGCACTGCTAAAACTAACACCCAGGACATCAAAGATGACATCACAAATGTCTTTGATGACATCACATGTCTGGCTCACTCTTTTTTCTTTTGCTGACTTATCTAGGCCACATGGTTTTCTTCAGTAACAGTCAGAAACTAAAAATGTTATTTTATTTGTAGACATATCCTTCAAGTAGGTTCTTACAGTAATTCCCTTAGAGACCAGTCACATCATATGAAACATATACATACGGGAAGTCACAAGCTTGAAAGACAGCAATCCTTTTTGTGCATAACAATAATCAATAGACTTATGAGCACTTTCTGATAGTTCTGTTGTTTTTTTTTTATGGCTGTACTTTCCCTGTGGGTCCAATCACATCAAGTGATACATATACATAAGGTAAATAGCAGCTTTGAAACAGAGCAATCATTTATTTGCATGAAAATAATCAGTTAAGTTATGAATTGTTTCTGCTACTACTTGTGCTTTTTTGCTAACTTCACTTTCCCTGTATATACCCATATTGGTATGTGTTCTTGTGTCTTTGTGTTTTGTCTATAGTAATGCAATTATGTAATACATGTGTTTTATTAGCTACGTATTACATATTTCACAGTACACAAAAATCTATTAAGAAAACAATTATCATTTCATTATTCAACATATTAACATTACGAATATTATACCTTCATCTTGTACACTGCACACAATGTTATGTTTCTGTATGAGTAGCTTAGCATACTAGATAGAACCCCATAATACAATGCTATTTATATCAATGCATCGTTCAATGCACTAATTAATGTATGATATTTATTGCAATGATACTTGACACTTGTTTCGCAACATTATAATAAGAATCCCTTGTACACATATTTCATGAAAAGTACATACACATGTGATGTCACCAGTGATGTCATCAATGACATTTGTGATGTCATCCTTGATGTCCTGGGTGTTAGTCTTAGCAGTGCACGGTGGTGGCGCGAGTTATGGTTGCTTAGCTTACTATAACTGGTGAATTTCAAGGGTTTTTCGGTTTTAATTGGAACCATAACGTCCCTTTGACAACGTTTTTTCACTGAATTTCATAGGTTTTTAGTAGCGCAACTGAACCATAACGTCCCTTTAACAAAGTTTTTTCACTGAATATATATATATATATATATATATACACCACTGAAGCACCATTTAAATAGCATTTCACATCATTCCACTGAGGGTCAGGGGATTAGCAAGGATGTGTTATAAGGCAGAAGCTAAATACGACTTTTGTAAACTCCAAAATGTATATTTAACATTACAATTACATTTGGGTCATGTTCCCCTTATGTGTTACAAAGGATACAAGGTGATTAAAAACAATGTACCAATAGAACACAATTGAACTTCAGTTAGAGAATGTGTTTTTCGAAAGCCAGGCTCATTTATGTCTACATCATGGAAGTGGAGGGCGACTTCAGAGGCAATCTGGTGACCAACGTAGAATTCACTGGAGGGATGAATCGAGTTACCACTGGTCAGTTGTCCAGAGCACTTGAGAAGACACTCCATCACGATTGAGACAGTTAGTTACCTTCTGGAGAAATTCTTCGCGGAGGTGCCATTGACTGAAAGGGTCTGAAAGGTAATCAACCTCTCAACACCTAAACTGGTCCCTTGAGGGCCTGTTTGAAGTAATTGCCGAGGCACTGTGGACATGTTTTCTTCGCACACTGCCTCTGTCGTGCGAGGAAGTAAAAGGATTTACAATTTTTATTTGATACATTCAGTTTCGAGAAGGAAGACCGATGTTGCAGTCAATGTTGGAAGTTAGTATAAAAATGCATCATCTAATGCTAATTTTTTGCCTTACGTTTACTTTGCCAGAAAAAAATCAAAACAAAACATAATTTCAACACTTATTTTTAAGATATCCTACTGCAAATATGCATTTGGTTTACAGAATGCATCTTTGCAAATTAGTAGGCCATAATTAACGAGTTGGGAAGGCTGAATTCAGCACTTAGACCGACCTCGGAATCACTTTTGTATACGGGATCAGTGTTTTCACGGCAGGGCAGGGTTGTGAAAGAGCGCAAAACAGCACACTGTAGTGTATAGCGACACATTTTCCCAAACGGAAAGATGGATAGGATGGCTCTGGCAGGTAGAGAGTTTTCGACACCAGACATAAGTACACTGAGCACACTTAACTTTTGAGAGACACAATTAAACAAACACATAAGAAACAAAAAGATGCCCCACAATCCCAGGGACTAGTTGGGATGTAAGAAGTAATTGCCCGAGAGAGAGAAACCAAAGAAGATAAAGTGTGATATCAACAAGGTTTGAAATAGGTCAATTCAAAAAGATTGTGTCAATCTTCGTGGGTGGAGGAGGATGGTCTTTCTTGAATTTTAAACGGTGGTGGCTAGGGGTTATAAAGACAAGTGGTAAAGTCATCAGCACATTCGTCATTCAGAGAGTTAAATTCGAAAATCATTCTATTGACATCACGTGAGGGCCGGAAAGGGCTAAAACAATGGCCAAGAACAAATAAAAAAGTGTAATTACAACTTTAGAGAATCATTATATGGAGCAGGTTAAAGATCATTTTAAAGGCATACAGTTTCGAAGTGGATGATGGTGCTGTCAAGTGAAGAGGTTGATAAGAGTGGCATGTCTACAGAACAGCAAACGGAAGTGATGAAGTGTAGGTTCAGGTTGTAGACATTTCGCGTCTGCTTTGCAATGTAACTGAATAGTGAGATCCTCTGTCACATAGATACCCGCATACCTACATACATAAATGCAAAACATTGCCAGAATCTCATCGAAGAAAGAAGCTTTCAGTAGAGCCAAGAGTCTCTGGGGGCCAGTGCACACAGTCCACTGTGGATTGCACTCCTTGGCAGTCATTTACGGACAAGCCCACCCAGAGTTTGTCACCCCTTCACATTTCCTGTACAAGGGAACAACTCTGGAAGCAGCAGAGCAAGATCCACAACCTGGTGAGTGCGTTGAGCACTCCTGGAGGTGGATTGCTAACCATAGGCACCACACAAATAGAAGTTATGCAGCAGAGCTCCAGCGCGGCTCGCACGCCTACACGTGACAGACCAAAGATGGTGACCATGGACAATGGCAGCCAGTGGGACTGCAAACACCATTTGCCGGTTGAATTACAGCGAAATTAGTAGATATCATAAGAATCATTTAAAAAAGTGTAGTTGCACTGGAAGTGACCACTACAACTGCCACTTCTGTGCAAATGGTCCCATCCATGCAATGTTCATCTTTTCCACCACCTACAGGAAAAGTAAAGTGAACAGCATTGTCTTTACGCTTTCAATGTCCACTACATTTGTAGAAAAGTGCAAATGCCTCCCATAATTAAATGATTGTGGGAGTCCTTTGCAATAGATTCCATTGGAATCTCTTGAATTTAACGGGTATTGAAGACAGGCGTAATCAATAGGAATCCATCGGTTTTTCACCAGCATGACAATGGTTAGTATCAGAAAGCCAAAAGCAGAGCAAATGTCTGGTGAACACGTCACCAGACCTGGAAACGCCAGGGGTGTAGTGAATACTACAGCAGGCTATAACTGTTACAGAATTATTTTACAATTTGCATCTTTGGAGCAATGTACAATAAACCCAAAGTCTTATGGGTAACATTCTTCCTTATTTATTTCACAGTTTTAATTATTAGTCGTGCAGAGACCCTTGCCAATGCATTTTGGACAATCAGTCCTTTGGGGCGGACTCTAAAGATACACAATAATACATACAAGTTTCATCTGTGAATCCATGAAACTATGAAACTAACAGAACATCACTATTCTAGCAAAGACATATATTAATTTGAGATTAAGTAATGAACACACTGCAGTAGCTGGTGATCTGCAAACAGGAAGAAGCCCAAGAATCCGGGTGCCTGGTTGAAGGTTGGGAATAGATGTCTATTGGAGGGACTGTAACTTTGATGATCCTGCAATGCAGTGGCACCTGTTGTCAGGCGGTCGCTAAAGACAGTACATCTAGCTAACCCTCAGTATAACGCTAGTGTTACCATTGTAATAAGAAGATGGAATATTAAAGATATATGGTTCTGCTTATCATGGGGACGCTGGATGTAAGCCCTGGAAGGTGATGCTATACCGGGTTGTTTCATGGGTGCAGTCAGATGCTACCAGCTCCTGCAAACATTAACATCCTCTCTTAGCATTCATTCCTATTCCAATATATTACGTGCTGCTTAGGGATGCGTAGCAACGCTGCCTCTCAGAAACAACAAAGGAACACACCAGCACGTGTGTGAAACTTGCACGCAAGCTTAGTAGTTTAATTTATAATTTTCTGGTTTAGTTACTAAAGACAAGATGTCTCACCTGGCATTTGTATTATATGGCGAAAGGCACCCCTGGTCTATGTATGCTCACGAGAATCGGCGTTCTCATATCCGAAGTCGTCATTGTATCAGAAAGCTAAGGACAATTAGCAACCGGAGATGAAAAAGTAGATAGCCATGTTAATGATGTGTTATTTATATAGCGCCTTTATCCAAAGCACTTTACAGAGCACATATATACATACAATATCACCCAACCAAAATTGGTACTCATGTATCACCCTCGGAAGGATGAAAGACTGAGTTGGCCTTGCCGGTTCTCGATCCTGCAACCTGCAGATCACGCTCAGATCGCAGCAGCAAGCACTCAACCCGCTGAGATATCTTACCAGCTATGTTAAGGCTTCTCTACTGTCAAACTCATCCTGCCAAGTTAAAGAAAACGTGGTGTAACAGACAACATGGTGGTAAAAGTGTTGAAGCCAGATGTAAATGAGCCTATTTGCATGGATGTGCACAAGACACTGATGTTTTGTTATAAAACTGCACTATGAAAACATGTTGGCCTTACCCCCGTTTAGCCCTGTGCTCCTTTCACTTTCATAAGCGCATTAAAGGGGAAGTTTGCCCAGAAATTGTATTGTCCCAATCTATCGGGCGTGTATTTTCGATCATACTTCGATCCATCTAAAAAAATGATCCTATGCATCCCAACATAGTTTTCCTCACTTTTATACAAGCGAAAATGCCTGTCTCGGCACCTCCAACTTGTGGCAATCTTATCCATTGATCTATCACTCTAAGTTAAAGTGCCTCTCAGTAGTCACTTTATATTTGATCATTTCTTATATTATGTACACATGTCTTAACCAAACCATATTTAATTTATACTATAAAATGTCATGTTCTTTACATATGTTCTTGTGAACCTTTAAAGTGTTATCCTATTAATCTTGTTTTGCACGATTGGTTTTTCTAACATGGCTTTTTTTTCGCTTCTTTTTTGTTATGGCATTTTAATGTGAATCCTCATTTCATTACTGTCTATAAACAAAAACATTTTTATTTATCTTACTTTTGATTCTGTGCTTCTTCAATATTCAGGAACTATGGCCATTAGTCAGCCCTGCACGAACGAGCCAGAATATTCAGAAGAGGACATCATCGAAAGAGATACAAATCAAGACCATGGGGAATCTGGTGCTAGTCGTGACCATCAATCACTGCAGCCTGAACCCAGTTGCATGGAAGACATTTCCACCTGGTGTACCTGCTATTGTTGTGAGGTTATACTAAACATGTATACATTGCACTCCTAATAGGTCTGTTTGAGTTAGTAAAAATAGGTGAAGATATAACTTCAGGATATAGTTCCCAATCTTAAGGTGCATGGGAGAGAAAGCCTGCCCTGACACATGGGCAGCAAATGTCAAGAAAACAAAATAAGAGTTCCCAAAAATAAGGGAACTTCCACCGCCGGCCCACTATCATAGGCCGAAGAAAATCAGCCACACATTCAGTGAGTTACTTATGTTGATGTACTTCATCCAATTTAAATACTTTGGTCAATGTACAAAGTCACAGTGTGATATTAGCAATATCAATAAAAGTTTGAATCTCAACTGTAGAACAGTGGTATTTTCATTCAAAATGTGTTTTTAATAATATGGCCCAGCATGTTTCGAGAACAATCTCTCTTCTTCAGGGGCAATTTTTCTAGAAAATAATCATACAAAAGATTCCATAAGTGTAAACTCATCGCTTGATATTCATACAAGGCAATTTATCTTTTGACTCACATACATTTATACATTAATGCCTGTGATTTAAGATTTTTCAGAAAAATAGTTATGTAACCAAGTTCATCCAAATTAAGTCCATTATTATCAAACAATTGAACTGATCTCCAATGAAAACCTTCCTTGTTCAGAAACCCAAAATGGTTTTAAATCATTTATAGTGCCGGTTGACACTTCACGCAAGCTATGTTTCTGAATTTTCAACAAATCTACCGTATAGAATTCGTACCTTCACATTCCATAATCCATTTTATGGGAATGCATTTCTATAGTCATTCATGTTAGCTGATTCCTAGCCTTCTGAAAAATAAGAGATCCCCTATGTATCCATGTGTGTAACTACTATATTGGTGTAATAAAATCAAAAATCAAAAGGAAAAGCCACTCACCTTGCTGGTAAGCAGCAAGGCAAGAATGTGTGATTTGAGAAGACTTACAACCCTCTTCGTTGTCTGGTGTAGTAGGAAGCTCTTTGTATCTGGAGATAAAGATTGTATGTGCATATATTAAAAGTATAGCCATAACATTGGTGAGAGTGTTTCAGGTTCTGCAATATTTACAAATGGTAAATTGCTTGCCCAACGTACCAGTCTAAACTGTGGTAATGGTCTTGGCGGTGTATTATGTTCCTCAAGGGTTCAAGGTCTAGTGTTATTGCAATCTTCAAAGTAATAGCTGCAGTTTTTGAGTTAACCTATTATAGATCTTACCTGTAGTATTCCTTAGTTCATGAATTGCTGTGTTTCTATCCATCAGCCAGAAACGTCTCACGGGATGGTCTAAAGATGGCCACTTAATATGGATACGTCATGATACGTCATAACAAACGTGATAATGTCATCACGCCATCCTGGTGCCAACGTACATGACGTCATCACCGGGTGACGCCCATGACGTCACTCCTGTAAACACTGTGACGTGACTCGTGTTCTTTCTTATGTCTTCAAATGCCCCATAGTGTTTGAAATATTTAAAGGACATCTCAGGTTACCAAATAGTGGCGCTGAATAATGTACATAGTATGGTCATCTAATACTTTCTGCATTGTAGTGTATATATCCCAAAGTGATTCTAGAGAAATGCCACATTATAGTCTGCATGGATATTGGAGTTATAGGTAGGCCTCTAATATATAAAATAGTTTAACCTGAGAATAAGACACCAACTGTATTGGTGCTGTCTTATGATCCAAATGATATGTGGATTGCTCAATTCAGTCAGACTCTTATGCTTAACAGGCTGGTTAGGTGGGAACTAAGCCTATATGTTTGAGTCCAATCATCTGTCTCCTTGGAGTGCACAATCTTCCTAACTTCATGGTATTGTATAGCTTAACATGAATAGAAAGACATGCATTGGTCATCTCTTTAAAGAGGAAATCAAAATAATAACTAGAGCAAAAAAATTAATAGAGATTAATACAGTTCATCTAAATATTTAGATGATTAAACAGACTAACTCAACAGAGCGTACAATCTGATCAGTTGAAATACAATATTCATTTTGCCAAATCCAGTAATGGTGTATAGATCAAGTGAGTAGTCTTATTGAGCTGATTAATCTTATTTGTGGAGTGTATCAGAAATACGTAGTGGAATATGGTGTTGGTTATGTAGAGATCCTAACTTGATGTTGTCTGATATCGTAAATTGTAATTTTCCAAGAATTAGGATTTTATCGTAGTCTGTGTTAATTAGAGGTAGGATCCTAGGTAAAAATCTTCATTCACACTCATTCATACCTGTTGGGTAATTGCGTCCAACAGGTGCATCCAATAGAGTTCTCTTTGTGATAATTTCTTTGCCATTTCCATGTCTCTCGGCAGTGGATGTACGACTTCAAGAATGACACATCTCAATTGAGCTTTACTATGTTGGTTATCCCGGAAATATCTGTACACTACTGATTTGACATTGGCAGTTCTTAGATTCGATTTATGCTCTGACTTTTCGTACGGTTTGTCCCACATAAAATTTCAAAATGGGAATCTCAGTGCGTAAATGATGTTTTTAGTGTGAGTGCATGGATCAGTTTTGTGTTCTCTTTTCTGGAGCCTGTTTTAAGGAGGTCCTCCTCCTATGTGATCCCGATCTGTGAATGGCTTTTTCAAGGGTGTATCCACAGGCCTTAAACCTCTCTGCCATTAGATTGTGTTCCTTCTGTAGGAATTCCATATTAGAGACTATCCATTATGAGGTTATGCCAGCTGTGTTGGAGAACTGCTGTTGGACAGAATACTCTGGCTGCTTGGCCTACATTGCTGAAGAAGACACACCACCACTGTGCGTTACCAAACTGCATGGCTTCAAGGCAGCCTGCCTTACAAGATCCGTGTTTGTGAATGCTGATGGTCCTTATCTACAGTTCGCACTCGTAATCCAAGTAACGAGTGTGTTAACTCAATATATGTTGTGTGTTTGACAATCGGAACAGCGAACAATTAATGTAGTTCCCCTTGTAACTTTTATGGGTCACTGGCGAAAGCATTTTTCTGTAAATTGATTACATTTCTTTTTCTCCACCGCTATCAATGGTAGTTTGCACCTGTGGCTGTTGGCTCGCAAGGGGGCTGGGAGGATCGGAAAGGCTCAAGGTGCCGAACACCATGTAAGCCTCAAAGGGCTCTTTGGCACAGGGACCATTGACCACATGGCCAGCCCAGTCTCGAAACTTCCCCCTGAAGGCCCAGTCCCTGCAATGAACATATTGGGCCTCATTACACGGTAGGCGGTAAGGGTTTACCGGTACCAGTATTTTACCGGTACCGGTAAATCCTTACCGCCTTAATACGAGGTCCCTTTGCGGGTTGGGGAATTTAACGCCTGCTTTTTGCAGGCATTAAAAACCAACCCGCAAAGGGACCAGTGGAGCTAATTATGGTACCGCAATTTGCGGTACCGTAATTAGCGCCTTCCCCATTCCCATAGAGCCCTATGGGGCAAAAATGGGAATGGGGAAGGGCAACGGTGGAAGGGGGAATTACCGCCCGCCAACCTTGGAATGGGGCGGTAATTCCCCTTTCCTCCAAGGCGGTACCGGTAAATTACCGGCATGAACATGGCGCTAATAGCGCCATGGTTTACCGCCTACCGTGTAATGAGGCCCATTGTTGTGTCCTTTGAATGAGTTCTGGGCCTATTGCGCTCACCTTATCTATCCATTCCCCCTCTATCATCAATGGCAAAATGCATCTGTGGCTGCAGGCTAGGAAGGGGGCTTCACTGGTGTTGAATGGGGGAGGTCCACATTTGTCATAGAGGCATGGTGGGTGTGTGTCAGACATTCACATACAGACCCATGCTGGAAGATACAAAGAAAACATCTCTGAAATCGACTAGGGATATCACCAAATATACAATTTTTTCCTTGAATGCTGAATCGGCTCATCGGCTCTACTAACTGAAAGGTTATTCAACTTTTACTATTGTTTTCTTTAATGCCGATTTTATATGCTTTGCCACTTTCTATTGCTTTATACTCAATGTACACCCTATTCTCAATGTAATATATTCAAAAAGTGTACACTATTATCAGCCGTCCTATGTACCTTTATATCTGTAACTAGCACATGGCGCACTTGAGCCATACTTTTTCTTGTAACTTTCAGTGGTATGCGGATGACACTCAGCTCTCTTTCAGGCTCCCCTCAGCCTCCTCTCCTCCCTCTCTCATTCCTGAGTGTCTATTCATGATTCATGATTGGTTCCCCTCAAACGATATCTGCCTTAGTGGCAGTGAGACTGAGATCCTTCTCATTGGCACATGTGCTCCTGCTTTCCATCTCTCACTCTGGCTGCCATCGTTGGGCCTTCTACCTTTGCCTTCCTATGAGACAAAAAACATAGGTGTCATCTTCAACTCCAATCTCTCCAAGAAGGAACACTTCCAGCTGCACTTCCTCAGAGGTACTCTACCTTTTCTCACTTTCCCCAGAAGCTCACTGTCGCCAGAGCCCTGTTTCTCCGGCTGGACTATTGGATTTTGTTCCTGCTAGCACGGTGAGTTAACTTGGTACAGACCCCTTCTGGGACTCAATTGGCTCTAATAATTTAGATTTGCTGTCCCTTGCCTTGCGCTCACTTCCCGATCTCGTCTCCCACTTTCTGCTTTCATGGCCTCCCGCCTCCCTTCTCGTCTCCTCCCCTGATTGGCCCTCTCTTCCCTAATGCTTTGAGTAGACTCCGGCTGCCTCGCTTTGTTCACCATTTCGTTCCTGCTAGCACAGTGAGTTAATTTGGTTCAGACCCCGCCTGGGACTCTGCATTTGGCTCTAATAATTTATATTTGCTTTCCCTTGCCTTGCGCTCGCTTCCCAATCTCGTTTCTCACTTCCTGCTTCCACGGCCTTCCGCCTCCCTCCCCTTCTCCTCCCCTGATTGGCCCTCTCCTCCCTAAACCGTGAGTAGACTCCGGCTGCCTCGCTGTGTTCACCATTTTCTTCCTGCTAGCACGGTGAGTTAACTTGTTTCAGACCCCTCCTGGGACTCTGCATTTGGCTCTAATAATTGACATTTGCTGTCCCTTGCCTTGCGCTCGCTTCTCGATCTCGTCTCCCACTTCCTGCTTCCACGGCCTACTGCCTCCCTGCCGCCGCCTAGCCTGATAGGCCCTCTCTTCCCTAATGCCGTGAGTAGACTCTGGCTGCCTCGCCGTGTTCACCATTTCGTTCCTGCTAGCACGGTGAGCTAACTTGGTTCAGACCTCTCCTGGGATTCTGAATTTGGCTCTAATAATTCAAATTTGCTGTCCCTTGCCTCATGCTCACTTCCCGATCTCATCTCCCACTTCCTGCTTCCACAGCCTACCACCTCCCTGCCCCCCTCCTACCCTGATTGGCCCTCCATGCACCTTAACCCTCATTCCCAGGGCAGCCCTCTGCCCGGCAGCCCTTGCGGCTAAGGGCCCCTAGGCAAAGGGTGACTCCAACAGAGGCGGCTCCAGCCAGTGTCTGCAGATGTCAGCAGGGGAAGTCAGTTGCCAGCCGTCAACCTGCAGCGACTAAGGAAGGTAGGACTGGCCCAGGTTAGGTATAGAATCTCACTCTACCCTACAACCTGACCATATAGCAGACTCTCAAACTTAGGTGTGTTTTCTCCTGTACTCAAAATTGCATTGTGAAAGTATTCTAAATTGCATTGTGAAACCTAGGCCTTTTTTCCACTATTCAGGACTCTCAAATTTAGGTGTGCTTTCTCCTCTACTCAAAATTGCATTGTGAAAGTATTCTAAATTGCACTGTGAAATCTAGACATTTTCCCCACTATTCAGGACTCTCAATCTTAGGTGTGTTTTCTCCTGTTCTCAAAATTGCCTTTTGAAAGTATTCTAAATTACATTGTGAAACCCAGGCCTTTTTCCCTCTATTCAGGCCTCTCGAATTTAGGTGTGTTTATTCCTGTACTCAATATTGCATTGTGAAAGTAGTGCCGTCCTGTCGCTTGCCTCCAAGAAAAAGCACTCATCTAGTGAACCTTTCTACCACTATCTTAGTGCCTGTCGTCTTGTCCAATTATCAACTTGTCTGGTCCCTCTGTCTCGTCTGTTTGCACCCTGCCTTGTGTCCTTCCCTAGTGTTCTCCCCTGCCCCACCCCACTCCCTTCCTCTTCTTTCCTCTCCCTACCTACTCTATGGTGCTCTCTGTCTCTCTTATCTTTTCTAAATGCTTCTCTAGTGACTATCCTGCTCTCCTCACTAAATCTGGTAGGAAGAAGTTTAAAAAGGAAATCCTGGTCTCCAACCCAGGCCTCCCTATCGCTGACACCTATACCAGTGCCTCCTCCAGGCAAACTTTCACCGACATCCTCTTTGTCGTTCCCTCGTAAGACCTACGGACCATATATTTGGTCTCTGTGCTCTCTCCCTTCTCTTCCTCTCCCATTAATGGTGGCACCCAGTGGGAGCCCCTCCTGGCCTTCTTCCATTCCTCTAAGGTCATCATTAATGTTTACTTGAATGGTACTGTCTTGGTCCAAGGCCCTCAAGCCAACCTTTTCCTCTTTGATAGACGCTTCCCGCGCCTCATCAATTTCCTCTCTTCTCCTGCTGTTTCCTCTCTCCCCTCCACAGCTTCCTTGCCTCCCCTTGCTGTCGCCTACTTGGATACCTTGCCCTCTCCTCCTTCCTCTTCTGCCCCCCATCAGGCTGTTTCTACACCTCCGCAGAGAATACCTCTGATTTGTACCCCTGCACGGAAGTCTTTCAAGGACGGCAAACTTCTCCATATTGCCACTCTAAACTCTCACTCAGCTGTCAAACACTCCTCTGACATCTGCCGCCTCCTGGAGGAACTTGACCTTGATGTCCTCGGTCTCACTGAGACATGGTGCATGGCCAGCTCTGTCACAACCTTTGACACACTCCTCCCTGATGGCTACAAGATCCTCTCTGTGCCCAGATCTAACCATTCCAGAGGGGCTGTAGCCCTGATCTTCCCTGAGTGGATCCCTGTCTCTATCATTCCTACGCAGTTCTACACCTCTTTCGAATGCCTCGTCCGCAGGCTCTCTCTCTCTCCTGGGCATTCCCATACTGTGGCTACCATATATCGGCCCCCTGGTCAGATCCCGTCCTTCCTCTCTGAGTGGGCTTACCTCTCCTCTTCCCTCTGTGTCTCAACCACTCAACTCCTCCTTCTAGGAGACTTCAACATCCACCTGGATGTTTCCTGTCCTTCCACTGGACTCCTCTTTTGTGACCTTTGCGACTATCTCTCACTCTCTATTCTCCCCTCTGTCCTGAATCACTTTGCAGGGCACACTCTGGATGTTCTGATCTCTTCAGACCTTCCCCTTTTGACCACTCTAACCACTCCTCTCTCCTGGAGTGACCACTTTCTCCTTTCCTCACATCTCACCCTCTCTACCCTTCAGGCGAAGCCAACCACAGCACTGCCCCCTACCTTCTCGGTTATCCGACCCATGAAGTGTGTGACAACCCTTTCCATGCTACACTTTGCTATATCTGATACTCTGGATCACCTTGCCCCTGTCATGAGGATCCCATTGAAGCCCAAAGCCAAGTGCAACTCTTAGTATGACTCAGACCTCGTCACCCTTAAATGCAAGTGCAGGATGGTTGAGAGGCAATGGCGTGCTTCTGGTACATCCTCTGACAAACTGTCCTGCCACCTGCTCTAAAGGCAATATCGGCTCTCTTTCCAGAGAGCCCAGATCCAAGCCTGCGTCTCTGTGGCCTCTAACAACTCGGCCAAACTCTGCAAAGAGCTGGACAATCCTGCTGCAGTCTCTACCTCTCCTATCCCCTCCCAGGCCCTCTGCACGGCTCTGGCTTCTCATTTCATCTCTAAAACTCAGGACATCCTGTCTCTCTTCCTCTCCTCCTCCTCCCTCTACTTCCTGCTCTTCCTCTGGCCTACTTCGGCCACCTCTCCTCCTTCCTTCTCTCCCTTTCCCCTGTTTGCCTCAGACGAGGTTTCTAGACAAGTCTGATCTATGAAAGTCTCATCAAAACAGGTTCACCCCTGTTCCTCCAAAACCATCAAGGACCATATTGACACCCTGGCTCCTGCTCTGGCTGATTTATGCAACCACTCCTTCACCACTGGAGTCTTCCCCTCCCTTGTGGATACTCTTCTTAAGAAACCCTCCGCCAACCCTTCCTGTCTGGCTAACTATCGTCCAATCTCCATCACTCCTTTCCTGGGCAAACTCCTGGAAAAGCTGGTCATCTCCCAACTTAATCTTCACTCTGAATTTGTTGGTTGTTTCCATGACCATCAATCTGGCTTCAGAGCTGCCAGAAGCACAGAAAATGCTCTCTTGAACATCCGTGAAGACCTGCTATCCACCCTTGATTCCAACACCCCCTGTGTCCTCATCCTACTTGACCTCTCTTCTGCCTTTGACATCGTCAACCGTGCCATCCTGCTCAACCGTCTCTGTTATAACCTGGGTATCACCGATCAGGCCCTGGCTTGGCTCTCCTTCTTCCTCTCCGACTGACCCTCCCAGGTCCAACTCGGGTCCTTCCTCTCTTCTATCTCTATCTCTACCTGTGGTGTTCCCCAGGGGTCTAACCTCTCTCCCTGGCTTTCAACCTGGCACTTCTTGCCCACCGCATTGCTGCTCTCTGCCCCAACTTTCAGTGCTCAGGGTCATCTTCGACTCCAGACCTTCCTTCTCTGCTCACATCTCTGACATCTCTAAGAAGTCACACTACCAGCTGCACATCCTGTGAGGTATTCTTCCTTTACTCTCCTTCCCCAAGAAGCTCACTGTCTCCAGAGCTCTGGTTCTCTCTAGGTTGGAGTTCTGCAACAGCCTCTTTCTAAATCTCCCTGCCTCTACTCTCCGCGCTCTGCAACTCATCCAAAACAGGACAGCGATACTTGTCCTTGGCCTCAAGCCCAGGTATTGTATCGCTCCAGAACTGAAATCTCCGCACTGGCTCCCAGTGGCAGCGAGGATCAAGTTCAAAACCCTCTGCATTGTCCAAAGGGCCTTCTGGGGCCTGGGACCTCAATACCTTCAACCCTCTCTTCCTAAATATCTTAATTCTCGAGCACTTTACTCATCCGCCTCTAACTCCCTCAAGGACAATCGCTTCTCCAAGCAGCGAGTTGGTGGTAGATCTCTCTCTTCTGCTGGGGCCTCCCTCTGGAACCAACTCCCTGCCTCTCTGAAACCTGAGGAGAACCATCTCTGGTTCCGGAAGCACCCCAAGACCTTCCTCTTTGCTTCTGCTTTCTCTCCTCCTCTGCCCTGCTGATATCCCAGCTGAATCTGAACTGCACTGGTTACCTGGCTACCATCTGATCTCAGGCCCAGGTCCCCCCCACAAGTTGTACCCCTGCACTGCCCCCTGGCAACCATTGCACTCTGGGACTGTTATCTCTACAGCCCCTACTAACACCTACACCCGATGTCTGCACTTACCCTTGCACTTGTGACCAGCTGGCTACACTTTTATTTATTGCCTTTATTTATTTTACTGTTTCCTATGTACTGCACTGCCCACTCCTCTTGCCCCTGCACTTTTTCTCCTCCCCCTCCCCTGCACTTCCACGATCTCAATGTCACCTGGCCTAGTAGGATCGTTGTCTGTCTTCCCTCTGTTTCCCCTCCCTTGCCTTGTTGTGCCTTGAAACACTTGTGTATAGGCGCATTATAAATGCCATATCATATCATATCATATCATATCATATATCATTGTAACAGCCTTTTTGTCAATCTGCTTTCCTCTACTATTCGCCATTAGCACCTAACCCAGAAAAGGACTGCAAGACTTATCCTTTGCCTCTAGCCCAGACACTGTATCTCTCCAGCACTCAAATGTATCCACTGGCTGCCGGTGACTGCAAGAATAAAGTTCAAGACCCTCTGCATTGTCCACACGCATTCCTGTAGCCGGAGCCTACACTACATACAATTCTCTGTTCTGAAATACCTTCTTTCTAGAGCCCTTTGCACAGCTACATCCAACTCCCGAAGGGTCAGACGCTTTTCTTCAGGCTGAGAGTGGGGGGTATATCTCTCTACTCTGCAGGTGCCTACCTCTGGAATGGCCTCCCTGCACCTCTCAGGCTTGAGCCGGGCAACCAGATGTTCCTGAAGCAGCTCAAGACCTTCATTTTTTCCTCTGCCTTATCTCTCTCACTTCCTTGCTAACGTAGGTTAAGGATTTTGTCAGAGGGACATTACACAATCTTGTGGTATTTTCTTACGGTGGTAAAGTGGTATTGCGTTATTCTGATAATGCCCTCTATGATGTGGCAAGCCTCCCTCTATAACCTGTATTCTATTTTGGTTCAATTCTAAATACAGATTAATAGGCTTAGTACATGTGAAAGCTTGACAGTGCTAACTGTCACTCCAGCAACTTATTTGCGAGGCCAGACTACTGCCTTTAGCAGATTTGTTCAGCTGTAAGCATGCAGAGCTGAAACACCGCACTCACACTCTGTCTATCTACAGAACCCACAGTAAATTAAATGACACAACCCGAGCCCCATGAAGAATGTATCAAGACACGCAGTAATGTTTAAAGTGTGCATTTATCTTGGCAAATGAACTTACCAATCGTAAACAGCAACATTGAATGGCTATACAATTAACCATGAGAATGTGATTCAGTAAAAGTAAGCAGCAAGAAAGAAAATTTCAACATGAACTCAGCTCAATGACACAACATGTGTTTCACCCACTTCAATCTTGGGTTGCGAATTTTTGGCAGGAACCACACTGAGTACAAAACAAATTTAATTTCTCCGTATAACATTTGAAAGGTGCTGAATTCTTTTACATAAAAAAAACAAAACCTCTCTGGCTGTCATAGAATACATTCGCACATGTGCACCTCACTTATCACAGATATACTCATATTAAGTATGAGCGAGGTTTCTGCGCTGTTATCACGGGCAACCCTTCTTTTTTGTCCTGCCAGCATGCAGCATTATCGCACCTCCCACACACAAGCAATCTACATAGAAGGACACAAACCTCCCTCCGACTACAGCTCGTCTTCTCAGTCTGCTGCCTTGAAAATCTTGCCTCTCTGCTCTGCAGGACTCCGGCCAGTCACTTGCTGTCGGCTGAACTCCCCACACCCTTTCTGTCTCTTGAATTTATATGCTATCCCTGTCAATATCACTAAAAATCTGCCTCTAACATGATGTGCATCTTCACCCGATTTGATTTCTCTGGAAGCATAGCTTTGTGAATATATTTGTAACAATAATTTCCTCTGGGTACAATGGCGCTTTCTCCAGAGTGCATATTTTCCTCGCAGTTTGTGCAATGAAATCGCAGCCAGCAAACTTGTGCCTGCACATTTAACTCCACTGTAAAAACACCTTACTTTTGACATGTCATCTGAACCTGGTTTGCACTGTTTTGTTTAAGATAAATTATCAATTAATGGGAAAGGGTGTTAATTACTTAGTTTGTGTTAATATGTACATTGTGCAAACTGGACAGATAACCTGTTCATCCTGAAGTGGATCATTTTAAAACGTGCTTACTACAAGAATGTGCATATCTATTTGTAATGTAGGTCAGATATTTGATGTCTGTATTCTGTTTACTGCCTCCTCTGAATATAATGTCATGGCTCACTTACTGCCCCTCATATATAGTATTCCTACATCTACAGTATCTCTCCTACAGTACCTGTCTGCTGTGCCAACTGGTTGCTTGGATGCCCTAGGAGTCACACTGGGTACCAGACTCCTCCATGAACAGTCTTCCTTGCACTGTCGCCAGACCTAACAGACACTTATGGGCTGTAACTTTAACCCCTACAGCCCCCTGCCTCCTTGCGCTTACTAAGAGCCGCTCTGCTCCGGCTGCTCTTACTCAGATCCATGCTGCCCAAGCCCACTTCTCCCCACCGCCTCCCTTCCATTTCCCTCCCCCTGCACGTCGCATTGTTGCACTTTCACAATCTGAATTACACAAGGCCTGGTAGGGTCATTTGTCTTGTCCTCTCTCCCTTGTCCTGTGGCGCCTAGAAACAGTTGTGCACATGCACATTAAAATTGACATATCATATCATATCACATCATATCATATAATATTACAGAGTATTGCTTCCAAATGTAATATTTCGTAGTACATGTTTTCAATGCATGTTTGCCTTGGTGTCATTTTTTAAATGAGCCTTTATTATCAATGCAATTTGATGTTTAATGTACTCACTGTAAAATGTGTTTGATAGTATTTTTTGTAGTTGTTTTTTTAACAGATCGCAAAGAAAATCCCAAAATGCCTTCATGTATCATTTTCGGTTGCCCCAATGTCAGCCATGCCAAAAGTGGAAAAACAGTCTTGCATGTCTTTCTGAGGGATATTAATTTAGTAAAAATAATGGCTGTCGAACTGTGGATTTCGAATGACCAAGATTGAAAGCAGAGGCAACAATGTCTTGGCTGAGAGGCAATAGATTCTGCGTATGCCCCATGCACTTCTCTGAAGATATGCACAGTCAAAGTTCACTAAAAAGTGTTGCCCCAGACTCCATCACATATTACTTCCCAATGAAGTTCTTTCTGAATTTCAGCACATGCTGACCCAGGTGAGTGGTGTAGTGGAGGCAAAATTGTTCAATGTATTTTACTTTTTTCCAAATTTTTCAATATAGTATGTTTTCCAAATGATCATTTAATACATTGAAATAGTTTGTGAACAAGTAACATAATGAAAGGTTTGGAGTTTGAATGGAATACTTCCATTGATATTTACACTAATAGTTTGGTACAATGTGAGCCTTCTCAAAAAACTTGCATTGCATCTTTTACAAATATGGTATTTTGTTTAATCTGTTGATTACCATCTCTGTGTTTACATAGACTACACTG
Organism: Ambystoma mexicanum; assembly: GCF_040938575.1. Taxonomy (NCBI): domain Eukaryota; kingdom Metazoa; phylum Chordata; class Amphibia; order Caudata; family Ambystomatidae; genus Ambystoma; species Ambystoma mexicanum. Next base: position 19,881,136 of record NC_090924.1, on the reverse strand, counting down.
ATGAAAGTACAGACCATTACAATGGAGGAAAAAACAGACACGTTCAACATCCACCTGGTGAGGCCAAGTGACTTGCACATAAACTTACTTTTGCTCTTTTGATGCAGTCTAATTCATAATACTAATGTACATTTTCTATTTCACACTGGTATGAATATATGCAACAATTAAAGGGCCAATATTGTACATCTAGCACTATTCCAGAGTCAACAGCAACCTCACTCACCTTTCAAGTAATTTTGTTATACTAATCCTTCACATGCGACTATACAAAATATCTATTTGTTTAAGTTCAACTTAAACAATATTGATTATTGTTATGCACAATTTTAGCTTTAGAAACAGAGTTAATGTGCAACAATGGCAATTCTTCGGTCTCCAGGCTATCAGATGGATCTGTAATGCAGAGAGGGAGGGTGGGTAGTTAGTAGAGTGTATGCAGAGAAGTGAGTTAATTAGTACAGATTGTTGGTGGAATTATTGGAAATCCAATCAAGTGCATCCCTACCCAGACATCTATCTAAGTTGCATTTAGGTTTCTATGTTAATATCAACCATCTTTTGCGTGTAAATTCTGTTTTCAATTTTGCTTTTACATCTTTATTATTAAAATTACTTTGATATAACGGGAGACTTTACTTCAACAATGTACTATTCTTGTACTGCAACATGGCCTGGATGATGAAGGTATGACAACTGAGAATGTATTGATTTACATTAATATTTCTTTATTTTATAATTTGGAATACTGTAATTAAATTGCAAAGCATTAGATCAATAACCTTTATGTATTTCTTGCTGGAACAAATGCCACAATGAATGTTTATACAATTATAACTGTAGATTACTTTGTGTAGCCCTAGTTTACTGATATTGTAAGGTCAACAATCATTAAATCAACTGACACAAGACATAGATTTTGAGATCAATGATTTTAACATTACATTGTTTGTTATGTATAAGGAATGTACTACTAAAGTGGTCTAAATTAAAGAGACTGGTGGACCAGAGGTATGCATAAGATATTTATACATTTAAAGTTATCATAATTTATAACATTCATGGAATATTTTCTATTTTTTACCAGAGTGAAACTGGTTATATTTGTAGATTTGTATATAAGAATCTTGAGGTGAAGAGCAAATTGCATGGTTGATACAATTTCAATATGCTGTTTTTCAACTTGGTCTTGTGGTCGGCAAAACGGAATTGAATGTTCCAAGGAAAAGTCAGGAAACAAGGGTAAATAATGAAAAACTTTGTTTTTAAATACATTGTTTATGTAGTAGTGTAATGATTTGACATGTTGAGGTTGTAATTCATATATTATGTATGTGTACAACAAATTAATCATGTTTCTTTTCATCCATTAGAGACCTAGGAAGAAGAAGAGCATGAAGACGCACACAAAAGCACAAACTAATAATGTGGCTGGCCAAACAAATGTCAATTGGGAGCAGCTACTTTTTGAAGCTCAGCATGGTCCAGTCAAGATTCAGAGCTGCAATGCAGATGTGCAGTGTCCTGAGTTTGAAAGGAATGTCACCCATGGAAAGTAAGCATGGATCATTGTTACAGCACAAAACGTCACCCCGAAGAGACAGATATAACAAATGATTTTCTGGAATTGCTTGCAGAACCGCTCACACAATCCACACCAGCTAAAAAATGACAATTTAAGAAAGAGAAAATGTTCACTCTTTCCCCAATACATTTGGAAAATCCAGAAATGTCACAAACAGAAATAAGTAAAGCAACTTTGCAAGTGATCAGTGTTATGAAAATGATAAGATGTGATAATAAATTATATATGAGGATTTGTGAGGAAACATTAGTGAACTTTACTCGTATAGTTAAATGCACAAACCTGAAGATGAAGGGTAGCTGTGTATACAACCATGACACATTTTCAAGGCCTGCTCAACCTATACTTGGATAAAGTGGCTGCTGGAAAAGTACTTGGTTCATCTGCTTTGATGTTAGTGAATCAACATTGTTTCAAGTTTCTGTACATGTGTGGCACTTGAGTTCCTTGCAAAAAACCCAATACTACAGATAGCAGAAGAAATTGTTGTTCCCGGCTATTAACCAGGCATGGACACTCAAACACATATCTTTGGACAATGCTTTTGATGGAAAAAGGGTCAGGCTTTTGGGTGATGGACAGTGTGACAGGACAGGTTTTTCTGTTAAATACTGCACTTGCCATTTCCAAGACATGGAAAATAAAATGTGTGAGTTCAGTCTTTGTGCAAGTGTCTGAATGTCCATCTTCGGTTGCAATGGAAAAATATGGGGTCATTAAATCAGTTGAACTTCTGCAATCCAGAGGAATGCAAATGGGCCTGATAGCCACTGACAGGCATGAGGGAAATGCCAACATCATGCGAGAGCAGTTCACACAAACACATCGGCCCTCATTACGACCCTGGCGGAATTCGGAAAACGATGGCGGAAATGCAATACCGCCATCGAATAGCGCTCGGTGCGACTATGACCCGTCACCGCAAAGTACGATGCCATTAGCGACACCGTAGTGAACGCCAACGCTAACTGCACCAAGCACGCGCGCGCGCGCCATGCCAAACCGTAAACACCACCATGGCGCAACGGTACGCCAATTCCGACCCCAGCGGACATGTACCTAACGCCATCAAGCATCGCGGAATGCACCATTCCGCCATGGTGAGAAGTACGGCATCGCGAATCAACCGTAAACGGCCCCACTGACTGCCCGAGCCCTCCCTGCCCACAAAGTACAACTCCCCGTAGGTGCAACGAAGCCACAATGCAACCAGTGAAATGCACAAGTCACCCATGCATGCCAACGAACAAATGAACCTCAAGAGGGGCCAATGGGAGCTGCAGGGCACAGATGGCACAAATACAGAAGCCATCCCAATGGACATGACCACAGTCCCCCACCAAGAAACGCACGCAAACACAGGCATCTGTGACCAGCAATATTCAGAAAATCACAACATTCCACCAGTCCACCTGGCTGACCGGCATCTGTCACACAAAACCCAATCCCCCGCCCCTGAGCATGACAACATTCAAACTGTCATATTGGCAGCCCCCATCCCTGACCTCACGGGCTTCGTAGGCAAACGCGCCCAGTACAGGACCACGCAACAAAACTCCGAAGCTGGAACCCAATGCAGATCCCCTCACAATACATCGCTCCCCAAATAGGAATATGCCACATCACTTGCAAAGAAGAACGCTACACGGCCCATATCAGAATAGAATTTTAATGCACATCAATATCACCAAGCCCATACAGCCATCAGGCCATGAACTCCAAAACACATTTCACCATTGTGGGCTGCATCTGCAAGAAATGACCAGCCACTACTCGTGTGACGCCCTGTTCCCTCATGGTACACAGAGCCACATACACGTACGAAAAGGCAACATGGAAGCGCACAGAACCGCAGGGCCGTCCCAATGGGGAGGCACTAGTCCAGCTGAAAGGCCGAAATGTTGCTCCGAGCCACCAGTACTGCGTAAGGGCATGTGGCCCATTGGCGATCGTCCCATAAGATCGTAATGCTGCTCCACTGATTAACACGAAGCAGCAGGTGTCGGGAGTAAAATCCATCTGCAGGAGTGGCATACAGATGGCAGTGGCAAAAGGGGAGGAGATACCTGTCAACCAAAAGAAAAGAAACAGAATAGAATGGCCATCAGAACTACATTCGAACAACTCACTTCAATGATCACACTAGATCCACAGCCATATGCATGCAAGCCCACTCCAAAGGATCATCACCACCCCAAAACCACTTGCGAATCATAACTATCTATATCGAGGTGAAAACACCATCACAAACGAGTGTACCTGTGCATGCGCCTGTGAAAACAGAATCCTTCAGATGGGATTGGTAACGTGCATGGACACAAGTGTCTGAAGGCGCGTCGAGACAGGGAGGGCTCAACAAGGCCAGATAGACGATGGTCCCACTATGGCAGCCCTGCATCACATAGCGCAGGGGGGGCGGACAGATCCCAAGAAGCCCTGTACATGGCAAACACTGTATCAAATCACCTGCCCATGCATCCATTCATCATTCCCTCATCCCGTAATGAAAACGCCTGAATATTTACTCACATAACATTAGAAATATCCATTGAGTCTGTGCGTTATGCAGCTTGCAAAATACACAGTGCCCCAGCACGTAATTCCAGTCTAGTGAAGTAACATGTATTTGGGAACGTCCTGCCTTATCGTCCACTACGCAATTGCGCATCCCATACTATTCATATCAATCATAGCATTCTCGCCATGGCCCCTGTCCCAAGGACATTGAACAATAGAACGTTATATTTGCAGTCAGACCTGTGGGCATCTCCTCGCCGCTAGCTGAATACCGAAAGCGCCGCCCTTCGAATTCCTCATTTGCAACATCACGTCGAAGAGGCATCTGTGGCCGTTTGAAAACACTAATTAATCCATCGAGTGCGGCTCTGTGTGAAAATGGCAACTGCCTTCACCCACGAATGGGACGCCCCGCCCGTCGTTGCAACTCGGTACAGTGATGAATGAGGGCCCACCGTTACTCGAGTACTACGTTCCACTGACCCTTCACAACTCTGTTCGCGACTGCACAGATAGTATGTGAAACAATGGGACCACAACAGAATGAACATATCAACCAATGTTACACGGCCATCGGGTACAAATACAAGATTGCAATAGCAAGATGCCATTCCACGAATTGCAGCGTTGTGCGCGGGACGTGCTCGGCCAAAGGGGAGAGCAGTTTGCACAGGTGGAATGAATCACCACAGGTGGAGGCCATTCAGCCTGGAAACACATAAATTGCACAGCCAGTCTCCTCCCACAACCACACCGAAATGCTACCGGCAGGACTCGCGATGTTGGCCCTGGGGGACCTGATAGCACTGCAAGTACTCCAACTCCAAGAAGAAGACGAACACCAACTACAACCGGCCGCACAGAGGAGACGCAGGAGGAGGAGGAGGCCAAGGCAGGGCCAGCAAGGGCCGCCAGCACAGCCACTACCACCACGCAGGCAGCCCGCAATCCCACGCCTCCGAGCACATCCGTTCAACCTCACTGATGAGCAGATCCACACCCTCTACCGTCTGGACCGGGACACCATAACCGCCATTGTGGACATGACACAGGCTGACCTTGTCAGCATGATAGATAGCCCAACCGCCATCCCACCCCTACTGAAGGTGGTGTCTGTACTCCACTTCCTGGCCACAGGCACCTACCAGCACACAGTCGGACAGTTGCATGGCATTTCTCAGCCACTGTTCTCACGGACACTATTGCAAGTGCTCGATGCCCTCCTGAAGCACGCAGACGACTACATCTCCCTACCACGCTCGGAGCTGGAAATTACCAACACGAAAGTGGGATTCCATGCACTTGCCGGCATACCGGGTTGCATTGGTGCCATCGACTGCACCCATGTGGAATTGGTCGTCCCACATGCCATGGAGGCCCAGTACCGCAACCGAAAACAATTTAATTCTCTGAATGTACAAATGGTGTGTGACTCCAACAGGATCATTACACATTGTTGTGCCCGATTCCCTGGATCAACCCATGATTCTATGGTCTTGAGGAACTCTACAATACCACGCTACATGGAGCGACACGCAGGGAACAGATCCTGGCTACTCGGTGAGTCTCATTTCATGCATGATGATGTGGGGTATGTGATTCGGCAATGACCTGGCAGGAAGGGGGCGGGGGGGGTGTGCGTACGTAGCAATGGCATTCCACATCATACGTTTATCGTCCACATACAGGTGATGCTGGATATCCACTGAAGAGATGGCTCCTCACACCAGTCCGGAACCCACGGGACCAGCATGAGGAGGACTACAACCATGCCCACTCACGTACCCGTGTAGTCATTGAACAGGCATTCGGCCTACTGAAGGGTCGTTTCCGCTGCCTCAGCAGGTCTGGCGGGGCACTCCTGTACCGCCATGAGAAGGTTGCAAAGATGGTGATGGCATGTGTCATGCTCCACAACATGTGCGTACGTAGAAATGTGCCCATGCCCCCTGACGCAGAACTGCAAGCACCTGAAGATGGTCATGATGAGGGTGGGGATGTGGCAGCACCTCAAGGAGTCTGCGAGGCACCGGAGGCCCGTGACATTCGTCAGCATCTCATTGATGTATGCTTCTAGCACTCACGCCTGGTGGCTGATACATGGACACGGGACTCGTGGCACTGTGTGTGTCTGGGACATGCACAATATGGACTGTACGCCTATGATGGCCTAGTACACAAAGATCAATGTCCACACATCTCATTGGTTGATCGTGCACTTTTTATGGCATATGTGATATCATGTTGTACACCCTATCGACCCGCCACCCAAGTGAGCCCAACACACCCCCTCCACCCTTCCACCTCCCCCCCGAACACCAGTGTCCAAAGATGCTCATCGTCCGTGGGCAGTCGCTATTGCAAGCCCCCTCTGCGGGTATCAGGGGCACCCCTGCCTGTGGAGCGCAGGTTCCTCCCAGATCTACGTTGGGGGCTGCCCTGGACGGAACTTGCAACGGATGATGTCTCTGCCTGCTCACGTCCATGCATGTCCCTAAGGGTTTGCGAGAGCTCAGTGAGCACACGGCGCACTGCGGCAAGTTCACCACATACGTCTTTGGACGTCGCATCCAGTTCCCCCCTCAGGCTCTCGGTGCTTCTCTCCATTTGGACTCTCAGGCTCTCGGTGCTACTCTCCATTTGTGCCCTTAGTGTCTCTGTGCCTCTCTCCATTTCTGCCCTAAGTGTCTCAGTTGATGTTTCTATGTCTGCCTTAGTGCCCCCACATTCATCGGCATGGTCCTTGAGGAGCGTGGCCAGTTGCTGCTGTTGCACGATTAACTGGTCGAGGGACTGTTGCCTCTGCTGGGCCATGGCCATTTGCGGGGGTGTCACAGAGGGGCTGTTGTCCTCATGTTGCCCTGCCACAGGGCTTGTGGGGGATGGCCAGTCGTCGTCTTGTGGGTGCCCCTGCGTGGTATCCTCATGTAGTACCGGATGGAACAGACAGGGGGATTGGGACAGGTCATGGATGGATCTGACTTCGACATCCCCGTCTTCTGTGTCGGAGCATGCTGCCATCAATGGGGTGTCACCTATGGTGCTGCTGCCACCGGAGGCAGTGCCTTCTGTGGCATCCGTTGGGGGGACCTGTGGTGGTGGTGTTGTGGGCATGCTGGCTGCTGGGGTGCCTGTTGATGTTCCCTCCTGTGTGCTGCCACCTGATTTGTGCTGCTGCCGTGTCTTGATGCGCGCAGCTGAGGTGGAGGGTCTTTGGCCGTTGGTCTTGGCCCTCTTTGCAGGTGTGCTGGTAGGGGTGTCCTGCAGCTCGTCGTTTGGATCGGACCCTGTGGTGGAGTAAAGGAGGGCGAGGGTTATTGGTGGGTCTGTGGGAATTGGAATGGCATTGTATCACATGCATTGGGGTGGTACCTGAGGGTGATTTGGGTCGGGGCCTTGGAGGTGCTTCCATTTGTGTGTGGAGTGAGGGTGCAGTTGTTTGGCAGCCTGCAGTTAGGGTGTGCCTGCTGCACGTGTAGTGCGTGTTTTAGGGGTTTTTAATTATTTATGTATTTATTGTGGGTTTTAACGTGCGCTATCAGGCCAATGTGTGTGGACATTCTCCTGGACATGTGTTTCTGTTGCACTATGGGGACACATGGTGCTTCACATGGATGGACTTTGTGGTTTTGGCATTGTTTCATTAGGCCCACCTGCCTGATTCTTCGGATGTCTGCACTCCTTTCTCCATCCCTCCGACTCCCTCTATGCTCTCCATTCCGATGGTGGAGGCACAGATTTCTTCCCAGGGGGTCAGCTTGATTGGTGATTCCGACCCTCCCCCGGTGGCTGTGGCAATGTTGCGGTTGGCAGAGAGTATGCTGCGGACGCGTATCCGCAGGTCGTCCCATCGCTTACGGCATTGCTGTGGGGTGCGGGGTGCGGTCCCCACCGCACTTACCCGCTGTGCCACCAGAGCCCATATGGCCTTCTTGTTTGCGAGTGCCGTCCTGGTCATTTGCGTGGAGAAGACGACGGCAGCATTCTCCTGGAGGGTCTCTGTTAGCACGGTGAGTTCCTCACGGGAGAAGTGGACCTGCCGCTTGCGGTCGCACGCTTTCTTCGCTACTTTTCCCATTTTTCTTGGTTTCGCTAGGGTGGATGACGGGTTGGGTTGTGTCTCAAGGTGGTGATTTTAGTGGTTGTGTGGTTTTAGTGGTTTTATAGGTGTACGGCGGGTTGTTTCCCGTTCCGGGCCCGTGTTTTAACTTCCGTTTCCGTATATTTCCGGTCACCGTACTTTACGGTAGGCGCACACTGCGGTGTCCGCTGTGATGGGTGGCGGTATTGCACCTAGGGCGCCGTACGGCGGCGGTGTGGGCCGTTTTGGGGTCATTTCCGCCATCGCGGACTTTGCACTTCCGCCATGCCGTGGTGCTCGTGCCCGATGGGTCGGAATGGGCCGCACTTTGCTCCTTCTTGCAATGGCGGAAACGCTATTTACGCTGTGGCGGTCCGGTCAGTCACTTTCCGCCAGGGTCGTAATGAGGGCCATCATCACTATGATGTATGGCACGTTGCAAAATCAATTTCTAAAATAGTTAGAGCCGCTTGTAAATAAAAGGCTATAAAAAACATTTTAAGTTGGTCACATTCTATCAGCAACCATCTTTAGCGCAGCTCAAAAACTTGTGAAGGATACGTAGATATGCTTCTCAAAAAATGGCATTTACTGATGGACCGTTATTGAAACAAACACTCATCTGAATTAAACAAACATTTCCATGAATGTGCACATGGACCATTTTATGATCTCTACAGGTAATGTCCTCTTGGTCTACACGTTTTTCCACTTAGCCGTCACTTATTTTGCACTTGAAATCTCCTGCCAATATTATTTACTTGCCGATCTAGCATTTAGGATCCACTTGTTGATCACTGCTATGTAAGGATCCACTTGGTAATCTCATCTATGTTTTGTAAATACCATTTCCTTAGTCTAGGATTGAATTAAGCTTTTGAAAAACAGGAAACACATTACAGCTTAAATAGCCCATTCTGAGATTCTGTATTTCCTTAGCTGTGCCTGCCACTATAGCCTATTTGTTTCTTGTTCAAAGAGGCATGCATTAAAGATGTTAATCCCCTACCCCCGCACTTTTCAGTATTGATGGTTTGATTGGTATCCTGTGTTAAGTGGGACAGGAGTCAATGGAAATAAAGAGAAGGGACAAACACACACCCCATCAAGTTAAACTGCTCTCAGTAAGGCAGGGAGGGATTGAATAGGTCATTCATGGTAGGTGCAGTCCCAATGATGGTCAGTACATGTCATACCAGACACTTGCCAATATCAGTGATGGCTGGCACAATCATCCACCTATAAGGCTTGTTTGTGCCTGAAGCTGTCAGGGAGGAAGCACAACCAGTCATCTACTAGGCTGTTTACTCATGGAGACTGGTGTGGTATAAGATTGTTCCAAACAACATAATATAATTGTGTTCATCAAAATCTAGAAGGAAATTGTGGGGTCTGACTTGAGACTGGTTTCCTCAAAGGCCTCCTGGGAGCCTGTGGGCCTGGGGTGGTTTTAAGGGCTGATAGGGCTGGTCAGAAGGGAGTCTGGCAATGTGACATTGAAAGGATGGGGGGCTGGTGCAGTGTCTGTCAGTTGCCAGTAAGAGATTTTTGAAAAACTGATTAAGCATCTAGTCTGAATGTTGTGATACCCACATTTCAATGGGTGGAAATGATGTGAGTCATTTAGTTGGGATAGGGACTCATGAAACCACAATATATGGTCAATACCCTTGTCAGTGTGTTGAAAATATGCATACATTTGAATTCATTGGTCTTCTTTACTTTGTCTTTTCTGAAATTACCCTGGAGTATAGCAGTTTAAGGTCAACAAGGGTATGATTTTACTTCCAAGAATGTTCTCACCAAATGGGCTGTCCTATGTGCATTGTTTGAAACTCAAATATTTAGGTACATGTGCTCATGTAGGTGTTGACCAGTTTCCCTTACATATTAGCCCTGCTTGGGGCATTTCATGCACAAAATTAAGTATACAATGTTGCTGGATGAACACGTAAAGTGCCCTGTAATGCTACCCAATTTGGGGTATTTTGAATATATTCAAAATGTCAATATATCGACAGGTAAGGCTTAATTTGTTTTTGAACGTCTGCAGGAACCTTTCTCTGAGATGATCTTCTTGCTTGCAGACAACAATCCAATTGGATCAGAATGATGGTAAGCAGCAAACTAAAAATACAAATAGCACAGAACCATGCCACGCAAAAATATAAAATGCTTCATGCAAGTAGCTTAACATTGTCCATTACCCCTATTTAGAGAAGCTGGAAGGATAGTTCAAGAGTGACAGTACAATGACATACAAAATGGATCGAACGCCCCTGTTGGCCCAACTAAGCTCTTCACCCCACCCTCGCAGATTGATTGTAATTTGTAATTGGGTATTTATAAGGCACGTAATACCCTGAGATTTCTAAGAGCAGACCCGGGGATCGAACCTGTGTTGCTCCACGTCGAATTACTTCCTAGGCTAGTGTGTTGCCTCTGAGGTATCCGGCACCCTCCCAATAAAATGAGTACCAGGAATGGATATTTATATTATCAATTATTAAAGTGCTAAAGCTAGAGGAATCCAGCATACATTGCTAGGCAAATCATCAAATAATTATTATTAAATGGCAGTGTTTTTTTTCAGGATATGTACTGTTATGTAAGGGAACTAAGTTGCTGAGAGGAAATTATTCCTGCAAATCTTTGATGTCACAGAACACTACTATCACAGAAGCACATGGATACAAAATATTACATTTATATGAATTATCGTTGTAGTCACCCACAATGTCAATCACAAATGAAGACATGTCGACTTCTACCTTGACCTGCTCTTTAATCACCTCTTTTTCGGCTTATATGGGCAAACACTGAACACACTGGGGTACATAATTAATACCTTCAGCAATAACTGTTTTCCTCCCCACTAATGTGAGGATATGGAGTGTGTCATGAAGCACAAAAGGATTAAATAAAGGCCAGTCATGAAATATCTTCCCCAATACCTCTTTATTAGAATTTTGACAAGGCCAAATCAATACCCTCCTGGACACACATGTGCATCAAAGTAACTCAAATATGGTCAGGATGGTTGGGCAGTAAAGTATGTATAAGGTTCTATTGAGAAGGTTCAAAAGGTCCAAATTAAATGTTCTCTCAGTTCTTGTTATGGCCAAGTCATGCCCTTTCCCAGTTACTTAGGATAACAAACCATATGTATGAGTATGTGCTTCGAGTCTGAAACAAAATACAGTATTTTCAATTAAGTTTATATAATTTTTCTTACTGTTTCAGTCCATAATTGAAGTCTCATTCTTTCATAGTCTCCTTGGCATTTTTTGGGCAGCTAGAGTTTGGTGGGGAGTCTGCCTCTTTAGCCTCAAATCTGCACTGGAGTCTGATGGATTATTCTGTAGTCAGCAGTACATAGGATCTGATCTTAAACCAAGGCCCAGTGCAACACTAACATAGGGGACCACATCATGGCATTTATAGGGTTCTCTCTAGGTCTCTCATCACTTCCCTCATTGCGAGTTCCTGGTTCTACAGCCTACCAACCCAAACTCTGTATCGTCCTCACAAGGCTGCCAAGCGATCATACCTGGAAGACCTTTCCTTTTCCTTCATTCTGTCTATATGTATTAATTTAATTCTCCTGCTCATGTTCAATGTTTTTCCCTTATTCATACCGCCTGCGATGTCAGGTTTCCATTTGAATCTTTTCTTTGTCTCCTCTTCTTATTTGTTTATTTATCTTGATTTACTTATAACGTTTTTTGTAACACCCATACCCAGGGTTATCACAGCGTTTGTATAGAAATAGAGGTAACAGAAAAACACAAGTACAAAGTGTGGTTACACATTTGTCACAGCAGCCAGGATTACACAAGATTTCAGGGCTGGGTACGGTGGCAAGTAACACCACGAGAGTGCTGAAGTTGGTCATATTTGACAAACATGCAAGATTTACAAGCCTCTTGAATGCTGTGTAGAAAGGGTCATATCTGATGTTCAGTAGTTAGGAGTTCCAGAGAGTAGGAGCAGTGATGTCGAAACCTATGCCTCCAGCTCTGGCGTGTTTTATTCAAGGAGTGACCAGTGCAATACTGTTAGAAGATCAAAGAGACTGCCTCTTGTGTTTCGTTGTGATGCTATTGTTCAGGTAGAGGGGTGCTTCTTTGTAGATTCACCAGTGGGCAATGGATAAGGTTTTAAAATCAATACATGCTTTTATGGGCAGCCAGTGGGTTTCTCGATGTGCTACCATGATGTGATCAGAATGACAAAGCCCCAGTGGAGCATGTAATGCTTTATTTTGGAGTAGTTGAAGCTTGGTAGGTTTAGATGCCTTTGTTCCCTTGAGAAGAACATTGCGATAGTTCAGTTTGCTGAGTATAATAGCTCTTGCAAGGGTGAGGCAGTCACTAGGTGAGTGGAATTGTCTGCTCAGGGTTATAAGCATGGAGGTATAGGCTGTGGATGAAGACAGGGCATTGAGCTGCTTAGTCATAGATAGCTCGCTGAGCACAAAAGTGATGGGTGGAAGGTTTCGAATGAATCTAAACCACTGGCAATTGCTCTGGGCAACCTTCCACACCACCGTTTTTTATCCCGTCTGCGCCATTGCAAAAGGGGACCAGCCATGTGCAAATCAGTCAGCAGCTGCCGCCACCGAAGGTAGCAGCCCAGCCCGAACTGCTAGGCCAGGTCCCCTCTGCACAGAAAACCAAGCAACCCCAGACATGTTTTGGCCTTGTTGGACCTCCTCAGTGAGGTGCAGCCTGGTTCCCTGTGGCGCAGCGAGCAAGGGACCCATGTCTGGGCATACCATCTCTCACAAGGAGAAACAAACTGACCACAAAACTCATCACTTTTGTGCTGTCAAATATCAGAAATATATAGGTTAGTTTCATGATTGGTTAGCTATGTAAAATGACTCCTCCTAGGACCACCTCTACAGTAACCATCTACAATGCTGCAGGGTCAGCAAAAGACCATTGGCCCTTGCAAAAAATGATATCCCCACGTAAAAGGTGAATTTGGATTGGGCAGAATGTGTCTTTCCAGCCCTGAGACCCTAGTTAGTTCTCAGACTGAATTTACCTCTCCAAGGTAATGAGAAAAAACATGGAGGTGCAAATCGTTCTTTAATGTTGCTATTCTCTGATCTCTCAAGCCTGTGCGAGTGCAGTCAGTTAACGAAACATGGGCAACACATGTATATTCTTCTCTCTGGTTCTCTGGGAACAGTCTTTTCTGTCTGGGTCATGTGTGCTGAGACCATGAAATTAAGCCCTTTTATCTGTTATTATGAGAATTATTTCCTGAATATTTGCAGGTGGCTCACTATCTCAGTAGCTGGAATTTTCCTGCCTCCACTTTGTCCTTGGCTGGCCGTCCTGTTTCTGCTTGCCTCAAGGTGCAGCGATCATGTCAGCTTGACTCTGCAGTCAGAATCTGTCTCTCCTTGTTGTTGGTTTCAGAGCCTATAACTTATATACTATTCCTCATGGCTTCTCCATTTAAGTAGCAGTTAAGCATGTCCAAGCTAAATATATGAGTTCTGTGCATCTTGCGGTTTCAGCTTTGGCAAAAGATATGAATATAGAGATATGTATGTGTGTTTGTCCCCTGCCTTAATGGGTAATAAGCATGTGCTTCATGCCTATATGCAATAAACTAGTGCAGGTTTGTGTAGCTTCATGAATGGATGAATATGTACTATGAATATGAATCCAAACGTGGATCCCTTGCTCACTATTCTTAGAGAGGCACAGATCCACCCTACTGATGAGGTCCAACCAGACCGAAACACGTGTCTGGGGTTTCTGTTGGTACTCTTGTTCAGAGGAGAATTACCTAGCATTTCGGTGCTGGACTGCCCCTGGGCAGGACAAAGTCTGATATGTTTGGGATATTTCTTCTCTGTGAAAGGTAGTAAGCTAAAGACTCTGGGTAAGTCTCTTGTAACCAGGACTAATGTCTGGCAGAGGGACTCCCAGGACCCCCCTTTTTAATTAGCATATTTAAGTAACTTTGGGTCTCCCCCTAAGTCACTAGGGGAATCCAAACGTGGATCCCTTGCTCACTATTCTTAGAGAGGCACAGATCCACCCTACTGATGAGGTCCAACCAGACCGAAACACGTGTCTGGGGTTTCTGTTGGTACTCTTGTTCAGAGGAGAATTACCTAGCATTTCGGTGCTGGACTGCCCCTGGGCAGGACAAAGTCTGATATGTTTGAGATATTTCTTCTCTGTGAAAGGTAGTGAGCTAAAGACTCTGGGTAAGTCTCTTGTAACCAGGACTAATGTCTGGCAGAGGGACTCCCAGGACCCCCCTTTTTAATTAGCATATTTAAGTAACTTTGGGTCTCACCCTAAGTTACTAGGGGAATCCAAACGTGGATCCCTTGCTCACTATTCTTAGAGAGGCACAGATCCACCCTACTGATGAGGTCCAACCAGACCGAAACACTTGTCTGGGGTTTCTGTTGGTACTCTTGTTCAGAGGAGAATTACCTAGCATTTCGGTGCTGGACTGCCCCTGGGCAGGACAAAGTCTGATATGTTTGGGATATTTCTTCTCTGTGAAAGGTAGTGAGCTAAAGACTCTGGGTAAGTCTCTTGTAACCAGGACTAATGTCTGGCAGAGGGACTCCCAGGACCCCTCTTTTTAATTAGATGAATATGTACTTCATGAATAAACGTGGCTACATCGTGATTTCCCAGTCAGTTCACCTGATTGATGGATGTCAATTCCATGTTGTCCAAATCATCAATTGGGTATGGCTGAATGGTTGTCTAAGAGAATTCCGCTTTCATCACCTGCAATATATCGATGAATGCGGTGATGAGCCCAGGAGTGAGGCATATCTATCGTTTCTTTCTCTTCGTGTCGAGTTGTGCAGGGGCATGACGGTCAGATTTAGCCCCTCATCTAAAATCCCCACTCTGGTTGATAAATTGACCACACTACCGACACAATTCTCTCTGCTCATCTGCAATTTTGGGAGCCACACTTTCGTTATTCATCTGAGATTCCCATAGTTCTTGGCATGGTCATTCAGGCTCCATGTGATATAACTACAGTCTCTGTCAGGGGTGCACCAAACCCACTTCCCCCAATGGTCATGTGTGTTGTAAGGGTACTCGAACATTGATCCAGTCGGTACAGAGGGCACTGAGTCAGTTGGGTTTTTAATGAATTTTGTTCATCCATTTGTTTATTGTCATATGCCTCTATGTCAATTATGGATCTATGTGATCCGACCGCGGCTGATTTTGCTGCGGCCAAAATGTTTGCATGTGAAATGTATGAACCACAAAAGGTTTATACATTTCTCATGCAAACACACAAACACACAAAAAGACTGTGGGGGCTGCGGCAGTGTCCACCGCAATACCCCTCTTACTATACTGTGTGGTATAGTGAGCGGGGTGTTGCGGGGGACAACCCCGCAGCCGCTGTTTTTTTTCCAGGTATGCTGCGGCGGTGTCCCCCACAACACCCCGCTCACTATACCACACAGTATAGTAAGAGGGGTATTGCGGTGGACACTGCCGCAGCCCCCACAGTCTTTTTTTTTATACTTACCTCCAATGCTACCACCAAAGGTTTGAACTTTTGGTGTTCGAACCTTTGGTGGTAGCATTTTTCAGACTTTTTGTACGGTTGGACTTTTGTTTTTGGTCCAATTGTACAATTCCGTCAATTAGCACCTTCATCCCTAAAGTCATCATAGTTGTTTTTCTACACTGAGCGATTATTATCCTGATGACACAAAGTGCTAGCAACACTAGTACTAATGCTGCCATCAGTACCTTCAGTCCATCCATGTTGGCATCCATGAGAATGTGTATGACCGCCAACCTTCATCTTTTACACCATTCTTCTCTTCTGCCTCCTTCTTCGTATGAACTTCAGAAAGCCTGGTGATGGCCTCTTTCAGCATCCTATTATCTTCGTCACTGGCAGGGTGGAATGTACAGCAGGAAGACTCAATCTTGGCACAAATCCCACCTTCCATAGTTGTGAGGTGACCCAGTACATATCTTTTCTGCTGGGCCATCAGTGTTACCGCTCTCAGCTCTTCCTTGATGGGGTTGAACCCTTTGATGGTTGAGTTTATTGCCTGCATCAGCTCTCATCGGGTAAGCTGGAGCCACTTTGCATTTGTGCTTCTCTGTGCTGCTGGAACAATGGATGCAAAGAACATCTCAGTTCTGCAAAAGAGCCTGTGCTCTATTGGAATTGCATCCAATACTTTTTCCATGTCTGATGAGGCATATTTCTCTCTTCTATTCTTGTCAGCTCTGCAGACCTCTTCTTTCTTTTTCTCTAATCTATTTTAGGAAACCCTTCCATTTGTATGTCCTTCTGAGGCACTACTAACGCTGGTCTATTCAGATGTATGAGTGAACATATTCCCCTCCAGTTGGATGGCAGCTGCAGGTATGCTTTCGACACACAGGCCCAGTATTGATCCATAAGCACTGCTATTCTGACAATCATGCCTGATATCTTTGAAATCTGTTTGCTACCTTCATTCTCCCCAACCTCTACTTCTCTGTCATTCTGAAAACATAAATCCGCTCCTTTGAGTGGTATGATTGGCATGGGTCCTGCTTTGTTTTCAAACCATTTCAGTAATATGGCGCTTGCTTCACATTCCTTAAGTCACTGGACATTTTCCTGCTGTACTGTTTCCACTGGAACCGTTAGGAGAGCATGTGCTTTTCTCGCAACTCTTTACATCCTTATGATGTGTATGCTTTTCTATACACCAGCATCTGCGTTCTTTCCCAACATCCTGGCATTACTCCTATCTCTATATGTCCTGTCTTGGGACACTGTAACTCCTTTTGTGTCCCCTTTTCTACTTCTCCTTTTTGCAGTCGTTCTTCTGTGATATATTCTCTACTTTTATCTGTATTTCTGTAATCATCTAACATTTCTTCAGTCTTTATATATTTATCTTCATACAGGAATGTTTTCTTGTACATCCATCTTAGTGTTGCTCGTTTCTTTACTTTACTTTAACTTTTTAAAATGTATAATGTGTAACCAAGGACACTAAGGCTTATGGGCACACATAAAAGAGACAAACATAAACATGTAAACCAGTAGCCTATAACCTATGGGAAAAAGAAGGCAGTAATCATCATCACCAGAAAAGTGTCAGCGATTAAGGTTTGTCCTCAGGAGAATAACAGCGTTTTAAACTTTTTTCTGAAAACTGCCAAGGATTGTATTTCTCTTAAGTCAAGTGGAAGGGCATTCGAGGCCCAGGGTGCAGCCTTGACACATGAACATTTCATGGCTTACCTGGATTTACAGGCCGGCATCTTCAATTGATGGGTGGTATTAGATCTGAAAGACCTGGCATTGGGTTTCTCAGACAGCAACTTACTCTAGACTGGCATGGCTCCGGCACTGCATTAGTGAGTAACTAAAAGCAAATGGTACTGAATCCTGGACTCCACAGGCAACCAATGTAGACCAAGTCTTGCTTCAGAGACGTGGTATTTCCACTTGCGACACATAACAACTCTGACGGTGCTATTCTGAATCACTTGAAGACAGTTGCATTCCGATTTCATAATGCCACTAAGAGACTGCTGCAATAGTCAATCTTAGACCCCACAATAGCCCTTACAATTATTTCAGATTTCGTCTGAGAAATAAATGGCCGGAGGTGAGATAGCAGCGTTATGTAGTAGTCTGACGAGGAGACAAGGCTGCTCATCTTAGCATTCACATTCAGGTTCTGGTCAAGTACTATGCCCAATGCTCTCACTTTCTTTTTAGTCACAATATCACAACCTGCGATAGAGAAACCCTTGTAATCTGTTCCTAACTTCTTTATTATATTCTTGGTACCTACTACCATTAATTCAGGCTTTTTTAAATTAAATGGTAGCCCATTCTGCAGCATTCAGGTCTGTATAAGGTTATATACCTCATTTATAGTGTCTTTATTCTCTAGATGTGGTCCTGTTAGTGGGATGACACACTGAGTGTCGTCCACATAGTTCATAAAGGCAATGCCATTCTTTTCGAAAAAATCAAAAAAGTACAGTAAAAATATTATAGAGAGATGGAAACATGCAAGCTCCGTGAGGTACACCATAGGTCAAAACAGAACGCATAGCCTTCGAGTCTCCACTGCACACTCTACACTGTCTATCACTCAAAAAAGAAAGAGGTGATCCACAGTGCAGTGCTGTCTGAGAAGTATGGCACTTCCTTCAACCTGGTAATTCAAACAGATTATTCTACCAGGTCAAGAGCTGTGGATAAGTCTAGCAGCATGAGTAATGTAGCGTGTTCTTTGTCCATAGAGTCAAGTAACCTAGATTTGAGGTCCAAAAGTGCTGTTTCGGTCCCATGCCCCTGCCTAAAACCAGATTGCCATTTATTTAAAATCATATATTTATTCAAATGAGCAGATATCTGTACATAGACCACGCAATCTACATTCTTTAAAAGAAACGGTGTGTTGGTAATTGGCTGATAGTTGCTAGCTGTTTTCAAACACAATCCTGGTTTCTTTAGTAGGGGGGTTACCCAAGCATTCTTAATCCCCATTGGGACATGATTTTCAGTAAACAAAGCATTGACACACTTGCACAAGGAACTGATTAAAATAGGGGAACAGGATTTTATAATCATTGCCAAACATGGATCACCCTTACATCTAGTGGGTTTGAGGTGATCAATGATATTTGCTAGTTCGACTTCCGACACCGGGGAAAAGCTATACTGATAATGAGATGATCTCTGTACAAGTATCACCAAATCACATACATTGTTTAACATGTTTAGATTACTCTCTTTGGTTTCTATGTCTTTCTTAATCCGGTCCAGCTTTCCCATCATGGCATTTTGGATCGATGTACACCAAATACCATCTTTCACAGGGGTATCAATGCTCTGCTCGTAGGGAGTTTCTAGTTCTCTCAAAATGTTAAAGAGTTTCTTAGCTTCTGATTGAGAGTTGGTTATCCTTTTGTTCATCATATCTTTCATAACAGCTACAATTGCTATTTTATTCTCCTTTACCACTGTTTTATATGCCTCCATGCTTGGGATAACCTCCAGGCATTAAAATATGTAGTTTTGACCACTTTTAGTTTTTGCAGTTCAGGGCTGAACCAAGTTTTACCTTTTCTTTTATGATCTAACTGTTTATTTTATAAAGGTGACATGGTTTCACTAATCTCCTGAAGGGAATGTAGATAGAAAGGATTTGTAATGTCTTCTACTGTCTCTAGTTTGATCATCTCTAGGACCAAGGTGGAGAGCCATGGTTTCAGAGCCGCCAGAGTTAGTTCCTTTAAGTTTCTTATTAGAACATTGTTTTTCCCTTTACCT
The DNA here is from genome assembly GCF_040938575.1 of Ambystoma mexicanum. Lineage (NCBI taxonomy): Eukaryota > Metazoa > Chordata > Amphibia > Caudata > Ambystomatidae > Ambystoma > Ambystoma mexicanum. The sequence goes on along the minus strand of NC_090924.1, from coordinate 19,861,628 downwards.
ATGCTCCTTAAAGGTATATCACCAATGATAGTGTAATTAACAAACAAGTGATCTGAGCAAGGGCAAGGTAGGTCATCAAGGTCTCTTGTTTGGATCTTATGGGTAGCAACCCAATCCAAGGTATGCGTCGGAATTCTAACAAGTTGCTTGAAACCTAGGTTGCTCAGTGCATCTTCCAGCATAGTGTCTGAAGTATCAGTATTACAACCCAACCAGTTGTTAAAATCACCCAAAACTAAAAATGTGGTATTGGGTTTAAGGGTGGGTCATAGAAGGTTACACAATTATGTAGAAAACTCTGCCCCTGGAGACGGTGGTCTATATATCAATAGCATATTAATGGTAGTTTTCTGCATTAATACCTATCTTGATGTGTTTTAATTCGGTGCCAACAACGTTTTGAATATCTACCTCTCAAATTTCCAAGTTTGATTTAAAAATCAGAGCAACCCCCTCTCCTCTTCCTTCGAATCTATCTTGCTGCAACATATTATACCCCATTGGGATGGCTAGCCCCAGCGTGGGACCAGCTGCATCATAGAACCATGTTTCCGTGAGAGCGCAGATGTCAATGTCGCAATCCATGCTATAGGTGTCTACTACCAAGGTATGCTTGAACAGTAATCTGGTATTCAGGAGCACAATCTTTAAAGCTGATATATGCCATTTTTCCATGCTATGTGGCTAATGGGATCGGTGGTGTTAGATACGACTCTCACAGCCGCTTCTGTCTTTGTGTTGTTCTCATCCTGTTCCGGTAGCTCCTCCCTCTGGTCAGTTGGAGTGATCTGTGGAACATTGACACCCTCGCCCCGGCGCCTGCTGATTTTTGCAATCACTCCTTTGCCTCAGGGTCCTTCCCCTCCCCTCTGAAGCACTCCCTTGTGCATCCTCTTCTCAAGAAACCCACAGCTGATCCTTCCTGTCCGGCTAACTATTACCCAATTTCCATTGCTCCCTTTCTGGTCAAACTCCTGGAAAAGCTGGCCATTTCCCAGCTTAACCTTCATTCCAATTCTGTTGGCTGTTTCCATGACCACCAGTATGGCTTCAGAGCTGTCAGAAACACGGAAACTGCTCTCCTAAACATCCGTGAAGATCTGCTCTCCAACCTTGACTCTAACATCCCCTCTGTCCTCATCCTACTCAATCACTCTTCTGCCTTTGACACAGTCAACCATACCATCCTGATCAACTGTCTCCATGATAACCTGGGTATCACAGATCAGGCTCTGGCCTGCTGACCTCTTTCCTCTCTGATCAACCCTCCCAGGTCAAACTGGGGTCCTTCCTATCATCTATCTCCCTCTCTACCTGTGGTGTTCCCCAGTGGTCTAACCTCTCGCCCTGGCTTTTCAACCAATTCCTGGCAACTCTCGCCCACTGCATTGCCATTTTCTGCTCAAATTTCCAATGCTACATTGATAACCCTCAACTCATTTTCAGGCTGCCATCGGCCACCTCCTCTCCCTCTCTCATCTCTGATTGCCTTACTGCCATTCAAGATTGGTGTTCCGTCAATGATCTTTGTCTGAATGCCAGCAAGAACGAGATCCTCCTCATTGGCACACCTTCTCCATCCTTTCCCCTCACTCTCTGGCCGGTCTCCCTTGGCCCTCTTCCTACCGCCACCTGCCAGGCTAAGAATCTCAGGGTCATCTTTAATTTCACACTTTCTTTCTCTGCCCAAATCTCTGATGTCTCTAAAAAGTCAAACGTCCTACTGCACCTCCTCAGAGGTACTCTGCCTTTCTCTCCTTCCCCCAGAAGTTCATGGTCTCCCAGGCTCTGGTTCTCTCTAGGTTGGACTATTGTAACAGGCTCTTTCTAAATCTACCTGCCTCTACTCTCTGCCCTCTGCAACTAATCCAGACCAGGACTGCGAGACTTGTCCTTGGCCTCAAGCCCTGGGATCGTATCTCTCCAGCTCTGAAATCTCTCAATTGGCTCCAAGTGGATGCAAGGATTGAATTCAAAACCCTCTGCATTGCCCACAAGGCTTTCTGGGGCCTGGGTCCAAAATACCTGCAGCTATCCCTCCGCAAATACCTCCCCTCTCAAGCTCTCTGCTCCACTACCTCTAACTCCCTCAGGGTTGGTCGTTTTTCAAAACAAGAAGCTGTCTTCGGCTGGGGCCTCCCTCTGGAACAGCCTCCAAGCCACTCTAAAACCTGAGTAGAACCATCTCCGGTTCCGGAAGCACCTCATGACTTTCCTCTTTGCTTCTGCCTTTGCCCCCCCTCTCTCTCCTGCTGATCTGGCCTCTCTTGGCACCGGGCACCTGGCCAACCTCTGTCCTCCGGGCCCAGGTTCCTGCTCACCTTGCCACCCTCCCGCACTGCCCCTGGGCCACCCCTTGCACTGGGGACTGTATCTGTACCCATACAGTCCCCCCTCTTTCTTCCTGCACTTATCGGACCTACCCTGTCTGCTGCCTTAAACTCAGCACTTGCCACTTGCTGGCTGCACTACCACTTTTGTTGCTTATATTATTTATTTTATTTATTTATTATTATTTGTTCTTTCTCATTTTGCTCTGCACTTTCCACTTCTCCCCCCTTCCTTGCACTTCTCCCCTCCCTCTCTCCCATTCACTTGCACGTTCTCAATGTCATTGGGCTTTGTAAGATCGTTGTTTTGTTCTCCCTTGTTCCCCTCCCTTGCCTTGTGCTCTGAAACACTTGTGTATGAGCGCGATAGAAATAAAATATCAATATCAATATCAATATCAACCCATCTAGTGTTATTATCCATACTCTCCTCCATAGTTAAAACTATTGGCCCTAATACTAATAAAGGGACCAGCTCAGTGTCAGTGGAGCTCTTCTGAGAGTTCTTTTTCATAAAATAATTTCCTGTTGGCAGGTAGCTAACTGATAGAATGGATGATGCCTCGATCGTTAGACTCTAATGAGAGTTGTAACTAGGTGTTTTCCTAGTTTGTTGGCTGGTGCTGTGCTTATTGACGTCCAAACTGGCCCTGCAGCATTAATTGCTGCCAATACCTCAGTAATAACAGTGTAGAAGGCAAAGACCCAACCATCCACGTACCTCCATGGAGCACCACGGACCGGCACAGACCAGTTTTTGCAGACAAACTGGTGCTTATGTGCCTGACCTAAAAGAAATAGGTCAAAGAACTACAGACATACAGGGACTTGTAGGTCCCTAGAGTAGAATGCCGGTAACTGAAAGTCAAATCTAGAAGGCTAATCCTTCCTTCCCTTGATATCGACCTCTTGTGGTGCAAAGTGATAGGTGCAAAATGCATTGTGCTCTTGCTGCTAGAATGTAAGTTGCCATGAACATTCTGGAAGTACTCGTGGCATTGGGTATGAGAGAGCAGGCATAACTGCTCTCTGGTTGTTTGTTTCCCCATCTTAGCCATATGGGCTGAATTAGTTATATATGAATTTTCCCAATTGAAATCTACATCTTCACTGTGCCTTTCTCTACTTACCTTTGTAGCAGTACTTGCTGCCTTGCTGCCTGCCCGGACATAGCTTCCATATTAAGATGGACCGGGGTCAGGTTAGTAGGGGTCAAAGCTTGTGCATATGCAAACAACAATCTTCGTAAAATAAGGAGTGTAAAGAAGTCGAAACAGCAGAAGGCATAAACATTATCACGACAGTTTGTATTATATTTCCCATCTCGCTATCTTGCTCCTGGTGTCTGTGGGATAATGCTGAAAAACCTCAAAAGTGCATTGTTATGTAGTAAGCATGTGTTAAGTCAAGCTCTGTGTCGATAGTAATGGACAAGTGCTGCACATAACAATCTCTCACACACTATATGTATTCTCGGGTTTCCAAGAAAAGAAATAATGGATGGTTCTCCACTTGTGAAGTGTGGATAAGTGTGGGGTATGAATAAGATAAATGCATGAAAAAATTGTCTTGCAGGTATCATTTACTCTGATTCTTATCATATTGCATGATTATCAAAGCATTCCTGGAATGTCTCTGAAAGATCATATGGAAAAATCTGTCTTTTATATTCTGTATGAATGCTGCTTGTAAAGAATAGACAGTGTACCTAATTTATGTGTATGTATTATTTCTTTTTGAGCTCTCTCGCTCTGGATCTAGAAATCAGCGGCTGTGGCTTTTCTTCCATGTCTTCTTGCATCAAATTGTCTTCTTGTAGAGAGGAAGAGGCCTCACCTCAGCAGGGCTTGATGTCTCCAATATAGTTACAAACTTTTTTACCATGCAGTTTTACTGCTCTGTCCATTGCCTTCTCAACAATTAATGGTCCGTGGAACCACGGTTTGTACCACAACCGCACAACATTTCTAAGTAATACAGTATCTCCCAGGTACAATAATGGCTGTTTCAAAAGTCTCCATTCTTGTCGGTGCTGTTGTCGCCTTTACTGGTCTTCAACCTCTCCCCCTGCGCCTGCAGTTGTCAAGAAATACAAGAAGCACTAGCCATCATAGAAGTCACATATTCGTACATTTAATCTCCATAAACATTGGATGTTGCATTCGCATCTGTCAGAGCCCTAGTGGGAGGAGTCAGGAGAAGTCACATGCACCGTCCTGTTACCACCCCATTGGGTGTTAAATGGTGGTTGGATCTGTGCTGATTGCGCAATGTGAACAGTGCTAAAGGCAGGCAGTGAAGTTACCTTTATTTTGGCAATTTTCTCTTTGAGCAAGCCATTCAGATGCTCACAGTCAGTTTGCTTTTGGATGATAGGCAAGGGAACATTTGTGCTGTATCCCCAGTAGGGTTATCATATGCTTAAAAGTCTCATTAATTAAATGAGTCCATTGTCAGACCCCAGGACCTCACACACCCCCCATCATGGGAACACCTCTGTAACAAGGAATTTTGCAGCCCTGAGGGCATCAGCATGTGAACAGGGACCAGCTTTGATCCATTGGGAAAATTGGCACATGTCCACTATCATGTAGCCGTAGCCCTGGAACTCCTGGATCACATCAACATAGTCTACATGGAGATGTTGGAAGGGACCAGTTAGGCCTGGTATGGCTCCTCTCACTACACCGTAATGTATGCCCTGCAGCTTATTTTGTACACATTACACGATTCTCCATAAATGCAGATACATGCACTGCCATATTAGGACAGTGCCTCTCTTCCCCCATGTGGGCCACAAGTACCTCTTTAGCCATGTGAGTAGGGTAATGCAAATATGTGAGTGCAATCTGACAATAACGCTATTGGGAGTACTCGATTTCCTGTGTTCTTGTGTCACCACTAGATGTTGGTGGGGGAAATGTAACACCCCCTTCTCATCCACAACTGTTTCTACTCTGCCAGAGCCCTCCCCTGAAATTCCATTATTTGCGTAGCTGGCAATGTGTGGAAGCCTTCCTTTAAAATCATGTTACACTCACAAATATGTGTGTTTGATGGTGTATCGAAGTCTGTTATTTTTTAGAAATACAATGTGCGCTTTGCTTCGGCATCTGCTGCTTCATTACACTGGGAAACGGTATCCTCCCCTTTGTATGGGCTTAGCATTTCACGATGGCTATGGCTGCTGGGAGTTGAAGCGTCTCTATGAGTCTGCCCAATAGGCACGTGCTGCACTGATGTGCCGTCAGCACGTCGGAAGTCCCTCCTCAACCATCGTGACAGTCCAGAGTGTACTGTAGACATCACGTTCACCGAGTTGGAATACACTGTAATCTCCTGGGCCTTGTGTGCTTCTAATTCTATTATGAGTGCTACTAATTCCGCTGCCTGCACTGAAAAATGTGAAGGAAATTTCGTGCTTACTATAGTTTCTGCTGTACCGTCTGCTTTTAATGTCACCAATGCCATCCCGATATGTCTCTCCCATGTTGTCTGGTCTACTGTTGCTGACCCATCAATATAAAGCACTTTTCTCCGCTCAAGAGGCTTCTCCCCCAACATAGGAATGTCGTCATACTCTTCCATGTATGTAGTACAGTCGTGTACATAGTCTCCTTCGTCCACTGGTTTTGCTGCAAATGTCGCTGGGTTTATAGTCTTGCATCTTACTATTTTGATTGCTGGATTTGAGATAATGCCCTGTATGCAGAGGCTCTTTGTGTAGTGAATGTGCTCTTGGGCCTTTTTGAGAATAGCAATGAGGATGGGCTCCGCATAAAGTGTGGTACTACACCCCATAATAATACACGCTGACTTTTCAACCACAAATGCAGCAGCAGTCAGAGCTTGCTCACAAGAGTAATGTCCATTCATCACAGGGTCTAAGCATCCACTAGAATAAGCCAAGGCTGTGTGTCCTAGGGTAGTCTTTTGTGTGAGTACCACAGTCATCATCACTCTGTTGGTATGTGAGAACAGGAAACATATGTCACGGTAGTCTGGAAACCCCAACACTGGAGCTGTGCATATCGCTTTCTTCAGCTCTTGAAATACATCAGTCATTTCAAGTGTCCATAACAACTTGCCACTGCTCTTCTGCGCTTCCTTGAGTCCGCTTAACAAAGGTATTATGCATGTGCTATAGTCAAACACCCACACTCTGCAATAATTACAAGGCCCTAGAAACTGCCTCATCTCCCTCACTGTCTTTGGCATTGGCGTTCTGCAGATCGCCTGCACCCTTTCTGGAGTCACCCTTCGCATGTCCTGGGATAACCAGTGTCCTATGTAAAGCACTTCCTTTTGGCTATATTACATTTTACCTTGTCCACCTTGTATCCCTTTTCTGCTAATACTGTCAGTCAATTCAATATGTTTATTCGGAAACACATTTTTCCATAAACAACAATGCAAGATAAAATACAATACAGAGTGCATGACATTATGGTAAAAACACATTACATAAAATGGCAAAAAAAATTCTAAGTGTGTTTGTGTGTGTGCCAATTAATGTGCTCCGAAGAGGTGCCAAAGTAGTCGTTACATTATCAATGTTCGGTCAAATTTTGAGAGACTATTTTAATTCTCCCATACCAGGCCTTTCTCAAGTAGTCCACCGAGCCCCAAGCCACGGACTGTGTGGCAGCTGAGAGTAGATAACAAAGGGCTGGCCTGGCTTGAGACTTTCCAGCAGACCTCAGTAATGGCAGGAGTATTTTCCTCCTTAGGTCCATGTAGGTTGGGCAAAACAGCACAAAGTGCAAAAGGTCCTCCATAGGGCACCGACAACAAGAACAAGTTTGAGATTGAGCATTATGAGACCAATTTTTAGTTCGGGGCCCTAACCATAGACAGTCAAATCACGCTCTTGTATGTGCCCAACGGTCATATGTTTTATTACTATGTAACAAATACAGCTGAGTAGTGTCTGCAATGGTTAGAACAACATGCCTTCTATTTGCACAAATACCTAATGCTGAGGACTCTCTGTTTGTCTTGTGAATGGATTTAAGCAATTGCGTGTGGGCCAAAAAGGCCAGAGGACAGATGAGGCTAGCACAATTAATCTGAGTGACACATTTCTGAATGTAAATAAGCCACAGAATTGTTTTTGCGGTCGGACTACTCACCAGTGCTGTTATGATTTTATGTGAAAGAACGGCTTTCTGGTTTGACCATAACGCCAGCCAATGCGCAAAGGGGCCCAAAAGCCATTCGTCACCAATATGAGGGCGCCCAAGTTCCAAATGGGTGCCAAAGTTTGGCGCTGACTGCGGTAGCCCAAGTAATTTCTTTAGAAAAATAATCTCAATTTTTTCAATACTTGGAATCTTTTCAATGCCCCACATTGCGGCCCCGTAATTAGTGGCTCTTTTGGTTTGTGCCCTGTAGACTTCGAGAATTAGCTTGAGTGGATGTCCTAAACAGTCATTTTGGAAGCGAGACACACCACCCAGTGCCTTTCTCATCCTCATACTGTCAGTAAATACACAGAGTCATTTGGACACTGCTCTTCTGTCTTGCTGCAAATCAAAATGTCGTCTACGTATTATATAACAATGCTGTTACGCTCAACTGATATCCACGGGGACGCCACACAATGCTGGATGGAGGCTGTGCTCTGTCCTGGACCCCTTGCTTGGTTGTATGTTGATCCCACGCCTAGTGCATTACAAGCGTCCACATTTTCGGATGAGACAACCAATCAGGTTGCACGCCCCCGCACCCCTGATTGGATGTTGAACACACACTCAGTGTGATGTAGGGACACGGCAGGCACCCTGTAGCAGCTTTATTTCACAAATCAAACTCCCGGGCGGCCACCTCTCAGGTTCTCTGACTGCGGCTCCAAAATAGGCTCCAACCCGATGAGGCGAGCTTGGGATCCAGCAACAATGGTCTGGATTTGAATTTTTTCAACTCCGACTCCTGAACTAAGGTACATAAATGTGTGGCACCAGCTCCAATATTGGAACCCCTCTCTTTTCTTATCACCGGCATGCGAGATAGATCAATTGAGACCATTCATTGAGTTTACAATATAAATGGTGGATACTTTGTATTTCAACACCATTTGCTTTTTGCTGGCTGTTTACAGCACGCAGACAGATGAATAAACGGTCCTTCAATGTGTGACCCCAAAACCCACAACACACCACGCTAGGGAATACCTACCTAGTGATGCGGATTGGAGCACCTCTCTCTACATGAAGCTACTGAAGCCCACAGGTAAGAAATGCTCTCTGCAAGCATAATACATGAAAGAACACAGCATGCAGATGCAGTACGAAAAACAACTCGAGATAGCATGATACTCAAATGCTTACACCTATTTCACCTTTCCCTCCTTTATAGGAGATCTGAATTTAACGCCTTCCAGCTTTTCCACAGACCAGTGTCCTCCGGTCCCACTAGCCCAGTGCTCCCTACAAGTATAACTACAAATACCACGCAGGCAGCCAAGACAAAAGCAGGTCCTTGGGAGTTGCTGTCTGATGGAGAACACTGTTAGAATGTCCTTGCTGAGTCAATTTTAATATTTTCCCCTAACCTTGGTGAGGTTTAGGCAATATATTTCTCCGGAACCTCTCTTTGCTTGTTAGAACCTGCATTGATTTAATCTACATTTTTGCGAATAGTATTACTTTATGCCTTTTAGCATCTGTGAAGGAAACACACAGAACTAAAGGGGGATCTCTTTCTTTTTTCCTTTTATAGTGCTCATTCATTTGCTACTCACAGGTAAGTGTTTCTTGATAATGCTGTTCTTGCAGGTTGCCGGTGGAATCCAGGGGTGATGCTGGAGATTCAAGGCGCCGGAGAAGCAGATGAGCTGGAGCTGGACACGGTGAGCGTTACGCTGCAGGAGTGCAGAATAACGCGAAGCGTGAATCCCAGTTCGGGCATGGCTTATATAGCCAGCCACACCTGAAGATTCGATCACACCCAAAGCACTAGCCTGCATGCTTCAGTTCATGGAACTGAGCTGCAGGAAGGGCCTCCATTTTGGATTAAGGCCCAAAGTGGGCTTGCCTTATTCTTGATATTGAGCCTGGCGCCAAAGGCACCAGGACTGTCTCCAGATCTCCTGTTGATGGGTTCTTAAGCCCCTGAGAGTCACTGTGGGGGCTGGAACCTCACTGCTGTCAGGGGGTTGTAACAACTGAGGGGTTCAGGGATAGGGGTCATGACAGCACTCCCCCCTAAGGCCTCTCTCACAGCATCCCTTCCAACTGGCCCAGGTTTGGTTGGGTGATTCCGATGAAAACGTTTAACCAAGCGTGGTGCCTGGAGATGCTCGCTCGGTGCCCATGTCCTGTCCTGAGGGCCGTACCCTTTCCAGTCCACTAAATAATATAACTTGGACTTGGTGATTTTTGAATCTAGGATGTCTTTAACTTCGAATTCAGGCTCTCCATTAACCAATATCAGATTTGGTGGTGATATACCAATATCCGGGTTCCAGGTTGAACAGGCTTTAGAGTGAGATGTGGAACACAGGATGGATCTGCATGTTCGATGGTAAAGCTAGTTTTACCGCCACAGGGTTTATGATAGCCTGATGGTGTAAGGTCCTAGGTACCTGGGACAAAATGTTCGGGATCCTCTTATGGGCACGTGGTGAGACGTTAACCAGACTTCATCTCCAACTTGGTAGGTTGGGGCTCTTCGTTGGTGTTGGTCTGCAAACCTTTTATGTCTTTCTTTGGCTTGAATCAGGTGTTCCTCCGCTTTCTTGAAAGTCTGAATGATAGTTGTATGTAAAGTTTTTACCGCTGGCATTTCCAAGGTCGTTGGGACATCCAACTCAGAAGTGATTGGATTTCTTCCATACATGGTATAGAACGGACTGTGTCCTGTACTGGAGTGTAATGAATTGTTGTAGGCATATTCGGCTATCCATAGTACATCCTTCCAACCCTCTTCTACCTGATGTAACATTGATGTAGGTATTGCTCTAATGTCTGATTTGTCCGTTCTGTTTGACCCTCAGTTTGTGGCTGGTGACTGGTGGAAAGACTGGTGGACTGGTGGACAGACGGATATCAATTTGGGCCATTGCAGAACTCTTCCTCCAGAAAGTAGACACAAATTGGTCCAGACTGGATGCATTTCGTAGACGCTTAAGTGGTATGAAATGGGCCATTTTTGAAAAGAGGTCCACTACCACTAGAATAGTGTTGAATCCTTGGCAGGGTGGCAGGTCGGTGATGAAATCGAGAGAGAGAGTGTGCCAGGGTGCAGGTGGAACCTCCAAAGGCTGCAGAAGGCCCAGAGGATTTTGCTTTAGGGATTTATTCTGCGCACAGATGCCACATGATAGAATAAACTGTACAATGTCCTTTCGCCAGGTTGCCCACCAATAATGTCTTTTCACCTTGGCTAAAGTTTTGGCTATCCCAGGGTGCCCTTCCATCAGAGAGTCATGATAACCTGAGATGACTTGTTCTTGTAATGCCTTATTTGGTAGATATAAACATTCCTTAAAATACGGGAATTGATCCTTGATTGTGCGATGTTCACCTAGAGTGGCCCAGTCCTGTATTGCCTCAGTGTTCATTAGGAGCTAAATTTCCTTATGGAGTTCTTCCAAAAACAATGTGGTGGTGAGACCAAGTAGTCTGTCACCCGGAATTATGGCTACAGGGTCTGGGGTTGAGTAGGTATTTTCATCAACTCCCATGTGAGATAAGGCGTCTGCCTTATCATTCTGAACTCCGGTCGATAGGTGACTATGTAATCATACTCCGTGAAAAATAAGGTCCCCTGAGTTGGCGAGATGATTGAGCTTTGGCCGAATTGAAGTATTGAAGGTTCCGATGGTCGGTGATTGTTGTGATGGTATGTCTGGCGCCCAAGAGGTAATGTCGCCAAGCCTTGAAGGCTGCTTTAATTGCTAGGAGTTCTTGGTCCGTAATTGCGTAATTAAGTTCAGGTATGGAAAATGTACGTGACCAAAAGGCCACAGAATGTAATTGGCCAGTTCCAGGATCTCTTTGGGAAAGAACTGCCACCATCGCCATGCTGGAGGCGTCTGTTTCTACCATATACGGGAGGTCTGGGCGAGGGTGTCGTAAAACTGGCGCTGAGGTAAACCTCCTCTTCAGTTCCTGAAAGGCCTTTTCTACCTATTCAGTCCATTGGAAATGCTTGTTTTTCTTTCGTAACAAAGAAGTGATTGGGTGTACAATCTGTGAGAAACCCAGAATGAATCGGCGGTAAAAGTTTGAAAAACCGAGCATACTCTGGACACCTTTCACTGAAGACGGGGATGGCCAATTAAGAATGGCATCTACTTTGTGCATATCCATCCGGACGCCTCTAGGAGTGAGGATGAAACCCAAGAACTCGACTTCAGTGACATGGAAGAAGCATTTCTCAAGTTTAACGTATAGTTGGTGCTGACAGAGTTTTGCAAGGACGGAGCGTACGTGCCTAACATGATCTTGTTTGGAAGAGGAATACACCAAGATGTCGTCAATGTACACTAGGGCTCATACGTCGATCAACTCTCACAGTACATCATTCATGAAGTACTGGAATGCGGCGGGAGCATTACAAAGCCTGAAGGGCATCACCTGATATTCATACAGCCCATACTGTCATGAACCGCCGTCTGCGTCCCTTCTAGACTTCGTGGTCCCTGACACATAGGGGATTGAACTCAGTAATCCTTCCAACATGGCCGCTTGATGCAGAACGCTTCTTACCAGTCTTTGCGTTACACGCTCTATGTTCTACAAAACAGACACGCCCCCGCGGTTCTGCGCGTCTCAACGCTACTGCTCGCCGTAGCTGGACGTGTGCTGCCGGAGTTCGCTCAGGGCTATTTTCCTGATCTCTATTCCCGGTTCCTTGATTCCTCCCCCTTTTCCTTCCATCCCTCAATTTACCCAAACTTTCCTGGATTTTTGCCCGTGCTCGAGCCATGGGTTCCGTGCCTCCACGCGTGGACATTGTTCCTTCCTGGTTCCGTCCTGGACAATCTGAACGAAACATGCTGGAATCCGAAGTCCCGCGTGCAGGCTTATACAAATCCCGGACCGTGCGGTAGAAGTCACAAAAGAAGGTCACAAGTAAACAGGAAAGACAGGTGAGAAGGGGAGAGACTTGTGACACATAGTTGATACGAAAGGCGGTCTTCCATTCATCTTGTTTCTTTACCCTTACAAGATGGTATGCCCCCCTGAGGTCCAATTTGGTGTACATTTGGGCATCTTTGACTTGGTCCAGCAGTTCCGGGATCAGGGGTAGAGGGTAGCGGTTTTTACTGTTATTCGATTTAGTGCATGGTAATCGATGCAAGTTCTCAAGTCTCCCTCCTTCTTGGGCACGAAGAATAGGGGTGAAGCTGCCAAGGATTTAGACGGGTGGATGAATCTGTTTGCCAGATATTGGTCCAGGTATGATCTGACAGTCATATGGCCTATGAGAGGGTAAGGTATTAGCCTGCTCCTTCTGGAAAACATCTTGGAAGTCTTGGTATTCACTTGGTAACATACTTGTTACACCTAGAACCACTGCCTCTTTACCTTGAGCTGGTGTTAACAGATTAGACATTGGCACATCTACTTGGTAGCAGGCGTGAACACAGTCACTAGAGAAAGTCAATTTCTTTGCACGCCAGTCGATGCTAGGATGCGAGCCACCAACCACGGAATCCCCAAAATCACCCGGAACTGAGGGGCCTAGATAAGGTCGAAGGCTATGGCTTCCCGATGTCCATCCTTGCACAGAAGGATTAAATCCGCTGTGCGTTGAGTTACAGGACCCGAAGCTATCTCTGTGCCGTCGATGGTGGTAACCTTCTAAGTTGTCATTTTCTGACAGTGGGGAAGCCCCATCCTTGTTGCCAGGCCTTGGTCTATGTAGTTACCAATGGCTCTGCTGTCTATATAAGCCTCCATGCATCTGAGATGGTTGTTGGTGACTGATCAAAATCACAGGTAGGGCAAGGTGTGAGGTCTGTGGCTCTTCCTTTTCACTCGACAAATGGACCTCTACACTTGCCGGGCCAGGAAGTTTTCTGAGTCAGGTTCTCCTCCTTCCTTTTCAGTAGCCCTGACCATTCTCCTAGGAGGTATCTCTGGGCAATCCCTGAGGAAATGAGCGGGCTTCCCACAATACAGGCATTGTTGTTGTTGCCTCCTTTTATCTCTTTCGGCTTTGGTCAATGGACTGCGTACCCCCCCCCCCGATTTGCATGGGTTCTGAGGTGTTTTCTGATGCACGTGGAATATACTCTTTGGGACGTACATACACAGTATGATTATCTGTTCTGGCCCGATCAGTCTTTCTATCCTGCAGCCTGTGGTCGAGCTGCACAACAAGGTTGATGAATTCAGCAGAGTCTCTTGGTGGGTTTACCACTTGGGCTAGGACGTCTTTCAATTCACCCCATAACCCTTAATGGAATAACGTGTTTTTTTTCTCCTCCGGCCACCCAGTTTCAACTATGAGTCTGTTAAAGGTGGCGATGTATGTCAATAAATCTTGGTTGCCCTGGCAAAGAGACATAAGTTTGTTGTCCAGAGCTTGACCCTGGATGTGTTGGGCGAACAGCTTTTCCATTTCCTGTTGGAACCCTCCGAAATCTCGCAAGAGTGGATCATCCAGTTTCACCAATGGTACAGACCAATCTGCGGCACTGACACTCAAATATGACAGAACAAAGGCAACCCATGACTGGGTCTGCAGAGAAAATGGAGGTGGCACTGGTTCATGAACACTGCATATCTCTTTGGATCCCCGGTGAAATGTTCTGGTGGGGCCAAAGGATCGCCCCAGGGAGGATCACTTGCACCGGATTGACAGATGTGGTGGAAATCGGCGGAACAGTTCCTGGCAATGGGGCCTGGCCGGCCTGTGTTTGGAGTGGTTGCCTAGCTTAATCATCGGTACGATTCTTAGCGACTATCAATTCCCTTCTAAGAGTGTTGGTTTCTTGCTTGGCAGAGTGCATTTCATCCCGTAATTCCCCCAGTAACTGGACTAGTTGATCAGTCTCAGATGTTTCCATGACACCCAGGTGGATGTTTTAAGGAGGCATTGCGTTCTTTTTTGCTCACCTGATATCCACGGGGACGCCACACGATGCTGGATGGAGGCTGTGCGCTGTCCTGGACCCCTTGCTTGGTTGTATGTTGGCTGGTGGACAGGTCCTATGACAGGAGAATGGGGGGTTTAGATACTGAGCCTGTGATGGGGATTCCCACCTCCCACTGACCAAGTCCCTTCCCTTAGGGTTATGCCTCACCTTATTTTCTTGTACGTGAAGCTCTCTGTTCTGCATCTCAGTGCAGAGACGCGTGTTAGTCAAGGGCGTTCTGAGGGCCTAGTTGCTTCACTGGTCCTGTGCCCTTGTGTCGGGTCCAGTCCGGCTGTGACACCGACTTGTTTAATGTGCTCAGGTGATTGTTTTTAGTCTTTGTTCCCTCTCCTGTCTTCTTTTTGTTCCCTGTGCTTTTTGGTGTTTTTTTTTCCCTTCTTTGCTCTTAATGTCTCTTTCTGTCTTCACAGAGATTGTTCCTGTTGTGGAGCCACAGCGCCGGATCATTAAATCTGAGGTAAGTAGTTTAGCGCGAAGCGCGGCGCTGCACATCGTGACCCAGTTTGCTAACCTGTATTCCTTTCTCTCTTCATGCAGGAGACAGTGCGCTGATGATCCGGAATGCAGTTTGTTCGGGTAAAGCCACTGAGCGTGAACACATGAAGAAGCTGTTACTCACAGGTAATTGTTCCTCACTAATGCTGTTCTTGTTGTTGCAGGCTGCGGAGCGCTCCGGAGATGGGTGAGCCACCGATTGCGGACTGATGCACGGATGGATGTTGGAGCTGCTACTCATAGGTAAGTGTTTCTTGATAATGCCGTTCTTGTTCTTGCAGGTTGCCGGTGGAATCCAGGGGTTATGCTGCAGATTCAAGCCAGCAGAGAAGCAGATGAGCTGGAGCTGGACACGGTGAGCATTATGCTGCAGGAGTGCAGAATAACGGGAAGCGTGAATACCAGTTTGGGCGTGGTTTATATAGCCAGCCACACCTTAAAATTTAACTACACCCAAAACACTAGCCTGCATGCTTCAGTTCCTGGAACTGAGTTGCAGGACAGGCCTCCATGTTGGATTAAGGCCCAAAGTGGGCTTACCCTATTCTTGATAATGGGCCAGGCGCCAAAGGCGCCAGGACTGTCTCCAGGTCTGCTGTTGATGGGTTCTTAAGCCCCTTAGAGTCACTGTGGGAGGCTGTTAACTCACTGCTGTCAGGGGGCTGTAGCAACTGAGGGGGTCAGGGATATTGGTCATGACAGATGCTCTCTGTATGTATGTTGCCTAGATCCATTTGAAGGACCCTATTGAAAATAGCTGGTGACTCGCAATACCCGTGTGGTAATCTTGTATGTTTCCACTTCCGGTTTCTATATAGGAACAATGTCTAGTCTTGTGATTCTTCATGAAGTGGTATAGAAAAGAAGGCATTCTTCAAGTCTATCACCGTGAAATGCATATCTTGCATTTGGACGTTGCACAGAATTGTTGCTGGATTTGGAACTAATGGAAATTCTAGCTATACTACCAGGTTCAGAGGGTGGCAGTCATGGATAAAACACCAAGCACCCCCCCCACCGCCTCCTTCTTCAGAGGGTACACAGCCCTGTTACACTGCGATTCTGAAGGGATCAATATTCCCTGCTTCACCAATGCAACGATTGTCTCTTAAATGCCCTCATCTGCTTTCCTAGATATGGGATACTGTCTTGCCCTTGGTAGGATGGCTCCTGGTTTGAGCTTTATCTTCACTGCTCCAATCCCTTTTAGCACACCCATGCCAAAGGGACTAGTAGTCCAGAAGACACTAGGTACCTGCCCTAGGTCTTCTTCGAGAAATGGTGGGGGTTACGTTTGTAACACTCCCATTCTCTGTGGTAATTTCCTATAATCTATTCCCACCCAATGTGTAATACTCATGTCAGATATCACCCCATTGTCTGATCTATAATCTTGGAATAATTCATCATATGTCGTGTCAGTAAGTATGTATCCTTCTCCTACTGCAATCAGTGTCCTCCATGATCATCCTGTGTCATCTGTCCCATGCAATATTATCGTCTTGTTTCTCAGTACGGCTGCTTCGATTTCCATTGGGATCACCTATCTTTCCTTCTCGTCTAAGGGAATCTCTGGTCAAAATAAGAACTTGATCGGTATTCATATCAGCCTCCGCTGCATACCTGGAAACTATGCCATCAATACTTCCGCCCCATATGAAAACAGTTCAATGTCTCCTGGCATCCACCTCTGTACTGTCTGCCCACAATAAGCTTGGATGAGTTCCCTCACGTTCATGTAATGATTTCCTGTTCTAAAACACACTATCCCCTTGTCAGTGAACACAATGGTCATGTTCAGTCTGCTCATCATGTCTCTGCCCATTATATTTACTGGTGCATGTCTGGAAATCAAATCTTGACTTTGACATCAAAACATCTATTTTCGCCTTCGTCTCCTATGACCCATTCTTCCTTTCATCCCAGAACACGACCGACCAATAGTGATGGGTTATTTGATTCATTCTAAGTTGGACTATTGCAGCTACATTTTTGCTGGGATCTCAGAAAATCAACACGGCTACAAAAACCACAGAATGCTGCTGTGAGGCACCTTTTCCATATCACAAAGTATTCATCTGTTTCTCCATATCTGAGCAATTTGCATTGGTTAATAGTATAGCAAAGAATAATTTTCACAATTCTTTGTCTTCTTTTCAAGGGCCCTAATGGATATGCCCCTGCGTATCTTACATCTAAAATAGTTCCTTACTGTGAATCTGCACATCCCGCACTATGCAATCCTCTGACTCAATATTGCCTAGCAGTTCCAGCCTCCAACTTCATTCACAGGGGGGAAACACACTTTACAGTTCTTGGCCATCAGCTATAGAACTCGCTGCCCACCAAACTCAGACAAAAATGACTCTTATCGGCATTTAGAAAAAAACAGAAAACTCATTTTTTCTGTAACATTTAGGCATCCATAATAACTTGCTACTTAAGTGATTTGCGCCCAGAAGCAGTTTAGTTTGCCTGGTTTGTTAGGGAAAATTCTCCAGAATGGTTAATTTCCCTTACCTACTGAGTCCCTCAGCAGCTTTGCTGGTATGTAGGGTTTATTTTTTTCACCTGGTAAGAGTGTGAGCCTTTTTTCCCAATCTTAGATGTGTTTTTGCTGTGTGTTTTACATTATTGTGTTCATAGACTATGGCTTCTCACCTACTCCATAGGCATCATCTTTTTTCTGTGTGTTACACAGCACCTTTAGTGCAGTGACACAGGGTTGTCTTTTTCAGTCTTCCCACTTGAACTCTATTACTGTCTCCCAGAACATGTAAAGTTGCCATTGACTTTATTAGTCTTTTTAAATTCACAGACCCAGTACAAACTATCTTCCATAGAGTACTGGAAAGGGTTAATAGTTTCCCTTTTTGTCTGTCTCTCATGGAACATTATTTAGTTTCCCTTTCTTTAAGATTTGGCTGGTGGCAGTGGTAGCTACCATTTCTTCTGTACCGCTGTTTATGAATATAGGTCTTGGTAATGTTTTAAGCTAAGTTAGTAGCCTCAAACTTTAATCCGCTGGACCTCTTATATTTTTATTTGGTTCAGGCTGGGTTTTTTCACCATTTCTTTTTGTAAAGGTCTTTCTCATGTTTTACTCTGCGCGCCAAACCGCATTTGGTTCCTTTGTTTGCCATCCGTTGGCGGGCTTCTGTTCATATGCCCTCCTTAGGCGCCTGAGAGTCTGGGTGGGCTGAATGTGAGGGAGGGGTTTTAGACCCCCTGTACAGGGTCTCCTTGGAGACCAAAGTCACACTCCTGTTTGATTGGCTAGGTGATTGTCCGGCAAAGACAGCCACCCTGCTGTGTGATTGAAAGCCAGTCTGTGTGAAAGGGGGAAAACTGCATAAAAAGCAGGTCCCTGGGACTTTGAAGGCAGAGTCGCCACTGGATCGAGAGAACCAAAGAGAAGTTGAAGGAAGAGGACTACTGCAATGACTAAACCTCCCGGTGAAGCCCTGCTGAGGGTCCGAATCTCCAAACTTCGACCACAGGGAAGATCTGCAAGGAATCTTCTTCCCTTGAGCTGGTGGGACCAACCATTTTGCCAAACTCCAGCCAGGCCTCCCTCCTCTGGTCGAATTTGCTGTGCACAGCTGCAGTGAACTGGATAGCCAGGAGGACCAGACCCTGCTTGGGTTTTAAGGAGCGCACCTTTTATTCGTCGCTTTGCTTGCTGCTGGTTTCTTCCCTGGGCAGTGCAGGACCCTAGTCTTCCTCCTTCCTGTCAGTCCGACAGTCGCTTCAGGAACCGTGAGCCTGCAGGATCTGCCAGGAACGTCCACCTCAGCTACAGCATTCTTCTTCTTTTAAGGTGCTGTTCAAATCCGGTCGTTCGTTCCGTCCGACCGCGGTGAAAGTGTTTGAAAACTTTTGCTAATCCGAGGGCTTGTCCTTCTCTACTCTTTTGAATAACTTTTCTTCCAACCAACTTCATTTCAAATTCTTGGCAAAGACTTAACCGCAAACTACACTGAACTGTGTGATCCTCTGCACAGACTCTGAACCTTAACATTGACTTTGGCCAAGGCCTATTGATTGGAATCATAGTTGTAGTAAGCCTTTTCTAGATTGTCCTGCTTACTTACTTGTTGGTGCTGCTTGATTTTGAATAACCTTGTCTTTCCCTCCCTTTTTAAATAGCTGGAGTGCCATTTTGCGCACACTTCATTTTGAGTTTAACTTTTCCAGAATTCTTTGGGTGGTGTGTAGCATATTAAGATTGTGATTTTTTGCTGTTTTAGTGAATTGTTTTATAACTGATGGTGTAAATAAATGTATATTCTTTCACTCAGAAACCTTGAGTCAGTGTTTGTTTGAACCATAGCAATTGCTGTCCTTTGTGTAACTTCTGATACTGCTCAATTTACTCTTGACATAAGTCTGGCTGCTCAGCCATCGCTTCCACTTTACTGTGTAGTACAGGCTTGTACCAAAGGTGAATTTGTACTGTCACTTGTAGTATTAAATGTGTGTGGTGTACCCAAAGGGTACTGCATATGATTCTGCCTAACATGGCTCTTCTGTAATAGAAATGGTGAGCTGAACAAAGAACTCAAATCAAATCAAACATCACATTGCACATTTTCAGCATCAGAAACTTTACAAACCCACACACCACTGAAACACACAGGAACATGTCATTTATGGCACTGTACTAGCTGCATCACATTTATGACAATTAAATCAACATACTATATAACCTGTCCTTTGGCTTGCTTTGATTTTGAAATTGTACTGTATGGGATGGGATGAAATAATGTGATATGAGTTGGATGGAGCAATTTGGCAATGCACATGAAGTTCACAAGAAACGACCTGCCACAGTTGAGTAGCATGGGCAAGATTGAGGATGGTTGATTCTGCCAACAATTTGAGGGGGAGCATTCCAAGGTAATATACATGACATGGAAAGTGGGAAATCTAACAAAGCAGTACTGCAGCATGCTACATCTATGGAGTAAACAAGGTTATTCCATGGGGATTATTTTCACAATCACGTTTGTTGGTGTTGGCTATGCCTTTCCAGGTACCCTCTGTGACTATAACATTGTATACCTCTATCCGTGATAAGATATATTGATTTAAAAGGCCAACTTCCCTCCAATTGCTGAGAACACTTTCGAACCATTAACACCTAGCTCATAGTTTTAAATTCAGGTAAACATGTTATTGTAAAAGTTGATTTTTCTTGGAGATAATCGAAACGTCTAAATATGTTAAATTGCCCACATGGGTGTGTGGTTTGTGGATTGGAACAATAATGCTTCAGATAGTAACAAGATGTATAATAACAATTTATTGATTCTTGATCTTCTATTCAGAGTAAGGTGCAATTCTAATTTATTGTCCTCTGTACTTTATTGATTATTGATATTTTAATCAGGTTAAGGTGCACTTGTACTAGATTGTCCTCTGTGATCTATATTGTAATCCTCATATTGTAATCCTCTACACGTGTTTTCCCACTATTGTTAATGTGGCCCATCAGGAGATGTGAGATACTGGTAAAGTTTAAGTAGCTCTGATGTTTGTAGCTTCTTCTGGTTGTATCTGTTCATAAATAGCAATAGTCTATATTGAGAATGTGTATTCATAGCAAGTATGATTGGTTAGTTACTTTTTGTTATATGTGCAGTCAAAAGAAAATAAATAATTTGTGTATAATCAATTCACCCACAGGAGTTCAGGGTCAGAAATACTGATCGTGAATGTGGAAAATACCCTTGTCCGGTGATGACCCCTAAAGAAACAAATGTGAAAGCATTTCCATTCTTAGTAATGTGCCTCTATATTTCCCTTATTGAAATTCTTAATACTATCAGCACATTTTAAAACCCATAGAGTCAATAAACCTTAAGAAGTTTAGATTTCTAGCTTACCTTAAGTCGAAGATAGAATACTGGATTTGAATCTTTAGCAGTAGCTTACATCTCATCCTGATGAGCTACCTGAACAATAGTGGAGAAACAGTGTAGAGGATTACAATAGGAGGATTACAATATGAGGATTATAATACAGATCACAGAGGACAATCAATCAGAATTTCACCTTACTCAGATTAGAAGATCAATAATCAATAAAGTACTGAAGACAATCAATTAGAATTGCACTTTACTCTGAATAGAAGATCAAGAATCAATACAGTGTTGTTTTTTAATACAACTTGTTACTGAAGCATTATTGTTCCAATCCACAAGTCACCCACCCATGTGGTCAATTTGGTAAACTGGCACAGAGATTTGACTCCATTTTCTACAATGAACAGATTTTGACCATTGGGCAGACACAATTTAACATGCCAACCAGAGACAGCTTTGCAACCTACAATATTTTGATTTTTTTTTCGCCACAGGTTAGCATTATGTCTGCAACAAGCTGTTAACGGTCTAAATATGTGTTTTACTACACACAAAATGCCTGTTTCTCAAAGAAATACATTTGCACGTGTGAATTATAGTAGACTCAGTGTACTTCTTCGACAGCACACGAACTGCACATGACTGGTGCTTCACAAAAAATAAAAACTGTGCCATGCACAATTTGCAGTTAGCACACTTTGCATGTGAAATAGGTAATATTCTAAAAATAAAATCACCAGATACATGTCCCAGGAAATTCAACTTAATTTAGGAAGGGAAAAATGTGAAAAGAACGTGTTTCCATTTTTACCTAAAAGTGGAGTCAGTCTAATGGGGAAATAAACCATTTATGGGAATTTTTTTAATAGGTCACATTTAATCCTGCAAATGTGCTTATTGGTACAAACTGATTTGCACCAGTATAAAAGTGTGGTAAATTAAGACAGCTGCAAGTGATAGTTGTTGTTTTTATTTTTACTCTTTAGTGTGATGGTTAAATATTAAACCTTACACAACCTGTACAAGTAATCTAAAAACTGTGCAGACAATAACGCAAGCCATGTACTTATTCGAATTCATCATAGTTTATATGCAATAGATACAACGTATATCATCTCAACCCATAAAAGAAAATACAGAAATGTCAACTATAATATCGAACTCACGTTGAGGCATCAAACGGATAAGTAGGAAGATTTTTTTAATGAAAATCGGGTTACTTCATTTGCATGCCTATTTGTGTCATTCATTTTAATTGCCCTTACATTGAGACGCCTCTGGACTCATCCCTTTTGCATGTGCAAACGGCAAGCCAAAGATGCATTTTATTATATCGGCTGGTCACATATATTATTTTTCTTATTTTGACAATAAGACACAATACGCTTCAGCAGCATTTTGCATGACACAAGCGCTCTTGGACACATACACTAATGTGTGATTCAGGCGTGCAGTGCTGTACTATTATCTTTAGGATACACATTATATGGAGTTGGATAACGCAAATAGAATCGAGGGAAAGATTTTCTGAGTGTTGTAGAAGGCAACATTTGCAGCTCAAAAAAGACTATGGGGGTCACTACGAGTTTAGAGGTAGCCATGGCCCTATTAGCGCCATGACTGCCTCCAAACCCGGGTCCGGGTCCGGTCTGGCTGAATGGGGACTTACCAGGACATGCCGACCTATGCTTTATTAACAAAAATGTCTGGATGGATGAAGGCCTAACTTGCCCTAAACTATGGTGGGATTTCCCTACCTGAATGAAAATGTGGAAAGCCTGAGTCAGAAAGTTCAATTTAGAAATCTCGCTGTGTCAAAAACCTATCCTTGCCCTCACTACTGAAGCTAAACAATGGGCCTCATTACGAGTCACCCGGTATGGAAATAACGGTGGCGGTAAACCTGCCGCCACCGTTGTTTCCATACCGGGTGATCTCGAGTCCTGCAGGCGGAGGTGTCATTCCCGCCAGGTCTGACCTGGTGGGTTTAACACCACCCACCTGCAGACAGACGTGGAAACACCAGCACCATCACGGGATGGTGCCAGTGTTTCCACTTCCCCATTCCCATTGAGTCCTAAGGGACTCAATGGGAATGGGGATTTACCGAATTCCGCCTCCGGTATTCCCGGGTCACCGGGATCGTAATGCCCCGGTAATTCCGGGAATCACGGAGGCAGAATGGTAATACGAGTCTGGCGGTAACCTGCCGGAATTTCAGGCACGGTTACCACCGGAATCGCAATGAGGCCCAATGTGTAGGGATGTCAGCAATTCAAGAAATGGTGAATGAAATACAGTTCTGAGTTTCTTCAAGCTCCTAGCTTGCTCTTCAGCTCTCCTTCTCCAAGTTCAAGAATGTTCCACAAATGTCTTGGGATTACCTTCCCCACTTTCAAGACAGTTCCACAAATCCTCAGGGTTCCCTTCCCAAATTCAAGACAGTTCCACAAATCCTCAAGGTTCCCTTCCCCAAGATCGAGATAGCACAGTTCCAACAAAAAGAGTCTTGCGGTTCCTGTCCTCAGGACAGCACAGAAGTTCAGTAAGTCTCAGGTTTCCCTTCCCAAAGAGTTCAGCTTGCCAATTTATCAGTTCCAACAAAAAGGGTCTTGGGGTTCTGTCCTCAAGACAGCACCACTGTTCAGTAAGTCTCCGGTTTCCCTTCCCCAAAACTTCAACTTACCAATTTATACTTAGTTTCAGTCTCTCAAAGTTCAAAAAAACTTCAAACCAACTTGACATTCCTTCTAGATTGGATTAACAGCTCAATCAAATTAGTCCTGCTTGATTTACTTCAACAATGTCTTTGGCATTTACAATTGAGCATTCTCTGGTCCACGCACAATTGTTAGACCAAACGGTCCACCCGTTAGAGGCCACGCAACCAGGAACCCCAGGTGTTTTAGCCCATGCAGGTTCTTCTGTATCTGCCCCTGAGTGGATGTTCACACTCACCTGGCTTCTTGTTGTCAGCCTCTTGGCTTTACGTGAAGATTTCACCTTCATCTGGCTTCTCTTTGGCAGCCTCTCGGCTTTGCCACAATGTGTAACATCCCCTTTGCTAGTCTTTGGCCTTGCCACACTGTAGTTAAGAATAAAGTTCACGTTTCAGTGGTTTTATTTTTTCACCACCTTTCTGTCATGCTCTTTAGCCTCTTTCACACTTGCTCTCTGATTGAATACGTTGCTTTCAAATGTGCAATTTCACATGCATGTGTCATTAGGTCGTAGCTCTGCCCATAAAGTGTTCATTCAGTTCAGGCTTCAATATTAGTGATCGTTCACTTTTGCCGCTTCACTTTTCTCCCAACTCGTGGCTTCGGGTTTAGTTAATTGTGCGCATATTTTTCTATGCATTCTACATTCACCTCTCTTTCACACAGCCCCCCCCAGGAGTGCCCCAGTTGTGAGTGACTTTCCCCATCACTCTCTGGCCCCTGTTTTCTGCTGTTCTATATCTACTCCACCAGCTGGTTTGCCACCCACTGTGAGCCCTGCTTCCACTTCGGATGCTCCTCTGTTCCCGCAGGCAGCTCTGCTTCTCTTCCACGGTCACTGGCGGCTACTTTGTTTCCTTTTCTTTGCCCACAGCTCCGACTGCGTATCTCTGACCACAGAGGCTCCCACACCTGTGGATTTCTTATGACCCACCTGGTCCTGGGCACTACAGTTGCTTGGTGTCATCTACCGGCATCCTGGCTCTCCTACGGGACCCACCATGTCTGTCTCCTCACACACAATATCCCCTTCTGGTCTCCTTGCCACTGGTCTCCTCCCTTCTTATACACCTGCAACCACTTGACAGGTTGCAGTTCTGAGTTCCCAATTGAAACTGCCTTACTGCAATTCGAGTAAAACGTGGAACATGCCTGACCTTTACCGTTCTCTGCAGGGCTCTTCCTCATCTCAGTACTAGAGTGGTGAAATGACTTACTAGTGTTCACTACTCTTGGTAGCCTCCTCCTCATCCTAGTGCTGTAGTAGGTTAAAGGAGGAGGAAGGCTAGGTTGGTTCTCATAAGGGAAAAGGGGATA
This sequence comes from Ambystoma mexicanum, assembly GCF_040938575.1. Classification (NCBI taxonomy): domain Eukaryota; kingdom Metazoa; phylum Chordata; class Amphibia; order Caudata; family Ambystomatidae; genus Ambystoma; species Ambystoma mexicanum. The sequence goes on along the minus strand of NC_090924.1, from coordinate 19,836,787 downwards.
CCATGTCTTGCCTGAGGATACCCTCTTCCCAGTCCCCAAGGACCCTCCACCCAGGTGATCCTCTTTTGCTTCTCTACCCCCAGGGTCAGTATCCAAAAGTGGTGGCCTTTCCCTGGACACCTGAGTAGAGGGTCCATGGGGTGTAGGAGAGAGAATACCCTCAGTTTTCTCACAGTAGCCTCAACAATAACATCACTATCAGCGAAATTGCACAACCCATTAAAGATTTACGGAAAGAAAGGCCCCAGGATTGGAAGGTTTAACTATTGAGTTTTTCAGTCTCTCTATAACATTATTTCCCCGAAAATGGAAGCATTATTCACATACTTTTCTAACAAAGGATTTTCCTCTGCTACGGTCACTGAGGCATTATTAATTATTTTTCCTAAATCTCATTTTTCTCATATTTCTTCCCAAGATGGTTAGATCTGATCAAGTTGGTTTAATCAAGGGTAGAAATATATCTTTTAATACTAGGCTACTGCTTGAGGCTACTGCTTGATGCTATTTGTCTTATTAAGAAAGATTAAAAAAAAGACATGGATGGGTATGCTGCAATTGCCTTAGATGCCGAGAAGGCTTGTCATAGGGTTGACTTGAACTATCTACTTCATGCACTACAGTGGCATGGTTGTGGTGAAGGTTTGTTTCATTGCTAAACTCCTTTATTCAGATCCTAGAACCTCTACTTTATCAATAGAGGGCTGAAATAAGGCCCAGAAGAAGAGAAGGCACCCACCCAGGAACCTCTGCTCCAACATTTCAACTTTACATACGTGACTGAAATCAATAACACTGATAAGAAAGTGTAAGGACAAAGTAGACAACCAAGGTCTATTATTCCTTAGATTTGCACAGTAGTATTTAAAGGCAACGATGTATCCTTAATTTCAGATTATAGGGATCTAATGAAAGTTTTGAGGTCTGCAGGATCATCCCAAACTTAAGTCCAATCATTAATGGTGAACATGAATGAGCACGGATGGTAAAGTACAAATGTGAGATTAAGTTGCTTCAGAATTGGGATATGACAGAAATTCCTCCCTGCTTTGCAAGAGCCACATCTTGGGATATGTATATCCTGCTGCTTTCCACATAAGATTATTCTTCTCCTTTGCTTTGGTAACAATGAGTTGTAGTTGAGTGTATTCCAACATTAAAAACATCAACGTACATGCCGCAGATCGTGAAGCCAGAGGGCCATGTTTGGGTCCAATATGGTGCACCCCTTGAATAGTAAGGATTATTTTTGGGGAAATATGAAGAAGGGTTGATAGCATTTTTTGTAGAAATACAATAGCATCACTCCCTTAGCATCTTCCAGGCAGGCCAGATATAAGTAGGTTGTTGTGTCTGCCCCTATTTTCCAGTTCCCCATTATGCTTCTGTAGTTCTTTGACAGCTGCTTCTAGGTGCAAATCTCTAGGTGATATGTCTTCCACAAGGCCTACCCTACTTTCAATTTCACCAATTCTGTTTCCAAAAGCATCCCATCTGTCATTAAATTGTTGTATTTTTGATGTTGTGGCTTCCATAAAGGGTTTAAGTGACCATTTTTTCTTGCAAAATCATCTCCATGGTCAGATGGCACAATTGGGGGAGGAGATTTTTTTGGCCTTATGTGTATAGTGGCAGGGGCCAAAGCTTTACATCCTCGACAGCAGAAGCCTTTTGTACACACTCCAATAAGCCATTATATTAACACAACATGTTATTTGAAGATGCAGACCAAAGCAGCTTCCCAGAAGCGTATGGTAATGTGTAGAAATTGAAGTGTGACACAAGCTCTGAGATAACATTGGTAAAAAGTCACATAGAATAATAAAGCTGCAGAGCTCTGATTAAATACACTATTCTCAGTGTATTTTTTTAATCCACTAAATTAAACGGGCCATATTATTGGAGTAGGACTGTCACATGAACAACATTGTATAACAAAAAATATCAGCTCCTAACCGACGCTGAGCATTGAGTATTTGTTTACCAATAAGGTGGCTGAAGATTGCAGACCAAATTCTTTTTTACTTTAGTTTTTCAAGGATTTTATATTTAGTATGGGCACGAGAACATGCATCTAAAAATGAAATGGCTATTGTTAGTAAGAATTTTCTAAGCGCTTTGGTCAAGGTGTCAGTTCACCTACAAACCGAGGCAAACTGGCTCTCCAACAAGCTTTTTCTTGCTCACCTAATATTGTAGAGCAGTCATACTTATCACATTAAAAGGGAGGTGGACTGACACAAATACACTATTAGACAATATTGCATAGAATAATCAATAAGGTAAATACAGAAATTTTTCAAAATCATAGGGCCTCATTACAAGTCCGGTGGTAACCGTGCCGGTAAAACCGGCAGGTTGCTGCCGGACTTGCACACATTTTTCTGCCTGACTTGCCGGAAACACTGGTGCATTAGAGCCCCGGCGGTCCATGAAGTCAGGTGCCGTAAAATGTAAATCCCTATTCCCATTTGAGTCCCATGGGAATGGGGACCACGGAAACACCGGCACCGTTACTAACAGTGCCGGTGCTTCCGAGAAACTCTGTGGGCATGTGGCGTTTCGCCAACCAGGTCTGACCATGGCAGGCGGGATGGCACCCGCCCGCAGAGTCGTACTGTGCCGGTCCGGAAACACCGGTGGCGGTAAAGGTGTTTCCGGACCCGCACAGTTGTAATGATGAAGCCCATACTCTTTATCTACATGCTGGTGCAGAAGCATAAGGTCATTAGAGACAATAACAGATGAATATAGACATTCTTGGAGCAACTGTCACACATTAACCCCATAATAATAAAATACTACACAGGGATTTTGCTGTGATCCAAATATGTGCTCACAGGAGCTACAGGGGAGCGGAGTATACTGCATAATACACTTGAAGACTGCACAGTAGATGTTCTCAAAACTGTTGTTCACAGATCTAGGACCTGATTTACAAAACGTGTTTCAATGGGAAATTCACTTTGAAAATACTTTTGTAAATAAGACCCTGGGCCAATCACCAGGTATAACGCATTTAGGAGTGCTTACCTCTTCATCGTGGCCACGGTGTCTGAATCAAACACGTCTACTGTAGGCACCATCTCTATGACAACACACTTCATTCCACTTCTTTAGGAAACAGAGGCAGCAGATGCTGCTAGCTACTGCTGCTCCTAATAACAATGACACTGCCTCTTTATGCAGGCCATGTGAAAGTACTGTCGAAATGCTTACAAGATGCAAAGATTCCAAGAGCTGGGGTCTCATATGTGCCCACTGGTTGAAAGGCAGAGATCAATACTTACAGTCCAACTGTGGTCAAATTAAGAAGTCCAATGTTGGCAAACAGTGACAGATCATCACTTTTTTGAATGGATGCAGTCCAGCAGAGCCGCTGACAGATTTCTCTTTCGTTGACTACATCTTATTTATATCAGCACTCATCCTCAGGTTTGTCACAATTCACAGAGTTAACAGCATATGGGTGCAGACATCAGGTTATATTGGATGACACAACATTAGATTGTTGTAATCTGTAATGGGTTTAGACATGGTTTACCTGTATGGACACACCCAGGTTACAGTAGGCTGCACTACAGTACGATTATACACTTAGTGCTGCCACCAACTAAATGAGGATACATAGCCATCTGTATGTACAGACCCAGACAGAAATCAGGGAAGCATTTAGTCACCCTAAACCTGTTTGAGATGCATCCCCAATGAAACCTTTAATGAGGTCTCAATGGGAAATGGATAGTATACCAGACAGGAGAACAGTTCAAATTATAGGAGCCTCACACCTGGAATATGTTTGCCATTCTATTCCAAACACATACTAATACCTACACAAATTACTGATTGAATTCAGACAATGGGCCTCATTACGAGGTAGGAGGTAGCCATGGCGCTATTAGCGCCATGGCTACCCCCTTACCGCATTCCAGGTCCGTGTTCCCGGAATAGGGATTTACTGGGTCATTCCGACCTTGGAGGACCCGGTAGGTCCCCATTCCGGGAACTATTCCCCATTCCAATTCGAGCCCCCAAAGGGCTCAATGGGGATGGGGATGGAGCTAATAACGGGGCCGCTATTAGCGGGCCGGTTATTAGCTCTGAAGTCCCTTAACGGGTCCCTTCCATAACACCTGGCAAAACCAGGCGTTGAGGAAGGGACCCGCTAAGGGACCTCGGAATAGGGTGGTAAGGGATTACCGGCACCGGTGTCCTTACCGGTGCCGGTAATCCCTTACCGCCCACCTCGTAATGAGGCCCAATTTATTCAATAAGGGAAGCACAATAACTTGCTGCTAGAGTTATGGAAACATGTTCAGGGTTTGCTGATGGAGTTCAGTCTTTAAACCTAATGTAAAGGCTAAGGCAGTACGCAAGCTCCTCTGGATGAGGATGAGTGAGGATTGAAGGGGTATCATTTTGTTCAGGTGCTCACTATAATCACTGTGTGTGAATAAATAGCTGAACCTCCTTTGTAACTCCAATGTGCAATCAGTAGCCATGAATTTAATTTCATAAAATGAGCAAATTGGGACTTTTAATATTTTGAACCAAACTACATAGACTGTTTTACATCATAGAGCACTGAAAATGTGACTTAACTTAGCATCTCTAGATTCTCCAGAATACCATCATAACCTCAGGACTATCTTTTCCCTGGTTAGAGCTTATAGAAGGTGACTGTATATTGCTATAGGGATACAGTGCTTTTTTCTGTAGATCATTATCTCACAACCAGCCAGTAATAATGTTTTTGTAACTTGCTAACCAACAGAGAAAATAGTCCCTATGCATTATCACAGTCAAATTGAAGGGAACATTTTCTGACCATAATGAACAAATGTTATACCAAGAAAAGGCAACAACGGTTTTAATGCAGCAGCACACACCTGAAGAGCTTTAAATCAGGCACACAGATCATATCTGTTAGGGAGAATTCTCATTTCATGGCTAATTTCCTTTACATATAGAGTCCCCCAGCAGCTTTGCTGGATTTGAAGGGTTTGTTTCTTTTTACCTGCTAAGAGTGAGACTCTTTTTCCCACTCTTAGGCATTTTTGCTATGTGTGTTCTAGGCTATTTTTGTGTTTAATGCCTATGGGATCTTTTCTCTCACCCATAGGAACCATCTTTATGCACATGTGTCACACAGCACCCTCCGTGCCGTGACACAGGGGTGTCGTAGTGACCCCCAAACATAGACTCCATACCCTGGGACTGACTACTGTCTTCCAGGGCATGTAAAGTCCCCATTGACTTTACTAGTCGATTTTTATGAACTTAACCAGTACACCCCATCTTAATATGGAAGTACTGGAAGGGGTTAATAGCTTTTCCCCTATGTTCATTTTCCAGAGGGTACCTTAAAGTCCCCCTCTACAAAGTTTCTGGCTGGTGGCAGTGGTTACTACCTTTTATATTCAACCGCAAATGTTTCTCTATGGGATTTTCCCATTGTTCGAGTCTACCACTTTTACTGACAGCTTCTAACATACCGCCAGTCTATTTTTTTATTAACTTTACTCTGGTGGGTTTTATTTGCCAGAACTTTCATTAAACTTCTTTCTTGAGTCTTACTCCATTTTCCTAACCTAGGTCGGGGATCCTTTGTTCGTCCTTTTGGCAGGCTTCTGCCAAGAATCCCTCCTTTCGGTGCCACTGAATCTGGGGTGGGTCTGTTGTTAGGGAGGGGGAGTAGAACCCCTGGACAGAGTTGCCACCGCAACTCAGGTCGCACTCTAACCTGATAGGCTGGAGGGTCTCCCGCCAAGATGACCACTCCACTGTGTGAGTGACAGCTAGGCTGTATGAATGGGTCACTTTCTGCATAAAAGCAGGGTCCTGGGGACTGGAAGAGCAAGACGTCGCCACTGGAACTACGGAACCGAAGGGAAGAGAAGCCAGAGACATCTTCAGCATCTACATCACCGGTGAAGCCCTGCCGGATCGTCTCACCACTTTTCTTCCACACGACGAGAGGAGATATTCAGCGGAGGAGCCTCCTTCCCTTGAGCTGGTGGGGTCAACCAGTTCACCTATCGCATCCTCAGACCTGCCTTAGTCGACTCAACAGTGTCCCGCACTTGAAGACCGGATAGCCAGGCAGCTATCGACCCGGACCGCGATTAAAAGGAGAGTACCTTTTAAACTTTATTTGGCAGCACCGCGGCTGGTTTCATCCCTGGGTAGTGCAGCGACTCAAACCTTCCTCCGCGAGGAGAGCCTCTCGTCCTCTGTTGGACACCTCAACCTGCAGGAACTACCTGGAACAACCGCCACCGCAGGAGCCACTTCTCCACGTTCAAAGTACATTGTTCCGCCAGGCCGCTCTTTCTCCGTGGTAGCCCTAAAGGTGTTTTAAATCCTTTAAATACTTGTGGGGTCGGCTGCCCTCTCTCTTAACATTGTCTTTCACCTTGCATCTACCTCTTCAAAAGTTTTCTACTAAAGACTTGACTGCAGTTACAAGAACATTTTGCTCCTAAACTCTTGGTCCTGTACCACTGACTCTGGCTCAGGCCGATTGACTCTGGCTGATTTGTTAGATCTGCTCTCACTAGATTAGTTTTCAATGAGAAATGTGTTGATGCACCTAAATCTTCTAAAACCCTCTTCCTTCCTACTGTTTTAACTTGTGGAGTGCCATTTTGCTCAGTTTTCATTCACTTGTCTTTTGGTTAAAGTGTTACTGTGCATTACTTGTTCACAAAACTTCAGGGAAGAGTTGCTAGGGGGTGTCTGAAGATATTTCGGTTTAACTTGTACTTTCCCTCCCTTTCGTTGAATTGGTAGAGTGCTATTTGTAGTAGGTTTTCACTGTGACATTTTAGTGTGTTACTAGTGCCTTAGTGCAACTAACCACAAGGTTAACAATCACAAAAAGTTATTTTAACAAAGTCAAAATTATAGAAAGTTATAGCCAGGAGACCCTCCTTACTAGTACTGCTGATTATTTAAGGGATCTGTGTAGACAGAAAGGTGTTCTTGTCAAAGGCAAGAAACAAGAAATGATTGATAGATTGTTAGAGAAACAGAGTCTGGATAGTAGTGCTGTAGTGCCCACTACTCCAGCAAATGTGGCAAACAGTAATGAGGATAATGTTGAAGATGTTATTGTTGAGACAGATGAGGAAGAGGAGGATAACTATGTCACCCCCTCTGGTCCTCTGCCTGCTCCAGGGCCTCAATCTGTAGCTACTGGACCCTTACCAGGTCCCACATTAAGTCCCGAATTTATCTCCCTAGAAAGAATTAGACTTGAACTTGAATTCAAAAGAATTAGTGCCCAAACTGAACAGAGACACCAAGAAGTAAGGCTCAAAGAAATGGAGCTCAACCATGAGCTTGAGATGAAGAAATTGTCTTTGGAAAATGCTTCTCTCTCCGGATCCTCTAGATCAGTGGTCTTCAAACTTTTTTGGCCTGGGCCCCCCCTGATCCAAGTTTGGGCAGGCCGGGCCCCCCTAAAAGTGCTGGATGGACAGTATGTAGAAATCGCTATGAACTTTTGCGTGCTGTCGCCGCACCCTATTCCCAGTACAGACCCTGGGCTCTCCCCCACCCTACTCCCACCACTTTCCCAGTGCTGTCGCCCATCCTGCTCCCACCACAGTCCCATAACACAAACATACACACATCCATACACATTTAAATAAAAAATAAATCGTCATAAACGTACCTTCTGCAGGGGCCTGCACATGGTTGCTAAAATGCCCCGCTCCAGGTTGCTCTGCCCGTATGTGCGAGGAGGAGCAGGAGCACCCCCTCGCACATACATACATGCAGTTCCCCAGCCAGCATTTCCAATGAGCTACGCAAGGCTGGCGAAGCAAAACACCCCCAACGTTGCATGGCTCAGTGATCATGTGCGGCTGGGGAAATGAACTGTCAAAGGCAAACAGTGTTTCCTTTGACAGTTCAGCCAGCCCAGGAGTACTCCCTCAGCTGGAAAAAGCAGCTGAGGGAGTGCTCAGTGTTTCATTGGGCTGGCTCCTCGGCTCCTCCATAATGGGTGAGGTGACCAGTGGGTGGACGCCCCCTCACCCATCGGCAGGCTCGGACTGGCCTATAGGGCAATAGGGCGATGACTGTACCAAAAATTCAAAATGCTAGTGTAGGCCAATCAAAATGGGCCACTTTTCTTGGCCAATGTGGGCCAGTTTGAGGAGTTGCTTCACTATGCAGCTAGTAGTTTTGACCATTGTTGCTGAATAAATATTCTTTAAATATCACAATTTGTTTACATTTGAATATGAAAACAACCCCTTGGGTACTATTCAAAGAGTCTATGACTAAAGGACTGAATATCCATTTGCAACTGCTGGCCATGTTTTCATTGGTGCCTAAGACCGTTTTATGGTCCAGTCTGACCATGTGAGCTGCCCCCTCCCATTTCCTCCAATCTAAAAAAAAAATGTCTTTTTTTTTATATTTCATGCTGGGCTCTGGCGCCCCCCCCTAGGAGGTGGCCACGCCCCCCTGGGGTGGCGCGCCCCACAGTTTGAAGACCTCTGCTCTAGATCCTGCAGTCCAAAAAGACCCCAGATGCCTAAAGAGATTGTGGGTATGTATGAACCTAAGTTGGATGTATTAGATTGGCTTGCTATGTTTGAATATAATCATGGGCTCCAGGATATCACAGGTGATCAGTTGATCCCCTGGTTATTCTCTAGGTTCCCCCCTGTTGCATCTGATGTGGTAATGGAGTTTGGGGAGGAGGAGAGAAAGGATTATGAATGTGTAAAGCTAGCTTTAATAGCTAGATTTGGGAAAACTCCTTCCCAGTACCTTAAGAGGTGTAGGACCCTCAAAAAGCATGATAGTACCCCTTGGGCTACTTGGGTGAATGAGTGTTTGAAGAACTTAGAGGGATGGATTAAGGGTTATAGAGTTAACACTTATGAAGGACTGAGAAATCTTGTTATGATGGAGTCTATCTATGATGCCTGCTCTCCTGAGCTCAGACAACACTTAGCTGATTCAAAAGAGTTAGATTCTAAGAAACTGCCTAAGGCTGCTGACTTGTGGGTTGCCAACAGGGCTACTCACAAGGATTCAGGGGTAACTCAGAAAAAGGATGAGGGAAAGCAGCCAAAGAAAGACAACAAAGAGAATTCAAATAATTCCAATTCCAAAGAGGGCCACAAACAAAATTCTAAGGGTAAGCCGCCAGGGAAACCTAATCAGGCTCGTGTACCTTCTGGTCCCAGACCAGAAGGAGGTCAGAGCAAGCCACCATTCATAAAGACATTTGGAAAATGTTATGTTTGTGGCTCAACTGACCATGTGAAAGGGGATCCCGAATGTAAGGGTAAACCTTCAGGGGTCTACACTCTCTCCTTAGCCTTCGCTCCAGAGGAGGAAGTACATATGGCCAGTGGAAACTTTCAACTACTAGCTGATGATCCCATTGGAGTCTCAGCTAGTGTATCTTTAGTATCTCTTGGGTTGTGGGAGCAATAGAATTTAGATGTGTATAATTCTATCCCTCCTAATACTAAAGAGTATTATAAAGACAGTGTCCTAGTCAATGGTCAGGAGACTCCTGCCATTAGAGACACTGGGGCCAGCATAACTGTGGTGGACAAATCTTTTTTCAAGGTGTAGGATGTTGCTAAGGCACCCATACACCTCACCAAGTTAGCTGGAGGGCCTGTGCAGATGCCTCCCCAATTACCAGCTCTGATCCAGTGCAATGAAATGACTGTCAGGATACCTGTGAGTGTACAATCTGAAGTACCAGGAAGGGTGCTTTTGGGCAATGATCTGAAAGACCTGGAACTAGTATCCAGTACTCCCAGACCTCCTAGTAAGAGATTACAGGAGTTTACCAGACCTGCAAGGGAGAGGACCTTGAGGGGCTCTCCTAAGGAGATAGAAAAAGAAATCACTCCGACTCCACTGGAGTTACTCACTGCTATCTCTAAACAACCAGAAGCAAAGGGGAAACCCAAGACGTCTAGAAGGAAACCAGCAGCAAGCACTCCAGTGCTTCCAACTAGGACTTCCCCTAGGTTGTCCAAAGTTACACCTGTAACTCCACCTCCAGTTGAGGCTGAGAGGGTGGTACAACCCTGTGTGGTTGAATTAGACTCTGAAGAGACAGATCTAATAGAAGACCAAGAACTTATTGGAGATCTGGATCCTGTTGACCATCCTGAGCTGCAGTCTTTACTGGCAGACGGTTGACCCAACAGGGCAGACTTCAGCAAAGGGCAAAGAGAATGTCCAACTCTGGAAGGTCTTCGCCATCAGGCAGCTTCTCAGGCTGATGGGCAAGAGCCTGGGAAGTATAGGTTGCACTGGGAAGATGGCCTCTTCTACAGTGAACCGACTGAGTCTGCACCTGGAGACTACCAACGACTTGTAGTGCCCCAATAGAACAGACTCCAATTCTTGCAACTGCTCATGAGATTACTTTGGCTGGTCACTTGAGCTTCAATACGACCAAGGAAAGGCTCTCTCTCTACTTTTATTGGCCTAAAATGGGGGCTGAGGTAGATAAGTATTGCAAGAGTTGCCACACTTGCCAAACCTCTGGTAAAAGAGGCTCCAAGAACGTGGCATCTCTAGTGCCTCTCCCTGTGGTGGGAGTACCATTTGAGAGGGTAGGACTCGACATTGTTGGTCCCCTTGATCCTCCAACTTCTTCAGGCAAAAGGTTTATACTTGTTGTAGTAGACCATGCTACTAGGTTCCCTGAAGCAATTCCTATGAGGACTGTTACAGCTCAGACTGTAGCTAAGGTCCTCCTTGGTATTTTTACCAGGATTGGGTTTCCAAGGAGGTAATATCCGACAGGGTGTCAAATTTTATGTCCCACTACATGAAGGCCATGTGGACAAACTGCAGAGTTACCTACAAATTCTCAACAGCATACCAACCTCAGACAAATGGATTGGTAGAAAGGTTTAATAGAACCATGAAGAGCATGATAGGAGCTTTAGAAGACCCCCTTAAGAAAAAGTGGTATCTTCTACTGCCATGCCTTCTCTTTGCATATGGAGAAGTCCCTCAGGAGGGAGTAGGTTACAGTCCCTTTGAACTTCTCTATGGCCATCCGGTTAGAGGTCCATTGGCCCTGATCAAGGAGGGGTTGGAGAGTGCTCCTTCCCCCACACCAGTCAGAGTCACTGACTATGTGATAGGACTCCGGAGGAGAATGTCACACATGATGGCTGAAGCAAGTGATAACTTGAAAGCAGGTCAGGCTCTGGTCAATCATTGGCATGACCAGAAGGCCAACATGGTTGAGTTCGCTCAAGATCAGCTAGTTCCTGTTATGGTATCAACAAGGCAGAGGGCCTTGCAGGACAAATGGATGGGACCCTTCAAGGTTGTGGGAAAACTTGGAGAGGTGAACTATCTGGTGGACTTAGGCAATCCTAAGGAGGCTCCTAGAGTCTTTCACATCACGCGTCTAAAAGCTTATGTCTCGAGACCAGAACTGGGAGCTTTGCTTCTAGCCTCAGCTCAAGAGGAGGAGGAGAGTGAACCTCTGCCTGACCTCCTAAGAGGCAAACCATTAGATGAGAAAATAGAAGGAGTCAATCTCTCTTCTAATCTGACACCTGAGCAACAGGAGGAGTGCAAACTTTTATTAAATCAATTTTCCCCCCTGTTCTCACTGACACCAGGTTTGACCCCTTGGGGCCAACATGATATCCAAACTGGTGTCTGTCTACCTGTCAAATGCAGGGGCTACAGGATGTCAGAACATGTAAGAACCCACATCAAAGTAGAGGTCACCAAGATGCTTGATCTCGGGGTAATAGAGCCCTCTACTAGTCCATGGTCTAGCCCAGTTGTGTTAGTACCAAAGGCAGGATCCAAGGAGTTGAGATTCTGTGTGGACTATAGAGCTCTAAATACAGTCACTAAGACTGATGCCCATCCTTTGCCAAGGACAGATGAGCTGGTGGATAGACTTGGTTCAGCCAGGTTCCTCAGCACATTTGATCTCACGTCAGGCTATTGGCAAATAGCCCTGACTGACCATGCCAAGGAGTAAACTGCATTCTCCACCCCAGTTGGCTTATACCAGTTTACGGTTATGCCTTTTGGATTAAAGAATGCACCTGCTACATTCCAAAGGATGGTTAATCAGGTTGGCATACTTGGATGACATTGCAGTGTTCAGCCCTACTTGGAAAGAACATGTTGGCCACCTAGGATATGTTTTGCAGGCTCTCCAACAGGCCCCTCTGACCATAAAGGCAAGCAAATGTCAAATTGGTCTGAGTAAAGTGGTCTACCTTGAGCATGAGGTAGGAGGTGGTGAAATAAGGCCTTTGCTCAGCAAGATTGAAGCTGTGCAAAATTGGACAACCCCTTCTACTCAAACTCAGGTGAGAGCCTTCCTAGGCCTCACTGGGTATTACAGGAATTTCATTGAGAACTATGGGTCCATAGCTTCTCCAATGAATGTAATCTCTTCTCCTAAGTTTCCTAAAAAGGTCAAATGGAATGAGGAGTGCAATCAGGCCTTTGAAAGCCTAAAGAACGCCCTTTGTCAAGCTCCAGTTCTCAGAGCTCCTGACTGCCACCAACCCTTCATTGTACAGACAGATGCTTCCAATATAGGTATAGGTGCAGTACTCAGTCAACTGGATGAGAAAGGTAGAGAGCACCCCATTTGCTTCATCAGTAGGAAACTGAAGGAACCTGAAACAAGGTGGCCAGCTATTGAGAGAGAATGTTTTGCCATTGTGTGGGCTTTGAAGAAGTTTAGACCATACATCGATGGATCTACTTTCACCATTCAAACAGACCACCAACCGTTGAGATGGTTGATGCAAGTGAATGGGGAAAACCCAAAACTGCTGAAATGGTCAATCTGCTCCAAAGGTTTGATTTTACCATTGAGCACAGGTCAGGATGTCACCACCAAAATGCTGATGTTCTCTCTAGGGTGTTTTTAACCGACTAGAGGTATGAGACTCATCCAGGAGTGGATTAGATCCTCCTTTCCTTTAGCCTGGGGGGGGGGGGCAAGTGTTAGGGAGAAGCCTTATTTCATGGCTAATTTCCCTTACCTATAGAGTCGCCCAGCAGCTTTGCTGGATTTGAAGGGTTTGTTTCTTTTTACCTGCTAAGAGTGAGACTCTTTTTCCCACTCTTAGGCATTTTTGCTACTTGTGTTCTAGGCTATTTTTGTGTTTAATGCCTATGGGATCTTTTCTCTCACCCATAGGAACCATCTTTATGCACATGTGTCACACAGCACCCTCCGTGCCGTGACACAGGGGTGTCGTAGCGACCCCCAAACATAGACTCCATACCCTGGGACTGACTACTGTCTCCCAGGGCATGTAAAGTCCCCATTGACTTTACTAGTCGATTTTTATGAACTTAACCAGTACACCCCATCTTAATATGGAAGTACTGGAAGAGGTTAATAGTTTTTCCCCTATGTTCATTTTCGAGAGGGTACCTTAAAGTCCCCCTCTACAAAGTTTCTGGCTGGTGGCAGTGGTTACTACCTTTTATATTCAACCGCGAATATTTCTCTGTGGGATTTTCCCATTGTTCGAGGCTACCACTTTTACTGATAGCCTCTAACATACCGCTGGTCTATTTTTTTATTAACTTTACTCCAGTAGGTTTTATTTGCCAGAACTTTGATAAAACTTCTTTCTCGAGTCTTACTCCATTTTGCTAACCCAGGTCGGGGATCCTTTGTTCGTGCTTTTGGCAGGCTTTTGCCAAGAAGTCCTCCTTTTGGTGCCACTGAGTCTAGGGTGGGTCTGTTGTTTGGGAGGGGGAGTAGAACCCCTGGACAGAGTTGCCACCGCAACTCAGGTTGCACTCTAACCTGCAAGGCTGGAGGGTCTCCCGCCAAGATGACCACTCCACTGTGTGAGTGACAGCTAGGCTGTATGAATGTGTCTCTTTCTGCATAAAAGAGACATCTTCAGCATCTACACCACCAGTGAAGCCCTGCCGGATCGTCTCACCATTTTTCTTCCACACGACGAGGGTAGATCTTTAGCAGAGGAGCCTCCTTCCCTTGAGCTGGTGGGTTCAACCAGTTCACCTATCGCATCCTCGAACCTGCCTTGGTCGACTCCACAGTGCCCCGCACTTGAAGACCAGATAGCCAGGCAGCTATCGACCCGGACCGCGATTAAAAGGAGTGTACCTTTTAAACTTTGTTTGGCAGCACCGCGGCTGGTTTCATCCCTGGGTAGTGCAGCGACTCGAACCTTCCTCCATGACAAGAGCCTCTCTTCCTCTGTTGGACCCCTTGACCTGCAGGAACTACCTGGAACAACCGCCACCGCGGGAGCCACTTCTCCACGTTTAAGGTACATTGTTCCGCCAGGCTGCCCTTTCTCCGTAGTAGACCTAAAGGTGTTTTAAATCCTTTAACTACTTGTGGGGTCAGCCACCCTCTCTCTTAACATTGTCTTTCACCTTGCATCTCTCTCTTCAAAAGATTTCTACGAAGGACTTGACTGCAGCTACAAGAACATTTTTGCTCCTAAACTCTTGGTCCTGTACCACTGACTCTGGCTCAGGCCTATTGATTCTGGCTGATTTGTTAGATCTGCTCTCACTAGATTAGTTTTCAATGAGAAATGTATTGATGCACCTAAATCTTCTAAACCCCTCTCACTTCCTATTGTTTTAACTTGTGGAGTGCCATTTTGCTCAGTTTTCATTCACTTGTCTTTTGGTTAAAGTGTTACTGTGCATTACTTGTTCACAAAACTTCAGGTAAGAGTTGCTAGGGGGTGTCTGAAGATATTTCGGTTTAACTTGTACTTTCCCTCCCTTTCGTTGAATTGGTAGAGTGCTATTTGTAGTAGGTTTTCACTGTGCCGTTTTGCTCAGTTTTCACTGTACCGCAAACTTGTCTACAATTGAATAGGGAGTTGTATATGCTTTTCTTTTGACTAAACTTAACTTACTTTATTAACTGTGATCTATGTGTTGACTTAGAAGTGTATAGAATAAATATATATTCTCTTTTTTAATACAAAACTTTGGTCAGTGTTTCCTTGCTCAATAGTACTGTACTACCTATTGTGTCAACCCTGAATACTGCTCATCTCCCTCTTGAGATAAGTCTGACTGCTCAGCCACAGCTACCAATTAAATCTTTGTGGTACAGACTGATACCAAAGGGGATTTATTGCTCTCACCTGTAGTCCTAATCTGGGGTAGTGCTCTCTAAGGGAACTGCCCTGGATTCTGCCTAACAATATCCAATTGAAATCTGCTGCCACATAGGTAAACCTCAAATGATGCCATATTTACATTGTTCTTCGCACACATATACATTCATGACCACAATTTAACACCACATCTGCCATCATAAGTGGCATCAAATATACCATAATTAAATTCACTAAATCCACCATCACAGTTGGACTAAATCGGTTCTATGTCATTGCATCGATGGATGTAATTTCGCTGATTTTTTTAACGAGTATTTTTAAAGAATAGTTTATTTTATATTTTTGTGGGGTTCCCACCAAGTCCCCATCCCCTATTCTTGTTGAACTATTCCTGACCCCCACACCCCTTATATACACTTTCCAAACCGCCCCTATGTATTTCAATGTTTTTTTTGGGTAACCCATCAAAATTGCACCTGTCGATGAAAGAAAGCTATACCGACTAAATCAAGTATGCCTCCTGTTGAAAAAAAAACTATCAGAAGTAGTCCTAAATCCATCTAATGCTATATTGTATTTCTCAAGTGCTTATTGCCTATAAGGAGGCCTCTTGGCATTGTGTTTATATCGTAAAGTATGTTTCTGGACATTGTCTGATTGCCGTTGAATTATTAACTGAAGAGCTATCTCTTTGGGAACTTGCTAAATGTGTTGTGATCATTGATTGTTGTCACTGATAATAGTAATTAATTGCCTAGTTTAACTGTGCAAATGGAAAAGGATCTCCCCCACTGCCTTAATATTGGCAGATCAAAGGGTCCATCTTGGTAAATGGGGCTGAAATATGGCCCCTCTGGAGTCTGCATTAAACTTTTGAAATTGCTGTGTATCAACCACTCACACATTCAATGTGTGACAACACTAAAAAACATCACCTGATCTGGCACGAGAAATTAAGCCAAGGAGTATGTGTTTGAGAGTTTTCATCATGTTGACCCATTTCAATATCTCTTCTGTAGCCTGTGCCTCCACTGACAGATCAGTCTTTTATGCCCCCCTAAGATCTTCATTGTTTGGGAGCTAGTTAGACAGGATCCAATCTAGGGAGGCTAGATCTTCTTAGGCTATGCTGACATTACATCTTCTAGCTAGCACAAGAATTTCCAATGTTGATGTATTGATTTTGAATTCTCGATTATTCATTCAGATTGCAATGATTTGAAATTATTGAGTAAGGATTTGGACAGCGTTTGTTGAATTCTGTGTTATTTTGAAAAAAAATGTGGAGTCCTCTACATAGTTGAACATTTAGATATACTTATTTTGAATTTGCGAGTTCAGGCTTGTGTAAACATTAAACAGCAAAGGCAACAGTGACAAGCTCTTCAGTACTCCATAATCCAGTATCCAGACAAAAAAGAATTGCTAAACGTTTTTTTGTCATCTGATTAAATATTATTCAATTCATTTCATAGCCTCTCCTCTTACCCTATAGAGAACAGTCGGTGTGTTAGGCCCTAATGACTGAAAGTATTGAAGGCCTTTTGTAAATGAGGCTACACTAGTGCCTGTACACCTCAACTACCCACAATCCTTATAGGGTAATACAGTAAAGATGTTAACATTTCTTGTTTACCTTTAATGGTCAAAAAAAGCCTGGATAGTGGCTAGATCAGAAGTCTCTTCTGTATATTTCCTTAATTGTTCAGTAAAAACCTTCTCTGCTAATTTAGCAATGAAACGAGATTGGGCACTGGTCGAAAATTGCAGTAGTCTATTGGGTCGTTTGGCACATTAAAGTAACAGTGTTACTGTAGCTCTTTTAAAATACAATGGGACATTCATATTTGTTACGAATTATCTAGTAGCTATGTTACATGGCTAGCAGTTAGTAGCCATGTAAGGTCAATGAGCTCGTAAAACACAAGCTCATTGGCCCTCGCCTGGGCCTTGCCTGCCCTAGAAGGCTCTAAACGCTGCGCAGCATCCATAGTTCTTCCGGCGATTGGCTGCCATGGTAGGGAGAAGGGACTATGTGTAATACCTTCTCCCTTTCCATGGCGGACTTTTTTTTGTTAACTTTTTTTTTCAATTTACTTCAATGGCTGCCATGGAAAGGGAGAAGGGACTACGTGTAGTCTCTTGTCCCCTTCCATGGCAGCCATTTTCTTTGTTTACTATGGCCACCACAGAAAGAGAAAATGGGTAAGCAGCACTTGGGCCTGTAACTATGAGCCCCGGGGGTATTACCTTATGCAGTAATGGCCGCAGTCTCAGGGTTTATTGCCTAATTAAGGGAAGGTAAGTATCCAGAAATGACCTTTATTGAATTACTTCCCATTAACATCATATTAGTCCTAAGTTAATGGCTGGAATCATGTTAGAATTTTTGCAGCATATTGTATTTTTTGTACAGTGTAGGTATATGGGTTTTGGTTGTAATGTACTTAGTGACATGGACACAGGCCTCTACGGCATATGGACAAGTCTTATGCAAACCGGGGTCATCATTAGGCCTTGTGACAAAAGAAGGCTTTTAATTCATATTAGGGAACAGTATACTACTTTATGGCGTCTCCATATTAAGTTATGGATCCCAACTGATGCCAAATCTTTCTTAAAGAACTTATTTTCGAGTTCCTATCTTTAACTCTTTTTATCAATTGATTCTAAATGTTTCTTAGACATTTTCTTATCTTGTTTCTGTCTTTGATTATTTTTCACAGTGTTTTTCTTTTATCAAGGTTGATATTGTTACCAATGACAACTGACACATATTGAAATTTGTTATACTTTGATAATTTATACAAATCACCTATTCACATCGTTACATAATAATTCAACAGTTGAACAATGGGATGGGTTTGCAATGAAAAATAAGACATTGTTAAATGGGGCACATGAATTCTGAGGATAGTTGTTCTGCAGAGTCCTCATGTTTTATTAGTGTCCTCTGCAGAAAATGGGGGATAAGTAGTAAAGGTTATGTGCTAAAGAATGCATGCAGCATATTGCATTTTGTGTTTAGTGTTGCATAACTAACATTTAGAATAGGGATAAATTGAGTGGGATAGATGTGTGAGTGTGCAATAGCTTAGAAGATGCATGAAAATCACTGACTAATTTTTGCCAGTTTCATAGTGTAAAATTGAAAGTTTAACAGCAGTGCTTCACAAGGCAGAACATGCACGATGGGCCTTGAGAATAAGCATTCATTGTTCAGTGCAGGAAGAGAGGAAGGAAGGTTAAGCAGTATTATTAGGATGTGTTATGCAGAATACTGTCCAAAGGTCATGAAGTGAGAGGCTGACATTACACAAGCAGAATGAGAGACAGGATATGTGCTGGAAAGTTCTGGCACATGGTATGACAGATGATGCCATGAAAGAGGCTGGAAATTGATAAAGGAAATGTAAGGATACATAGAATAAAAGGCAGTTACCACTGCAAGGTTTGAAAGGGGATGAAAGGAGGAAGGAAGGGTTCTTCTACTGGTCTTCTGCTGGGTTCGAGCTTCTGGGGTTCTGCTGGGTAAAGATCCCTGGCCTTTGGCGCTCCCTGGTGAGAGGGAGAGATGCCCGGGCTTACTGGGGGAGTGAGGTGCTGTTTAAGGATGGCTGGAGAAAGAGTTCTGTCCTGCGTAGCTGTTTCTGGAATTTTCTTGACTGGGCTGGAGACTGATATAGCTGAGTGGGAGTGCTTTGAATGCTGCATTTTGAATCAGGGGCAGTGTTCTCACAGAGACTGGCAAATCACACTTGGCTGCAAAAAGGTTTTGGTGAGTCAAAGACGAGGCGGTTTGAAAAGAAAAGGGCTCAGTGTGAGTAGAAATAGGGGACGATCAATCAGGACCTCCTTCTGCAGGGTATAGTAATTGACAAAGTGTCCAACTTGGCACATCATGAAGAACTTTTTAAAACATTCTAATACATAAGGATCAACAAAGTAGCCAAAATCCAAAATATTAACGGGTGGTTATCTCTTTCACACAGAGGGAGTCACAATCTCATAATCCTGTAATCCCACAATATCACAACCTTGCTAATAATCCCACTTAGATAAGGGTAGGAGAGCAAATAAGAACTGAAACTGTATCCATAGTGCATAGCTTTCATAGCCAAAACATGCCAATTAGAATGTCTCAGGTTAGAGGGAAATCATTTACGTTTGAAGTGCTATGCTGATCCAATATAAATAATTAATAATGCAAAGGGTGTGCTCCTGCTTTCTCACATGTGTTCAATGCAAAGACTTACCACAAATGTGTCCATGTTTATGAACTGGTTTGATTATATATGTGTTCCTTCTGATGAATATATATAAAAAAGTGCATAAATGTGAAAGCATGTGGTGGTAACTTATTGTGTCTGGGTTGCTGTTGGTTTATCTGGAATACAAATGCACAGTACAAGGTCTGTAGATGTCGATCCTGTAATAACATTTTGGCAGAAAGGAAAGTGTCAGAAATTATCTTACAGGAGCAGGGTTTTTAGTGTGGATTGTGGTTGTGAATCAAATATTTCTAGTGACAGGCCCCCTTGAAACTGGGCATTTTGCGAAAAAATGTTAAAACATAGTTTTAGGTCTAGTTCTCTTCATTTTCCCACATACAAAAAGTGCATCAATTGAACACCTGTATCGCTAAAATCATTGGACAAATGTTCACCAAATAAGTAACAACTTGGACAAAAATCATCGCAGATATTTCTTTTGCTGGTTAACTGTACATACAGCCTGTAATTTCAAAAATATTCAATGGGGAACGAGGTGCCCCGGGCCCCCCAAAAAATGATATACAAATCTTCCATGGAGAATTGCAGAAGAGATACTGAAAAGGTTTTCAGAAATGAAAAGCCAGCATTCTTTTTGTACAAACGATCCCTGCAATAATACCTTGGAAGCTGAAAATGAAAAGTGCTCAAAATGCTATTTGAAGGATGCAAAAGTATGCAATCACAGCAGGCTATAGGTGGGGAGGGTGAAAGATAAAACCATGTGAAGCTGGGGAATGGGGGATGGGCAGGAGAGCCAGTTATGGGTAGAACCTTTTTGGCTTATCAGGCGAATACCGTGGGAATCTTGCTAGATTACTGCAGCAATGCCAGAAGACAAGCTTGGAAAAGAAACTGCATCACATAAGCCAAAGAGTTATAGGGGTAATGAGAGAGGGCCATGAAGGGGAAAGCAGTTATTGGCAGTGGGGGGGGGGGCATAAAAGAGGAAGGGAACACATAGTTAGTGGCTGTGAGGACGGGACATCACTACACTACTGCAGTCATTAGCGTATAATCAGAAATTATTTCCAGGAAACTATTGTGAGAAAAGGCAGTAGAAAATAAAAAGTTACACCTGTAGTGATCACATCTACAAGGCAGGGTGTAATGGATCTTTATGAAACAAATATATTGGTGTAACATGCCATGGTCACGGGGACCAGAAGAAACGTATCGGTGCAACGTGTACCGTGGCCACGGCCGAAAGCCATCGCTAGTGGGCCCTGAAGAAACTATAGTATAACAAAACCCTTGAAAATGTGTGAAAACAACGTTAGTAATAGAGAATTCACGTGGTCAGGTTTATTGCAACAAAACCATTCAAATTCAGCGATGTGCGAAGTGATGCCCAATTGAACTCAGTGTCCCCCTGTTGCAAAGCCCATGAACACATACATAATATAATAAAAGGGATTCACAATGAGATATAAATTACATCATGAGGACCATCTATGGGGGCGCGCCAAGTTAAGATGGGCAACACTGCTGTTATCTGCTGAATTTCAAGCATTTTGCTGCTTTAAAGCTGATCACCTTAACTCTTTCTTAACTAAAGTGTTTTCACTGAATACATTAGTAGAAGCAGTTCAAAAGGGGGGAATAAATGGGGTGATTAATGTGCCGAGAAATTGTGGGGGGCTCTTCCATGTGTAGGCGATGGAATTTGAGAGCTGATTTGAATGAAAATGTCTTAGTCATGTTTCTGATTATAGAGAACAGGGAGGGAAAAGATGGAGGAGAAGAAGCAAGAGGATGCACATGGTAGATAAGGAACTGAAAAAAATGATAGGTTGATATTTTATTTTGAGTAGGATAGTGTGAACACGTAATGCAGCCATGTGGGGGGCAGATCCATGGAAAAAAATAGAACACTTTACCGATTCAGTTTACACAACAGCTGCTTCTGACTTGTTAAATCATAGAGCCACTGACAGTATTCTGCAATATTGTTTTATTTAGTGGGTGATTTTGTGGTGCTGAGCAGGCAGGTGAAATTATAAAGAGCATCTTGGACTTCAAAATCCCACTGCATACCACAACACTGCAAGGCAGCTAACATGTACGTGATGATGCTGGCTGATCTTATTTTAGGTGCTGCTAATCTTTCCGCAGATGTATTTCTCATCACACCATGATGCTCTATGTTCTATGGGGAAATGAGCTGCACATCCACATATGCTGGCAAACTCTACCGCCATGCCGCTGGCTGACTGCACTGTGATAGCAGGGCAATGGATGGCACATGGTTAACAAACATCTGATCATGTCAAAGCATATACTGACTACATATTGCAGTCATGCTCAATTTATTCTGCCTACTCTTCTCGCAGCACCACCATTTTTCTTCTATGAACTTGCACCTCTCTGCCTATGTGATGCTCTCTGGCAGGTGGAGGTTCTGTCACATCCATTAATTAGTATTGGCCAATACCCTTTCATTTGTCCTATTATCGTGCCTGCCGTTCTGCCTCCACAGGACAGGAGCCATCCATATTAGGTCCATCAGCCTTCTCCTCCACCTCCTTTTAGACATGTCATTCCTCCTCCTCTTTTTTCTCCAGTCCGACGACATGCTGTTACTGTGATATGTGAGTTTAGGAGTGAGTGGTGCCTAAAAAGCCTACCGGCTCTCACACTTCTACAAAACAACAGTGATCCCAACCATACAGGTAAAAAAGACTATGGGCCTCATTACGACCCAGGCGGTAAGTTACCGCCTGGGCCGTGACTTTACCACCATGGCGTAAACTACGTTTACGCCATGGTGGTTGGCGGACTTACCGCCCCATTCCGACCTTGTCGGGGTGGTAAGTCCCCAATCCCCATTTACCCTTCCCCATTCCCATTTTTGCCCCATAGGGCATAATGGGAGTGGGGAAGGCGTTAATTACGCCACCGTAAATTACGGTGGCGTAATTAACTCCATGGTCCCTTAGCGCCATGGATTTTAACACCTGCTAAAAGCAGGTGTTAAATCCGCCATGGCGCTAAGGGACCTCGTACTCAGGCGGTAAGGGTCGGCGCTGTTTACGCTGCCGTAAACCCCTTACCGCCTGGGTCGTAATGAGGCCCATAGTTAGGAGTTAAACCTCCTTTGTGATAACTCAGGCTGAGGGAATTCCAGAATAGATGGCATGTACAATCAAGGTTCTACACAAATATACTTTAATTGAACACAACATCTGCAAGAAAACTTAATAGAAAAACACTATCCAAAACCCACCTCTGTGGAAAAGAAAAGAACATATGCAAGAATCGAAATGCAGCATATGGTTGGCTCGATGAGGCACAGGAGGAAGTGCAGACCGTTAAGGCCACAATGGTCGGTTCTATGGTAGGTTTGACAGCAACGATTCTGGTGATTGGATATGCCATTCGAGTCATGTCCTTCAATGAGGTGTCCAATGGTCATAATTCAATGTGCCACCAGGGATGGTTCGATAGAAAATGAAAATCGGCAGAAAAATTCCTGGCGGGTAGAGAAGGGGTTCAAATACAATCGATGAAATGTGAATCTTAGCTTTCCAGCTGAGGCAATAACACGTTCAGCTAGTGTGGTGCAGCAGCAAATAGGTTTGAACAGGCTTTTCACTGGTTTCAAGATCAGGTTAGTGCCAAAGACAGCTCTGGAGGGTCTGATGGTTTGATTTAGTCTATCTGGCTCAAAACACGGCTCATAGTGGTTCAATGGTAGGAAATGCAGGAGTCCTGGCTGGCTTTGGTGCTGGGAGTCCCTCTTAGGGTTCTCAGAGACAAGCAAGTATTGGGCTCCCAAAACATGGGAGGCTGATCACATTTCCAGGGGTCCTTCACTATGATGTAGTCCTTGGAAGCATTGTGACTTGCATAGATGCAGGTCTTGTTCCAGCATCAGCTTACCCCAATGTGCTCTGGGATGGGCAGAGAACAGAGCCCACCACTGTATTGGACACTTAGTTATCACCTAACTGGGAGGGGGCATTGGAAAGGCAACTGTCTCAACAGAGGTCTAACAAAAGTCTTCCTTAGGTGTTTTTCCCAAAGCAAATCTGGGAAGGAATGTGAAAGACCCCTTCTTTCAAAGACAAATGTCCCAGGTGATTGGATACAAGCAAGCCTGATGTATGGTTCCAATCCCTAGTCTAGGAAAAAGTGAACATTGCCTTCTAACATTATACCCAAAGTGATTTGTGTTAAAGAAAGTGGAGAGGACAGGCAGGGTAAATGTGGGAAACCAAGATGTTGGAACCTTCTTCCAGCTGGTCTGAGCTCCACCTGTCTACACTAACCTTGCCCCCTTTGCTGGTCAATAGCATCAAAGGCTCTTTTCGTATGCGTTCTCAAGGCAACTTCCTGTGGAGAGGCTGACTCAATGGAGATGATGTTACTGGCCCTCACAAAGGATCAAATAGATGCACGCCGCAGGCTACAGTCTTGCTGGGTTCAGCATATGTATCCTGGTTGGAGGAAATAAAGCACAACCCTTCCACAGCTGAGGTGGGCTCACAGGGTTGACACATGTGTGATATCAAATTGAGGTGGCTTGGATAATTATGAGAAATACAATCCACAATGCTCTAACTCAGGCATGACTTATATTTAAAATGTAAAATGCCACCAAGACAGTAATATCCATAATTATTGGTTTTTGGAATAGAGGTGCACACCTTAAATGCAGACTCTGCACTGCTCTGATTTTGCAGTCACTGCAGCTGTCAAGATGGCATCTCTGACCTGAACCTGTTCTGTGGCACAGAGAGCAGGGGCTGCAGATCAGGCTACTGATTGAGCTTGGCACATGTGTACATTTTCAGGGTAATTCATGGAATAAATGGCTGCCGAAAAGGGGAGCACAATCGTGAAAATCGCAGCGCACGGTTGCTAAAGCAGCACACGCAGCCGTTCATCGATTCATGGAATGCGCTGCCCTTTGCAAAACCTGGGATGTGCACCAAATCCATTGGTGGCGCACGCAGGTGCACACGTCACTAAATGGCGTGTGGGATGCGCACAGGGAGAACGCACACAAGAAAAGTGGGCAGAACACAGGGCGTAACGCGTGGAATGGGGAACAACGCGTGAAAATATGGGTGTTACGGGGGAAGTACAGGAGGTAAATGCTCGCAACGCCCAAACGCGTATTCCTGGAATCGAACAGGGGAAAGGCATGAGCCAAAAAAAACACGATAATCCGGAAAAATGTACGCCAGCAAGAAGCAGGCGTAAGTGGCCCCGCGCAGCATAAAAGTGCGAGCAAATAACAAACAAGCTCATATGCTACGATGAATATACCGTTCCTCACAGCAGTGGTTGTGTGATACCGCAGGAGGAGGAGGATAGCCAGGGCCCGCGTTTTGTTACCCAGGACCAGCCTTTTTGGGAGACCTGATGACCAGGTGTATTTGAGGTACAAGTTTCCACCACAAATAATCCTAGAACTGGTCAGGGAGTGGGAGGATGACCTCACATCACCCACCCTGTGCTCCCAAGCACTGAGCCCCTTGGAAAAGGTGCTCAATGTACTGCACTTCTTGGTTACTGGGCCATTTCAGCAGACAAGTGCCATAATCTGGGGTGTCTCACAGGCCACACAGTCACGCTGCCTACGCCAGGTGTTGGCCATCATGACTGCACGCCCCTCAGTCCGCAGGCACATATACATGCCTAGATCACCTGCAGAAAGGCAGGCTGTCGTCCAGAACTTTTACAGGGTGGCACACTTCCGCAAAGTGCTAGGTGCCATTGATTGCACCCATGTGGCTCTACGTCCTCCCAGGGCCACGGAGCACATCTATCGAAACCGCAAGCACTGGCTTTCCATCAACGTGCAGGTTGTATGTGATGCCAAGGGAATCATCACCTCAGTATATGCCAACTATCCAGGGTCCAGCCATGATAGTTTCATATTCAGAATGTCACCCCTAAACCGGGACCTGGAAGCTGGGCGGCATGACGACACATGGATAATTGATGAATATAAATGCCTCTGCTCATGCATGCATGTCAGAGACTGAGAAATTTGAAAAACCCACTAATGACAACCATTACCACCTCTCCAGGGGACAGTGCCTACCCTCTGAGCACCTACATGATGACGCCAATTCGGAACCCCATCACACCACCCGAGGTAAGATACAACACAGCCCATATTGCATCCCGGGGCATAGTGGAGCGCACATTCGGAGTGCTCAAGTCACGCTTACGCTCCCTTGACTGCTCTGGTGGGCAGCTGCTATATGCGCCCCCAGTAGTGTGCAGGATCATAGTGGCAGCATGTGTCCTGCACAACGTTGCAACCCGGCGGGGCGTGCTGGTGGACATGGTGGTGCCCCCACATCCCCAACCACATTCACGGCTGCTGCACATGGGAGATGAAAGGGCACGTGGTGAGGCAGCCCGTACCCAGCTTGTGGCAAATTACTTCACCTAAAATTCCACCCCTGCGGAGTGCACACAGGCCTGGCACATACCAGCTGACAATCAATGATGATGACAAAAGGGACAGTCAACTGTCACAACCATACCAGCCTGAGATTGTTCACCTGGAAGTGCTACATTCTGTGCATCCCTAGCTACACAAATGCTGTGTCAGAAAAAGCCACACATCCATGCAGCATGAAGGAGTACCCCCTTGCAATATACCACATCAAAATAGTGGCATGTCACCCAACCCCTCCCCATCTCAGACACCCAACACACCATGGCATGGCATGCAATGGGAAGTAACCAAATGAATGCACAACACATGACACAAGTGTCACAAAGTGCACTTTCCCAAATGGAAACAGGCCACAGACAATTTGCTCTCAGTAATGAATAAAAAAAACAACACACATGAACAAATAATTGCCAGCAAGACAAAACATCAGTACAGGATCAAACAGTGGCAACTTATGACAGTAAAAAATTAAAGTAGTGCAAGAGTCACAACCTGACTAAGGCAGCACATCAACCTCTTCCAACTGCAGAGTTTTGCTGGTAGGCAAATGTATCAGTGTACTGCATACAACATGAACTGCATCTGCAAAGGAGACAGGCTTGTTAAAACATGAAGACGATACATGTATATAAGGAAAAGGTCATGGATGTAGAACCATATATAAATCCACCATGCAGTGGAGAATTGAACAACAATCCCCACTAGGGATGTATACACAGTTTTGACTACAGACTGCCCACACAATGTATGGGATCCCAATGTCAGTGTGTAAGTTACTGTCACTTTGTCACACTCTTTGCAAGCCCATGGAAAGGGAAAGCAGGAGGGGTGTGTGTGTCAGGAACCCACATTTCTAACCCAAAGACAGGACAAGCCTGCATGTGCCCAGCTGGAATACATAGTGGATGCCTAAGGGAGCCACACAAAACAACAAAATATGTAACATAAAAAAATGTAAAAAAGAAAAAATCTAAAATGGCCATGTGTGGACCGGGGGAGAGGCCACCCAGGAGGGACGAGGTACAGGGTGCACCCCAACACCCACATGCGTGGATGTTGAGAAAAAAAACCCCTCCATGGGCTCATGGCCTGCACGGCTACGCTACAGTGGGAGAACTGCCGTCGCTGTCATCACCCTCTGGTGCTACGTCAGAAGGTGGGCGTGATATGGGAGGCAGACCACGCAAAGCCCTGGCATGCTCATCCATGGCAGCAAGCATGTGGGTGTGAAAGGTTTGGTTCTGCAGGATGATGGTACTGTGATACCCATGCAGCACATCAAGGGTAGTACGCATTCCTGCATGGCCTCACATGATGCCCGGATCTCCTGACGGGTTGCCTGGAGCTCAGCGGAGAGTGCGTGTGTCAGCTGCTCCAGCTGCAATTCTGACCATGTACTCCGGGACACCTCAAGTTCACACAGAGTATCACTGAGGGAGCTGTGTTCTAACCTCAGGGCTTCCCTGTGGGCCTGTGACTCTGCAGATATGACTGTGCGCAGAGTCTCCAGTCCAGCCCGTCGGTCCCTGTTGGATGCCAACATGTCCTCCATGGGTGAGTGGCAAATGGACTCTGTTGCCTGCTGCTGGAGCTCCACCTCCCTTTCAGGGGGGAGAATGGAAGTGGCCACCCTATCCACGGCCTGAGCCATCATTTCACACAATGCCCCCTGTTGTGCTGCTATGGTTTATATGGAGTTCTCCCACACAGTATTGCCTGGTGGCGCACGGCCACCACGTTGGCGGGCACCACACCTGTTTGGGGTAAGGTGATGTGCACCTTGCTGTGCTGGCACTGCCTGAGGCTGCTGGAGAGCATTCCTCCTTTGATCTGCTGGGCCAGGAACAGGAGCAAATATTGTGGAGTGTGACCCTGCTTCCGTAACCGCCACAGGTGGACTTTCCAACACTGAATGCCCATAGAGGGGTTTACCCCCAGTGCAGGTGGGTTGGACAGAACAGCATCCCTGCCAGAAACACTCACTTGCGATGGGGCATATGTCTCAATGTTTGATTCAGCACCTGATTCATAGAGGTCTCCGGAGGTGTACCCAGAGACACCCGTGGACAGTATGGTCTGCATGAGTAATGGGTTTTCACCCACCACCACCCCATGTCCTCCACTGGTGCCTGGTTGTGGCTGTGAGTACTCCTGGCTCTGCGCCATCTCCTCCTCTTCAACAGCATCAATTGCCTCATCACCTGCTAAAACATGAAAGAAAAGTAATGAAAACAGGCATGAGCACCATAGCACACACACATAGGCATGACGAGGCAGACATCCAGTACATAAATGACACATGTCACACATGACAATAACTCTGGCATGCATGCACTGTCAATGAGTTGGAAGGGGAGGCAAAAAGCAGGCACTGCGGACTCCAAGATGGAAAACAAACACATGTGCTGCATGCTGGATAGCACTGGCATCACACATTAGCCTGTGAGTAGCATGGACAATCCACATACATGACACATGCCAGCACACAGATGGCACGTACCATAGCCATGGCAGATTTGACAAGGACACCCAGATAGTAGCAAATCAGTACTGTCACCCATCCATGTGAGATGGACATCATGAAATAAAACATGCAAAATTGTGTGACAAAACACGCATGTGCAACACGCTGCAACAAAGCCAGTGTTCACTGATGCAGTGATGGCAGGCACATGGGTACATCAATGGTTGGTCACTTCGACATGACAGAAGACAATTGTCATGTTCAAAATTCAAACAAGGCCCCAAAATGATGTGCCATGTGAGGTGCACATTACTCAATCAGCCTGATCGGTGAAATCATTCCCATAATAAGGTAAGAAATGTGGGCCATTGTGGGGTGTAATCTATGACTGAAGTATGTCACATTTGGGCCAGTACGGCACAAAAATATGTGGTAAAAATGCTAATGATTTCATCAATCAGGCAGAATGAACAGGAAACAGTATGAACAATGTTGTGGCAAGATGACAGTTGAAGGGTAAGTGCAGTAATCAGGTTCAAATTGTCAACTGGGGTCACAAGGGATACTGTGAAACCCAAACCCAAGGCCGGGGAATGGTTTGGAGGGACCACATTGGTGACCCATAGCAGTCATGAGTACATAGACTCACCTGGCACCAACACATCACCCAAGCAACAAACACATGGATTGCACACACATGCATGGGCACTCACTGGACATTGCTTCAAGATCTGATAGGTCTCCCACGCCTTGGATCTGATCTTCTGTGATGAAGGTTCCAGCGATAGACTCATGTTCAGTGAGTTGTTCCTCCTCTGGTGGAGACCCACCGCCAGTCACCAGAGTAGAGGCATGATTGGAAGCCAGCTTGTTCTTTGCTCTGCGTTTCTGGTCATTCGACCGCTTAGAACAATAATCAGCTGTGGGCCTCACAAATCCAAGGGAACTAATGTGGTCTGCGATGGTCTGCCAGTCGTATTCTTGCACCCTGCAGTCACCACCATTTCGTGGCCATGGGCCGACACGTAGCCCACAAGTGCGTCTAGTTCTGCATCATTGAAACTAGGCTTCCTTGACGTGCCGGAGTGGGTAGCCGTGTCTGGGGTCCCAGCCTGTACCGCAAGAGCACCCTTCTTCCTCTTACGCCGCTCTGGTTGGTAGGGGCTGAAGCGCAGGTGGACTGGGCACTGGAAGTAGCCAAAGGCATGATCACCAAAGGTCTCACTGCAGGCATTGGCTGCTGGATGATGTTAGCAGGACCAACCTCGGTGTGATGGACTTGGACGAACACTGTCCCGTCTGGGAGACTCGGAGCTGGGGTGGATTGAGCTGCAGCTGCCCATGCAGCCTCCTCACCCTGGCTACTTGGGGCAGCAGATGACATTGCTGCCCCAGATCCACTTGGCCTGGTGACAGCAACTTTCACTGCCACACGTGGCTTTGACTGTGCCAGTTCAGTTGTCAATATGGGCCGGGTTAACAAGGCCTGAGCTGGGATGGTGTCAGCTATATCTCTCTGACCCGTTGGGGGGGGGCATAGGTGTCCCTGATTGGTCGTCTGGACACTGGCCTTTTGGGCCACCCTGCACATGCTGGCCATGTCCCCTACCGCGCACACCTCTTTGAGGTCAGCCACCTGTGCCTCCCTTACTGCTTGGTCGCCTCCCTACCATGGCATTGATGTTGTTGTGCGAATGGGAGGTGCAGTAAACAATTGTCCTGGGCAATTGGGGTGAAAGGGGTAGGGTACTAGATGGAATACGTACCGTATTACTCTAGCAAGGCTGTCTGTGACCCCTGGGGGAAGATGACGGGTCACGCAACGCTCAGGCACCCCAAAAACAAAATTTAATTTGCACGTGACCCCTGGTAGACCACGTGCATGGAATAAAGAACCCACACTACGCTGTGGCACCCAGAAACACAGAAATAAGCATACGCGTGGTACTCGCAGGCTACAATGACCTCTGAATGGGTACGCGGCACACAGGGTCAACCACAGTTGGAAAATACGTGCGTGACTCACCGTCTGCCTGGAAAAAGAACGTGAAAAAGACGCACACGTGCGCGACCCCCACCAAAAGAAGAATTGAACGCTGTCTGAGTATACAGGAAGTACGAACTGGAACCGTTGTGAAGTAATCGCGTGTGAACTGACAAGAAGTACAACAATCACCCGCTCGCTCTCCACAAAAAGCTCGTACAAGAAAATGGCGTCCTACGTGTACCTTTTAACACAGCCCATATGTGCAACGTCACTTATGCATGTATGCGCTAAGGGCCTTTCCTCCAATTACACGCAGTGACACCAGGACGTGCAGTTTTTGCACGTGTACATACATGCGCTAAGGGCCTTTCCTCCAACTACACGCAGTGACACCAGGATGTGCAGTTTTTGCACGTGTACGATCAACATGCACCCGTGTTGAGGGAAATGCCCTTGCGCATCACGTCACAGATGCACTTACGCGCTAAGGGCCTTTCCTCGAATTACACGCTGACGTGCAGTTTTTTCACGTGCCAAATCACTCTGTATCAAGCTGGCCACACAACAACACACGGAAGACCACGCTCCTGCCTAGAAGGCCATTTTCCTTCCCCCCAGAGGCCGAGCACGCTCCCAACTGCTATCTGCTGCTGCCTGCCTGCCTGCTGGCTATGTACCCTGCTGTTTGGTGCCTGCACGTCAGCCATCTGCAAGGGTCCAGTTGCTGTGACCACCCCTGCTGGAACAGAAGACTCCCGACTGGGATTCCATTGCTCCACAGCCCAGCCCCAGGACCCAGTTTCCCACCCACACCTGCCTCGGGGTTTGCCATGTCAGACACAACACCATCTGGCACCAGTGGCAACCCCCCAGCAGAGAGGCAGAGGGCTACCAGCTTCAGTGCCAATGAAGTTGGTATCCTACTGGAGCGAGTCCTGGGGCAGTATGATGCCCTCTTTGGAAATTTGCGCGCTGACAATAAAGGACGGAAGAGGATCTGGATGGACATTGTGGCTGCCATCAATGTGGAGGGGGTGGCAGTCCATGACATTCAACACGTCCGGATGCACTGGGAGGACTTCAGGTCCAGGACCCTCAACAATGCCCAGCGCCTCTTGAAGGCAGCGGATACTGAGGGGTGCCAGGTCCGCCTAACCAACAAGCAGATGAGGGTCCTGGAACGTATAGACTCAGCGCTCCACCTCCAGGTCCTTGAGAGGCAGACCCGTCCAGAGTCGAGTGGTAAGTGTACATGCGTACTGGTTGGACGCTGTGCATTATGCGTAGGCCCATTTATGGATGTGTATGTACAGAGATATGAGTCTGCGCATGTAAGTCCTGTCATGTGTCAGACACATCAATGGTGTATGTGTTGGAATGCATGCTGGGCGAATGCATGTGTGGATGCACACATGTTTAAATTTCTGTGTATGTACTGTGGCATGGTTGTGGTGTCACACATGGATGCTGGTTCCACCTGCATGTATCTGCACTATGTACATGTGCATGTGTGTGTATTTGACAAGTGTGCAACTGTGATACACCATGGATGCATGTGACACTGACATGTAGGAGGCTGATTGGCAGATGTGACATGGATGGCGATGATATCACTGGTGGAGAAGTACAGATGCATGCATGTCTGGTGGCGTGTGTGCATGTGTTCTGCACTCCCTGAGTTGCATGTGACGTCAGGCTAACCTTCGGCTGCTCATGCTGTTGTTTGTGTTTGGATAGTGGTGCCTGGTGCAACATTCCTGTTGATTTGCTCATGTGTGTGAGTTGAAATGATATGTGTGTTGGGGAGTGTGATGCCATGTGTGAAGTTTGACACTGCTACTCATGTGCAACTGTCATGTGTGTATCAGACCATTGTACAGTGCCCTGATGCCTGTGTTCTATCTCTCCCTGTCTGTAGTGTCAACTGATGAAGAGGGCGGAGACGGTGCTGTGGAGCAAAGCAGCAGGGATCGCACTGCCAGCCGGAGACGCAAGGCCCAGTTCCCCTCCCATGTTGTCATCTCGTCGGGGAGTGAGGAGTCTGGTGCCGCGTCCATGGCCGCAGCTGCCGAGGGTAGGTCCAAGAGGCAGAGGTCGGAGGCGGACTCCACGGCAGCAGAAGGGGCAGCTGAGACCCCACGGGGTCTGATGGAGGAAGATGGCACAGAGTCATCCAGGTTGGTGGGGGGTTTGGTTGAGGAGGAGGCAGTGGAAGGGACACACACAGGGTCTGGAGGGGGGATTCCACTGGTGCTAGTGGTGCAGTCCAGGGGCAGGGCCAGGAGGCAGCACAGGCTGCCACAGAGGTGCCTGTGTGTAATCCTGTCCCCGATCCTGTGACTGCATCATCCCGCACCAGCAGGGATGCCTTTGTCCAGACCCATTTTCAGGGAGGGGATGAGCACACAACAACTGGCCTTCCTCTCCCTGCAGACGTGGCAATAAGGGACTGTGTTGAGCCTGTCCTGGCTGGGATAGCATTGCGTCAACAGGGCATCCAAGATGACATGCAGGGTTTTCGTGATGACTCTGCATGTTATCTGGGATGCCTCTTTGACTGTGTCAACCTACTGGGACGGGTCACCAGTGCTGGATTCCTCCATGTGCTTGACCTTCTACCGACCCCCTCCTCAGCTGAAGCCCCTATGCGCCAGTCATCATCCGTGTCATCTTCCGGCCCAAGTATCACCTGGGTACCGTGTGGAGCTGCCTCTGACCCAGCGGCCAGGCTGGTGGAGGACACATCCCTGCCACAGTCGGGAGTCGGAGGTCCAACAGGGGTGACCACCCCAACAAATGGACCCCAGCAACAGGAGGACGTGCAGGCATCAAGAGGCAGGGCACATGCATGGCAGCAGCAGGCTCAAGGTGGGAGAGATGATGGCTCAGGGCCATCAACATCAAAGGGGCAGGCATCGGCCAGAGGGCAGGAGGAACCTGGATTGGGAGTGTCTTCTGTGTGGCAGCAGTTGGGCCAGCAAATAGATGCGGAGCGGCGGCGGGCGGAAGAGGCATGGCTCACTATGGTCAGGGCAGAGAACTCCATGCGCAGGACGCTGAGGCGGGCTGAGTGTCTCGAGGCAATTCGCAGGGAGTTGCAGGTGGACATGGCTTTATCCCTGCGAAACCTCTGGGCCATGGAGCAGGCCCGCCTCTGGGACGTAGACCGGGAGTTCGATGATGCCCTGGCCCAGGAAATCAACAAGTGAGCCGTAGGACTTGCCCGCTGCCATTGTATATAGTTAATTAGTGTTAGGTTTCCTTTCTGTTTTTCTTTCATTTGGGGCGCTTGGACAATGCCCCACCCTTTTGTATATAGTTGTTCATTAGGTAGGGTTTTTTGTAGGTTTCCCTTGAATAGTTGGGCTCATGGACCCTAGATTTGTACTTTGTATATAGTTGGAGACTGGATTTCACTTCATTATTTTATTTTTTTACCATGGATCAATGGATTTGGCTTATTTTTTACCTTTGGATTTGGTTTGAGGGACGGACACTTTGAACCCATGTTCATTCGGATTCATTTGGATTCTGCTTTCACACATTTTGTTTCTATTATTTTGGACATGCAGCATTGTGTTTATTATTTCAATTATTGTGTGATTTCATTTCAATCCCTTGCTTTTGTGTTTAATACATTTTTATGTCATACTTCAATGTGTGGTATTCTCTCATTGGTTTCATGCATGTCGCGATGTGGGTTTTCTCATTCACTTGCACCCATTGTGTGTGTGTGACTGACATGTCTTGATGTGCATACTTGCTGTTTGGGATGTATCATGTGATGGGGATTTCTATGTGGGGTGGATGTAATACTTGGCTTTGTGTTTGGACTGGGGAGGGATTTGGGTGGTCATAAGGGCCATGATTGTGGATCGTGATGACGGGTTGGGGGGCATGAGTCGGGGCCTGCTGGCAGATGCCTGTCACTGCTGGGTGGGTGGGGGTTCAGGGGGAAATGAGTCGGGGCCTGCTGGCAGGTGCCTGTCACTGCTGGGTGGGTGAGTGGGTGGGAGGACATGAGTCAGGGCCTGCTGGCAGGTGCCTGTCAATGCTGGGTGGGTGGGGGGTGCAGGGGGACATGAGTCGGGGCCTGTTGGCAGGTGCCTGTCACTGCTGGGTGGGTGAGTGGGTGGGGGGACATGAGTCGGGGCCTGCTGGCAGGTGCCTGTCACTGCTGGGTGGGTGAGTGGTTGGGGAGACATGAGTCGGGGCCTTCTGGCAGGTGCCTGTCACTGCTGGGTGGGTGGGAGTGCAGGGGGACATGAGTCGGGGCCTGCTGGCAGGTGCCCGTCAACGGTGGGTGGGTGGGGGGACATGTGTGAAGTCTCCCAGGTGCATGGTGCCATGCGGCCTGCCTGCGGGGCATGCCCTCGGGTGATGGGCTGCCTGCAGGGCATGGGGAGGGGGGCTGGGACGCACCAGGGAGGGACCACACTGCCAAATCGCATTTGTAACTCCCTGCGCACCCCTCAGAATACACGTACCCCCCTCGCGCTAGCGAAAACGTGTGTAAAACTTCCCACGCACCCCCGAAATACACATACCCCGCTCGCACAAGCCCTATCGTGTGTGATACTTCCCTCGCACCACCGAAATACATGTACCCTGCTCGCACAAGGCCTATCGCTTGTGATACTTCCTGCGCATCCCAGGAATACAAGTACCCCACTCGCACAAGGCCTATCGCGTGTAAAACCTCCCGTGTAGTCCTGAAACACATATACCCTGCTCGCACAAGCCCTATCGCATGTGATACTTCCTGCGCACCCCTGAAATACACGTACCCTGCTCGCGCAAGTCCTATCGCGTGTAATACTTCCTGTGGACCCCCAAAATACATGTACCCCGCTCGCACAAGCCCTATTGCGTGTAAAACATCCTGCACACCCCCAAAATACAAGTACCCCACTCGCACAAGGCCTATCGCGTGTGAAACTTCCTGCGCACCCCCAGAATACATGTACCCCGCTCACACAAGCCCTATTGTGTGTAAAACTTCCCGCGCACCCCTGTAATACACGTACCCCGCTCGTACAAGGCCTATTGCGTGTAAAACTTCCTGCGCACCCCCAAAATACACGTACCCCCCTCACACAAGCCCTATCGCGTGTGATACTTCCCGTGCACCCCCGAAATACACTGTACCGGTCCTGTGAACTGGTGCAGGGTTAGCGCGCCCTTTTGCGCTGCATTGGGGATTTCAATGCCTTTTCCTTGCGCAAGGGGCGTTCTTGGGGGCGTAACTGCCGCTGCGGGATGTTCTTTGCACCAGCACTCAAAATGGCTTTCAAATTCCATGAATACGCGATGCACCAGAATGCTGCTCGCGTGCGCTGCTTCTGAGCTGAAATCTATGAATTACCCCGTTTGTTTTTGGCATAAACTTTGTTGGGGCCTGCTGGCAGATGCCTGTCACTGCTGGGTGGGTGGGGGTGCAGGGGGACATGAGTTGGGGCCTGTTGGCAGGTGCCTGTCACTGCTGGGTGGGTGAGTGGGTGGGGGGACATGAGTCGGGACCTGCTGGCAGGTGCCTGTCACTGCTGGGTGGGTGAGGGTGCAGGGGGACATGAGTCGGGCCTGTTGGCAGGTGCCTGTCACTGCTGGGTGGGTTAGTGGTTGGGGAGACATGTGTCGGGGCCTGCTGTCAGGTGCCTGTCACTGCTGGGTGGGTGGGAGTCAGGGGGACATGAGTCGGGGCCTGCTGACAGGTGCCTGTCAACGGTGGGTGGGTGAAATACACGTACCCCGCTCGCACAAGCCCTATCGTGTGTGATACTTCCCGCGCACCACCGAAATACATGTACCCCGCTCGCATAAGGCCTATCGCTTGTGAAACTTCCCGCGCACCCCCAGAATACACGTAACCCACTCGCACAAGTCCTATCACGTGTTATACTTCCCGCGCACCCGCGAAATACATGTACCCCGCTCGCACAAGACCTATCACGTGTGATACTTCCTGCGCACCCCCAGAATACACGTACCCCACTCGCACAAGGCCCTGTGAACTGGTGCAGGGTTAGCGCGGCCTTTTGCACTGCATTGGGGATTTCAATGCCTTTTCCTTGCGCAAGGGGCGTTCTTGGGGGCGTAACTACCGCTGCGGGATGTTCTTTGCACCAGCACTCAAAATGGCATTCAAATTTCATGAATACGCGATGCACCAGAATGCTGTTTAGCGCACACGGCTGGCGCACGCTGGCGCACGCTCCCTCTCTGCGCTGCTCGCGTGCGCTGCCTCTGAGCTGAAATCTATGAATTACCCCATTTGTTTTTGGCATAAACTTTGTGTAGAGGAGTCTGTTCAGAAAACCTGCCTCTCTGAGAGAGAACTTCCTGCATTATTTTATATTTTAATAAAAATCAAAAAGCCAGGGCTTCTATTGCCTTGCCAGATGGCAATCCTTCACAGTTACTGTTTCATTTCCTAACATTGCATTGATGCTATATTCCCAGTTTTTGCACCTTTACGTTAATCAGGGTGTTACATTGTATCATTAGTTTATACATAAGATGATACCCAACCCATAAAAACTAGAGAGATTTACTTCCTTCACCTGTATTTCATTGAAACAACACCAAACCCATAGTGTATCACATGTGTCGCTTAAAGCGGGGTGTTATTTGTTGAGGAATCACATTCAATGGACTTGACATGCCATGTGCATCAGTATGGAACACTATGGAGTGGGAATAATTCAACACACAGTTCACAAGAGTCTACATGTACTAGCTTGATGTCCTGAAGAAGACTTGTCTTAAAATTAACTGCTCCTTCCAGCTGAATCTTTAGTGAACTTAAGTAGATGCATCAATACATATTTGTAGAAACTGGGACTCCCTCAGACCAAATTTCACAAATTCTGTTATTATTCTACAACATTTTTGGAGAAACTACATAGTGTAATTGATTGTTTATATATGTGTACATATATTAAATGTGTCATTATTTTTCTAACAACACATATGATGTTTTGAATGTTGACACATTTCTCATAGCCTGCTTTTTTGTGTGCATATTTAGGGTCTTTCCCTTATGTTCCCATCATCCACCTCCTGCCCTTCATCTGGCTTGTGCTCCACTTCCTACATCCCCCCTCACACAGCCCATTCACCTACTCATTTTCCTGTTCCTCCCCTACATTCATGTACACATGGGCCATCAACTGCCACTCACAAGACATTTACATAAACACATCCATTCAAATACAATACAGAATAAAACACATTGAAATTCCAATAAAAACAGTGACCCAGGAACACTAACAAAGGGAAAAAAAATATTCTCTATCAATATTTACATTCTAAAAACATAATCTTACAAATGTGTTAATGCACTAGACAACCATTTGGGATCCAACAGTTGTTTCATTTCATGCAATTACATTCGGATATAGGATAGCAAGGATCAGCCTACCTTGGGGGAACACTTCCCATAATAAATATAATAATGATGGGCGACATTGTATCGGGCCAGCTTCTCTTATTTTTTTTTATGTACCATTTCTAATGTTTACATAAACTGGACACAACAGTGCAAAGTGCAACAAAACTTCTCCAGATGCTTGATGTAGGGTACACAATTTTTCAATTAGATTGTCCATGCTGATTAGATTGCTCTCAAGCACAAGAAATTGAATCTTGCCCTGGTAATCAGGACACATTGGCCTGGGCTGGTAGCCCATAGCAAATATGTTTTTACTGTGCCAGTATTGATAATAACATGGCTCATGATGAAATGGCTCTTAGAGCTCCCTTGTTTCTATTTTCTCCTGAATGTGTTTGCCATTCTCTCTTGGGGTCCATGTAAATCTCTAAAGATTGCTTTTCTTTTTCTCCTTGTATTTCACCCTGGCACATAAGAATGACAGTGACACTAGGTACCCAGCCACTCTGAAGATACACTTTCACTGCACTCTCGATTCTAGAAATGGTGTGCCACTATTTTGCACTGCTACTCTGGCACATAACTTTTTTAGGTTTCAGGCTTTTTTTGTCCAAAGACAATAACACCCAATTTACCCCATCAATGAGAGGTGATAATCTCTTAATGCAATGTGTTCCTAACATGAATAGGGTCTCTTCAAGGGGTGTGACAACCACCTCCTGTCTCATTCTGTGCTTCCCTACCTTCATGTTAACTTCAATGGCACCTTCCACTGGTGTTTCTTTTCCATTGCAATTATTCATGGGCCTTCAATCTGTCTAAATTCAGCATGGTTTGTGGGGGTCTATCTTCATTTATGTTGTCCAGAACTTATTTTTGTTAGGCCTGCCTGGCTTCTTGTTAAGCAAAGGGGCATTTGAAATGACATGTTACCCCCCCTTTTTGCCCAACTCTTTTTCAATGTCTTTGTTTATTGTTCTGTCCTGAGAATTCATTTGGATTTTTGCCACTGATGTCCCCCCTTCTATATTTGGACTACCAGTGTTCCCACCCCATTCCTCTTTTGTTTTTTCCCATCATTTGGGCCCCTTTCACTTGCCTCCACTCTGCAGTACAAATTTTTTGTATTTTCATTAACATTGTGTGTCAGAACATCAGCTTCGTGTTTGTGATGCATACCTTTTTCTGGTACCCTACCTGTCAGCTCTGCCTCATAGAACATCTGTGGTTTGAAATGCTCCTCTGGGTCTATTTCATATGTTCCCTTTGCAATAATGTAATTTCTGTGAAGATATGATCACTGTTAGAATTGTCAGGCAATGACAGCCTTTCATTTGATTTTCTATTTTCATCTATCATTGCATTACTGTCATGATGCAAGACCCTTTTAAAGTGTCTTCTTACCCTCTACTCTTTGGGTTCTTTCTGTGTATTCCTCGTTTCCCCTTTCTCATCTTCATACACATGAATGGTTTGGTTCAACTCTAAATTAAACCGCACTCCCTTCTTGTGTGTGTTTTCATTTCCTATCTCATTATTTTTCACTTGTTTTCTTGGTTTTGAATCAGTTGGCAGTTTGGTTTGTTCATTCAATGGCAATTCATTACTGTTTGTGCCTTCATTGTGGGGCTGAGTAGTCATTTGTTGCTACTTTGTGACATTCTGCAATCTCACTTGGCTGCTGCTTCTGTACTACACACTGTTTTCTATATGCTGAGACAACATTTTTACATGTGCCTCTAAGTACTGGAATCTGTCCATATCCCTAAACTCATCCCTCTCTGCTCTAGGCAAGTACTGGTTAAATTCAAGTTGATCAGGACTGTTTTGGTTCCTTTCCAGAGACCCATTTCTGGTTGTTTTTCCCCTGAATTCCCAGGTCAGAGGAGGCATGGAATGTGATCGTCTTCTGTCCATGGGCAACCTGTGGAGAGGACTGACTATAAGGGCGCCGGCCATAGGTTGCATTATGTGTCTCTGTTACCTTTGCTGACTTCCATTGTCAATGAAACTATCTAGATACCTTGTCTTGCCTGATAACCATATACCATTGTGGCAGGGTCAAACCTACTCTGGACCCCCGATACCTGATATGGCCCATTATACATATGATTCTGGGTGTTATTAAGCCCTAGCATATCATAGCGGAATACCACCTTTGGCAAAGTAGCAAGATACCTAGGACTAGTGTATGAGCTTCTGTAGCTGGGATCTCTGAATTGAAACACAGCGACCTGGAATGGGGCTGCTTTCCCTTGCCTTCCCTTGCATGGCCACCCCCACTCCACCCACCTTTTAATGTGATGTGTCATTCTTTATTTTAGCAGTCTCCAAAGACATTTTACCAGACTTTATCTCTAATACTGTCGGGGTAGATTCTTTAGCTTTTTGCTTTGATTCTTTAATTCTTTATACCTACCCTCATTTTTATTCACTCTAATCTTCGGTCTTTAGTGTACACACATGCAAGGTGAGGGACAATTCTGTGTTGCAATCCATAAAAAAAGTGTTTTTGCATTCTGCTAAATGAATATCAAAGGCCACATCAAAATGTGAAAGGCTCTTTACAGGTTTTGCAAGAACTGGCATGATGAATCAGCTGCCTGAGCTGTCACTCTATAGGCTGCTATTTTTTGCATCTTGAATGGAGCGATATGGTAAGAATTGTTTTCTAATTTCTCTTTTAAAGTTACCCAATGGTGAATGTCCCTGTTCATTTAAGCTCTGTATGAAGCGAGCAGAATTGGAGTCCATAGTAAAGTGAAAACATCTGGACAACTGAGCCTTGGGGATATCCAATGTTTCAAAAAGCTCATTTGAGGTTTGAACAGTTTGATCACATTTTTTATATTCGTCATAATTTTTAGTGCATTGCACAGTGCATCATTTTGAACCGCCTTTCTCTGCTCTGGGTAAGCAGACTCGGTCGCGAGTGAAGCCAACTCTTGTCGAGGGAACAACAGCTGGCAGAGTTCCTAAATTGTGACTTGACCCAGCTTCAGTGAAAGTAATGCCCTGCTGCCTTCTGGGTCTATAAAACCACTCTGGGCTTTCCAAATTTGAAATCTAACACCTCATTTCCCTACACACTGCGAATGTAGCATAGCTCTTGTTTTTCATTGTAGAGTGCAGAGTTTTCTTTTTCTTAGTTTGGCCATTACCTCACTCATTTCTGTAATTTGCATTTTAAAATAATCAACTGTTTCCAGCCTTTTATCATTTTCATCCATCAATTTAAATACCCCATCCTCGAGAGCTTGCAATTCCCTAGAGGACTGACTATCAAACTTGCGGAGTGCCTACATTTCTGATATGGCAAGGTCTCTATCCTTTTGAATACCCTCCAAAATTGTTTTCAAATGTACGACCTCTCCTTCGCTCTCAGTCAGCTGTCTTTCTTTATGTGCCAGCTGTGCATTTATATCATCAATCTTGGCATGTCACTGTGCACAATGCTCGTATCAGTAACATGTCCTCACGTATGGCTGCCAAGTCACACCGTAGTTCTGCTATGAACTAAACGTCTTTTATTCTCAGCTTAACTAGCTTATGTAGATTAAACCATGTTTTTGAAACAAGGTGAATCAGACAGTTTCATTTGTCCTTTGCGATCATCTGAATGAAAGAGTCTTAAAAGACATATTTATAACACACTTCCCTCAGCAAACAGCTCCGTGGGACCTTTATTATCAATTTCAGAAATTATCCGCTCTCAACACCCAGCCCCGTATCAG
Source organism: Ambystoma mexicanum (assembly GCF_040938575.1). NCBI lineage: Eukaryota > Metazoa > Chordata > Amphibia > Caudata > Ambystomatidae > Ambystoma > Ambystoma mexicanum. Next base: position 19,795,398 of record NC_090924.1, on the reverse strand, counting down.
ATGACCAGGTTGCCAGTGCATAAAGCTTTGTCTCTGCATAGCTGCAGGGATCAGCAATCTCAACCTCTGTCATCTTTATAATGCACTAATGTTCGCACAATGCCACTCAAGCAATTGAAAACATAAATTCAAAATCACAACACACCGCCAGCAGAATCACTACCACTTGTACAATAGCAATTCAATAGCAGAGAAAGAGAAACAAATAGATGTTTAAGCGCACCCAGTATTACACAGTATGACCACACTACAAACAGCCATTTATTTTGTATTTATTTTTTGCATTTTTAAAGCGTTCACACAGCCCGGGGCATCGAGGCGCTGTTACAGGCATATGTCTCTTAGTTGCGTATTTATAACGCACTTAATATCCCGAGGTTTCTAAGCTCGAACCCGGGGATCAAACCTGTGTTGCTTCATGTCATCTTGTTTCTAAAGCAAGCATGTTGCCGCTGAGCTATCCTCCCGCCATGCCTAGTAATTGCACCTAGCCCCAAAATTTCCCTGTCATCTCCACCAATAATGTAATGTAGTAATTATGTATCTCTAGGTTTTTTTCACCATATAGAGGAGCTTGCAACAATGAGCAACAATTTGTCTCTGGTTGCCATTTGCTAAGACATGGGGAACTAACTCGGGGTTATGTTTCCTTACGGGACAGCCAGCTAGGGCAATACTAGACCTAGGGCAGTACTAGGTATTTTTGCAAACATGGGAAAAAGAAGTAACAAAACAACATTTAATTTCCCATTTTACAATGGAGGGAAAACACTCTATGTTTCTCACTCCACAACAGCCTTAGTTGCCATTTACCATTCGTGGACAGATGATACAGTGGGAAATATATTCACAGACAGCTCAGCGTGCATGAGAAACAAAAAGGCATTAAAAAGAAATGTGTTTGTGTCCCCTGTTTTTTTAATTTTAAAATGTATTTGCATTTTTAAAGCATTTTTAAAGCACTCACACAGCCCAGGGGCATCAACATTATATTTTTATCCCAATTTAATACCTCCTGAGCCAGATCACGACTTATCCTAATCAACTGTTTTATTCATTATAACCATTTTTGGACTCATACTCACCAAGACCAGCGAGAGCACTCTGAAACCAACCATCTTTCTCCCATTGCCAGCTACTTGTTGTGGCTGTGGACGCCTGCCCCTCCTTTCTCCACTGTCTCGAGCTCCCTACTCAGACTGCAGCTTGCAGCACCCAGCCCAGCTACCAAACTGCACTCTTCTCTTTTTGTTTTTTCTCTCCCCCTTCTGCTCACCCTCACTCTTCTTGTTCAACCCCTGGTACTCCTCCTTCTCTGTATTTTAAGCCCTCTTTTGCTTCCATCCCTCTACCTATATTTTCCTGCACAATCTATATAATTTTACCACCTACTTCCCTGCCTCCTGTCGTGAGGTCATCAATCAATCAAATACCTCTCCTTTTAGTCAACCTCTGATAATTTTCCAAACTCCTCCTGCTTCTTCATTGTGACCCCTGTACAGCCCTTTTCTCCAGGCCCAGGTGACATGTGAAACATTTTCATTTCAAATTCCTGCAGTTTACTGCTAAAACAAAGAGTTGTCTTTTGCATAGCACATTCTGCTGCGACATTGCTCTGAGCCTCACATGCAGTGCAGTGCAGAGCAACTTTTAACTTGTGCATGTATTTGTCTAATCCAACGTTGCGGTGCAAGTTCATGCACCCCCAGCATGCAACTTGGCTATGGCCTAAATCCCAGTCTGATCAATAATTAGTTTAGTTTTGTTAAGATCAGTGGTTAATGGATTAGTACTTAGTTGAGTTACTTGTTAGTAGCCCTACACTACACTACATTGTGCATTGTTAAACCCCAAATTACCCCTCACATCAGCACTAAGTCACACAGATAGTATAACATTATCTCCATTTGTGCATGTTGCACATTGCTCTTATTGGACTCGGAGACACTGTTAAAATGAGTGCATGGTTAAAGCTTGTGCACTAATCATCCTTACATACCCTTTAACCTGTAGCTTCAGTCACTAAGGATGGTTTCAGCTGGTCCTGTTTTCATACAATCTGAGTATTTTAAATGCATCTATTTGCCTTTACTTGTAACCATATAACGGTTGGTAAATAAAACACTCTATGTTCTCTACTCATTATATAAAGAATCCAATGCAATCATTGTGTACATCACCCTCATTCTGCAAATAAAGGAAGGACAAATAGCACCAAAGTGGGTTCCTGCCTACTATGTATAGCATCAAAAAAGCATTTGGAACACATAATAATGACACTCACACTCACAGTCAAATGTCTGTAACCATGCACAATAAATACTAATTTGGACTGCCCCAGTTCTCTGGTCAGGGGCGGTGTATTGGATCCCAATGCCTGAGCTTTTGATTCCTTTTGGGTCCTATAAACCAAACTAAAATATAGTCAAAGGGAGCAATCAGAGGTGATTGGCAAGGGTGATTTGGCACATCTCATCCACCTAGGTTGGTGCTGGGTATCAATGATATTTAAAATCTATTCCAGCCTCAACATAGATTTAATTTGCCTTGGCAAGAGACTATAATCGGTTACTGGCAAGCAACATGGACAGGTGGAACTGCTTGTCAAATTCATTTTGTACACTTTGCCAAGCAAAGTAAGAGGATCTTCATTGTTCTTCATCTGCCCAGGGTACACACATCTACTCACATTACTCGCTTACTACAGAAGGAAGGTCGTTTAGAAAATGTTATTGCAGCAATGTCACAACTTTTGAGGGACTTCTTTTTTACAGGAATATTAACAAGACAACTGTCCTTTATATTGTTTGAGCATGGTGAATCAGAAACAGTTACATTTTAGGGCCTTTCAATCCTCTAGTTTCAGGGGCTACAAATGATGATCTACATTGTATGTATCTCTGTGCTGCATAGGCTTATTTTGTTCTGTTTCTATTGATTTTCTTTTTTTTTAATTGTATTTGGAATGTTTCAGTTAGAACAAAACGTTTCACACCACATTGTCATAAAACTTACTAGTTAAAACAAAATACACATAGATTGCAACAATACAAATATTGACATAAAGCATAACATATACAAAAACCATGTACATCATCATCATCATCAGATTAATACTGAACAGTTCAGCTGACTTTCAACCCCCCCCCCCCCCGATCCCCCTGGACGTTAATACAATTTAGCGAGTTCCCCATCATTACACAGCCTATTGGCAACCACCTTCCAAACTTGTACAATTGCAGTAATCATACCTGTGCTAAAGCCAGACACACTTCTCAACCAGAGGTTCTCACTGCTCATTATGTGCATGTGGTCCACATGTTTGCAACAGTAAACATTGTATACCCTTAACATGATGTTAACAGAATATTGGTGCTGTTTCTCCAAGAGGGGGCAAAACTAGAGTGGGGGGCCCAAAATGTTTCAAGAGCTTATACATTTGGTGCCGTTTGATGGATCTGCATTCAAGTTTGCAAAAAGATTTTAGCCCAACTGTGAGTGTTTTTACAAAGTTTGAAGGGGGCAAAATTAGAGGGGGGTCTCAATATATTTACATGGCTTTGGTGCCGTTTGACTAATCTGCAGAAATGTTTGCAAAAAAGATTATAGACCCAACCTTGAATGTTTGTGCAAAGTGTATGAGAGTATAGAGCCGATGAGTGTATAGAGCGGATGAGTGTATAGAGCGGCTGAGTGTATATAGAGCGGATGAGTGTACAGAGGATGAGTGTACAGAGCAGATGACGGTATAGAATAGATGAGTGTAGAGATGAATATACGGAACAGGATATTGCTGTTGAATGCGTGAAAAGCACGAGTGCATAAAGCGGATGAGTGCGGGGAGCGGATGAGTGCGGAGAGTGGATGAGTGTAGAGAGCGAATGCGTGCGGGGAGCTGTTGAGTTCAGGGAGCGGGTGAGCGCGGGGAGCAGGCGATTGCGTAGGGTGGGAGATTTCGCAGAGCAGATGAAGGTGTAGTGCATGCAAGGGGATAAAGCGGACAAACGCCTAGAGCGGATGAGTTACACAGACCGGGTGAGTGCATAGAACCAATAAGCATGTAGAACGGATGAATGGGGAATGCATGCAGAGTACGGGAATGGGTGACGAGTGGAGCGCGATAGATGAGCTGAGCGGAAGAATGTGTAGAGTGGAGGACTACATAGAACAGACCAGTGGGTAGGGCCTGCAAATATATAGAACAAACAAGTGCATATGAGCGAATGAGTGCTTATGAAAAAAGGGGTGCGTAGAGGGACTGAGTGCGTAGAGGGGCTGAGTGAGTAGAGAGGCTGAGTATGTAGAGGGGGTGAGTGCATAGAGGGAGTGAGTGCATAGAGGGGGTGAGTGAGTAGAGGGGATGAGTGCGTAGAAGGGGTGAGTGCGTAGAGGGGGTGAGTGCATAAAACAGGTGAATGGGGTGAGTGCGTAGAGGGGGTGAGTGTGCGTAGAACAGGTGAATGCATGGTAGGTGTGAGGGCATAAAGCGGAGGAGTGCCTGGAATGAACGAGTGCCTGGAGCGAACAAGTGCCTAGAGTGAATTGACGTGGTGTGTAGAGTGGACGAGTACGTAGAACGAATGAGCACAGATTGCATCCAGTACCAACGAGTGTGTAGAATGGATGAGTACGTAGAGCTACTGAATGCGTAGACCATGAGGCAGTCAAGAGTGCATGCGTGGGGCAGACAAGAGCACATGCGTGGAGCAGACAAGAGCGCATGCGTGGAGCAGACAAGAGCGCATGTGTGGAGCAGACAAGAGCGCATGCCTGGGGCAGACTGGAGTACGCAGGGTAGACTGGAGCGCGCAGGACGGACTGGAGCATGCAGGGTGCGCTGGAATACATGAGTGCATGGAGCGGACCAGAGTGTGTGGAGCAGACTGGGGTGCACGGAGAGGCTAGATCACACAGAGCGAACTGGAGCGCATAGAATTGTGTGACATATATAGTATGGTTTGGAATGCAGAGAACGTTTGAAAGAGAAATAACCCATCATATCATACAATCATGCTTACTCTCTCTCCTTACACCACCGCTCATATAGAACACAGAGATACTATGACACCATTCGGTATAACTGTTCTCATACCAACATCCGCCGCACACTCCACATCATCCTAAGTAAACACTGCTGGTTACTCACCCCCCAGCCAGGCGTTTTCCTCAGGCCTAACGCAGCCACATCCTCTGTAGATAAATCCTGCCAGAATGAAAACATACTCCTGATCTCTCAATCACCACACCTACTGCTAAGAAGCAGCTATTACACGAATACCCACAAGCTGCACACATACCCGGTGCTCACACGCACCTTTTGTCTCTCTCTACTCTCACTACTGATCTGAACTTCGGTTCCCAATGGCGTTCAACCTACCAGCGCCTTCAGACCATATAAATGTATATAAGGCGCTATATAAATGCAAAATAACAATAACAATAACAATTAAGTCATGTCTAATAGTCTCAACTTCATTCTGATCTATGGACAGCCTACAAATACGAACATTTCTTGGAATTCCGATCAAGGCACCCCTATTGGCCATGACATCCAGTTTATTGAATCTCAATTGCATGAACAGCTTTCTAACCTGAGGGCAGAGAATTTGACATATGTCAGGTTGTGTTTTTTATATGAGAACATCATCTTAGAGACGGTGGCAACAGATCTCCTGCTGAGGATCTTCTCATGGCTGTACGCCCAATACCATTTCTGTACACAGTCACAAAAGAGTTTTATCAAGAAACTCATGTCATATTACCAAATCGAGGTTCACTCAATCAGCTGAAAAACATTTAGTTAGCTTTTTATGCACCAATAGCAGCATACTTATCTGATATTATATGATATGGCATTTATAATGCGCCTATACACAAGTGTTTCAAGGCGCAAGGCGGCAAGCGAGGGGGAAGAGAGAGAAGACAGACAACGATCCTACTAGGCCAAGTGTCATTCAGATCGCACTAGTGCATGGGAACGGGGAGGGAGAAGTACAGTACATGGGATAAAGAATAATAAACATTAAGTAATGTACAGCCAGCTGGTGCCAAGTGCAAGGGTAAGTGCAGACATCAGGTGTCAAGTGCAGGTGGTGGAATGTAGGGATACAGAAACAGTCCCTAAAAAAGGGGGTTGCCAGGAAGGCAGTGCAGGTGTGCGACTGGCGGGGGGAGGGGACCTGTGCCCGAGATCAGGGGTTGGCCAGGTAACCAGTGCAGTTTCAGTATCGGCCATGAAGTCAGCAGGGGAGAGGAGGACAAAAAGCAGAAGCAAAGAGAAAGGTTTTGAGGTGCTTCCGGAACCAGAGATGATTCTCCTCAAGTTTCAGGGAGGCAGGGAGGCTGTTCCAGAGGGAGGCCCCAGCTGAGGAAAGAGATCTACCACCAACTTGTTGCTTGGAGAAGTGACTGACCCTAAGGGAGTTGGAGGCGGATGAGCGAAGAGCTCGAGAAGAAAGATATTTTGGAAGAGAGAGCTGAGGGTATTGAGGCCCCAGACCCCAGAAGGCCTTGTGCACAATGCAGAGGGTTTTGAATTTAATCCTTAAAACCACTGGGTGCCAGTGCAGAGATTTCAGTCCTGGATAGATACGATCCCTGGGCTTGAGGCCAAGGACAAGTCTTGCAATCCTGTTCCGGATAAGTTGCAGAGGACACAGAGTAGAAGCAGACAGATTTAGAAAGAGGCTGTTGCAATAGTCCAGCCTAGAGAGAACCAGAGCTCTGGAGACAGTGAGCTTCTGGGGGAAGGAGAGGAAAGGAAGAATACCTCTGAGGAGGTGCAGCTAGCAGTGTGACTTCTTAGAGATGTCAGAGATGTGAGGAGAGTGTGGAGTCGAAGATGAAACTGAGGTTTTTAGCCGCACAGGTGGGCGCAGGAGGAGGGCGAGGGGAGGGCAGGCAGAGAGTGACAGGAAAAGAGGGAGCAGGTGTTCCAATGAGGAGAATCTTGGTCTTGCTGGCATTAAGGCAGAGATCATTGGTGGCACACCACTCCTGGATGGCGGACAGGCAGTCAGAGATGAGAGAGGGAGAAGAGGTGGCTGAGGGTAGCCTGAAAATGAGCTGAGTGTCGTCCGCATAGCACTGGAAGTTGGGGCAGAGCGCAGCAATGCGGTGGGCAAGAAGTGACAAATATAGGGTATACAGCCAGGGAGAGAGGTTAAACCCCCAGGGAACACCACAGGTAGAGCTGTAATAAAGCGATCTTCACAATATTTAGTTAAGTGCCCACGTCTGCACACATGATTTTTATGAAAAGCTTTCCCTGATTAATCTTGATCATAGTGAAGATGCAAATCAGGCCCAGCTCTAATCTCACCACTTCTTTGGCCCCAAACTTTTCTCAATACCATCCCCTCCAATCTATTAGCCCAGTCAGTAACATCAATGTATGAGGTCTCGAGAGCATAGAGATTTCACGAGACCAGCTTCTGTCTAAAATCCTGATAACACTGATTAAACTGTACCCCACGGTACATATAGTAAAATGCTTGATTTTGGCCATTATGGCCAAAGCATTAGCTCTTTTCCTGCTCAGCATAAGATCCTACACCTTTCTGGATGAGATCTCAAATCCCTGATTACAATAATTATGCACTCTTCCTATAACTGCTTCACTACAAATAATACCAGAACTCCCAGTTCTACACCTCCCAAAGACCATATACTGGGTCTTTTTCATGTTTACCTTGAATGTGTTATTTTCTCCAAATGGCAGGATGCTCCTGGGCACACCGACTGATTTCCATAATGGTATGATGAATGATTACGTCATCAGTGTACCCAAGCCAACCAAGCCCATTAAACCCAAGCTTTGGGGGAGCATTGTTAATCTCCTCCAAAGATATACCCATATTTGAGGCATACAGATTGAACAGGACGGGGCGAGAACAGACCCTTGTCTCACCCCCCCTCCTGATGAGGACAGAGCAGAGAGAGAATCAAGCCTTTTAATCTTACACACGCCTGATTATTGTGATAGAGCAAATGATGGGCAAATAGCAGATTTGCCGGCATACCAAGATGTTGTAGCTTCCTTCACAATTTAACTTAATCCACAGCTGCTGTGAAGTCTACATACAGTGCATATAATTGTAAATTATCCCTTTGCTTGTACTCTTGAATTAGGGTAATAACCAAAAAGATATTCATATTGGTCAAGAGATTTCATCTGAATCCTGTTTGAAAACAGCTCAAAACAGAGCTTGCTCCTACCCATCTGTTTATTTCTTTCAGCAAGCGTGTTGCAAAGATTTGACTAGAATTATCTGTCAGCTTTCAGGGTCCTCTCTCTTCCCCTCTTTCAGACTGGGACAAGTTGAGACATACACTACATGTCCAGGATTTCCCCACTCTCAACTATCTTCCTAAACAATACCATCAGAATCTCAGTCCAGACAAAGGGGATTCACCTTCAAAACTAAGTTGCAAAGCCCATGTGGGCATGGTGCCCACAACTGTTTAATGCTTTTGATTATATCAACCAATTCACATTCAGCACATTTCAGACTGATATCCATTTGGGACAGATGAAATTGCTCGACAGCATCACATTTCTTTTGTAAATAATTATACCAATTATCACTAATACCACAGACCAACTCAGGAGAGGCATTTTGTCTATTCTTATTGAAAGCTGCCAGAATGTTTAGTGTTTCCTGATTTCAACATCATGTACATAGAATGCCAGGCAGTGTTATGCAATGAAGCCTTATATGTTTTTACCCAGTTTCTGAATCTATTTTTTGAAAACCTACTATTCGCTTTCATAATCTCATCCACCTGACAAGAAAGTCTAATAGTAATCAATTCTTGCCACAGCTTCTTCTTCTCGCAGCTAATTTCTTTATCAAAAACATGTTCTTGATGCCCCCTTCCTTGAGAAACCTACTACTTCCATTATGTAGAAACCTAAATGTAGACCATTCTCTCCTCTCCTCCCACTTGAGTCCCCTTATCCCCCTGACAACCCCCCCACCGAAAGTCCCACCAACCTCCTTCGCTCACATCTGCCGATGAAACAAGTGTCTGCGGCTGCCTTCGCTTCCAACTTCAACCCCGCTCACTCCCCCACATCTGACTCTGCCATCAGCAACCTCCACCTATCCATTGCCATTTTTGCCCCAGTCATAAGGATCCACCTGAAACCTGTCTCTAAGCGTAACACCTGGTACGACACCAAACCTGCGGTTCAGAAACGTAAGTGCAAGGCAGCAGAATGAAAGTGGCAAACCTCAGGCTCATTCTCTGACAAATGGGGCTGCCGCTTGATCCAAAGGAAATACAGACACTCCATCCGTGCCAAGAAAAAAGCCTACAGTCAGGCATTGGTTTCCGGTGCATCCAACCACACGGCTGAACTTTCCAAGATCTGCAGGGAACTTGTGAACCCCTCCTCTGTCTCTTCCTCCCCTGCTCCCTCCCAGTCCCTCTGCAATGCACTGGTCTCACACTTCACCTCCCAAACCCAGGACATCCTTTGCACACTTGCTACTCTCCCTCACAACCCATCCCATGCCCACTACCCACCAACCCCCCTACCTCCTCCGTCCTCCTTCTCCTCCTTCACCCCTGTCACACCTGAAGAAGTTACCAGAGTTGTCCGCTCGATGAACGTCTCTTTTAAGCAGGTTTTCCCATGCTCATCCAGGACCATCAAGGGTAACATTGGCGAGTGCTCTATTCAAAAAGTTCACAACTGTGAGTAAGGTACCAGGGAGGGCACAGCGTAAGGGATGGTTTGATGAGGGTTGCAGTGGTACGAAGAGATCATTGTTGAAGATTATGAAAGCACCGGCTTCTAGCAGGAGGGAGATTGCACATGCCAGAGCTCAATATCGGACACAGATTCAGAGAAGGAAACGGGCAATTGTTGGGGCAGCATGGGAGGACTTTCTGAATGCGGCCAAATGTAAGGACCAGAGGGCCTTTTGGGAGTTTGTGAAGAGGGGTCCCTGTGGTTCTATGTCTGAAGGGGCGAGTGGTTTAAATGTAGAGGAAGTAGCTTAGCTGGAACACTTTGGGAGTCTGTTTAGGGGAGGAAACACAGGAGAAAGTTCTGGTTTGAGTACCTTCTGCCTAAAGTTTGGGCTGGAGGAAGTGCGTAGAGCCATCAGCCAGCAGGCGCACAATCGTGCTTGCGGTCCTGATGTGATTCCCTCTGACATGTTTAAGGACTCTCTGAATCTGTGGGCACCACTTCTAAAGGTGGTGTTTAATGCATGCATGTAAACGGGAAGATACCCCTTGTCCTGGAAAAAAACGTATTATTTTTCCTATTTTTAAAAAGGGGGACCATGCTAGCCCACCTTCCTATAGGCCAATCTCACTCTCGAACACTTCTTTCAAGATTCCTGGGAGAGTGTTATTGGGCCATATAGAAAGTTGGCTCGCAGAGGAGTTGGTTTTGAGCAACATACAGTTTTTGGTTTTCACCCCGGGGTAGGGACAATGAAACAGAGCCTTAACCTATATCTCCCGGCGGCTAATTCAGTCTTCTGCAGGGGTGAGGGGGTGTACCTGGTGTTTATGGACTTGAGCACGGCATTTGATAAGGTAGATAGGAGGAAACTCTGGGCTCTGCTCAGGTCCATGGGTTGCCCAGGGGAAATCTTGAAGATTTTGGTGGAACTACACAGAAACAACAAAGCATGTGTACGCAGTGGCCCGGGTGGCCATTGCACGGCCTGTTTTTCAGTTGGGTGCAGTGTTCAGCAGGGCTGCGTGTTGGCTCCAATTTATTTTTGTTTATACATCAATGGGCTCCCGAAGGATTTGCTGAACACCTTGGCTGATCTATTGGTTTTGGGGGGCCGGGCTTATCCTTTGCTGGCCTATGCAGATGACACTGTATTGCTAGCCAGGACCCCAAGGGCACTCCAGATTCTCATTGATGCATATGCAGCATTCATGAGAAATCTGGGGCTCAAGATCAATACGAAGAAATCAGCTGTAATAGAATGTGTGGGAAGAAAACGGCCAGCAAACATGTGACCAATGCTCTGTGTTGAAGAAGTAATCCAAAGGGTGAAGGTGTTTGACTATTTGGGGATTCGGTTCTCAGAAACACTAACAGGGAAGATGCATCTAATCAGGTAATCAGCCAAATTAACACAGCAATTAGGGGTAATGTTTTGCTTCATGTCACGTTGTGAGGGTCAATCTGTGGATGATGTTGCTAAGATCTATGTAGCTCAATCAAACGCTGTGACGCTGTACGGTGCACAATTATGGGGCCTGCAGAGGGCTGATGAAATACAGATCAAGGAGAACCAGTTCCTCAAGAGATTATTGGGGTTTCTGAGTTGTTCCCCGTGTCTATCCATTCACAAGGAACTTGGCTTGGAATTTTGGGAGGATCAGTGGGCTTTGGCCCCGATAATTTTCTGGGTTCGGCTATGCGTGAATGAATGTGCCTCCCGCCTCCCTCTGCCATACTATAATAAGGTCAGTAATGGCCAGGTTGGGTTGGAGGAAAATCCTGTGGCTTAACTATATTGATAAAGCCTTCGAAGAAGCACATCTAACCACCTTGTCACCACCAGTGCCCCCACTGACTAAAATAGTTACAAACATGCTCTAGGAAGCGTTTGCTGTGAAAAGATTATCTGGCTAGTATGAGAGGAACTGTGATACAGTGCTGCATGCTGTGATTATCCGGCCGAATGAGATTCAACCGTACCGAATTTGGGGTACTAGCAAAAAAGACTGTTGCCTAAACAAAAGGGCATGGTTTGATTGTCTTGTCTTGAGGGATAATACAGTGCACTGGAAGGGCTACCCGGATTCGGCTGAGTGCCCAGTGTATCGGTACAAAAAGGAAGATTTTACTCATTTGCTATTGTTTTGCACAGGGTACGAAGGGATCCAAAGAGCTACGTTATTACCAGTGTTGAGGGAGGTTAACATTTGTCAACATAGAGCTGTCATTCTGTTTCTTTTGAGTGCCGTCTCTGTTCAGGTTGCTTGGGCCTTACTGTCCTTCTTCAAAATAGCAATGTATTTTAGAAAGGGAATATTGAGGCTACAAGGTGAACAATGCTGTGAGTTTTATTTTGGATTGTAATTGGAATTAGAGTTATATGCTGTAGACTGTGTAGCAACGAATCGGTGAATTAGATTTTATGTGGATTGTTTTATCACAGTGTATATGATATGCATCATGTGGGTTTCGGTGATGTGTGTAAATTTATGGGACTGGCTTTTTTACCAACTATCAAGTGTGATCATTGTTGTGTATGTTTTATGTGTGTTTTATGGATTTTTGTATCTGAAATAAAAAATGTTGACTGACTGGATCACATTGGCTCTCTTGCCCCAGTTCTTGCTGATTTCTACAATCACTCATTCCTAACAGGATCTTTCCCCTCTTCCCTTAAGCACTCCCTTGTGCACCCAATTCTGAAAAAACCTTCATCAGACCCAACCTGAACTGCCAGTTACCACCCTAGTTCCATCACACCCCTCCTGGGGAAACAGCTGGAGAAGGTTTTTTTGCCCCAACTTAACTCACACCCTGAACTTGTTGGTGGTCTCCAAGACCATCAATCTGGATTTTGAGCATCCAGAGGCACAGAAACTGTTCTTCTGAACACCCATGAAGAACTGCTTGCATCCCTGGACTCCAACTACCCAGCTGTCCTTATCCTCCTTAATATCTCATCTGCCTTTGACAAAGTTAACCATTCCATCCTCAAACAAAGGCTCCATGATACCCTTGGTATCTCAGCACAGGCATTGGACTGGCTGACATCCTTCCTTACAGACCACTCTTCCCAAGTCATCCTGTGTGCCTTTTCCTCTCCTACTTCCCTCTCCAACTGTGGTTTCCCCCAGGGTTCTATCCTTGTCATGACCCCTCAGGGCACAACATGTAACCACAGGCATGGTAAGGGGGGGGGGGCTGGACTTCCCTGGTTGTTGGCTGGGGCAGGCTCCTCTTGGCTGATGAATCATTTGACCACCACCAAGATGGCTGCCAGACACAACCCAGGAACCAACAGGGCTCCCAGACATCCCCATTGATTGAAGAGGCTGAGCGGTCTAGATGCAGATGGTGCAGCCTGGGCCTATAAAATCACCACGCCCTGAGCTACACCCTGTGCTTCTGGTTGATTCTGCAGCTACTGCCACAGCTTAACACTTACGCTCCTCTGGTCCCGAGCTCTTACCAGACCTCCGATACTGCCTAAGCAGCCACACCACTCCCCCGAGTTCTGCCGGCAAATATCCTGCAAAAGAACAACTTGGTGAGGCTGCACAGCACAAGGGACGTTGCGCTTCACAACCACCTCACTTACCTGATAAACTCCGCTCTCCGGACTATGTCCCTCATCCCTCGGTGGCAGTCGGCATATCAGCAAGAGCAAATAAGTCAACCTGCAAGCAAGGGACACCGTAATAACATTAGAAGCAGCATGTATCAGACAACAGATAGACATCAAAGGAACGCACGTAACAGACAACAAATAGACATCAAAGGGACATGAAAGCAGCACTTCATGGTGAATAAGAAGAGACAGAGTGATAGAAGAAATTAGCGCTGCACTGAATACATTTACAAGAGATTATTACAAGAGACTAGAGCCTTTACAGAGCCAGAGAAGAGGAGTGTAGAGACTTTAAAGAGCAAAAGTAGAAGAGAGACTAGAGACTTTAGAGAGCAAATAAAGAAGTGGGACAATGAAGGCATCCTACCACAGCACCACACGAGTCGCAGCAGGTCTGGGCCGCTCATCTCCAGTGAAGGAACTGGTCTGGTGTATCATCCTGCACACTTGGGTGCAATCAACAAACGAAGAGGTGATCCAGTCTGCCAGCACAATCTTGTCCCTAGATTCCACTTTGTAGCCACACCTCTGCCCTGCAACACCAGCACTGAGACCTATCAAACGCTGGGGAATCTCATCCAACCACTCCTCACCGCACTGCGCATGGGGTCATTTTTGCCTACTGTGTAGCTGTGAGGGAAGGAGTGGTTTGGAGCAAGCACTCAACATCAGAAGGCTGGATGCTCCTGCAGGGCATCAGATAAGCATTACAATCCTCTCCCCCTGGCTGTTTAACATCTACCTTGCTCTGCTTGCAGGCCCCATCTCTTCCTTCTCTTCCAACTTCCAGTGTTATGCAGACAACACTCAGCTCTTTTCCAAACTCCCTGTCCACCCTCTTACACCCTCCATCATCCCTGACTGCCTATTTGCGATACAGTCCTGGTGCACCGCTAATGATCTCTGGCTCAACACCTGCAAAACTGAGATCCTTCCATTGGTATCCTTGCTCCCTCCTTCTTCCCCTCACTCTGGCCTTCCTCTTTTGGCTCTCCCCCTGCACCCTCTTCTGATGCTAGAAACCTTGGAGTCATCTTCGACCCCTCCCTCTCCTTCCTCCCCCATGCCAAGAAGTCCCACTTTCAGCTCTTCCTTCTGAAAGGAATTCTCCTTTTTCTCACTTTTCCCCAGAGACTCAATGTGATCCAAGCATTGGTTCTGTCTAGTCTTTACTATTGCAACAGCCTCCTCCTGAATCTACCGTCTTCAACTCTGCGATCCCTCCAGTTAATCCAGAATAGGGAACTTATCCTTGGCCTTAAGCCCAGGGACTGCATCTCTCCTGCACTGAAATGTCTTCACTGGCTCCCGGTTGCTGCACAGATTAAATTCAAATCCCTCTGCATCATCCACAAGGCTGTCTGGGCCCAGGGAAACACACTATCTTCAACTTCATCTTACTAATTACTCCCCCTCTAAACCATTATGCTCCTCTGGCTCTAACTCTCTGTGTGCAAAGTGTTTTGCTAAACAGAGTGCACATGGTTGTTTGTTTTCCTCAGCTGGCTCCATTCTACGAAACAGCGATCACCCCCTGCACGTTGAGTAGGATCTTCTTAAATTCCAGAAGCTCCTTAAAACTCTCCTCTTTACCTCCTCCTTCCCTTCTTCTTTCCCCAGCTAATTCCACAGTTGCAGTGATTGGTCTCCTGGGCCCTTATGCATCCTCTGGCCCTGACCTGCCTCACCCAATCGGCCCAGCTCCTGCCTTCTGCACTTGCACTTACACCCTCCGCCCTGGTGGCTCACACTTACACCTCTAGTGGATCCAGGCCGTGTAGCACTCAACATTCTTAGCACTTCATCTGTGGCTCACACTTGAGCTCAAGACTCCACAACACTGACCCCCCGCTTTCTCCCTTGCTGTACTTGCATGTTCGGAATTCTCACAAGGCCTTGTAGATTTGTCCTGTTTTCCTCTTGCCCCCACTGCTCTTAATTATTGTGTTATTAATGTATTTTATTGTATTTCCCACTCCTGCTACCTCCCTTGCCCTTTGGGAGCTTTGAAACAGTATTTGTATAAGCACCAAAAAAGCAAACAATAAAATAAATAAGTACAATAAAATAAAGGTAATCAAGTTTATCCAATCAGCTAACACATTGGGGGTGTCCAGCATTCTGTAATAGTCATTCGCTGTTATCCTAAAGTTATTAATCAACTCCAAATTCTTATCTGACCATCCCAGTATATTCCCCCAAGCATTAACGGCCACAGTGCCCACTTTATCATGCATGCTCAGGGAGCCACATGCCATATTGATCTTGACTGTTAGGATTGCGTGGTCATGAAACCATCATATATGATCTCCCCCAGCAACGATGTTTCTTGGAGCATGATGACATCAGCCGTAAGCAACACACACAGAGAACCCCGAACAAATGGGAGTTCACACTTGTATTCCATGTTTTAAACTGCAAGGAAAATCAAGCATTGGCCTCTCCAAGGGGCATAAGAGAAAGGAACCATTCCCAGTGTGCTTTGGGAGATAATTATTTCTTTCTGTGGAAATGCTTGCCGGGGTGAAGCCCCAGCAGTCTCCAAAAACTGTTCTTAAACTAGGACTCTGCCGAGTCTCCCTCTGTGACCAAGCACACACCTTATTCTGAGCAGTACTTTCCTGCAACTGGGGCCATGAATCGCAGTGGTGTATGGTTGAGAGCGTCTGGTAGGGGCTGCTTTCTATTTTGGAAATAACTTAAGGATAAGAAAACATCTGCTGAGTTTACAGTGTAGGGGTACTCACTCTGAACGCTCAGCACAGCAAGATCTGCTCCCTACTCCTGCACTCCTGCCCAATGAGGACCTGCAATGACCCACAACATCTCCACCAGAAACAGCTCCAGCTTCTTAATCTCCTGTGGCTAGGTAGACTTTCTCACTGACACCTCATACCTCAATGCTCGGTAGGCTTCCCTACCCTGAGACCCTGTTTACTTTCCCATGTTTTTTCAGATTGGGCCACTCTGGATCAAAATAAAATGATTAACAGACCAGTTTCGGAAAAAAGGCCTTTTTATTCATAGGGTCCACAAAGTATCAGTAAAAAAAGAGAGAACTATGAGTATTAAGAGTGGGAAAACCACAATCGCCTTTGAATCATAAACTCATATAATATAACATGGGTGTGTGTCCCTGTAAAGAACACTTTGCTAGGATAATCTTCAATTTGGACAGTTCCTCCGTTTGAAGAGAAACAGTAGCACCAAAGAGTCATGTGAAAATGAAGTTCATGGTTTGAGTCAAAAACTGACAGTGAGGAGTTACTCAAAAGAACTGATCAACTCAGCAGCAAATAGAGCCTAAGATAATCATGTTATCTCAGAAGTGTTTGTATCCCTGATGCTTGTGTTTAAATGTTAATATAGAAATATTTAAAAATGAAAAAATCAAGGACACAAAGTGAAGGAGACTAGGATGGAATGTGCCACCACTTTCTCTAATCTTAGCTTGAAAATGTAAAACATTATAAACAAACATTGGAATATCTTTCACAAAAAAGGTGAAGAAATGAAGAGGCCTGTCGTTGCCTTTAAAAAGAGCAAATCTGTCAGAAATATTGTGAGCAGAAATAGGATGAGCATTGAAATACAAACACCTATGAGTCTGGCTGAGAGTTGGGGCTGTGCACCAATTACCAGACACCAGGCCTGTGGAATGCATGGGGTTGTAAGGGAGGAAGAGTCTGTATGCCCGCCCAATACATTCCGCATGAAATAAGTCTATTTGCTCATCCCATCGTGGGGGGACGTCCCCCTTATCTTTCACTGACGACAGTGGGAAGGAGCCATGGGGGCGATAGACCAAGACTCCATTTTGTGCCACATCAGACTCCAATTTGGTATTAGGCCACACAATGATCTCTAAAAGGCCACCTCTCCCCTCACCCAGTGCCGCTCACAGCCAGCTCCAACAGCTGCCACCACCTCCTCCCCTGTCTGCGCCATGCCAGTCCAGTTCTCACGAAAGCCGAGGCACAAATTTTTGCAAATAAGAAACTGTATTCTTTCTCTTTCTCTGAGCTCACTGCCCTGTGTGTGACCGTGCAGATCTTGACTTGTGTATTCATCCCTCTCCACAAACCTGCTGCTGCTCCTTGGCCCCCACCTTTGGCAATTACTGCCTGCACTGTAAGAGGATTCAATTCAACACTACAGCTAAGTCAATGCCTAGTCTGGGATGCTGAGGGAAACCCTTATTGATATATTTTTCTGTCCAGTTCGTTTACTCTGGATGACAACCCTTATATAACACCCCTCTCTTAGAATCCCCCTGACCCCACTGAGCCAAGAAGTAGGTTTGTTTTACAAATTAAAAGGTTTATTTGAAAATTAAACAATATATATATATATATCACACTTTTATAATAAATTCATGTTTGACAGCACACTTGTGAAGATGATAGTGATCAACAATGGATAATGTTACAGTGGTACACTCTTTTTGATGGCTTAGAAGTGCTATAGAGTGGATAAAGTAGCTTGAGAATGCTTTTATGGCTTCAAGGACAATGCAATGATGAATGAAAATGCAGTACAGAAAATAAACTTGATATGACTTCAACAAAAGTCAACCCCCCCCTCTATGCAAGGTAAAGAGATGGGAGGAAAGCACATAGTTCTCAGGAATGCAATCAAATATAATTCAGTTCCCCCTAGCAAGCTTAGAGGAAAACAGGTAGGAGTTTTAAACACAGGCAATATCCTTTTAAATGTCGTGGCAATGAAGTGAAAAATATACTCAAATTGCTTTTAATTCCCTATAGGAGGTTCAGGGTGAGTGAGAGATACTTAAATTAATTCAGGATCACTTTAGCAATGCTCTATGAATGATTGTCAGGTTGCACACGAATTTCAGCAAGGAAAGCAAGGACAAATATTTGTATACATGACTGAAATTAAGCAAAATGTCAAATCGCGGCAAATTAGTCGCTTGCGTCGAGCGCAATTACGGAGGCACTATAAGGAGTAGGAATTCGGTTCTAAATTCGTTGGAAAGCCTAGAATCTTAGCTTTAAGATGACAGTTAAAACTCCTATCACAAACGGTTCCGGA
This sequence comes from Ambystoma mexicanum, assembly GCF_040938575.1. NCBI lineage: Eukaryota > Metazoa > Chordata > Amphibia > Caudata > Ambystomatidae > Ambystoma > Ambystoma mexicanum. The sequence continues at coordinate 19,777,012 of NC_090924.1, read as the reverse complement.
GATACGGCCGATTTAGTAAAGGTAGTTTTTGGGATTTTAAATTTTAAAGCTCAGAATGACAGATGACAGTTTTCAGTTTTAAGATGACAGAATGACACGATTCTAGGAGGCAGTTCTAATAGGCTAAACTAGTTTGGATTAGATTATTTTAAACTAAGAGATTGGTTTTGGCATAGTGCTAGCTGGGTACTCACACTAGATTTTGGACAAGAATGCGACTTCGTCAACAATCGGGTCAGGATTGGCTGGACTTCTGCTAGCGGTTCTTCACAGTGATCTGGTCTCTGGGTCTCTGGTTCTGTTATCGGTTCTGCTAGCGGTACCAGATACAGCACTGCTTTCTGGATACTGCTACAGGTTCTTGCAAAAGTTCTTGGCAAAGAATTCAAACAACTCGCCCGGCTGTTGAATGGTTTGGTTGGTTTTGAGGCCTGCTGAAGAGGATTCAGCTTGTGGATTCAGGCCTCTCTGCTACAAATTCTGGAGTTAATTGCTGGTCTCTGGAGATTGAAGGATTTGAAGTCTGGATCTCTGGATGTGAAGTCTGAAGTCTCCCGGCAAAGCGTCCCGCAAGAAAGTGGAAAGTGAATCTCCCTACCTGGGTTCCAGTGTTCCTTTTATGTGTTTTGAAAATGGGTGTGTGCCTGGGCCTAGCTAAGCCTGCCCTTCTCACTTATCATTGGCCAAGCTTTCCTCTCTCCCTTGATTGGGGGAAAGAAATGGAGTGTCAGAGTGATGCTGTAGGTTTTATGGTCAGAGGAACCTCCCCTTGTCAAATTGCACACAATCTATTTCTGACCCAAATGCATATTTATCTATGTACCATTTTTCTAATATTATAGGTCCAGTTAACATATTTTCTGTAGCATCAAACCATCCGATCCCTGTCTTTGTACAATGTTGTGTCCACATATGACAGAATTCTCCCCTTTTCATCCAGATAACGACCTCTAAACCTTTCCAGATTTTACACAAATGTGCACCAGGGATATGGGTTTCAGATGATAAAGTGTCAGATTTTTAACATCCATACATTTGGAGTAACAACCTTTTTTTCCGCTACTATCCCCAAGAACATACCACAGGGTCCCAACACCTCTTAAAATGTGCACAGAAAAATAGCAAGAATGATGATGTTATTTATATAATTTTGACAAGTCCGCAATATGAATTATCCATCTTTTTTAAAATCATGCTCTGGCCCCAAAGGGGTGTGGTTTTCCAAAGCACATGGTGGAATTTCTGGTTTATCCACTTCCCCCAAGCTCGGCTTGCTCTCACAGGCACTGCCCCTCCCAGTTTCTCCCATGAGGAAGCCACTTTACGCCCCCCCCAATATAACATTTGCCTGAGTCCAGGACAGGGCTTTGTTCAACTTCCTGCAGTCTGCAGGTACCACTCGCCTAATTCAATCAGAGAGGTGTCACCTCCTTTTGGTGGGGGCAGCAGGATGCAGCCAGGCCTGGGAAGAGTTGTTGAGCCAGTTCAACTCCTGTCGGGGGTAGTTGTCAGGCAGAATTCAGCTAAATGTCACTTTAGTTCCCAGTTTTCTACATTCAAATCCAACTTACAATTTTTGCACATGCAGCTAGAATGCTGATTCTAAGTTCAAAACTATGACATTTAACAGTTGCAACCTATGTGACACTCACAAGTAGGTCACTCATTTATTCTAAACATTTCGATTTTAGTGGCTTTAAACCCAAATTCACTTAAGCTGCTGACATCCCCAGCTATTTTTTATATGTACATTAAATAATGACTTCCTTCAAGTCATTTCAGAATAAAGTTTTACATTGTATCCACCTATTAGCAAGTCTTTCCTTGGCCTGGTTTGGGTTCATTTGTTCAGTTTTACACAAAAGTCTGGTGGTTGTAAAACGCCGGCTTTCTGATAGTGGTGAGCACCAGTATTGCATCCATTTTTGACATTAAGAAAATGAATTCCCCACAGTTCTGGGTTGCTTTTGGCAATCAGCATTGCCATTCCCAATGGTTTCAGGCTACTGTGTGTGTAGCCCAATGGTGGTTTTAGGCAGTGCCCTCCTGTGCTCACAACATAGGCAAAAATGGGTGGCAGCCTATTCTTCATGTTTTCCCTGTGCACTCTCTGGGGAGTTCTGGCCATCATGATGTTTTCAATGCCAGTAATGCACAGTTTTATGGTAGGGCTTGGATGCATGGGTAAAAACATCCCACAGCACAACCTTTTGCCCCTCAGCTCTCCTTTCATGTAGCAGTTGGTGAGACCCTTACTCACTGACCACCCTAGATTGCCCCCCCCCCACATAACTAATCCTGTGTGATCATACATTCCACTTGGACTACCACCTATCAATCTATTTGTTTGAACCATGAGGTAACAGGGTGAATACATCTCAGATCGAAACCCTTAGATAAGGCACCTGGCAAATAAGGACTGCTGTGCCCCTTCCCCATACAGGCCCAGGTTAAGTATGTGTTTGTGTTTGCTCACTATTTACAGGCAACCCTGCATTATAGGATAGGTTTTAGGTGTTACATTATTTATAGCATGTCAAAGATTACTGTGTAGTTTAGATTAGTTAGAATGACCACACATTTTGGATCCAACCTGACCTCCACCCCACCCAGATGAGCCCAGCTGACCCACTTGCTGCGAGAAGCAACACCTCTGCACCAACCAATCAAGATACACCAACCCTCCATGGACTATACAGTATTACTCATACTATTCATCCCTTACATAATGTGTCACTGATGACCGGATGTGTGTATAAAGATATGTTTTTTCTGTATTGTTGGCAGAGTGCTCTCAGCGCAGCAGAGTCATCTGCGTGCATCAATTTGCTTTATAAACCTTTAATTAACTTCCAATCTTTCTCCTGGTCTCATTCCCTACTGCGGTGTGTCCTTTTTATTCTGAGTGTAGGTTTGTACTTTGGGGAATGTAAACTAACTCAGCATACTCATGAAATGGACATTGGTCTGGCACAACCGTGGACCCAGAAGATGTTCACGAATTGTGACTCAGAGAAAGTGGTGTATCAATGTGATGTATCATGTTGTGGTCTTAGGTACCTGGTCAAACCTGAAGAAATTTTGGGCACAGGAGTTGCATTCAAAACAACATAGAGACTGCACCACCAGTCAAACATTCCTGGGAAAACGACATAATTGTTAAGAATTTAAGTGGACAGTGGTCTAACAGATTTCTGATTCCTCCAAGAAAGATACGGATGAAAAGAGCCTTAGAAGTTAACAAGAGCTCATTTATCTGACAGATAGTTGGAGAAAATGTCTCAATTAATAGGTTGAATGGTACAAAATCAGAAAGCAACCTTTACCCGGTCGATATTTATCTCAGTATATGTCAGCATAAAACGACCCCTAAGATGCTTCTAAATCCTTTGGTTTAATTTAGTTAGCTAGGCATATGGACCGGCAGCAATAGTACATTAGTATTATACCTAACTATAATTTAATGTGACAAAGGTTGCATTTAGTAAGTCACACTACACATTTGGGATGATTTTATAATCTTCACCTCCTGTGCCTGTACTTTCCCATGCGGTATTGTGTCAGCCTTTTTTCCGTTGTTGGAGAGAGACACAGAACGAGCAACTGTTTATTGGACATATTTGGGATGCATTTTTTACATTCTTTTACTCCATTACTAGACACACGTGGATTAGTCTTGGGAGGGTTTCATTGAATGATTGTGATGGCAGTGTAGTTTGGATTAGTCTGAGATGACACCCACAGTTCCTAATATGACTGAGAGAAAGTCTTGTGTCGGCTGGTTTTGCCATTTGGAAATGAGAATTGGAATGCATAACTGATTCACCGGGTTAAATGATTTGGACTTATATGTCCATCCTTTTCCAAGAGGCAGATGCTGCCGACATTTTCAGCTGGGTACAATTCGTGAGCTGTTCGCCCACCATTTAACAGGCAAGAAATGTTCGGTCCCTTGCTCCTCACTACTCGCCTCCCCAGATAAGCTGCCCACGAGCTCCTCACTACTCGCTTCCCCAGATAAGCGGCCCACGTGCTGTGGGATGGGTGCGTTACATGTGTTGAGTTGAGATTATGTAAAAGTACCCATTCACTACAGACAACTATCATTTCTTTTAGATGCTGTGTACTGATTTGCGGTTTACACACATTGGATTTTAACTCCCTGAATCATGGTTACCTCGTATAGGTACCCGAAAGCATGAACGTCTTGGTAATTATGCCAAGGCTAGAACACAGGGATCGAATAGTATATGCAAGATTGCTAATAAAAACCAGTAGCAACTATATCCTAATGGGTTTAGTACAAAGAGATAATAAAACATCTCTGTGTATTATCCACAGACAAAACAACTGCTACAAATGGCGTACGAGGGGTCTAGGCTGCCCAATGCTTGCACACACAATCCTCCCTCCGAGGGTGCACACCAACCTCGTAAATTCGGGCGGATACGTGCAAAGGATTTTAGAAGCGCTTCACTTGCTAATATAGAGCCATTGTACATATCATGTCTCTAACTGGATTGTGTTATGCTCTAAGACTGAGCACTGCATACTGTGGCTGCAGCACTGGCCAGCTCAGCTCGAATAAAACCAATTTCCACTGAGAGCTGTCAAAACATGCTCGGAGATGCCTTCTATTCTTTAAAGCACTGTAGCCAACTCGTGTCCATTAAGCATTTCACTTATTCTGCAGTCCGTGGAAACTGTGCGAGCAATACTTTGTGCCAGTATTACTTTGCTTTTCCATTAGGTTTGAATTTGTTCCAGAGAAGTGTAGATACTTAAGTCTCTGATTGAACAGCGCTGAAAGAATTACCATCTATACTGACATCTATCAGAGTTATCACAAAAGGCTGGAAAAGACTAACCAAGCAAGCTTTCAGATTCAATTCAGCCGAGTTGATGCAACTGGCGTATCGTGGTACAGAATGTGTTCAGCTTTTTACGATCAAATGTGAAACATCTCTCACACGTTTGCTTATAAAATGAAAAGTGTATGCCCTAATATAGTAGCGTTGAACACATATTTAAAACAAAATAAATACAGTGGACCAGATAGTATATGTGATTTATTGTATAGTCATTGTAGTGTAAATGTTTCCAGCCACTTCAGAGGGCCGTAGGCATCTGGGGTTAGATGTCATTTGAATATCCTGCAGATGGAATATGATACAATCAATCTTCATGTCATAGGATGGTGAAGGTGAAGCTTGTGTAGATCGACTTTTCCCAAAATTCTATGACTAATAACTTTTGACTCGCTGAACAGATTTGTATGAAATATGTCCCCAAAAAGTTTCTCCTTAGTTCCGCTCATTTTCCCATAGAGAAAATGTGCATCGATTGAATTTGAGTAATAAGAAATTCGCTGGATGGATTTCTACCAAGTAAGAAACAACTCGAGCACAAAATGTCGCAGATATTTCTTTTGCTGCTTTGGGGTAAATCCATCCAGTAGGTTTTAAAATATTGAATGGAGAAGTGGGTGTCCCCTGCTCTCACTGAAATTAATATAAACACGTATAAAAAAAAACATTGCTGCTCGATGAGAGTGGTTCCTACGATAATACCAGAGGAAGCCGAAAAGGAAAAGTGCTCAAGATGCTATTTGGAGGTGGAAAAAGGATGCAATCTCATGAGGTTTGAGGTGGGGAGGAAGAAAGAGGATACTATGTATAGTTGGGGAGTTGGAGCTGCCTGGGGAGCCAGTTATGGGTATAAAATGTTCGGCCTGTCATGGGAATACTGTGGGAATTTTGCAAGATTACTGCATCAATGCCACAAGTCACGCTCGGAAAAGAAACTGCACCACATGAACTGAAGAATGATGGGGTTACTGAGAGAGGGTCATGAAGGGAAAAGAAATGTAGGCAAGTGGGGGGACCAAAAAAAGAGGAGGGGCACACATGGTGAGTGCCTGTGAGGACGAGTGACGCTTTACTTTTTAAGCCTTTTTTCAGTTATTGTGGGAGTGGGCACACGGTTTAGCTGCTGCAGGAATCAACATAATCGGAAATTATTTATGGGAAATTATCATGGGATAAACTAGTGGAAGAAAACATATTTTACATGTGCAGCGATCACATGAGAACATACAGAATTTAAAAGAAGGGATTCACAATGACATACAAAATGACATCAGTGGGGACATCTACGGAAGGACTCGAAGTTAAGATGGTTATCACTTTCCAAATTTGCTGAATTTCAATAGTTTTGCTGTGTTCAAACTGAACACATGAACTCTTTCTTAACTAAAACATTTTCACTGATTATAATTATATATATTATTTAAAAAATACATTTTACAAAAGAGTTAAGGTTGAACCAACAAACTCTTGAACTCTACAGACATTAAAAATTATAAAATTAAGGTAACAGCATCATAAACGTTATTAATAAATAAAAATATTATTAAGGCAAAATCAAATATTTTGATATAAAATGGACCGCCCTTCTGCTTATGCATTTTATGCCTCCTATCCATGTGCAAGCTCATATGCTCTGCGTACATGATTGCAGTGCATGTTGTACGCGTCTGTGTGGTAGGAGTATGCATTTTATGAGTGTGTGTTGTTGGACAATATGTTGTAGGAGCGCATGCCATAGGACGGTTTCATAGGGCCATGTGTGTGTGTAGTAGGGGCATGTGTTGTAGGAGCGGGTGTTGTAGGAGTGTGTCTCATATGAGTGTGTTGCAAAAGTATGTGGTAAGAGTGCATGTAATAGTGTCCATTGTAAGAGTGTGTGTGTGGTTGGTGCATGTGTCATATACATATGTTATGTAGAGTAGGCATGTGTGTAGTGGGTGTGTTTGTCTTTAGAACGTGTGTAATAGGAGTGTATGCTGTAAGAACACATGTAATAGAAACATATGTTGTAAGGATCACATATCGTAGAAGTGTGTGTCATTAGAGTGTGTGTCATGTGAGGTAAGCAGGTGTGGTCAAAGTGTGTATGGTAAGAGTTTATGTGGTAAGCACGATGGTAAGAGTGTTTTTGGTGTGAGTGTGTTCTGTAGGGGCATGTGCTGTAGGTGAATGTAAGCCCCGCTCACCTGGTGCCTCCTGGTTGCCGCACCTTTCCCTATTTAAAGAGCCCTCCAGCCTCTTTTCCTTTGCAGATTGGGAGCAGGTGCAAGTGGGTCTAGGTCACCTGGCCTAAGAATCACCCACCTGGTGCTTTCCTTGTTGCCGGTCTTTACCCCACACTTACAAGCCCTGCCCACCTGGTGCCTCCTGGTTGCCGCACCTTTCCCTATTTAAAGAGCCCTCCAGCCTCTTTTCCTTTGCAGATTGGGAGCAGGTGCAAGTGGGTCTAGGTCACCTGGCCTAAGAACCACCCACCTGGTGCCTTCCTGGTTGCTGCTCTTTTTCCCCACTTAGAAAGCCCCACCCACCTGGTGACTCCTGGTTGCCGCTCTTTTTCCCTACTTAAGGAGCCCGCCAGCCTCTTTTTCTTTGCAGATGGGGAGCAGGTGCAAGTGGGTCTAGGTTGCATGGCCTAAGCCCCACCCACCTGGTGCCTTCCTGGTGGCTGCTCTTTTTCCCCACTTAACAAGCCCCACCCACCTGGTGCCTCCTGGTTGCCACTCTTTTTCCCTACTTAGGAATCCTCCAGCCTCTTTCCCTTTGCAGATGGGGAGCAGGTGGAAGTGGGTCTAGGTCACCTGGCCTAAGCCCCACCCACCGTCTTAGCCCTGCCTCTTGATTCCTGCTCTTAACTCTTACATCAAGGGGTCTGAAGTGAAGGGCAGACGAAGAAAAGGGCAATTCCTGTTTGGACCTGTTCGGACCAGGACGACCCATGGCCTGACCCCCTGCCCAGAAAGCAGGTAAGCATGCACCAATATGTGATACTCCCTCAGTCCCCACAGGCCACCCCCACCGTCTTTGATCCCCCTGTGGTGTTCCCTTGTGCCCCCTTCTCGCACACAGGTGTTGCCTGTTTTGCTTGATTATTCTACCCTGCTCCCCCACCCCTCCCTCCAGCCTACTTCTGCGGGAGCCTGTCCTGATACATTCTTGTTTCACCATCACTGTCCTGTGGCCAGTGCTAGATTTGACTTTTATGGACTTCATTGTGTCACCCTTTCTCAACTCTCTTGCTGGACTTCCTTTGCATCTTGTACTCATGGTGGCCCTAAATCATGCTGTTCCCATCTTCATCATGTATCCTGGCTTGCAACATTATGTGGTACTACTGACTTCTGCAATTATATTCGCTCTCCCCTCTTGCTTCTCAACTCTTTTTGAATGCTTTCTCTCTGTTCTCTCCTCCTTTCTCTTCTCCCTTTCCCTATCTCCTCCCCCAACCTCGTCTGTCTCCTCTCCCCTCCCCTTACTGCCCCCAGCACTACCTAAAATGTGGTCAGGCCTAGTATGATAGTCGCTTGTTTTGTTCCACCCCTCCCTTTCCGCACCCCTCTCTCCCACCTTTTGTTTTTCTCCCGCTCTACCAGAAATGTTGTCCGGCCTAGTATGGATAGTCGCCTGTCTGTTTCCATTTCTTTCACACTCTCCCCCTCCCTTCCTTATGTATGTCTTAGCTCTTGCGCTATCTGGGTAAAACCACAGAACAGGTCATCATGCCACATTCTTTCGAGAGAGGGTCGCCTGGTACCTTTTTTGCATTTTTGCAAGGAACGTAGGGTTGGTCACCCTAAGTTACCTGCGGGAGCCCAGACGTGGACCACTTGCTCACTGTGCTGAGAGAGGCACAGCTCCACTTCACTGAAGAGGCCCAACAAAGCTGAAACACGTGTATGGGGCTGCTGTTGGTACTCTTGTTCAAAGGAGGTTTGCTTGGCATTTCAGTGCGGGATTGCCCTTGTGGGCAGGACAAAGACTGATATGCAAATGGATATTTTTCTTTGTAAAAAGTACAGTGAAATAAAAGCCATGGCTGCAGATTCTCACAGTGGGTAAAACCACAGAACAGGATATCATGCCATGTTCTTTCGAGAGAGGGGCACCTGCTACCTTTTTTGTATTTTTGTATTTTTGTAAGGAAATTAGGTTTGGTCACCCTAAGTAACCTGGGGGAACCCAGACGTGGACCACTTGCTCACTGTGCTCAGAGAGGCACAGCTCCACCTCTCTGATGAGACCCAACAAGGCTGAAACACATGTAGGAGGTTGCTGTTGGTACTCTTGTTCAAAGGAGGTTTGCCTGGTATTTCGGTGTTGGACTGCCCTTGTGGGCGGGACAAAGACTGATATGCAGATGGTAATTCCTCCTTTGTGAAAAGTACAGTAAGCTAAAAGCGATGGCTGCGGACTCTCACAGTGGGTAAAACCACAGAACAGGATATCATGCTATGTTCTTTCCAGAGAGGGGCGCCTGCTACCTTTTGGCATTTTTGTAAGGAAATCAGGTTTGGTCACCTTGAGTTACCTGGGGGAACCCCGACGTGGACCACTTGCTCACTGTGCTCATAGAGGCACAGCTCCACCTCACTACTGAGGGCCAACAAGGCTGAAACACATGTATGGGTTTGCTGTTGGTACTCTTGTTCAAAGGAGGTTTGCTTGGTATTTCGGTGCTGGACTGCCCTTGTGGGTGGGACAAAGACTGATTCCTCCTTTGTGAAAAGTACAGTGAGCTAAAAGCCATGGCTGCAGATTCTCACAGTGGGTAAAACCACAGAACAGGTTATCATGCCATGTTCTTTTGAGAGAAGGGTGCCTGCTACCTTTTTTGCATTTTTGTAAGGAAAGTAGGATTGGTCACCCTACGTTACCTGCGGGAACCCAGACGTGGACCACTTGCTCACTGTGCTCAGAGAGGCACAGCTCCACCTCTCTGATGAGGCCCAACAAGGCTGAAACACATGCATGGGGTTGCTGTTGGTACTCTTGTTCAAAGGAGGTTTACCTGGCATTTCGGTGTTGGACTGCCCTTGTGGGCGGGTCAAAGACTGATATGCAGATGGTAATTCCTCCTTTGTGAAAAGTACAGTGAGCTAAAAGTGATGGCTGCGGACTCTCACAGTGGGTAAAACCACAGAACAGGTTATCATGCCATGTTCTTTCGAGAGAGGGGCGCCTGCTACCTTTTTTGCAATTATGTTGATAATACCCTGCTTTCCTTGAAACTTCCCTCTACCACTTTCTTCTCCCCTTCTTCTATCCGTGATTGTCTGACCGCCATCTAGGCTTTGTGTGCGGCTAACAATCTCTGTCTCAATTGCAGTAAGACAGAGATCCTTCTTATTGGAACACCTGTGCCCTGTTTGCCTCCTACGCAATGGCCACCCTCCTTGGGCCCTCTAAACTCACCATCCTTTGAGGCCAAAAACCTTGGGGTCATCTTTGACTCCTCTCTCTCTCTAGTTTACGCCTTACATTTTGGAGCTTGTAAATAAGGCCCACTTTTAGCTTCACCTCCTTACAGGCACTCTAGCATTCCTCACCTTCCCACAGAAGCTCAACGTCTCTAGAGCCCTGGTCCAATCTAGGCTAGACTACTGCAACAGCCTCTTCCTGAACCTCCCGCTTTGTTGTCTATGCCCCTTTCACCTAGAATAGGGCTGCAAAACGTATCCTTGGCATCAAGCCCAGGGATCATATCGCTGCAGCCCTAAAATCTGTATATTGGCTCTGGTGGACTCAAGAATAAAAATCAAGATCCTCTGTATCACTGACAAGGCTTTCTGGGGACTGGAACCATGCTATCTTCAACTTTGTCTCCCTAAATAGTCCCCTGCTAGAGCCCTTTGCTCTTCTAACTCTCTGGTTGTCATACGCTTTTCGAAACAGAGAGCAGGATGCATGTCACTCTCTTCAGCCTGTACCCCTCTTTGGAACAGCTGTCCTGCTCCTCTCATACTTTAGATGGACTTCCTTAAGTTTCCTCAATCCCTTCCTTGCTCACTCAAACCAATGCCACTGAGACTGGTGGCCTGGTTCCTAATGAACCTCACAGGTTCAAGGCCCTATATCTAGTTAACACTAGTACAACGCCAACCACTTCAGCACTGTCTTTGCAGATCCACCACCTCAGGGCAATTACCCCACCCTTGGGACTACTGCATCCCAGCAGTTAGCCAGTGGCCTCCCACCTTGGCATCACTTGGACATTTCTTCCTGGGCTCTCATCAGCAGCTAGCCATCCCTACTCCCCCTTCCATTCATGCAGTTCTCTTACTGCACAATGCATATGTATATTTATAACAGCACTGTGTACAATTTGTTTTGTATAAGTAAGGGAAATGCAGATGCAAAACATTTCTAGAACATTGTTAAGTGGCCATTGTTGTGTGGAAGTTTAATATCTTGATAGGGTTATAAGTAGAGTTTTTGGAAGTGATTGGTGGATGGATGTGTGATGGTTCAAAAGCAGGCAACGAGGGAGTGTTACATATATAAAGGTAAAAAGGGTAGAAGGCTGTCATGTGCGATGGTGTGCATGTACCCTCAGGGGCTTTTAATAATGCATGGCCTGCAAAGGGGATTGCCGAGACCTCAGATAGTCATGAAGGTCCATGGATTATGGTCCTTTTTGTATGCTAGAGAAACGTATGTGAGACAGAAAATTCATTCTGTACTTTTTTCTTTTTTCTAGTATACAATGGTCCATTATTTTGGGGAGGGAAATGGGGGAAGGGGCAACAACCACAGAGACGATGGGACAAGTAGACAGGGTAAGATGTTGGGCTTGTGTTAAATCTAAGGTGGGGGAAGTGTTTCGCCTGCTTGTTGATTACAGCCTTCAAAGCACTTCGAAACTGCCCCTCCTGCACAGTGGTGTGTTACAGTATGTACAGAGTACTCTTGTCTTGGAAAGATATGGATCAACAGCCTCTTTATGGCCTCTTTTATGGCTTGCAAGGTAGCTGGTGGGATCTTCTGCCACACAGGAGTAGACTGTGTAATGGTAGTAACGGTAGAGGAAGATGAGGTAGAGGAATACAGCCTACTACTTCCTGAGAAAGGAACACCCTTTCTCAGAGTACTTGGGTGGTGGGAGCGGGTGTGGCAGCGTATGGAGATGGTACTAAAAGAGTACTGTCAATATTGTCTGCGGCTGAGTATGATTTCACACTCAATGCATTCAACATGGGTAGCCTGGGCCTTTGGTACCCCTCACATGGTCTTAAATAACTGCCACACCCATGATTATTTCTGGGTAGCCATTTCCTAATTCTCAACTTCCTGGTCCTCTTGCTCCTCCTCTGCAATATTCGCCTTTTCCCTTGCCCAGGCCCTTGAGCTGGTGGTTGTGGTGGCCCCTGGGCAGGAGGGATGGCCATGGCTGATGCAATATTAGAAGTTAAATGACGGGTGTGCCAATATTCTTCCAAGAAAGTCCTTTCTCCTGAATTGCAAATGGAAAATTAGTAATAATAGGTCTAAGACCTTTGGAAGGGTAATCTTTCAGCTGAAAACTTTCTAGATTGGCAGAAAATGCAGTTTAAAATTGTTTACAAAGCCCAGACCCATTTGCGAAGCATGGACGTGTTCGCAAACACATCATCAAGGTATATGCATGTGTACGGTCATGTGACGATGTTCGTGACGTCAGAAGTTTGCGAACATCGGAGAACAGAAAAGTGTAAAAAGTTGTAGAAAGTTGATATAAGTGTTTACAATGTTACTGGGTGGTGGGAAATGGCACAGTCTTTACTTGAAACTTCATAGATTGGGTTACAATTATGATATATTGGGGTGAATGTGATATTAGGAAGTTGTAGCACATTGGGGTGCACTGATAAAAACCTATGAAATTCAGTGAAAAAACTTGGTTAATGGGACGTTATGGTTAATTTGCACTAACTAATTTGTATGCTGCGTTACTCCTTTGCTTGCATTTTTTTCAGTAAAAAATCTTTGTTAAACTGACCTTTTGGTTAAGTTGCACTAACAAAAACCTATGAAATTCAGTGAAACAACTTTGTTGAAGGGAAGTTATAGTTACAAGTAAAACTGAAAACCCCCAGAAATTCAAAAATATGCAGAAGACCAGGTAACAAACCTGGCCACACAGCCGCTCTCTGTATAAACCCTACCAAGGGCAGTGCAATTTGCAAAATTAGAGTCAACTAGTAAATGTTCACTGTATTTACAGAATGTAACTCATCCAAATAAATCTCTTAGTCGGATCCAAAAGTAATATGCGTTTATCAAAAAGAAAATTCCAAGTTGGTCACTAATAAAATCTTAGTGAGGCCGCGGCTAACTCATCCCATAATTGTTATAAACATAAAGTGCCAATGCATTTCGGAGCATACAGCTCCTTCATCAGGGCAGGTCTAATTTACACAAACTGTGGAACATTTATACCAAAAGCATCAAGTTTTGAAAAACATAAACAAAATCGTGATTGTGTTACAAAATATAACCATGCGTGAAAACAATATAAAAATAACATACCAATTTTCGATGAGTTGCAAGGTAAATGGAAAAGGTGAATGAAGCCACACAGTAGGGAAAAGAAAAGATGCCAAAATAAATAATGTGTAAATGAAATAACACAGTTAATTTGAACATGATCAGAAAACCAAGGAAAGTTACCTCAAGGGATCGAGGTAGCCCGTGGAAAGAATGTGCGGGGAGTTGACAACAACTTCACGCAAGATCAAAGGTCTGGAAACCAGACCAAATCAATTCTTCAATCTGTAGGTGCAACGACATGTGTTTTAGTGGGTTGTCTCAGAATTTGTCATAGACACTAGTTGTAGAGGTCTGCAGGCTTACCTGTACTCGTAAAGCTACGAGTGTACTGAGGCTGGGATTGCAGTCAAGCAGGGGACGCCATTCCGCATAGCCAGGGAACAGTGTTCCCAAGGTTACTCATACTAATATAAACACGTGACCCAAATGTGTCCATTGATCGACACGATGCCGATAGGCAGTTGCACTCTATGCAATCAGGCAATCAAGGCTAAGAATCATGGAAATAAAGAATTTGCAGTAGAGCTGATGATAATTACGGAATTATAGAAGGAAAAAAATCGAAAATTAAATATGAGAAAAACGGCTGATAGACATAGAAAACATACTGCCGATTACACTCTATGCAATCAGACAATTCAGGCCAAGAATTCAAATAAAAAAGAATTTGCAGTAGAGCTGATGATAATTACGGAATTATAGAAGGAAAAAAACAAAAATTAAATATGAGAAAAAAGGCTGATAGACATAGAAAACATACTGACGATTGCTCTCCATGCAATCAGGCAATTCAAGCCAGGAATCCAGATAAAAAAGAATTTACAGTAAAGCTACTGATAAATGTAGAATTGTAGAAGGAAAAGAACAGAAAATTGAATATGAGAAAAAAAGGCTAATAGACATAGAAAACATACTGACAATTGTGTATAAATGAGTGAAAATGTCATAGATAAAATAAACAAACATTATGATAATAATAATAATGATAATAATAAGCATATTAGACACACTGCGATATATGGAATAAATCATGCAAGGGTAGCATGTGTATCTAAACCATTACATAAACAACTAATGGGTGTAATCGTGGATATATCATGTACATTTATCATAAATACACCAGTCGCATGCGGTAGCCCCCGGAAGGCGCTACCTTGGGTCCCAAACCTAAGTTCGGGAAGGGCGACAATGGTGTGTAAACGTTGGTGATTGGATCCTAATGTGATAACAATTCATATTGAATCCTAAAATAAAAGACATGAATGACCCCCTTAAAGAGAGAGGTCATCCAAAGTGTCACGGTATAAATGTACATTGGTAGAGGAAGGGAATCATGTACTAGTCACTCATGTATCAACATAATCCTCTTAAGTCAAGCATGGAAAACAATGATTCAAATGTAACAGTGATAGTTAATCTCTTCATTTAGGCCATTTGGGTAGAGGCTCCCAAGTTTGTCTATCCAAAAGGTTTCTCTTTGGTTGAGTCGCAGGCCCAAATCCTCATGGGGATTCGATTTCTTTAACACTTCAAGAATGACAAATCTAATTTGAGTCAGGTTGTGGTTCTCATCACGCCAGTGGCGTGCCACCGCCGAGTTGGTGTTACATGTACGTATGCACGAACGGTGCTCGTTCCAACGTGCCTTTGCTGATCTCGTGGACTGTCCTACATAATACTTACCACAGGGGCATTTTATACCATATATAATGTTCACACTATCACACGTACCAAATGTCTTCAGGAAAATCTTGTTGCCTGTTCTGGGATGGTATATCGTGTCACCCTTGATCACCATATTACAATTGATGCAATGTAAGCACGGATATGTTCCTGTGCGTGAAGTAATGGGTTCTTTCATCGGTGGCCTCGTGTGGACCAGTTCATCTCGTAGGTTTTTGCTCCTTTGATAAGCAAAGACTGGAAGTTGTTCAAATAGATTCTGGACCCTTACATCATTCTTAAAAATGCTCCAATGTTTCTTAATGGAATTCTTTATTTTGTTACTCTGAATGGAAAATTTAGAAACATATACTGGAGTTTTGAGTTCTTTCTTGGGTTTAGTAGTACTTTTCAATAGGCTGTCCCCCAGAAATTCGCCAACAAAATATTTACACTAAATTTCATAGGCTTTTATTAGTGAAACCATAACGTCTCTTTAACAATATTTTTGTTGCAGGGTACCTTTAATTTGCTACCAGTTCCTTATATTATATTCACACGCAATGAACAGCTCTAGAGTCCACGGACAGTACAAAAGTCTGTGAACATCTGGTAGAATTCACAAAGCCCAGAAATGTTCTACCCTTCAACCAACAAACACATATACATAAAACAACATCACTTACTGCACCGAAATAATGCAAAATCGTCTTTTAAGAAAATTTACAAATTCATTTTTCATTCAGCACACAATATAATGGAATGCACGAAGCAGAAATCATAACTGTACACCTATTTTTATCTCTTCAGTACAACTCTATATTTAGACTCACAAAGACCAGGCGCTCATTCCAAAACAACCTTTTACAAAATAGTAAGTAGGCTGTATTCATTTCTGTGTTATTACCATTCAACATATAAATATTCTTAGAAGCAAAACAAAACATTTTCTTATTTTTACAGAAATGGCAAACACACTTGAGTTGGTGGAAGAAAGCTTCCCAAAAGAGGAAATGAGTGATAATAGCATTTCTAATGATAAACAATACATCTTTTAATATAAACAAATAATGTACTGTATACAGTACTCAGTCAAATAATAATATATTCTCTTCATATAGCACATTCTTTAAATGAAGAAAAAACACCCCGATGTAATTATGCACACTCTCTGCCCCCAACTGCACATAATGAAATCATCAACTTGTCTACAAAATTGGATAAACTTAGTAATGACTTTAAGGAACTTTTAAATTATGTTAGAAATCATGTTATAAGAAATGTTGATTACCACTTTCCCTCTTGCTCCCACATGTCCTCCTTGCCCCCAGCAAACACCTCTATTAAATTCCCAAAATATAAATGTATAGAAATTCCAAATGTTCCCATTTATGTTTCCCATGCCAATACATCATCTCTTTCATAAATACATTTATGTCTTATTCTATAAATATCTTGTATATTGTGATTACATATTTTTTCTTTTAACAACACAATTAGTAGTGTGCAGACTATATAATTGTTCGGGGTGTCCGGTTTACTAAATATGGTACCTGCGGACAGCACACCATGTCCGGCATGTCCATTCTTGCATGAAGCACTTGTTTCATAGGTTTTTATTAGTGCAACTTAACCATAAGTTCCCTTTCACTAAGATTTTTCACTGAATATACCAATTACAAGGCCTCCGGTAGCAGCCGTGTAGTTATAGTTAATATGCTCAACTCATAGGAAGAGCACTTTTTGGGCAGCTTATAACTTTGGCGTCTTTTGATGAATCCTCACAAAACTTTGCACAAAAAAAATACATGGACGACTCAGAATGATTATGCAAAGTTTCGCAAGGTTTTATCAAGGGGCGGCAAAGTTATAGGGTGGTCCCAAAACTTTTGAAATCCTCATAGACATAATGGTAAAAATATTTTGCTCACGTCTACAGACCAAACCACTGGACGGATTGGCACCAAACTTGTGCGAGGAGCGGCCGCTTTTTCCCAAAAGCGTGCTTTTGCAAATTTGATGTAAATCCATCAAGTGTTTTTTTTTAAAAAAATGGGCAGAAGTAGGTTGAAAATAATTTGTGATATCTGGGCCCGGTCCGTGTAGTCACTTCCTGATTCGGTGTCTGCAGACACCGCTGGACCAATCAGAGAGCTGCGTGACATTTGCAGGCATTGTATGTGCTTGCTGATTGGTCAATTAAAACATGAGGTGCATCAAAACCTTTGAAATGGTCACCATGTTGGATTCTAGTTTGCTTACAAACAAGAAATGGAAAATGTATCCAACATTTTGCCAGTATCTTGGATGTTTATGTTACATTTGCAGAGAACGATATTCTGATGCACTGAATTGTATGGGTCTTTTATCGTGTCTTCCTTCTTTTCCTATAGTAAAGAGTAGTGGAAAACAATGTGTTTCTAAACTTTTTTCCCATATGCGCATTGCAGACACTTTGTCTTGACACATTTTATATGTTTCTAACATCTTCCATGGTGTCTCTGGAATGTTATGGGTGAATTGTACACTGGTCAAGAATGTTGAAAATATCAACATAATCAAATTGACCAATTTGTGCGCATCTTCATTAATTTTAGTTGTTTCTTTTAAGTGTTCTTCTATGCATATATATTTGTAATATTCATTCTTTTGTTTAAGATACTCTAGGGCTTCTTTGACTTAATTGCCAAATGTGAATAAAAAAGGGAGGGTGGTGAACTGAGTAATCACGTGCATTGGGCCTGTGTTTATGAAAATAGGATTTAATAATGCTACCTACTCCATGTGCCATGGTAGAGACCTACACCCACAGGACCTGAAAATGGCGAACTTAGTTACGAGAAAACCAGAGGCAGCTATGAGCACGGAAGGAACTTAGTGGACAGTAAAAGTGATTTATTGAACAGTGAAACTGGAGCACTCCAATTATTACATTTTTGTTCAACTATGAGGCTGCCGTAGCCTACACATTTGAAGTGATATGATTTACAAGAAATAAAAATGAAAGCATTTTGGAGAAACAGGCTGTTTCTCCAAAATGCTTTCATTTTCATATGTGGGCATAAGGAACATTTGGTTAAAAATGTGTTGGGGACAATGTATCTATCACGGTTTCTTTTGCCATAATCGTGTCTACTAGTATTTCGTAGCCTCTTCTATTATTGCAGTGGTCGAAGTGTATGAAAAGAAGTAGTGGAACTATGTTCTCTACTGGCCTGCCCCGCCTCTCTACAAACCCCATCGCCACACCCCTCCCACACACAATATAAATCCTCAAACACATGTGCCTGCTGTTTAAGGGAACATTCAGTGTAGTGCACTAAAAGTTTCAACTTCTTCCTACACTTTTATTTTAAAACGAAACCATTCCAGAATGGTTTCTTTTTAAAATAAAAGTATAGGAACAGTAAAACATAATAGAAAAAAGTAGAGCAGCACCGCTCCAAACCACTCCCACCCACTTTGACTACTGCATTAGTGCCTATGACAATTTGGTTTGTTTGTTGTTGTTTTATGCTTCTTCATTGAAATATGGTTCTGTGCTACCAGTGTGAAACAATTCACCCGCACAAAAGTTAGAAAAGCTATATTTGTTCACACTGAGCATGGTTAACATTTGTTTTTGTAGTTATTTAATACACTTATTTAGTGGTTTCATTCTTTTTAAAAGTAATATAAATAATCCTCTTTTTAGTTTGAATGTGTTGTCAATCCTTCAAGTATCATTTTTCTCTAGAAAGTGAGGAACATGGCTTTTCAGTTATTTGTCTGAACTTGCTAAGAACTCTGCATCAGAAATATTTTTGGAAAATGTATTTCTTTTCATGTTTTACTGTGGATACATCAACATTGCTAGATATAGTTTGAGGGTCATTTTAATATTTTCTTACTTTTGTTTTTTGAAGCAGGTGGAATAGTTTTGTTAGTGGTGACTGTTGTGCTTTGCAAGAGCACAGTTACTTGTTCTCTTATGTGTATGCTTTCTATACATTGTTTTAGTGGAGGGTGAGGATATTACTTTCCTTTCTTTTATCTGCTCAATCTCTTCTTTGTTTTATATCGAGCTGAGTTTCAGTAGACACTCTTTTCTATCTGTTAGAGAAAAGAAACTGTGTTGTTTAATGTTGTAGAATGGTTCTATGTGTGTTAGAGCACAAGGATGAGGACGAGTGGTGTACAGATAATGATGTAGATTAATATTGGTTACTGGGATGAGTAAGAGAGGTGTTGGAGTAATAATAGAGTAGAATTGTGTAGTAATATGCGGAAGAGGAATGCATAGATAATGGGAGTTATAGAGTGAAATACGTTTGGAGGTTGTAGACCTCTCGTGTAGTGGTATGAAGAAGAGGGATGTGTAGATAATGCCATCTAATGTGATTTTAGTAATGTATGAAGAAGGGGGCAATGGAAAAAGGAATGGATTGGTGTTAGTTACATTTATGAGGCTGAGTCTTCTAAGTATAAATATATAGGTGAATGTTGCATTATGGGATGAAGAAGAGGGGAGTTGGAGTAATAATATTGATCACAGTTGTGAAGTTGGACGTGAAAAGGGAATTTATAGATAATGCCAGGTATGGAGTAAATCATTTGTAGAGGAAGAGTTTGTTGATCTGTGGTGTAGTGCTATGAGGAAGAGGGATGTGAGGATCATGCAAAATTATTTGTATTTGTAGTGATTTCAGTAATGGCATGATACAGGGGGAAAATGGAGCGAAGAATGCATTAGTGTTAGTTAAGTCACATGAGGGAGAGTGGCGCAAATATGAGCATATAGGTAAATGTTAGGTACTGGGATGAGGAAGAGGGGTGCTGGAGCAATAATATAGATTATAGTTGGGTAGTATGACGTGGAAGAGGAATGTATAGATAATGGTAGGTAAGTAGTAAAACATGTGTAGAGGAAGAGGTTGTAGACATCTGGTGTAGAGCTCTAATATATGATATGACATGATATGGAATTTATAACGTGCCTATACACAAGTGTTTCTAGTCATGACAAGACAAGGATGGGGGGAAAAAAGGGAGGACAAAACAATGATCTTACTAGGCCTTTGGTCATTCAGATTGCGCAAGTGCAGGGAGTGAGGAGAGGAGGAGTGCAAAAGGGGTGGAGGCGGAGAATTGCAAACGGGGAGGAGGATGGAGAAGTGCAGATAAAAGAGTGAAGCCAGCGGGTGGCTAAGTGCCAGCAATCAGAGGGTGCAGCCAGCAGTTGGCTCATAAGTGCAGAGAGAGGGGACTGTAAGGTTACAGATACAGACCACACATGCTGGGGGCACCAAGAGGCAGTGGGAGGTGCAACTGTACAGGCAGGGACCTGGGCCCAAATTCAGAGGGTGGCCAGGTGACCAGTGCATGCAACAGATGGCTCATCAGCAGGGGAGATGTAGAGAGAAAGCAGAAAGTGAAGAGGAAGGTATTGAGTTGCTTCAGGAACCGAAGATGGTTCTGCTCAAGTTTGAGAGAGGCTCTTCCAGAGGGAGGCCCGAGCCGAAGAAAGAGATCTGCCCCCAAATCTCTGCTTGGAAAAGCAGCTGACCCTCTGAGAGTTGGAGGTGGATGAGCGGAGAGCTCAAGAAGGCACATACCTAGGCAGAGTTAGTTGGAGGTAATGCGGTACCAGGCCCCAGAAAGCCATGTGGATAATGCAGAGGGTCTTGAACTTGATCCTTGCTACCACTGGGAGCCAATGAAGAGATATGATCCCTGAGCTTGAGGCCAAGGACAAGCATTGCAGTCCTGTTCTGGATATGTTGTAGAGGACGGTGAGTAAAGGCAGGAAGATTTAGAAGGAGGCTGTTGCAATAGTCCAGCCTTGAGAGGACCAGAGCTCTGGAGAAAGTGAGCTTCTGTGGGAAAGTGAGGAAGGGAAGAATACCGCTGAGGAGGTGCAGCTGATAGTTTTACTTCTT
The DNA here is from genome assembly GCF_040938575.1 of Ambystoma mexicanum. Lineage (NCBI taxonomy): Eukaryota > Metazoa > Chordata > Amphibia > Caudata > Ambystomatidae > Ambystoma > Ambystoma mexicanum. The sequence continues at coordinate 19,756,041 of NC_090924.1, read as the reverse complement.
AGAGATGTCAGAAATGTGATGAGAGAAGGAGAGGGTGGAGTCAAAGATGGCCCCAAGATTCTTAGCCTCACAGGTAGAGAGGAGAAGGAAGAGGATCCAGAGTGGGTGGCTAAAAAGAGAAAGGAATGAGGGAGCTGGTGTTCTGATGAGGAGGATCTCTGTATTACTGGCATTGAGGCAGAGAACATTAGCAGCACACCACTCCTGAATTGCAGACAGACAGTCAGGAATGAGAGAAGGAGCAGAGGAGAAAGGGAGCCTGAAAGAGAGATCAGTGTCATCCACATAACACTGAAAGTTGGAGCACAGAGCAGCTATGTGGTGGGCGAGAGAATCCAGGTGTTAGTTGATCAGCCAGGGAGAGAGGTTAGAACCCTGGGTAACGCCACAGGTAGAGAGAGAGAGAGATAGAAGAGAAGAAGAATCGCAGTTGGACCTGAGAGGGTCGGTCAGTGAGAAAGGAGGTCAGCGAGGCCAGGGCCTGATCAGTGATGCCCAGGTTATCACGGAGGTGCTTCAGCAGGATGACATGGTTGACCATGGTGAAGGCAGAAGAAAGATCAAGGAGAATGGGGACAGAAGGAAGGTTAGAGTGAAGGTTGGAGAGCAGGTTGTCACAGATGTTCAGGAGAACAGTTTCCATGCTTCTGGCCGCTCTGAAGCCAGACTGATGTTCATGGAGCCAACCACCAGTGTGCAGGGAGATGGCCAGCTTTTCCAAGAGTTTGCCCAAGAAAGGAGTGATAGAGATCAGGCGATAGTTAGCCGGAGAGGAAGGATCGGCAGAAGGCTTCTTAATGAGGGGGTGCACAAGGGAGTTCTTCGGAGGGAGGGGAAGATCCAGTGGGCAAAAGAGTGATTGCAGAAATTGTCCAGGGCTGGAGCAAGAATGGCAATGTGGTTCTTGATGCTTTTGGAAGAACAGGAAAGAACCTGTTTTGAAGAGACTTTGATAGATCTGACTTGTTGAGAAACAACATCTGGGGTGAACAAGGGAAAGGAAGAGAAGGGAGGAGGAGAGGAGGCCACAGGCAGGCCGGGCATGGAGGAGGAGGAGGAAGAGGAGGAAGACAGGGTGGATAGGATGTCCTGATTTTAAGTGATGAAATGATAGGCCAAGGCCATGCAGAGGGCCTTGGAAGTAACATGAGAGGTAGAGACTGCAGCAGGGTTGGCCAGCTCCTTGCAGATTTTGAAGAGTTTGGCTGAATTGTTAATTGCTGCAGAGACGCCGGCTTGGAAGTGTGCTCTCCTCTTAATAAGGACAGAGAGTCTGTACTGCCTTTGGAGCAGGTGGCAGGCCAGTTTGTCAGAGGGCACGCCTGTAGCCTTCCACTTCCTCTCAGCCACCCAGCACTTGAGTTTCAGGGTGATGAGGTCTGAGTCATACCAAGAGTTGCACTTGGATTTAGGCTTCAAGCTGATCCTCATGACAGGGGCAAGTACATCAAGAGTGTCAGAGATAGAAAGATGGAGGTTAGAGATGGCTGTGCCAGGATGTGAGTAAACCAAAGGTGCAGAAGGAGGAGAGAAAGTAGCAACGAAAGCCTCAACTGACACACTCTTCATGTATCAAATGACCAAGAAGGTAGGTGGCAGTGCTGGGATCGGCTTGGCCTGGGGGTAGAGAGAGAGACAGATGGCAGGAAAGGAGAAAGTGGTCACTCCAGGAGAGAGGAATGGTGAGAGGTTTGGAGACGGGGAGTCTGAGGAAATCAAAACGTCCACAGTGTGCCCTGCAGAGTGGGTTGGGCCAAAGGGAAGAATAGAGAGACAGGGCGAGTCTAGGTGGATGTTAAGGTCTCTGAGGAGAAAACGTTGAGAGGTAGAGGTGAGGAGGGAGGAGGGAGGAGGAGTGATCTGTCCACTCAGAGAGGAAGGTGGCTACCTGTCCGTGTGACCAATAGATTCTGTCCATATTGAGAGAAAGCCCAGGAGAGAGAGAGCCTGCAGACCAGATTTCAAAGGAGGAGGAGCCCTGCATAGGAATGTTAGAAGCAGGGATCCACTATGGGAAGATCAAGGCTACAACCCCGACGGGACAGTTGGTTCTGGGCACTGAGAGGATCTTGTAGCCATCAGGAAGGAGAGTGTCAAAGCTCATGACAGAGCTGTCTGTGAACTATGTCTTGGTCAGACTGAGGACATCCAGATCGAGTTCTTCCAGGAGATGGCAGATGTCAGAGGAGTGTTTGACTGCTGAGCGAGAGTTGAGAGAGGCAATGTGGAGCAGGTTGCTACCTTTGAAAGACTTCCATGGAGCAGTACTGGTCAGAGGTATTCCCTGAGGAAGTGTTGGAGGCGCCTGAGGATGGGCAAAGGAGGAAGGGGGAGAGGGCAAGGTAGCCAAGGAAGAGGAGGTGGCTGCCAGAGGGGTGTCAGAAGAAAGAGGCAACAGGGTAACCTGAGAAGCAGCAAGGTGAACCGTAGAGGTGGCAGAAGAAGAGGGAGGCAGAGGAGCCAAAGAGTTGAGAGAAGGGACAGCAGGAGAAGAAAGGAAGTTGATAAGGTGCGGGAAGTGTCTATCAAAAAGGAGGAGGTTGGCCTGAGGGTCTTGGACCAAGATGGTGCAATTTAGGTAAACATTAATTATGGTCTTGGAGGAATGGAAGGGGGCCTGGTGGGCCTCCCATTGGGTGCCACCATTAATAGGTGAAGAGGAAAAAGGAGAAAGAACAGAGACCATATGGAGGGTCCATAGGCGCAGAGAGGGAACAACAAAGAGGATATCGGTAAGGGTCTGTCTGGAGGAAGCACTGGTGGAGGTATCAGCAATGGAGAGGCCTGAGTTGGAGACCAGCATATCCCTCTTGAACTTCTTCCTACCAGACTTAGTGAGAAGGATAGGATAGTCGATAGAAGAGCAGTGAGAAAAGATAGGAGAGACAGAGAGCACCATAGAGGGTGCAGAGGACAGAGTGGGGGTAACAAGGGAGAGTGGAGGGGTGAGGGGTGGGCTAGGGGGTAGGCAGGAGGGGGAGAGAAACACTAGGATGAAGGGAGGACACAGAAGGAGGAGGGCACAAAGCAGACAGAACAATGACCGGAATCAGATGCAGGGAGGAAGAGGGATGTGGGGATAATAGTAAATGATGTGATGTCAGTAATGATATGAGCAATATGGGAATTAATGGATTGTTTTTAGTGAAGTATTATGAGGGAGAGTGTTTTAAGCATTAGCAAAACAAAAGAGGTGATGGCTGGAAGGTTTAGAATGAATCTTAACCTCTGGCATTGCTCTGGGCAACCCGCCAGACCATCGTTCTTCGCCTGCCAAGCCATTACAAAAGGCGAAAGACCATAGGCAAATCAGGCTTCGTCCCACCCCAAACGGGGCAGTACAACCTGATCTTCTTGGTCACATCCCTTCTGCACAATACCACAAGCACCCTCAGAAATATTTCAGCCTTGTTAAGATTCATTCTAAACCTTCCAGCCATCACCTCTTTGTTTTTGCTTTGTCACCTTGAGTGGGGACAGGTATGCCCAGACATGAGTCCTGTGTCTGCTGGGCCTAAAGACTCATTGATAAGGCCCAACAACATCGAAACATCAAAGGTTATATCTTGAGTACCGCTACAATGTACAAGCACATAGAATGGAAGCTTACTCTTAACAATCAATTTTTTTTAATGATTTGTATTCAATATAATTTTACAATATGCAAAAGGAACACAGCAACATCTGCAGGACTGCCTCAGCACAGAAGGATAGCACCATTGTTGATATTCAAAGCTCCTCATCATGACTAGGTTTTCATTCTATAGAAATAGGCTATAGTATCCTAGAAACCCAATAGTAGGAAAGGAAACTATATATTATCTGTTTGATGATACCCTGCAGATCTTGGATTGCAACTATTTTGAACCAGCCTTGTGTACAGGTAGGGGGGACACATAAACACCACTAGAGACACATACACATTGAGAACAATTAAAAGAAAAAAGACAAGATAGGAGAGGAATGTTGTGAAAAGCAAGGGGAGTGGGGAAGTTGTGACTGGACTGGGATATTATTCTATACCTTGGGGACCACTACAATGCAATAGAAGCATTGTCTGAAGAATCCTAATTCATGCAGTTGAGCTTCCAGTGATCCCTCTTCAACAGCACAATACAGTAGTGTGTACAGTAATGAGGGCATACCCTCACTTGCATCCTGCAATAGCACCTCTAACCTACTTGTTCAATGTAACATCCAGGACAGTGTATTGTTCACACAGCCGGCAACACCACCAGCACAGCTAGTTGCTGTTGGCAGCACTGTGGCCATGCCTCTATTTAAGCACACATGTAGTGACTGAGTTATAGATTATTACACTGCCTTTGTTGCTAGTTAACTATCAGTTGGGTGGACCTAAAGTAAGCAATTGTGGATGTCAAGGGGTTGCTTGCTTCAGCAACACTTCACAATCTTTTAGTCGATTGAATAGGCATTTTAAAATAGTGTAGGAAAAGGGCATGTGGAAGGTGTGAGAGGGTCACCATTAGTTGTAAAGGTTCCTTAATGGTACACATTTAGAAAGGAGTTAGAGTTAAAGGCACTAGTCGAGAAAATACACACATTTATTGACCAATTCATTACCCACATGGTTGTAAGTCACAAAGTTATGTTCCAGTGACACTGCCAAACACCCCTCACATGGCAGAAATCAAAGGGAATAATGTTATACCAGTTCATAACGTACATATCACTTTTTTGATTGAGAGGCACAATTCTGAAAACTAGAAATGGGCCCCTTATATTACACAATCTTCTGTAATGGGTGGAAACATGTCAGTGCATATTTGTTCTGGTAGATTTGTATATGTAAAATGTATACAACCAAAACGAAATTTAGTGGCAATATAGCATTGGCTGAATAAAGTAGAAGCAAAGATATAATAATGTGTAGAGATTGTGAGGTGATATTATACAATAGACTTTTTAGACAGGATAGTTTTCTGCTTGAACATAACACTTGGTTAGATAAAGGAGGAGAACTGAGAATAGCGAGTGGTTGATGGGAAGTTGTGACATTATGGAGGGTTTGCTCCAGAATCCAGATTGGAGGATTTTGGAGTTGTGCTGGCATGAGTGAGCCAGCTCTAAAGAAAACATGTTTTGGAACAGCCCTGGGTGAAATCAGTATAAGGATGGCATTATCTATTTGATAGCAGATAGGAAAGATACCCGTGAGGTGGGGTAGGCAGAAGAGAAAGGTGATGTGCAAGAATTTGATGGGTGCCTATTCATTAATACATTGGGGATTAAAGAAATCAATAGGAGCACATCATGGTTTGACATAGTGAATAATTGGTATTCAGAGTGAAAAGTGGTAGAGAAGTTGGATAGTGAGGAAAGGGATTGGGTGGTACTACGTGGAGGGACAGGGATACAGGTAGATTAAAAAAGAGGGTGTACAGGGTGTCTCAATTTTGCAATCTTTTTTTAGAAGTAAGATGCAATGGGCCAGATTCATGGATCTTTTAGCGTTTTGCAAAGTGACTTTGCTTGGGTGCAAAGTGACTTTCCACTGCCAACAAACACCATGATTCACAGAGCAGAGCAACGTCTATTTGTACTGTGCAAAACAGTGCAAAGTTACTTTGCACTGCAAAAATACACTTGTCACCTCTCTGTGAACCAGGGTGTTTGTTGGCAGTGCAAAGTCACTTTGCACCGTGCTGACTATTCCATGAATTGGGCCCACAGTCTTCAGGAGAGAGAAAGGAGTACAGAGAGCAATTCTTGGTGATGCAAAGCATTGATTAGAGAGTCATGGATAGATTTTGGTTGTGAGAAAGGAAAGATGATGGATGGTTGGCATAGTAAGTGAATTTGAGTCAAGAGAAGTAATGTGGGTGAATAAAGAGTCTTTTATGTGGTATAAAGGGTAGCATCATAGATGGAGGTGAATTGATTTTCTTAGCTATCGGATTGCTATCTAGATAAATTGTAGGGGCAAGGACATGACGGGAGGACTTGACAAAATTGAGATGAGGGCAATGGAGTCATGTTTGAATTTTCTTTCCATAATTGAAGTAGATGGAAACGGCCATGCACATGTTAAAGGGGAAATGGAGATTTTGAAGTAGATAAGCAAGTTGTGCAGAGTGTGAGTCGATGACAGAATGAGAAAAGGAGTTACAGTGGAATAGGGAAACGTGATTGAAAGTGTTCATAGAGTGTGAGTAGGATGATTATGCATGCTAGTAAGGGAGGGATCAGAGAGAGTTGATTTTAATTGCAGGGGATTGCCTGTATCATGTATTGAAAGGTTATAATGTGATAGGGAAATTAGTGGGAAGTGTTTCAAGCAATAGATCAATATCAGAGAAGAATGTATTAAGAGTAAAATGTGGCAGTAGATGAGGTGGATGAAAGTAGGGAAGGGAGCAGAAATAGAGGACATATATATTTGAATGAAGAGCAAATAAAGCAAGATAGGGTCAGAGCCGGGTGAGCCCTGGATGATCATTAGGTCAACACCACTGACTTTCTTGTCTGGGTCAAGGAGAGAGCTGGGGCTGGATCATTATCCATGCTTACTGGAGGATTCATCAGAAAAATGTTCAGTTAGAAGCAGACGTTTTACGTTTGGAAAAGGAATTGTCTGCAGAAAGACATGCTTCTTTAATGCAACAGCTACAATTAAAGATTTGGAGTGACAAGGCCTCTAGGTATCTGGAAATTGCAGAGACAGCAGCAATTAGAGGGGCCAAATATAAATATAAAGAATGAAGGGCCCAGGTTGACTACCACAACGTGGCTGCAATGATTTCCACTGCTGATGCTAATTGGAATCCAGATTCTTGGAATGCTGATGTTTGGTGTTCCACTTCTGAAGGTATGGATTCTAGCCCTGAAGTAAAGCCAAGTCTAAATTGAAACAGATGGGAAGAATGTTACTGCTAACCTGATAACTAGATGCAGGGCAGGTCCACATCCACATAATCCACATGGAGGTGGGTGTTCTGGATTTAACCACACTGGAGGATTACACTCAACAGGAAGTGGTGGAAATTATAACTTGTTTAAGGTAGAAGTCAGTTGAGCTCTTGCTTACCTGGATGGTGCGCAAGTATGATGGAGGAGCTGGAGGCTTGTTAGTTGATTCCACTGACTCCCCACCCTTTTTGCCTTTGTCCACTGATACTAATATTCAGGAGGTGTTATGGGCCGCCATCAGATGCAAATGGGCATGTCTCTCAGGTATATGTGTTGCACCTGGCAGCTCAGGGGTGTAATCGCAAATATCCTATTACCACAAATTGGCGCACTGAAGAGAAAAAGTGGTATACTTTGAAGAAGGCAGTTCAAACGATAAGGGAACATGCAATGAAGAAAGCAGTTCATGTAGATGCGCCAGTATATAATGGGAGTGTTGCCGCTGTTAGTGTCAACCAGAAATATGGTTATTAGTACTGCCCCACATGCACATAAAAGTGTCATCATGACTTTACTAGTAGGCATGACCGGCAAGCCCACTGATGAAGTGGTGGATGCGATACAGAAATTGTCAGATCTAGGTGAATGGGACAAAGTTAGGACAGACCTCCAGAAAGGGAGGGGTGTAGTGAGAAGAGAACAGAAGGTAGGAGTTGAGGTAGCAGAGATTTTCGGGTGTCCAGAATGGACATGTTTTTGGCACTGTTGAAACATGTTTTGCCACGAGATGAAATTGATAGTATTAAAACAATGGAAATGTATGAGTTGTACAAAAAGAGAGGGCTTGCTGGGAAAGAGCACTATATACAAGCCAAGAGACAGGTGGCATCTAACAAGAAGATAGACACTTCACCTTCACCACCTCCTGAGGAGGAGCTGGGAGAAGGGTCCATGGAGATCCCTTCTCGGTACCAGCCAACATATGCTGAGTTGAAAAAAACAGTGAGTGCTATTTTGGAGGCTCAGTCTGGGTACACTCATTCAACATTTAAATAGGATTATGGCCAAGTACCGGCAGTGTCAGCTTGCATAAAAGTTGACAGACGACCTCATGTTAATGTTAAGATTTTGAAGGCTGGAAACACACAAGAGCTCCGAGCTTTGATTGATACCAGGCAGAGGCCTCATTGATTCATGGATGGAAATCCTTCTAGATTTAAGGGTTGACATTTTACCATTACTGGACTGGGTGGAAAGAGACACCTGCAGTACAAATAGGAGTGTAAATGAAGATAGGCTGTTTCAAAAAATAGAAATTTCAAGTATTTATTGTCCCAATATCTGAATAATTGAATTGTGGTTGTTTTACCGTGACGGAAAGGTCCGCTGACTGCATGAGAAATGTACGATATATATAAATGTTCATACATTTCTCATGCAGAGATTTCTTGTAAAACAACCCCAAAACCTAACCCCTGCCCACATCCCCACCCCCAACACACTCACATCCCCCTACTTACCTTTCACCTGAAAGCGCGGTTTCCCTGCAACGCTGGTTCCCTTTCACTTCCGTGATCGGGAACCGGCGCCGCAGGGCCCTTTTCTTTTTTTTCTTTCTTTTTTTTGTTGTCGGGCAGCTGCAGGGGTGTCCCCAGCAACCCCCGCTGAGGGCGGTGTTGCGGGAGTCACCCCCGCTGCCCCTGCAGCCTTTGTTTTACTTTTTTTTTTACCTACCCCACCAAAACATACATACCACAAAGGTTTGAACTTTTTGTAGTTCAAACTTTTGGTGGTATGTAATTTAGGTCTTTTGGTGGGGTAGGTAAATTGGAGTCGGTCATTTCAGCCGAATCCGGATAAATCCTTGGATCAGACATATTAGAAGGTTTGACTTTAGGGTTAGGAGGTAAAACTTATCAATTCAGGGTTAATGCATTGACTTGCACACGAGTTATTGTAGGCAAATTGAAGATCCCTCTGGTGCATGTGACATAGGCCACAAAGCGTGTGTCAATGAAACAATACTGATTTCCGGGGGCATGAGGACATTTCAGACACCATTAAAGAATATGTAGAGGCAGGAGCATTGAGGCCAGTCTCTACCGCTTGGAACAATCCTACCTAGCCTCTTAAAAAATAGGATGGAAGCTGGAGGATGACTGTGGACTATAGAGAGTTAAATAAACACACTCCCCCTTTAGTCCCTGCAGTGCCAAATATTGTTACCTTGATTGAAAACATACAAAAGTTTGAGGGAACCTTGTACATTGCAATATTTGATTTATTTATTTGTTTATCGGTCACTTATTAGGCGCTTATACAATCAGCAAAACTGTTTCATGGTGCCCACAGCGCAAACAGGGTGGGGACAGGGGAAGGTAGACAATGAATTACAGCAAGGATAAATACATGCATTAACAGTGCAAACAAATATTGGGATAGAGGGAAGGGGAGACAAACCTACTATGCCTTGTGAGTGTTCAGAATGTGCATAGGTACAGAGGAGTCTAGAAGGAGAGTATTTGGTCAGGAGCCATTGAAGATTGAGTGGACCCCGGTCTCAGATAACCTTGTGTATGATACAGAGGGATTTTAATTTAATCTGTGCTGAGACCAGGAGCCAGTGAAAGCTTTTTAGGACAGGAGAGATGTGATCCCTGGGCATGAGGTCAAGGATAAGTCTTGCTGCCCTATTCTGGGTAAGCTGGAGGGGTCGCAGGGTGGAAGAAGGAAGATTAAAGAGGAGGCTAATGCAGTAGTCTAGCCTGGAGAGAACCAGAGCACGGTTAACATTGAGTCTCTGGGGGAAGGTGAAGTATGGTACAGTCCCTTTGAGAAGGAAGAGTTGAAAGTGGGGACTTCTTGGCAATGTACTGAATATGAGGGATGAAGCAAAGGGAGGAGTTGAAGATTACTAGCTACAGTGGAGGGGCTACAGTGGAGGGGTCTGGGGGAGGCAAATGGAGGAAGGCCAGAGTGCAGCGAAGAAGTAAGGTGCAGGGGGCCCAATAAGGAGAATCTCTGTTTTGCTGGCATTGAGGCAGAGGTCATTGGCAGTGCACCAGGCCTGGATGGCAGAGAGGCAGTCAGTGATGAAGGAGGATGCAAGGTTGTCAGTGGGAAGTTTGAAGAAAAGTTGCGTATCATCAGCATAGCACTGGAAGTTGGGGGAGAAGGAGGAAATGAGTCGTGCCAGTAGAGAAAGGTATATATTAAAGGGTCAGGATGAAAGAATGGAGCCCGGGAGGATTCCACAGGTAGCGGATGAAAAAGGGGAGGAGAAATGGCCAAGAATGGTTTTGGAGGTAGGTTAGGAAGGAGGTAAGCCAGTCCAGTGCCCGCTCCAAGTTGCCAAGGGTGTCATGGAGTCTTTTCATGAGGATGGAATGATTCACTGTGTCAAATGCAGAAGAGAGATCTAGAAGAAGGAGGACAGCAGGGGAATTGGAGTCAAGAGATGCAAGCAGTTCTTCTAGGGTGTTCAGAAGTGCAGTTTCCATGCCTCTGGATGCTCGAAATCCAGACTGGTGGTCATGTAGACCGCTAACAAGTTAGGTATGGGAGTTGAATTGGGGGAGGGCCAGCTTCTCAAGCAGTTTTCGCAGGAAGGAGGTGAAAAATACCCCACACCACAGCACATTTACTTCTTCTAAAAGACATGTATGTACACAGAGAACAATTCACTCTCTTTCTTTCATGTGCAGTTACCATTCACAAGTCAAAAGGTCTAACCCTCAACCACACACTTGTAGACATTGGCAGGACAGTCTTCAAAGAACATAATTAGTTAAAGTTACACCTCTTGCATTCATGTGCCATACTTCCAAATAAGATATCTCCACTCAGTCGGTTTGTAATTTATGAAGTGCTATATTTATGTGAATGGGTGCCTTTTAACGATGACACGTGTTTCGATGGTCTCCGCCGTCTTCATCAAATCAGGGCTAAATATTAATCCATCAACATTGACAAAAAATAACAATCAAACAAAATTATATCACCATTTTGTTGAGTTAATCACATGTGAACACAGAAAATAGGGAGGGGGATAGGGAAGGATTGGTTAGGGTGAACAAAAGTCATACCAAATGCTGAGAGAAACAAATAAGCCAATGGGAGAAAAATAGAGAGAAAGAGAAAAAAAAGCACAATGATTAAAATGTTCTATTGATTCATGTCATATGTGTTGAAATTTTTGTAATGAAACGTTCTTACCCAATGGTAGTGTTTTGAAAATTTGGAACGCCGCCTTTCAGCAAGTGTAAATTGTGTCATGGGATCAATCCCAGCCTGTCCAATAGACTTGTTATAATTAGATTCCATACATCTTTATCTGCTGCCCAGTCATTGAATTATCCAAATTGGATGGCATACTATTGGTTTACTCATAACTACTTGAGCTAATGTTTGCGTTGCTATTATTAATACAGTGCGGTAACTTTAGTGTCTTTTTCAAAAACACATGTATTATGCGCATGACATTTTACAGTTAAATAACCTCCGCTCTATATTAAGTATTGTCATTGTGTTTGTTATTGTCATCACAGTGTGCTTGTTTGCTCTTTTTGATTACTTTGTCTGCTAATTGGACATCGGGCTTGTGCGAGGGAAACATTTTGTAAACACGCGTGCGTTATTACATCTCGTTCTTAATGCTGGCATGCCGCCTGCAGTATAATAGCTAGAAGTGCTCTAAACTCTTCAACTGGGACGTATTCTTTTGCATATCTTGCCTCTGTCAGGAGTTCAGTCTGCTCCGTACGAATCTGTCCGCGTTCGTGCGCGGATCTAAAATGGAGCACTATATTGTTGTGGTTACTGTTACCGGGATGACCGTATCAGTCCTTTCTCGCTTCCCATTATGGACGCCATTTTTTGGGCAAATGTTACTTGTAAGTAATTAGTAACATTGAGTCAACACTATTCATTAAGTTGTACCTGCCGCTATTCATTCGATTCATGGACTAAATGGCATTACATTTGTGTTACCAATCCAGTACCAATTATGGTACATGTAAAAAGGACAAACTCTAAAAACTCACTTTTTAAAGAATTATGTAAACGGTGTTCTCCTACTTTTATATTCCTAATTCCCTAAATTATTCCTAAAATAAAGAAGCCACAAAATACAGAGTAATGGTCCAACTCGACTTTAGTGTGATTATTTACAAAGAGACCGGATGTAGTGTCAGAACTAATTTAGAATTAAATGTATGGTTTTTCATGGTGCATACTCATTCTTTTTCAATATACCAGGTAAATCTCTCTAAATGTGCTTCTAAATTCATGAAAGAGGTAGATGCGTACTTCAAAATGCTTAAAAAAAGTTACAATCCCATAATTAACGCTATTGTCAATGCTCCCCATTAATTTTTTATGTGCATTGGAGCACATTCTAATTTCATAACAAAGAGGACATTTCATTGTCCGAATTATGACCTCTTTCCACTGTCCGAAATCGGCAAATTAATTTTGATTCCTCTTGTCTCAGTTTCAATTCTTGGTCCCCTCCACTGGGTCCCAGGGTCACTTTCTTTAGGCCCAGAAATCTGATGTCTTGTTTACTGCTTAGTTGGTGATTTTTTTGCCAGTGGGATGCTAGCGGTAAATTGGCATTCTGACTTCCAATGCTGGACATATGTTCCCTGATTCTTATGAGCATCTCTAATAGTACTTCCAATATATATTTTTTTGCACTCACAGATTATTGCATACATCACAAATCTTGTTTTGCAGTTTATGAAGTCCTTAATGGTATGTTTGGTGCCAAATGAGTCTTCAAACACTTCTGTATTCTTTCTTGCATATTGACACATAGAACATGAGCCACATTTCTTAAATCCTTTGGGTAACTGTGGTAGCCATGAGATATTTTCCACACGTTTTACTTCTGGTAACATTGATGGACTCAAAATATTCTTCAAAGGTTTTGCTCTTTTAAATGTTACTGTTGGACTATCTTCAATAAAATCTTTAATGTGAGGATCTAGTTTCAAAAGGTCCCAATTCTTTTTCAAAATTCTTCTCAACATGGCATTGTTAGCACAGTATGTTGTGATGAATCTTATTCGTTCAGGCTGCCCACTGGTTTGTTTACTCCTCATAAGTGTGTTTTCTCTATTTATTTTGTTTGCTTGTTCCTGTGCTTTTGCAATGGTTTTTCTAGCATATTCCCTGGCCAAAAAACGATTTGAAAGCAATTTGCATTCTGCATCAAAGGTTACTTTTGCAGAACAGTTCCTTCAAGCTCGTATGAACTCACCTTTAGGGATGTTTCTAATTAGTGAGTTGTAATGACAACTTGTCGCAAACAGGGTCGAATTGTTCCAAGTGTGGCCACTGGCCATAATCACACCAATATATATTGTTATTACTGCTACTGGTATATTCATATTCAGTGACATGACCACAGCAATGCTAAGACACAATAACAAATAGATTTGTTCTTTTCTTCATTCAATCACTCTCCACAAACAATTTTTAACCCTCAAAATAACCGGAAATGCACATAAATATTAGTCACACTCACTTATTTGAATTCAGTAAGTATAAAACCCAAAGTAAGCTTTGTTGTAACATATAACATAACTCCACTATTATCAATGAATGTCCGTGTACACGTAGTGATATCTGTATTGGTCACAGACAGGAATAATTACCACGTACTGAGCGACAATCCCACAGCCATTTCTACAAACAATAACGCATACATTTTGCTGTTTCTTCTCTCCCAAGACACTCTTTCATCCTCAAAATAATCAGAAATGTATTTATCAGAGTTTTTTGTACCACAAAGTTTGTGGACTACACAGATCCAGATGGCACCCCTTTCAAAAGTGTTGATATATCTCACATTATGAATTGACCAATCTGCAGCCATGTAACATGTCCACAAATGTCACGCAGCTCCCTGATTGTCTGAGGGGCATCCGTGGACAAAGAATTAGGAAGTGAGTGCGTGAACTGGGCAGAGATATCACTAATTGGTTAGGACCTACTTTTGGGCCATTTTTCAAACATCTACTAGATGGATTAAAAACGAATTTGCAAAAGCATGCTTTCAGGACTGGGCAGCCACTCCTTTCACAGGTTTGGTGCACATCCGTTCAGCGGTTTGGGTTCTAGCTGCAAGCAACATCCATGTCCATCCAGTTTTCAAAAATGTTGGGACCCCCTTTACAAAATCGCACAAACATTTGCAAAATAATTCAGATTTGGCTGCATACTTGTGTAAAGTTTTGTGAGAATATGTTGAACACCAAAGATGTAAGCCACTCAAAAACTGCTCCTGTTATCGGTTGGGCAACTTAACCATAACTACAGCGTTGCTACGACAGATCCTGTAATATATATAATTAGAATTCAGAACACAGGACATGTTAGTCACTGGCAGTAACACATTGTTCATTAATTAAACATTCCCTAGGTTTCACAGCATCAAACTATATCTGGGTTTGCAAACACAGTGTACAACAGGGATTAATATATTTGTAAAAAGAAAAAATACCCAATAGAGTTTTCTGCTCCTCAGAGTGGAATAGGAAGGAGGTAACTTTGTCACATGTATTCTCAAGAAAATAATTTCAATTTAAATAGACAATATAATGTTTTCAAGTAACATTGCCCAGAAACAGAAAGATTCTCCTGGTCCCAATTAAAATGGAGTTGTTAATTCCTCTTCTATTTTCATGCTTGTGTGACCTTTTAATACATCAAAATATTTTTCTGTCTAAAATAAAAGCAATGGGCCTCATTTCGAGTGTGCCGGTCCGGTAACAACGGTGCCTGTAAGCTACCTGCATCCTTGTTACCATACCGGCATACTCTGAGGTCTGCGAGTGGGGGCCTTCCAGACGGCCATGTCTGACCTGGCGGGCAGAACAGCACCTGCTTGCAGACCTTGCCGGATGCACCGGCACCATTCATAAATGGTGCCGGTGCATTCCTCCTCCCCATTGCTATTGAGTTCAATGGGACTCGAATGGGAATGCAGAGTAATTTTTTCAGGTGCCCGACAATAGGGAATTACGGGGACCTCCGGGGCTGTAATGCCCCGTGAGTTCCCATTGCCGTGTGCCAGGAAAAGAATGACTCCGGCGGCAGACGTGCCTTTTTTACTGGCACGCTACCGCCAGACTCATAATGAGGCCCAATGTCTTTAGACTACATTTAACAAAATCAACTCAACCAAGAATTCTTGTATCTAAGTCCAGGCTAGAAACCAGTGGTGTCCAACATTTTAGAGCTCAATCATCAGCCCTGGAAAAGGAAAGTTGAAACTGTTCTCTGATGCCAACACTTGTCGATGGTTTCAGAGAAAACAATGTGAATTTCAGTGTCTGAACTGAAAATAAATGCACTCTAAGAATGGTTTTGTCTTCTTGATTCCGACACCTGATGACAATTAGCATCTTTGTATTGGAGATTTTATTTAATTACTTATTTAATGGGCTTTTTATAGCATGCTAACTACCATACCTGAGTTTGGTTTCTAAGCACGGATTCAGGATTCCAACCTCTGTTGTTCAGTGTGGGCTTGCTTCCAAGACCAGCGTGTTGCCCCTGTGCTATCCTCTGTTCACAGAGGGGCTGCTTTTAATTATTGCTCTAGAGTAGTTATTTCATTTTGTTTTTAAATGTATGGATGTTTTGTGTCAACCAGACTGTTAAATATTGATTTATTTCAGGCATTCTTCTTAAAATTGCATTACAGGACACCTTACATAACTTTAAATTGCACCATATAAAAAAGGTTATATTAATACATTTGTAAAATGAGAAATAAATAAAACCATTTTTTAACAACTTTCCCAATAAATTACATAACATACTTAAAATAATATAATTTACTTATTTTACATCAGACATTTTGTGATTCATGGAATTTGTGCGCTGAAAAATTGGGATTTGTGTGCCATTCTGCCAGCAAATCCCCATTTGTTAAACAGGGATTTATGGGCAGAATGGCACACAAATCCCTGTTTTCCGGTGCACAAATTCCATGAATCATGTGGGATGCATTGACCCACTAGGCCCTGCCCTGCAACATCACTGTGTGCTGGTGGCACCAGAACCAACAAAATGGCCACAAAAAGCCCTATGCATGCTAAACCTCTGAGAATTGCGCTGTGAAACCAGGGAGTTGGCTGCCAATCTACTTTGCCTGTGTCAGTGGTGGAACAGGAGACCACACTGCTAAAATCTGTCATTGGGCTGCCCACAGAGTGAAAATGGAAACTACATGAAAGGCAGTGCTTCATTGAAAGGAAACCCAGAAGTGCTCTGAAATCCGTTTTTCCTTGGTTGCTGAAATCACAAAATAACGGTTCCAAGACCTCAGAAAAGATCCAACATCCTTGCTGGGTGTTACCCGTCACTTTATTTAAAGAATCCACATAAGCACACAATATCAGGAGAAGCAGATTTCATCACAAGAATATCCACATTAAAAAAGGTGGCTTTCTGGGAAAATCTCTCAGATATGGGTGCAGTACCGTCGGCCGCCTGTATGAAAGTTGTCATTTAATTACACTGGAAGCTTAAACTTGTGCAGTTCAAATCAAATGGTTGAAATGAAGTGACTTGCTATCAAAAGCAATATAGGTTTCCACTATTTAATTTCTATGTTTAAAAAGACTGGAATTGGAGATATTTTTGCCTGTTTTAAAAATTGTAACTTTAATTTCAACAAAGAACAATGTAATAATTTACTTTAAAGTAACCTGATTCAGCAAAACTTCAAAGAAGCTTCCGCCACTGGGAAACACACCACCCTTCTGCTTCTCATCAAAGGCCACGAACTTCCAGTTAGGTGTTAATGAAGAGGGGAGGAGATTTTGCTCTGCTGCTCTGGGGAGAGACAAAAGACACCCTTGATTGAAAAGATATGCAGATGCAACTGTTAACAGAAACTCCTGCCGGGAGGAAAGAGGCAGGGATTGCTCTTGACCCACCAAAACTTTGGAGGCGGGACAGACAGTTATGAGTATTCTTAAAGCACAAGAAAGTATAATTTTGAAAAGGACTGACAGAGGACTGTGCAAAATTGTAAAAATGTGTAAAATGACAGTATTGTTAATATGAAAATTCTGGTCAAGTTTTAAAACTACTCAGAACTTGGTGCTATGTTCAGGGACACATCCACTCACCGTCCGATTGCTGGCGAAGCACTTTGCAAGAGAAATCCATATTCCAGACTCCAGAACTTTGAAAGCAGAAAGGCCCATTTCCAAAGCTGAACCATTCTCAGCTTGGCCTTTTAAAATCCTGAAAACAGATTTTACCCCAGACCTCCAAGGGGAACAAAAAAAAAAGAACAGCCTGGCTGAGCTGTGCTGCTTTCTTGCTAAGAATTCTTGCCAGAATCCCAAGATCCGACCCAGTAGAGCTGAGCTGTGACCAGATAGCAGCGAACCAGAGCCAACCTGTCAGAGCCATCCCAATCCCGCCGTGCAGTGTCCAGAGTGCCGTGCTGAGTGCAGAACCAGAGCGCCTTGAGTCAAGTCCGGTGTGCTAGCTGAATTCCAGTCCAGAAATCTTTGACCAGATCCCTGACGGGTCCATTGCAAACAGTGGTAGTGAGTATCCATAGCATGGGATTGTCTCTAGCATATGTATTATCCATAAGTAATCCTATCTAAACCCATTCAATTATATCCAGAAATGCATTGTAGAAAATCTTTTGTCTTACCTGAATCTTTCTCTCATCCCTATAGTCCTTTGGTAATAGTAGTGTTAAAATCATCTTTGCACTAATATATTTGCTGAAGAAAGACAAGCGTCTTGGTGGGCAAAAAACAGCCAGAGGCGTCGCTGGACTGGTGGCTGTGCTGTCGTGTAGTTTGTGGCTTCATAGTCTCCCTAAAAAAAGCGCAACCTTGGTTTACAAATTTTGACTCTTTCTGAAAAAAACGACCTCTACAAAAACCTTCACAACTTCTTCACCATTTATGCTAGCAAGCTCCACTTGAAGCTAACATCCTTAGCTTTCCAACAAACCCAAAACCGCATCCCAACACCTTATAGTATTTCCGCAATCGCGCTTAGCGCGCGTGGAAAAGTTTGGCGCAAATTTTTCATTTGGCTCAAATCTATCATGTGTGAAACAGCTCTACATTGCATCCGACCTCAGAATTCAGTTTTCAACCTGCTAGTTACTCAATAATCATTGCTAGTGTTTATCTGAACCATAAAAAGCGGCTCCCACTAGTATTGAAACCATTTTACTGAATTAAATCCATTTTCAGTGTTTTTACTGTTCCATTCAAAGCCACATTCAAAACCATTTTGACAAGTTGCAATCATTCATGTTTTTCTCTGAGTTTGCTGGGGGAAATTGGGATTGATACTGTATTTGTTGAGTGTGTATTCCTGAAACCTGTTTTCTCTTCTTCCGTCTCTTTCTATTGCATATTGGGGGGATTGAGTAGTGTGCAGGGGGAAAGAGTGATCACATTGCATTTTTGATTGAACCCACACAAAGTATTATTCTATGCTGCATTATTTTCCTTATTATTACTCCATGTGATTAGAGAAATTTATTGTGACATCACCCCATTGGTGATCATTGTATAAGTATCAAATAGTGTGATATATATATTGTGAAATACATAAAACAAATCCTTTTAACTTTGCAAAACAGCCTGCTTCCTGGTTCAGTGTGACCGGGGGGATTCAAAGAGAGGGGCGTTATAAAAGAACTTATAGACATAAATAAATAATTAAGGGTTCCCGCTGTGTATCACACACTAGGCATTGACTTAGGTGGAGTGCCGGGTTGAAATCACTTAGAATCAGCCCCCTAATATAGACACATTTCTAAATAGAAATCTATAAAAAAACAGATATAACTAATAAATATAGAAGCAACTGATGGTCCATCGAGGAATACACACATCATTCCATGTTTGCAACCAACACTTACTGCAAATGACACTTTATGACACAATTGTCCTACTGATACGACAAACTTTCTTCAGGTTTTGTCCATGTTATCATTAGGTGAAATCATCCTGGCATTGCAGGCATAAAATGCAGAGCCTTTCTCTCAGTTCTTAGGATATTTGTTCTTAAACATGGGAAAGAGCCAGTTTCTTATTTGCACAGCATAACAAGATGAACAAAATAATAACATGATATATTGACAAACAAACAGAGATTACATTTATTACTTGAAACATTTGACCATTTGCCTGAAAACGAGCTTACTGTTAGGATTCCATTTAGAAAAATGTATCATCAAAGTCCTCAACTTTCTGAAAGTAAATTTCCCAGGCGGACATTCCTTTTCTTTCTTAACATCTTGTGATCAGGCCTTCTGATGAAAACTTTGCTAATTTACATGTATGTTAGCATTCTTCCAGACATGTTTGTTTCTAGATCTTTTGGTAACAATTACTTTGATGGAAATGGGCATGACACGTATCTGCGAAGAGCAGTATTGATCATGAACCTTTCCTGCAGTCTTGCAATATTGGTTCTAAATCTTCATTTGCCCAAAAATGCTGTGCAAGTAGAGCTTAGTTTAAATTGTTGTTCCAAAAAGGATAGCAGGCATGCCTAATCACAGCCTAAGTGGAATACTATGAGTACTCAAGGGAAGGGCAAATAATGATTTCAAGAGCTTTTGCTTAATGGTCATGTAATTCAAGATTTATATCTCCCGATAAGCCTGTGCCATATAATGATGTAGCCATGACTCATTTTCAATAAATCTCTAGGGTGATGCCAGTTGCCCTAGCCCCAAAAGGCTTGGAAAACATTTTTAGATCTCTGCCATTATATCGGTAAAATGATGTAGAGAAGGAGCAATGTACCCCCATCTCAAGCATCTCACCCATATTGCCTATATGTTGGGAACCAGAGTGTGTAACAAGTGCAGTACCAGTGAAAATACCCATACCAAGAAGAATCCTGGAAGTAAGGTTCCCATTAAGAAAGCCATACTTGCATACGAGACAGTAAAATGGCCATTTGAATGAAATCCCAGAAGAAGCATGAAAAAAAAGCAAGAAAGCAGATTGGTGACATCATACGAAGTAAAAACTGACGCACCAAGAGGAGATGCAGAAACAAAGAGAATGTATATATTCTATTAGGCATCAAGAAAGTGTCAAAGATAAGTGACATTTCGGGCTGGAAATGAAGAGGCTTATGCTACAGAAACGATGAAGACATAAAGTTATTTTGCACGTGTACAGATGCAATGAAACGCAAGAAGTATGCTTGAGGCTAGCTATGTGCTGTCATGATGCCTACCCCCGGAGCACCAGGCCAGGCCCCGCACCCCCGGGAGCAGGCATCATGGCCCCGGGTAAAAGCCCAGCGGCCCCTTATAGGGGCTCTTTGGACTCTGTCCTGGCGCCGTTGATATTTTATGGGTGGCCGAATATGCATACAATAACTCGGTACACTCTGGAACTCGACAAAGCCCCTTTTATACCCTATATGGACATCACCCTCATACTTCAGACCTGGACTCACCTCTGAGCCTTGAAATGCCCGCAGTGGACCATTTGCATTCCACGATAACTCAAGCCTTCAAGGATGCAACTGCATATTTGCAACAAGCGAAAGGGAAATACAAAAAGAATGCAGATCTGCATTGGAGTGAGGCGCCTCCATACCAAATAGGGGATCAAGTATGGTTGGCTACCAAACACTTATTGCTCAAGGGACCTCGAACTTTTAATCCAAGGTATTTGGGCCCTTACTCGATCAAAGCTATAATTAACCCAGTGGCAGTCAAGCTCGATCTACCAGCTAACATGCGGATTCACCCCGTTTTTCATGTGTCACTTTTGAAACCAGTGCAACCAGATTAATAAAGCCACCAGAACCAATCCAGATAGATGGGGAGCCTGAATTCGAGGTGAAGAACATTTTGGATTTTAAGATCTCAAAATCAAAACTTTTCTATCTAATTGATTGGAAAGGGTACGGGCCTCAGGAAAGGTCTTGGGAAACCAGCGACCACGTACATGCACCTCGGCTGGTAAAAAGGTTCCATCGGAATTTCCCAAACAAACCGAAACCTCCAGAGGGAACGACCTTGGGAGGGGCCTTGGGGGGGAGTGCTGTCATGATGCCTACCCCCGGAGCACCAGGCCAGGCCCAGCACCCCCGGGAGCAGGCATCATGCCCCCCGGTAAAAGCCCAGCGGCCCCTTATAGGGGCTCTTTGGACTCTGTCCTGGCGCCGTTGGCGCCAGGCTCATGTTGGACATCAGTCCTGGTGCCATAGGCGCCAGGCTCATAAAGGAAGGTGTTTTGTGCACTTACCTGATGCAGACCATGCTGGAAGATTCAGGTCTCCCTGAGACCTGAAAGGGACTATTTTTTCATTGGGACTATTTTGCCACTCGGGCGTGGCCAGGGAAGGATACTTACCTGGAACTACTTTGGGGGCTATTTAAGCCATGCCCAGACAGTAGCTCACGCTTCGCGTTGTTCTGCATCCAAGCAGCTGAACGCTCACCATGTCTGCTCCTGCATCTGGTCTCCAGCCACGCCCACCTCGATCCTGGAACACCTGTAAGGAAAGAAGAGAAGAGAAAGGTGAAAACCAAGAATTTTATCAAACTTCTTACCTGCATCCGGAACCGTCACGCCAGCATTCCTGAGAAAAGACTTTCATTTAAAAACACTGCGTTGCTCGCTGCAGAGCCGCGCTTCACTCACCTGTCCTCGGGAGTTCTTCTGGCTCCACCGCGACTGTCAGCACCGGTCGCCACATCTCTGCGCCTAGGGGAGAGAAGAAGAGACAAAAGGTGAGCAGAAGGAACATATGAGGAAAGCCTAATTTTCCGCCATAACACTTACCAGTCTTCTGTTGGTGGACTATTCCTCATTTCGGGTCGGCGCCGCTTCGTTGGCAGGTACCGCACCCCGGCCCCTATGGGGAAAGGACAAAAGACATTACTGGAGGAATATAAAGACATTAAGAGGGATCGCCCCCATCGCTAACTCACCTAAGTTTACCATCGGCAATTCAATCCCTCAACGCATCGCCTTCATTCTGCACCTGAAATAAAGGACAGATCACAGGTTAGGAAGACAAGAGAAAAGGAGGCTCTACACTTGAACTTTTGTAATCTTCATACTTACGGCGTCCCGCTCGGAAAAGTCAAGTGGACTTTTCCAGCGCCATTCTGAAAACCAGTGAAGTAACTGGACAAACACGCGCCCTTGCACCAGAAGCAGGATGGAGAGTTCATCCTTTCAAACCATAAGGTGAGCTTCAACCGGGGATTTCGGAGGAAGTTAGAGAAGAACGAAGGGGGGAATGGGGGAGCAAGCACACTATTCTGCAGACTGTTAATCCCCTTTCTCATCTGCAGAAGGATATTCCTACGGGCCTGACAAGCAAGATTTGAGGGCCCTGTTCAGTCGGTGTTCCGAGTTCTGTGCATCACGCTCGAAGGGGCCACAGCAACCCAGACTAGACCAGCGCCTCCGTGGGAGTCAGGTGAGCGTTACATGTAGTGAATAGATTGGGGAATGTGCCAACATATATATATATATATATATATATATATATATATATATATATATATATATATATATATATATATATATATATATATATATATTACATGGACGCAGTAGCGTCCATGTAGTTATGGTTAAGTTGGTTAAGTTGGTGTTTCCATAGGAAGAGCACTTTTTGGGTGGCTTATAACTTCGCTCCCTCTGGACGAATCCTCACCAAACTTTACAAATAAAGTATATGGCCCACTCTTTTTCCTATAGACATAATCGGAAAAAACTTTGCGCACAGCTACAGCCCGAACCGCTGGATGGATTTACACCAAATTTGCGGCAGGAGCGGCGGCTTGGTCCAGGAAGCGTGCTTTTGCAAATTTGGTGTAAATCCGTCCAGTAGTTTTTTTTAAAAAATGACCAAAATGTAAGGCAAAAAAATTAGTGATATCTGTGTTCGCTTCGCGGACGGACTTCCCTGTTCGCTCCGCGGACAGCACCCCGATTGGCCCATGGGCATGCGTCATGTCCGCGGACATGCAACGTGTTCGCTGATTGGGAGGTGTGGTGTGTGATGCGCGTCAGATTTTCTGTCGCGCCCGCCATCTTGCATTCGCTGCCGACCTCGGACAGCGCGGTGAAACTTGAATTAAAAATTGTATTTAGTGGCGTGTGTTGGTGTGTAAGAGTGTTTGGGGAGGGTGGGGGAGTATGAGATAGGTTCAATGTTGTATTTTTTTTTTATGTGCTAGACGCTTTTGTTGTGTTTGATTTGTCTGCGGACAACACGGCTGTTCTGGAATGTTCGTAAATAAACAGAATGGATTCAGTGTCAAGTTGAAAGTGTTCTAAGAACACTTGTGGGGTCTTGGAATGTTAGCAGGGGGTGTTCTGGAGACGTTGTGTGTATTGTTCATTGGCAAGCTGAAAGTGTTCTAAGAACACTCACAGTGTTTACGTACACAAAGAAAATGGGGGTGTCTTGAGGACGCTGTCCGTATTGTCCTCTGGCAAGTTGAATGTGTTCTAGGACCTTCCTTGTGTCCGAGGACATTAAAATGGTTGCAATGCTTGAATCTATGGGTGTGATATGCTGCGGTGGTTGTGGCCAGGGTATACAATGTTGGGTGCATGGCCATTTGGCCATGTACCCAACACTCTATGGCCTGGCCACAACCACCGCTGCATATCACAGTCATATGCCATGCACCCAAGAGTCTATGCTCTGGCTAGAAGTATCGTTGCATATCACAGTCATATGTCATGCACCCAAGAGTCTATGCCCTGGCCACAAGTATAGCAGCATATCACACTCATAGTGGCTAAGAACACTCGTGGGGTGTTGGAATGTTCGCAGGGGGTGTCCTGGAGACGTTGTCTGTATTGTTAGTTGGCAAGCTGAAAGTGTTCTAAGAACAGTTGCGGTGTCCTGAAATGTTCGTACACAAAGAAAATGTGGGTGTCCTGAGGATGCTGTCCGTATTGTCTTCTGGCAAGTTGAATGCGTTCTAGGACCTTCCTTGTGTCCACGGACATTAAAATGGTTGCAATGCTTGAATCTATGGGTGTGACAAAGTCATATGCCATCCACCCAAGAGTCTATGCCCTGGCCAGAAGCTCTGCAGCATATCACAGTCATATGCCATGCACCCAAGAGTGTATGCCCTGGCCAGAAGCACCACAGCATATCACACTCAGAGTGGCTTATAACTCTGGGTCAAAAACAAATTTATAAGGAACAATGTTATAAGCCAGTATGGGTGTGATATGCTGCGATGGTTGTATTTATGATGTTATACTTACTATTTGGTTTAGTAACGGGAGTCCATGTTTTTCTTGTTCATTTCAGTGATAAAAGAAAATAGCATGTTAATATTAGTATTTCATAAAGAATTATTACATTGTACAATCAACATTTTTTCTTTTTTTTTACCCTCATATTTAGTCGATGACAAACGAGAGTACTGTGCAATTTGCTCAGTTTCTGTGTTTGTTGCTAAAATCATTGGGTCTGTGGGAGAAAAAAAATCCATGTTGGATTAAAAAAAAACTTTTTCTGTTATGCTACAGTTTATTTGTTTGTTTTCAATGTTTACTTGTTGTTTCTGGCTAATGCTTTATACATTGGATTGTTCCAGTTTTTGGGAGCAGTAAGATATTAGGTATTTGTTTGGATATTGTACAGTTTTGGGACAGTTAGATACCAATTGGCATATTCTAACTGTCTATTTTTTGATTTATTTGAGTAGTCCTATGTTATCTGTTTAGTTGTTGTAGCATCTTTGGGCAGTTAGATAGCTTTTGGAATATTGTGACAGTTTATATTTTTTTACTACAAGTGTACTTAAGGTTTAAGTACAGTTTAGTTATCAAATTTTGGTTTTAAGAACATTAAATAAGCGTTTGTAAGATTTGCTGGTAATCTCTGCTTTAGAGTAATGCTACTATCATTACATTCAAACCATCCACATTTCTTTTTTATATATGCAGTGTAGTGTCCTGAGTTGGTTGTGGATCCTGCGTGGTAGTTGATACCTATTGTTGTGAAGGTTTTCCTACCAAGTGATATTTGACCAGCTTGCAGTTGTTTTTGGTACCATCTGCATTGTAACGTAGAAGCATTAGTATTATGTATTTGCTATGTGTTTGCATTACTAACGTGGAGCGATTATCTGAATTGCAGGTGGAACATAATCTACCGTGGTTTGCATTTTGTACAAGTTGCTGAAATGGAACGGATTCACAATTAGGTATTGATATATACACAAAGCGCTCATTGGGGATTCGTTCTTGTGTCACATTGTTGCAGAGAGTGCATGTATGTTTCCACATGTATGAAATCTTGATGATTTCATTTATAGGTATGTTTTTGTTTTCCAGTACTTCTAGTAAGTACATTAGACATTCTTGTGGATCTTCCTGTGAGTTTATAGTGAATTTCACAATTCCAGCACAGTAGTCCAATTGTTGTCTTATTCCATAAACACTATACGTGTTGTCAGGATTGTTTGCTGCATTTCTGTGAAGTACTAACATTTGCAAACACAATGGGCCTCATTACGACCCAGGCGGTAAGTTACCGCCTGGGCCGTGACTTTACCACCATGGCGTAAACTACGTTTACGCCATGGTGGTTGGCGGACTTACCGCCCCATTCCGACCTTGGCGGGGCGGTAAGTCCCCAATCCCCATTTACCCTTCCCCATTCCCATTTTTGCCCCATAGGGCATAATGGGAGTGGGGAAGGCGTTAATTACGCCACCGTAAATTACGGTGGCGTAATTAACTCCATGGTCCCTTAGCGCCATGGATTTTAACACCTGCTAAAAGCAGGTGTTAAGTCCGCCATGGCGCTAAGGGACCTCGTACTCAGGCGGTAAGGGTCGGCGCTGTTTACGGCGCCGTAAACCCCTTACCGCCTGAGTTGTAATGAGGGCCAATGGGTCTGCACTGTGTGAGTACATGTTCTCAACAATTGGTGGTAATTGAAATAGAATATTCATTGCTACATTTGCGTAGCAATTTACACCAACTATATTTGAGAGTTTAAATGGACCATGTAGTTCTGTATCTGACTTCTTTTTTTGGAGTTTGTCTTCCTTCTTTGAAGAAGTACATGGTTTACTTTCCCTAATTGATTCTTTTTTGATTGTGCTACTTGATGAAGTTTTAGTTTCTTTTACTCTTTTTGGAGGATTTGCAGTGACATCCTGTTGCATTTCTGTTTGATTTAGTTTTCTTTTAAAACATGTTCCTTTTTGTGGAACAGGATATGTTTGTAGATGGGGGGTGTATAGTTAACGAAGTCTATTGTATTCTAAAATGCAAGGAATATCAGCGTTTATTTTACTTGCATAAAAGTTGATTAGAAATAGACCGTCAAGTGTACGTAAGCGTGATAGTGCTAAGTAGCTCATGCCTTCTTTAAAGACTGTGTTACCAATGTCTATCATTGCTTTGTCTAAGGTAAGACCTTGTGATTTATGAATGGTGACTGCATATGCAAGAGTTAGAGAAAATTGTTCTCTGCGTAAATACATGTCTTTGAAGAGAAGGAATCGAGCTGTTGAGCGTCCTATTCTTTTAATTTCTGAAAGTTTGTCAAAGAGAATATTGACAAACTGAATTTTGTTGTCACATGGGTATGTTTGAAAGCCAACAACTGTATCCAGTGCTCCATTAACTAGTCCTTGGTCTACGTCAAGGTTACATTTCAGCATTACTCTGCAGTTTAAGGATAATTTTAATATCTTTTCCAAGCCTGCTGTGTTTGAGATTGATTTTTCTAAACTGTTTAGTCTTGCTGTGGCTTCATCACACATGGGTAGTGTCATTCCATGTACATCTAGTTTGTCTGTGGCGCTAATTTCCATTATTGGTTGCATTTCTTTACTTAACATGATTTCATTGAATTTGAAACAGCTTGCAAGAGTTGGCATTAAGGCCATACAGTTGACACTGTTGTGGGCTAATTGTTCCATAACATCTGTAGCACATGTATTATCACCATAAATTGCATGAATGTGCCGGGTTTTCAATACTGCTTCTGCTTCTCTAGAAAGTATACCAACACTGATACTTTTTAAGATGTTGGCATAAGTGAGATCTGCAGATTGGCGCATGTTTTGTGTTAATTTTCTGTATTGGAAATGTTGCCAAAGGTTGACATTTCCAATGCTGCCAACAGTTTTACGACAGAGTGGGTGTCCTAATGTTTTAAAAATAGGCTCACCTTTTAAAGGTGTCAATTGAAGAAGAACTCCGAAAACAATAATGTGTTTTCCTGCAAAGAGCTCTTCATAGATTGTGTTGAGTACTTCCTGTAATCTGAGGTGAATCAAAGCCAACATTAGGTTGGACACCATGCTCACTTCATCTATTAGTAGCATTTTCATTTGTTTTAATACTCTGCGTAGTTCCATTCCAGATTCTGCAGAAAGTTTGTAATAATCTAATTTGTTTGGGTGTTCTACTGGCAGGAGTAGTAATCGGTGTAAAGTGACACCACCTATGTTGTAGGCAGCCAAACCTGTGGGGGCAGTGACAATAGCTGACAGTTTGTTGCTTGTGAATTGTTGAAGGAACTTACTGATGATTTATTTTGATTAGGAATGTTTTGCCAGAACCAGCTTCACCACTGACATACAATAGTATAGGTTTGTAATTTTGACAGGTGCATTCTTTGTTTTCATGTTGTACACCATATGCAATTTATTTTGTTACTTCTTGAAAAATGCTACGTTGCTGATTGTTTAGCTTTGATTCTAGTATAGTTAAGTCTTCTTTATCTTCATACTGACACATGTTGTTTTGTACTTCTATCATAGCTAATTCTGCCTCATATGTTATTAGTGGGTCTCCCAGTGGTTCTTGGCTTCCTGTGACAGATGGTTGACTACTGTCAGGAGTGTCCTTATCTAGTTGGGCCTGGAGTTCTTCTTCTTGTTGCTGTTCATTGTGCAACATTGTTTTGTACTGTGCAAAGTTTACATCAGTTATACTGCTTTCATTTGCTTTGAAAGCGTCTTCATGTGAGTCATAGTTATCTAGTATTTCTTCTTCTTTTCTCCATAGTTTAAAGAGTTGTAGCAGGGACATGTAATATACTTATTTATGTTGAGGAGTCTTTAATGACAATTTGATATGATTAATTAAATTTGGTTTGGTGAGTTTTACTAAGCTGCCTTCACAGTTTGCCACTTTGTATTTACGATTTTGTTCATCAGGTTTTATATTATTTTTGTATGTGTAGTTTTGGGCTATGTGGTATAGACTCATGGTTTCCAAAGTGGTACTCCTGTTTGGGTAGTATGTGTACAATAAATTGTTTTTTAAAATGTCTTGGCTGTTCGGATCATGTTTGGCTATTGTTTCTATATCTTCGTATGATTTTAGAACTCTTTTTCTAGATTTAGCTGGACCAAGACTTAGCCATACTATATTTGCAGATTTACCATACAATGCAGTACCAGTTAATCGATCAGCTGCTTCATAGGATCCACATTCTCTATGGGACAGCATTTTTATGCCCAAGCTGTATAATTTCTGAGACACTGTTTTATCTGATGACAGGTCATTCCAGAGGTCTTGGGGCTCTGTCTTTTCTGATTTGCTTAAGTATGCTTTGACATATCGTGCAACTGCAGTAGAATTGTCTGCAATGTACTGCACGTCTATGTTTGCATTCCATAAGTAGGCAATGATTGCATTGTAATCATTGATATATTTTTCTTCTTCTTTTCTTTTTATGCAATATGTATTTTTAGGTGACTTACCTTTAACACTATGTCTAACTGAATACATGAGGTTGTTTACTTGACCTGTATTTGTGACTGGTCTAGGGAAGCCAAATCGGCATTTGGTGTAGTATTTCCCTTTGTTTTTGTATTTGCAACGACAATATTTGCCACATTTGTGTCTTTGGAATTATAAAATCTTTGCATGAAGTTCACTATTTGTGGATTCTGATGGAATTTCACAAGTGACATATTTTTCAATAAACTGTAAAACAGTTGCATCACTGTCTTGACCAAATTTAGGAGCATCTTTAATCCATAAAAGCATGTGGATATGTGGTGCTCCTCTGGCTTGGTATTCTTTCCTCCAAAAGAAGTGTTGCACTTCTCCAAGGGGAGGAACAGTTTTGTTACAAATAAAATGTAGCATAGCAATGAAGCGATGGTGAAAATATTGTGAAACATTAACAGGATCTTGTGAACAAAGTTCTCCCGGTGTTAGTATATCTATGTTTAGTTTGTTTTCGTTTGATATGCGTAGGAAAGCATGTAAATCTTCCCATGCATATTCTGTGCAACTTAATGTAAGAAACCAAGTGGGTGGGCCAAGGTTTCTGATCATACAATATACATCTCCATGACGTTGAAACCAGTACTCTTTAGTACCACGCATATTTGCTAATAGATTTGTAAGATTTGCTTGTAAAGCCTCATCTTTTTGTTGAACTTTTTGTAATAATTTTGTAGCTGTCATATTTTGAAAGTGTGATCCTGATTTTAATATGTGTGCAACTCTGTAACATAAAGTTGCTGGTTCACTTTCAAAGAGTAGGTGGAATATGTATTCCACATTTTGTCGAAATCTGGGATCTTCAGAATACATTCGTAATGAGCGATATTCTGATGCTGATATTTGAATAAGTCTATCATTGTATCTTCCTCCTTTCCCAGTAGGAAAGAGTAGAGGAAAAGCACGTGCTTCTATACTTTTTTCCCATATGCTGATTGGTGATCCTTTTGTTTGACGCATTTGGTACGTTTCCAGTGCATCTTCTATGGTGTCATTAGAGTGCAATGGATGAATTGTATAGTGGTCTAAAGTGTTTGATATTGTAGCAGGATCTAGGAGCTCAAATTGACCAGCTTCTCGTGTCTGTTCAATTATTTCACTTGTATCTTGCAAATTTTCTTCAATATTAACTTCTTTGTAATATTCATTGTTCTCTTTAAGATATTGTAGGGCTTCTCTAACTTTATGTAAATCTACCAGTTGTTGCCAAATTTTTTTGTCTTTTGTAGGTACTGCATTTACCAAGATAATTAAAGATTGCTGCATTGGACGTTGCACTCCGAGAATGTGCACATTTTCTTTTAGATCTAATGGTAAATACACTACTTTTCCACGAATACCTTTCACTAATTCAGAGGGAGGTAATTTTGCAGTTTTTGGTTGAAGGCGTATTATTGCTTGAAATGGGTGCACTGTTTGAATTATGATGCTCTCATATAAATTAAGTTGTTGAAGGGGTTTTGGTAGTGGATACAATTCCAAGTTATTTGTGATAGCACGTGAAGGAGTTTGGTTGTTGTCAAGTTTTGTATTGCAGTAAGTGCAAAGTATTTTGGGGTCAGTTATTTCATATTTGTTTTCTGCTATAAGGTAGAGAGCTAATTCAAACCATTTAGAATCTTCATTGTCTTCTACTTTGTATGATAGGTCTATAGTTTTTGTGCTACTTTTATATAAAGTTCTGCGGCAACATACACACACGTGGTTTGGTACTTGAGCTGAAGTACTTTCAAATTTTAGTATTTCTTTTTTGTATGTCTGTAGTGAAAGGTTGCCATGTGCAGAATTGTTACGAAGTGGTTGACAGCTAATTCATCTTGTAAGTGGGTTTCACTTCCAAAATATTTTGTCTGGATATAGTCGATTTCTTCTAGGAGGTCTTTTGCTGTACCATGTAGAAGAATGTTATTTAAATTGGCTAGTACTTAAGCAGGACTTTTAGCATAGTAGAGTTTATAAACTAGATTTCTTATACTTGCATGATGTGTTGATATACTTTTGATATCATGGAAGGGTGTTTTGCAAGTAGGTCCTGTAATGCAGGCCAAGGAATGTCCTTGTAGTCCTGTGAACTTGCGTATTGGACAAGCTTCCATATTTTGCAGTAGTTTAATTTTGATTTTGTCTTTGCTTTTCACATATTGATTGAGGAATTGGCATAAAGTCTTGAATATTGTTTTGGGAATGTTACACATTGATGTGCATGGCCATTTGTACACTAGATGTTCTGATTCAGTTGAATGGAGGGGTAAATCTACGTTTTCAGGGCATATTTTTGTAAGGAGATCTTCTTGTTCCATTATGGTATTATTAACTTTTTCATAACCTCGGCCCCTGCTATGTATGGCAATTGTATTTGTTTGCTTTTGTTTGTAGGCTTCTTCATTAAAGTATGGTTCTGTGGTTGTAGTGTGACTCCATTCACCTCCACAGATATTTAAGACGTTATTTCTGTTGACATTTCGTTTATTGAGAAGTCTTTTTTGTAATTTAGTTATTAGTTTTGTTAGTGGTTTCATTCTGTTTAACACTAAAATAAATAACTTTGTTTTGAGAAGAAGTGCACTGTCTATCAACGATTCTAAGATTACTTTCCTACGATAGGTTTGAAGTCTTGAACCTGTTTTCTCTCCTGTTTTCATAAGATTTTGAAGGACTTTGTGACGGAACATTTTGGCTAAAATACTTTTCTTGGTATGCTTACATTGTACTATATCAAGATTGATAGAAGAAGTTTTACTTGTAGTGATAGTTGATTTTCTGTTAATTGTTTTTTGGGTTGTTTTACTTTTTGATAGAGGAGGGAAAGTTTTTGTACTAGAAACTTCTTCTGTTTCACTACATGACTGTATTAGCTGTTGTGTTTCAACTTTTTTTTACAAATTCTGCTATAGATGGATGTTTATGTTGGAGACTTTTCTTTTCATTTGCTCTAATTCTGCGTCCCTTTCTAGGCATTCTTTAGGGTCTGTTGAAAAAAATACAGAAGGTATGGGTTGGGGTGTTCTGCAATGCATGTGTGGTGTGTGCATGAGTGTTTGAGTAAGGTGATAAATATGTATGTAATGGTGTGTGGTTGTGCATTGGGAAGTACAACTAGTAGGGATGGCTATTCTTGAATTAATGTTTACTAAACTGGGGTTCAGATAACAGAAACAAGTAAGCTAGTGGTGTGGAGAAGTATAAATAGTATATCTAAAGCTATACAATTAAAACAGTTGTTTTTTCTACAACATCTAAATTCTAGCGGCTGAGTTGGGTAATTTGTGTGTCGAAAAATAGGAATTTGTGGGCCATTCTGCCAGTAAATCACTGTTTAAGACTGGGGAATTTTTGGTCAGAATGGTGCAGAATCTCTATTTTTAGGCACAGAAATGGCATGAATTAAGCTTACAGTGTGAGTAATAATTAAAATATTATGGTAACATTCTACTTACTTTTTTTCTAAAATGAGCAGTTTGCTTCTTAGTTGTTCTTTGTAGTTCCAATTTGGCTGCTTCTTTTCAGGAGAATGGTCTTCACTGCAATTGTAAAAGAAAGAAATTAGTAATTTGGTTTGTATATAGCACTCTTTATAATTTAGACATAGATTTTTTAAATTGAAATGCTCAGCGCCTTCCTTAAAACCATTAAAACTATTTTAGGACTAACTGTAGGAAAGAAAATATCTTCACTATGGCTTGTTAAATTCATAATGTACCACTGTATACCACTATTCCTGCAACTAAGCTTTTCCACGTAATAGTGAGTCCATGTCATAGCCTGCTTTTCCACGTAATAGTGAGTGAATGTCATAGCCTGCTTGTCCTACATAAATGTAAGTAATTAAATAAACTAAAAAAAGTAAAACCAAATATGTGTTTGTACAAATATTATTCTTTGAGATTTGATCATAGAGTGTGCATTTAATTTTGTTTGATTATATGTAGTCTATATATTTTATTTGAAAAAGATTAGTTTAACATTATTTGCGTGTGTGTGTGTGTACGAAGAAATTAAACGGTATAACGGTTTTTAAGTCACAGTTCATTTTAGGATAGTGAAAAAATGATCATAGATTCATTTTACAGATTATACAAGGTAAAAGTCGGTTAGAAAATGTGTTCATGTACTGTATAGAAAATATGCATTCCTGTAGTTAGTGTTCATGCATATGGATATGGACGAAGCTGCAAGTAGAAATCTTGGAGATTTGTCTAGTATTTCTCGTAGATCGTGGTTGCCAATGGTATGAGACTTGTAGTCCGAGAGATTCACCGTACATTTGCAGTGCTGATCTATGAGGATGCAGTTACATGTAGAGGTCGTGGATTTTATTGGTGGATGGTCATGTGATTTCTTAGCTACATCCAATGAGGGAATGGCACAGAGAGTGAAGTGGAAATGGTAGAAGGGCTGTCCATGTTACGATACGTTCGCGGACATGGCGGTAGTTCCAGGACACCGTGTATTACATCCGGAGATTTTGGGGTGGGGAGGCATGCAAATGAGATTGAATGTAGCAAGGGATTGGTCAGTAAAGTTTAGTGAGTGTGTTGTGCTAGGAGAGGTTTTCTCTGATATTCTTTTTGGTGAGAGAAGAACAGATAGCTATGGCTGCGTGTTTCAAAAAACAGATTGTGTGGATTTTGGGAGACTCGTGGATGCATTGGTTGAAGGTGCATGCAGAAAGCTATGGCGTATCTATAGATCTTGGATTCCCACATGTGGAAGTGCACTGGCATGGAGTGCGTGGAATGAAGTAGTTGGACTTGCTACCTCTCTCTGCAACTTTGAAGATAGAGGAAGATCCAGACATAATTGTAATTCATTGTGGAGGGAACAGTTTAGGACATGTGTCTGGAATTTCTTTGTGATTTGCAATGAAAGAAGGACTTCAGAAGATCATGGATATGTTTCCAAACTCCAAAGTCATTTTTTCATGGATTGCGCAGAGACAAATGTGGCTTTGTTCTTTCTCATGTGGTCCACAAATAGAGAAAGCAAGGCGTAATGTCAATAAGGCTGTTTTTGCTTTCCTAAGAGATTTTGGCATGTTCTCTTTTCTCAATGAAAATATTATGTTTCGTAGTACATACATTTTTCGCAGAGATAGAGTCCATCTTACTTATGCTGGCAATCAGATTTTTCTGAGAAATGTACAAAATGCATTGCGACCTTTTTTAGAAATGCAGCATCTATTTTGAAGTAGGTGTTAAGTATTTATAATTTTTGACATACAAACACCTCCAAAAGGCTGTTTTCAGAGCCACCACTTCCTCCCAGAGAAAAAAGCAATGGTTACAATAGGGCAGCACCCCAATTTTTTTTTATTTTCGCGAACTGTCCACGGACTTTCAAGAAATAGAAAGGGCCCTGCATTCTTTATCGTTTCTTCTATTTTTTAACTGTGAAAGGCGGCTCTGAAAAGAGCCTTATTTTTTTTTGATTTTTGTTATTTTGTATTTTTTAGTTTTTTTACACACAACACACTAGGAGAGGAGGGGAAAGGAGGGTAAAGGGGGACACCAACCACGGGGATAAGAAAGGGCGAGCTGAGAGAGGAAGATGTAGAGTGGGTTTTATTTGGGTAGTGAGCAGGTCTTCTCGTGCTCTGAGACGATAGTCTCAAAAGCACTCCGAAGTCGCTCCCCCCTACAGAGTACTGTGTCACAGTACATACATACAACTGTGACCCTCGAAAGGTAAGGGTCATCAGAATTCTGTATGGCCTGTGAGGCAGCTTGAGGAAGACGCTGTCCCACAGAGGTGTTCCTTGTGGTGACAGGATCAGAAACGGAGGATGAAGTAGAGGCTATCAACCTACTACGTTCTTCGCAAGGTACAACCTTGCGAATGGCCCCAGTGTGGAATGAGTTCAGGTGTCGCTTCATGGTCATAGTCCCAAAGCTATACGAACCATGCCTCCCGCGACTGAGTACCATTTTGCACTCATTGCAGGTGACACGGTTCGCACGAGCCTTAGGACGATTCCCATGAATGGTAAACAACCGCCACACCCAAGAATCACGCCGCGGGCGGCTAGTAGGGATTTCCTCTACCTCATTCTCATCATCCTCTTCTTCCTCCTCTGTATCCTCACTCCTGTTCCCCTCTTCAGGCCCTTGGGGAAATGGTGGTGGTGGAGGGGGTGGGGGTGGTGCTGAGGCAGATGTAGCACCATGTGGTAATAGTCGAGCCATGGATGTCACAGGCTTGGAAATGAAAATCTCATAATCTGCAAAGTATGCAGCAAAATGCAGTGTGCTCTGTGGAATAGTCAGAAACACAATGAGAATGCGCTCTAGGTCGTGGTTTTATATAGGTGTGCTTGTGCACGGGTCGCGAACATGCGCGCCGTCCGCAAGACAGATCGAACATCAAAAAAGGTTCAAAAAGTCACAAAAACTATGTGAAAAGTGGATTACTTGGAAATGTACTTTTAAACTGTTCGGGGACACGAACAGTGTCCGCATTTAGAGCACGAGATGAGCGTGGGCACGGTCACATGATTGTTTTGTGAGCATGTTCGCTAAGGTAGCGGCTGTCCGCAGGACACCCAATGTACGGACATTGTTTTGCGCATGGGTGTTGATGTACGGACAGTGTTCGGGTCCTGAACTAATTAAAAGTGCGTCACATGTAAAACGAACAGTTACGGACAGCCGTTTGTTCTTAGCACACTTTAATTTATTTGCTAACAATACGGACAGACATAGCGTTTCAAGCACACCTCCATTTTCGTTTATTCACAAACAATTCAGGACACCACAAGTGTTCTTAGAACAGTTTCTGCTTGCTAGCGAACACTACAAACAGGCATAGTGTTCTTAAGGACACCTCCATTTTCGTTTATTTACGAACATTTCAGGACACTCCGAGTGTTCTTAGAACATTTTCAACTTGCATGAGAACATTACGGACAGGTGTAGTGTCCTCAGGACAGTTACATTTTCGTTTCTTTACGAACATTTCCGAACAACTGCGCTGTCCGTGGACACCTAAATTGGTTTCATCACAAAGAACTGAAAGTAATTACAACAGAATATAAGAAAAGTAACTTTATTTCATATATATATACAATTATGACTGGGAAGGTGGGGCAGAAACGGAAACAAAAACAGGAGAATTAGGGATTTCTAGATAACTCGGATCAGGTGAAGAAAGGAAGGAAAGCTCATCGAAACGCTTTGGTCCATAGACAGGGTTTGGGGTTAACTGAGTCGGATAGGGTGAGGGGGGACAAGTGCAGGCTGGACAATGGTGTGCTGTTGGTGGTTTCACATGATTTTCTACAAAGTTTTTCAAATCCATAAAATTTTGCATAAGGTCGTCCATTTTTTGATTAATCTGTTGTAGAGTGATATCCTCTGATTGTTGTTGTGAGATGCTTGGAATTTTTGTATGGTCTGTAATAAAAAAAATATATATGTTAAATGTATACAAAATAATATTTATTAATTGGTTTATATAGTAAAGTGTGTACCATTAGGTGGACTATCTTCTAACATTTCCTCTCGTGGGAAATGCTCCTCTAGCCAGTCGAGAGTACTACACATTTCTGTGAGAAAAAAAAAAAGTAATATGTTTTTTTTTCTAATATAGAAAGGTTATAAATATATGAGTAAAAAGAAGTGCACTTACTATGTCTGGTGAGATATGTAATCAGTAGTCTATACGTCTGGTCTTGCTGTTGGTTGTGGAGCATCTGTGAGGTAATTATGGTAGGAAACCACTTTATCTTCTTTTGGTATATTCCATTTTAAAACATATTGTATTTAAATGAATGGTTAGTGTGTTACATATATGGGTTACATTTTTTAAGTATTACTATATATACTTTGTATGTGTGCTGTTTTGTGAATTTGTTAAATGTTCCTATGTTATGATATAACTATTACACATACCCCCCCAGAGTTGTTAGGTGGTGGTACTGTTGTCCGAACATGTCTGCGGACCGTCAAATTCAGTAGAAAGGGTTCAGTATGTTCCATATTATATGTACATAAAGTCAAAGTTATTGATGTTCAGTTGTGCTACTATAAAACTATGAAATTCAGTAAAGAAAATGTGTTACAGGGACGTTATGGTTAAGTTGAACTAATAAAAACCTATGAAATTCAATTGAAGGATACGTCTACAAATAAAATAAAATGTTTAGTTTCTGACTGTTACTGAAGAAAACCATGTGGCCTAGATATGCCAGCAAAAGAAAAAAGAGTGAGGCAGACATGTGATGTCATCAGTGATGTCATCAATGACATTTGTGATGTCATCTTTGATGTCCTGGGTGTTAGTCTTAGCAGTGCACGGTCGTGGCGTGAGTTATGGTTGCTTAGCTTACCATAACTGGTGAATTTCCATAACGTCCCTTTGACAAAGTTTTTTCACTTAATTTCATAGGTTTTTAGTAGCGCAACTTAACCATGACGTCCCTTTAACAAAGTTTTTTCACTGAATATATATATATATATATATTACATGGCCACGGTAGTGACCATGTAGTGATAGTTAAGTTGGTGTTTCCATAGGAAGAGCACTTTTTGAGTGGCTTATGACTTCGCTCCCCCTGGATGAATCCTCACCAAACTTTGCAGAAAAAGTATATGGGCCACAAAGTTTGGTGAGGATTCGTCCGGGGGGGGGGAAAGTTATAGGGGGGGTCCCAAAACTTTTGTTTTTTCCCATAGACATAATGGGAAAAAACTTTGCTCATGCCTACAGCCCAAACTGCTGGACGGATTTACACCAAATTTGCGGCAGGAGCGGTGGCTTGGTCCCGAAAGCGTGCTTTGCTTTATTTGGTGTAAATCCGTCCAGTAGTTTTTAAAAAAATGACAAAAATGTAAGTGAAAAAAATTAGTGATATCTGTGTTCGCTTCGCGGACACACTTCCCTGTTTGCTCCGCGGACAGGACGATGATTGGGCAAGCAGCTTGCGTGATGTCCGCGGACATCTGACGTGCTCTCTCATTGGATGCGGTGAAAGCGTGCAGTGTGTCTGGCTTCAGAGACGCCCGCCATCTTTGTTCCTCGCATGAGAGGCTTTGTCAGAAGGAGCGGGATCTGCTGCCTGAACAGTAAGTCTTTTGTGTCTGTCTCCTGTTCCTCCCACCCCCACTCATGCTCCGTGTCTTCCCTGTTTCTCCAGCCCCCCGCTCACGCCATCGGCACACGGTGGCAAGCGGAGGGCCGAGGAGCGGGATCTGCCGCCTGCACACAAACACTGTGTGTCTCTCACCCTCCCCCCCACCCCCCGCAAATGCCTCATGTGTCTCTCTCCCTCCCCCCACCCCCCGCTCATGCCCCGTGTGTCTCTCCCCCTCCCACCCACCCCCCGCTCATGCTCCGTGAGTCTCTCCCACTCTCGCCCACCCCCGCTCATGCCCCGTGTGTCTCTCTCCCTACCGCCACCCCCCGCTCATGCCCCGTGTGTCTCTCTCCCTCCCCCCAACCCAGCCTCATGCCCCGTGTGTCACTCACCCTCCCGCCCACCCCCCGCTCATGCCCTGTGTGTCTCTCTCCCTCCCCCTCACCCCAGCACATGCCCTGTGTGTCTCTCCCCCTCCCGCCCACCCCCCACTCATGCACCGTTTGTCTCTCCCCGTACCGCCCACCCCCTGCTCATGCCCCATGTGTCTCCCCCCCTCCCGCCTATCCCCCGCTCATGCCCCGTGTGTCTCTCCCCCTCCTGCCCACCCCCCGCTCATGCCCCGTGTGTCTCTCCCCCCCACCCCCGCTCATGCCCCATGTGTCTCTCCCCCTCCCACCCACCCCCACTCATGCCCCATGTGTCTCTCCCCCTCCCACCCACCCCCGGCTCATGCCCCATGTGTCTCTCCCCCTCCCACCCACCACCCGCTCATGCTCCGTGTGTCTCTCTCCCTCCCCCTGCCCCCGCTCATGCCCCATATGTCTCCCCCCCTCCCGTCCACCCCCCGCTCATGCCCCGTGTGTCTCTCCCCCTCCTGCCCACCCCCCGCTCATGCCCCGTGTGTCTCTCCACCCCACCCCCGCTCAAGCCCCGTGTGTCTCTCCCCCTCCCGCCCACCCCCCACCCATGCCCCGTGTGTCTCTCCCCCTCCCAACCATCCCCGGCTCATGCCCCATGTGTCTCTCCCCCTCCCACCCACCCCCGCTCATGCCCCGTGTGTCTCTCACACTCCTGCCCACCCCCGCTCATGCCCCGTGTGTCTCTCCCCCTCCCGCCCACCCCCCACTCATGCCCCATGTGTCTCTCCCCCTCCCGCCCACCCCCCGCTCATGCCCCGTGTGTCTCTCTCCCTCCTGCTCATGCCCGGTGTGTCTATCCCTCTCTCCCTCTCTCCTGCCCACCCCCCGCTCATTCCCCGTGTCTCTATCCCTCCCGCCGCCCACCCTCCGCTCATTCCCCGTGTCTCTATCCCTCCCGCCTCCCACCCCCTGCTCATGCCCCGTGTCTCTATCCCTCCTGCCGCCCACCCCCCACTCATACCCTGTGTGTCTATCCCTCCAGCCGCCCACCCCCCGCGCATGTCCTGTGTCTCTCTCTCCTTCCCCCACCCCCTGCTCATGCCCTGTGTGTCTCTCCCCTTCCCCCCACCCCCGTTCATGCCCCGTGTCTCACTCCTTTCCCCCTACCCCCCGCTCATGCTCCGTGTGTCTCTCCCCTTCCCCCCACCCCCGCTCATGCCCCGTGTCTCTCTCCCCTTCCCCCACCCCCTCTCATGCCCCATGTGTCTCTCCCCCCACCCCCGCTCATGCCCCGTGTGTCTCTCCCCTTCCCCCCACCCCCCGCTCATGCCCCGTTTCTCCCTCCTTTCCCCCGACCCCCTGCTCATGCCCTGTGTGTCTCTCCCCTTCCCCCACCCCTGTTCATGCCCTGTGTCTCACTCCTTTCCCCCCACCCCCCGCTCATGCCCTGTGTGTCTCTCCCCTTCCCCCCCACCCCCGCTCATGCCCCGTGTCTCTCTCCCCTTCCCCCACCCCCCTCTCATGCCCCGTGTGTCTCTCCCCCCCGCCCCCCCGCTCATGTTCCCCCCAACCCCCACTCATGCCCCGTGTCTCCCTCATGTTCCCCCCACCCCCCACTCATGCCTGTCTCCATTGTGTACCCCCCACCACCGCTCATGCCCCGTGTCTCTCTCCCCTTCCCCCACCCCCCTCTCATGCCCCGTGTGTCTCTCCCCCCCACCCCCCGCTCATGCCCCGTGTGTCTCTCCCCTTCCCCCACCCCCGCTCATGCCCCATGTCTCCCTCCTTTCCCCCCACCTCCCGCTCATGCCCCGTGTGTCTCTCCCCTTCCCCCCCAACCCCCATTCATGCCCCATGTGTCTCCCCTGTTCCCCCCACCCCCCGCTCATGCCACGTGTGCGCCCTGTTCCCCCCACCCCGCTCATGCCCCGTGTCTCCCCCATGTTCCCCCAACCCCCACTCATGCCCCGTGTCTCCCTCATGTTCCCCCACCCCCCACTCATGCCCTGTCTCCATTGTGTACCCCCCACCACCGCTCATGCCCCGTGTCTCTCTCTCCTTCCCCCACCCCTCTCTCATGCCCCGTGTGTCTCTCCCCCCCACCCCCGCTCATGCCCTGTGTGTCTCTCCCCTCCCCCCCGCCCCCCGCTCATGCCCCGTGTCTCCCTCCTTTCCCCCCACCTCCCGCTCATGCCCCGTGTGTCTCTCCCCTTTTCCCCCCCACCCCCCATTCATGCCCCATGTGTCTCCCCTGTTCCCCCCACCCCCCGCTCATGCCCCGTGTGTGGGCCCTGTTCCCCCACCCCAACTCATGCCCTGTGTGTGCCCTGTTCCCCCCACCCCCGCTCATGCCCCGTGTGCGCCCTGTTCCCCCCACCCCCGCTCATGCCCTGTCTCCCTCGTGTTCCCCCCAACCCCCACTCATTCCCTGTGTCTCCCTCATGTTCCCCCCACCCCCCACTCATGCCCTGTCTCCATTGTGTACCCCCTCACCCCCTGCTCAAGCCCCGTGTGTCTCCTGTTGCCCCCACCCCCCTCTCCTGCCCCATGTCTCCTGTTGCCCCCAGCCCCCGCTCATGCCCCGTGTCTCCCTCGTGTTCCCCCCACCCCCCGCTCATGCCCCGCTTTTCCCTCGTGTTACCCCCCGCTCATGCCCCGTGTCTCCCTCATGTTCCCCCCACCCCCCGTTAAGGCCCGATGTCTCTTTCCTTTCCCGCCCACCCCAGATCATGTCCCGTGTGTGCCCTGTATCCCCCCCGCTCATGCCCCGTGTCTCCCTCGTGTCCCTCCCCACCCCCCGCTCATACCCCGTGTCTCCCTCATGTTCCTCCCCACCCGCTGCTCATGCCCCGTGTCTCTCTCGTGTTCCCCCCACCCCCGCTCATGCCCCGTGTTTCCTTCCTTTTCCCCCCACCCCCTGCTCATGCCCCGTTTGTACCCTGTTCCCTCTCACCGCCCGCTCATGCCCATGTGTCTCCCCTGCCCCCCTGCCCCCCGCTCATGCCCTGTTGTGTTCTCTTTATACACCCCGCCTTCCCTTTCCATGGTGGCTATCTTGGTAAAAGATTTTCCTTCCTACACCGGGATGCCGCAGGCGTCCCGGTGTAGGAAGGAAAATCTTTTTTTTTTTTACCACCCAGCGTTCCCACTTTGAGGACATAAGATATTAGTGGTCTTCATCTATTGAAAAGGATGTTATGGTGACGTTGCACTAATAAAAACCTTTAAAATTTAGTTAAAAAAAAAAGTTACAGGAACGTTATGGTTAAATTGCACTAATAAAAACCTATGAAATTCAATGAAAAAACTTTGTTAAAGGGACGTTATGGTTAAGTTGCGCTACTAAAAACCTATGATATTCAGTGAAAAAACTTTGTCAAAGGGACGTTATGGTTAAGTTGCGCTACTAAAAACCTATGAAATTCAGTGAAAACACGTTGTCAAAGGGACGTTATGGTTCCAAGTAGAACCGAAAAACCCTTGAAATTCGCCAGTTATGGTAAACTAAGCATCCATAACTCACACCACCATTGTGCACTGCTAAGACTAACACCCAGGACATCAAAGATGACATCACAAATGTCATTGATGACTTCCCCTTGTGGGGTGGGACCGAGCCTGATTTGCATATGGTCTTTCCCCTTCTGTAATGGCTTGGCAGGCGAAGAACGATGGTCTGGAGGGTTGCCCTGAGCAATGCCAGTGGTTAAGATTCAGTCTAAACCTTCCAGCTATCACCTCTTTGTTTTTGCTTTGTCACCCCGAGTGGGACGGGTATGCCCAGACGTGGGTCCCGTGCCTGCTGGGCCTAGAGACCCAAGCTACTCCTCACTGATGAGCCCCAACAAGGGTGAAACATGTTTGGGGATGCTTGTGGCCTCGTGCAGAAGGGATGTGACCTAGCAGTTCGGGCTGGACTTCCCCTTTTGGGGTGGGACCAAGCCTGATTTTCATATGGTCTTTCCCCTTCTGTAATGGCTCGGCAGGCGAAGAACGATGGTCTGGAGGGTTGCCCTGAGCAATGCCAGTGGTTAAGATTCAGTCTAAACCTTCCAGCCATCACTTCTTTGTTTTTGCTTTGTCACCCCGAGTGGGACGGGTATGCCTGCCAAGTGAATCTCAGAAAGGCGAGGCCGGACGAGCCCCAAGAAGCCATGGTCTTATCGGACAGGGATGTACAGACATTAGTTACAATCGTGTGAAAGAATGAAACTTCTGTTTAGAAGACATGGACGAAAACAAGGAAGATCTCAGAAATTCATTAAAGAAGAGTATTTTTTTAAATGCACCAGAGCTCAAATGTGTGGACATCAGTCACGTGGAGGGATGGAACTGGACAAACATGATGAACCACACCTACACATGGAGGCAGAGCGTGCCTCTACTCCCCTGAATTCTGCGGGGCAAGGAACATTTCCAAGGCCAATTCAAAGCCTTAATTGACGTGCAGACCACTGCGGTGATGATAGATGATATGCTAATTGGTGAGAAGGTATGGTTACGACCAACTCACCAGCACCTGGAAGTCCAGTATGCATGCTGCTAACGTGGGTGCAAATGTACTGATGGATGTAAATTATAGGGGGCCGCATAATTAAGGGCCCTATAATTTGTGTAACCAATTGGACGCTGTGTATGTTTGAGGGTGTGGGATGTATTGACCCACTCTGCTGTGCTATGCGGAATCTCTTGCCAGTTATGGGGAAAGAAACAGCAACAATGGCGGCAAAACCCTTGTGCGCGCCAAAAACCTACAAAAACCTCCCAAAACCGTGTGCTGCAGCACACAAAAAGAGGGATGTACACTCTGCAGAAATGTGCCATTGGGTTCCATGACCAGCAAACAGAGTGCAGAGAGAAAAGCAGCACTTTGCAAATAAAACCCAAAAATGTGCCTACAATAGACATTTGCTTTGTTGCCAAAAACTGTCTATAACACAACACTTTTCAACATTCACAATCTTGCCTAGTGCTAAAGTCCATGTATCAAATGAAACATTGTGAAACATACAAAGTCTGAAAACTGACAACCTCTATGCCAAAATCTGGGTGCAGTACCCGGGGCTGCCTGACTGACAGAGCTCTAAAATGACCTAAAACTCAAAATTCTGCTGAGTTAGTAAACATAAACAGGATGGTTGCCCAAAAAGGAATACAGATTTAGTTGTGTTTTTGATTCCACAGATTTTAAGGCCAAGAAAGAAATGTATTTGTATGTGATGCAACAAAGTTGGTTTTGTTGGATTTCAAAGTTAATTAGATTAGCCTGTCTGGGGCTGCCAGAACTGGAAAATCAGGTTTCCTCCTGGAAGGAGGGCCTTCCTCTCAGCAGAAACAGAGAGCAAAGGAACAATGACAAAGTTGCAGCCCAGGAAATTGGAAGTGTGAAAAGGGGTCGTAAATGGCCTCTGGAAGGAGCAAGGAAGGAGGGGAATGCCTTGGACTGCAGGGAGACAAAAAAAGGCAGAGCCAAGCGACCATCTGTTGCCAAACATGAACAAAGAACACATTTTAACCACTTAAATGCCACCGACGAGCCGGCTCGTCGGTAAAAACCGCTCCAGGTTGCCACCGACGAGCCGGCTCGTCGGTGGCACTTAAGGGGTTAATGACGGGGGAAATGTTGGGCGGGTTTTGCGGTGGGTACCGCGATTTTTTTAAAAAACCCGTGGCACTGGGGGGGACAACAATGGCACTTAAAGGGTTAAAAGATTTATAACTTGCTATTCAAAATGGTGAAAAATATAAAAATGACAGGGTTGTTAATTTAATTTTTGGCTGCACGTGTGAAGAGGCGGCAGAACTGTGTGACATGTTCTGGGCAGGAGTGGCACAATATGTGGTTTTATGCGAAATGTATTACTGTTAGAATTGTGGAAATGTACACGCATGACCCCATGTTCAACACGTATATTTTTGGAAATGTGCTTAAAAATTGGAGAGTGTGTTCATAGCGAAAAGGGTAACATTCTGTAGAAAGGGGTGACAAGTTCTCACCACTGCAGGGTTTTCAGGAATAGCTGCTATGTAAAATATGGCATATTTTAGTGCGATTTGTATAAATGTGACCAATGTAGAAATGTACATTTGATATAAAATCAGATTTTGAGACCAGTGGATAAAGGGAGGTCTCAGAGGACTGTAAAGCAAATCATAAAACCTGCCATCACCCAGACTTGATCCAAGTACTCATATTGCAAGGCGGAGATGAAGTGGGGTTCAATCTCAGCTCACAGGAGCAAGCTTAGCTAAGCCGGCTCATACACCCCTTTGTGATGTCATTTTTATAGCATAAATAGAGACAGCTGACAGCACATAGGGACACACAGATCCACTCACTCTCCTGATGCTGGCGGAGCGCCCTACTGCTGAAATCTGTATCTCCCTTGTTCCAGACTCCAGAAACTTGGCAAAGCAAAGGCCTATTGCATAGCTGAACCATTCTCAGCTAGGCCTCAAATTCTAGAACAGAACCCCAAAAGCCTAGGGGAAGCATCATAATAAACCGGGCTGTGCTGCTACTGCTTGCCTGCTCAATTGAAATATCCTCAGAACCAAGAAGGGCAGATCCCGTCCAGTCCGATATGCCCAGCTGTCAGTCCGTGATAGATCCGATTGTATCGCCTGATTGAAATCCTTAACAAGGGGTTGGCTTAGTCGTCCCACCGGACGTTGAAGAGCCTATCACTTTCTTAGACTAGTATGGCATGTATATCTAGATGTTCCCCTTAAGCCTATCACATTTGCCACTAGGTTTTTGTAGTTTGCCACATAGGATGACGTTGGCAACCACGTAGG
The DNA here is from genome assembly GCF_040938575.1 of Ambystoma mexicanum. Taxonomy (NCBI): domain Eukaryota; kingdom Metazoa; phylum Chordata; class Amphibia; order Caudata; family Ambystomatidae; genus Ambystoma; species Ambystoma mexicanum. The sequence continues at coordinate 19,711,156 of NC_090924.1, read as the reverse complement.
TTGATGTCAGCAGTAGCGAGCTTTGCAGGAAATGTTTTTTATAAATGAGATATATGCTGTGATGTCCGTTGTGCTCCCTGTTTTAGATAATTGATATTAAAACAGTCAACTTTGCCAACTTCCTGAGTCGTTTTGATTATTGTTTATCTTCTGCATCCCCTTTCATATCTAAGTATTGCTACCTCGTCTTAAAGGGCTGGGTCGCCATCCCGGTTCAGCGAGATTGTTCATCTCAAGCTGTTCATTCCAAATAAGTTTTTCACCAATGCAAACCCATAAGTAATCATAACAAGAGCCTCCCTCAAAGGGAGTGCCTTTAAGACATAAAAGCAAATTTTCCAAGTCCCCTTCCAGTAAACGGAGGCTTTAAATAGTGGCATAATGGTGTTACACCTGCCTTAGTGCCTCCATTTATGCTATGGAGGATTTTAATCGTTTTTTAAGGCAGATGGTGGGGCGTAACAAGAGTTATGTTTCTGCCTCCCGTTTGCTTTCTTCTTCCAAAAACAAGTATGTTTCATGCAAGCATGTGATGTCTATGCTGGTTTCAAACCAATGATTTCCCATGGAAACCCCATGCTTTTTTCACCATAGGAAATCATAGAAAACACTCCTACCATCGTACATGGCAGGTGGTATTTGCTCTATTTTCCCTATGGAGTGCAAATGCAGAAGTGTAAAGAGACTTTTGTGACTTCTTTACACTTCTACACTGGACTCTGCAGTGCAAATGACGAAAATTGTCCAGACGGGACCTGTGTGCATGTAGGTACAAACATAAGTGGTTCCTTTTGTGCAATAACTCTCTTTTAGAAAATTAACTCTATAGTCTGATGTCAAAAGACTTCTTTCCAGACCTGATGAGGTACCTGGCCTTAGAGATATTAATTTTCAAGTGTCAAAAATATTTCGCTCATGTGGAATCTTACTGATCAAAACTGCATTGTCAGCAAAGAGCAAAATACGGTTCTGCTCTCCACTGACTCTCAGTGCATCCATTTTGAACTCACCCAAGACCTCTGCTAGTCTGTTTATAAATAAGATGACAAAAAGGTGGGCTAGTATTCACCCTTTCGCAGCATCTCTAGAAACTGAAAAAGATTCAGCGCATTCTCCATCAACTCCATGGGCCCTCATTACAACCCAGGCGTTACGGGGTTAACGGCGCCGTAAAAGGTGGCCGCGCCGTTAAACCCTCAATGCCTGATTACGAGGTCCCTTTGCGGGTGGCACTTTAACGCCTGCTGTTAGCAGGCGTTAAAAAACCAACCCGCAAAGGGACCTTGGTGCTAAGTATGGTGCCGCAATTTGCGGCACCGTACATAGCGCCTTCCCCATTCCCATTGAGCCCTATGGGGCAAAAATGGGAATGGGGAAGGGCCATGGCGGCATGGGGAATTACCGCCCCGCCAACCTCGGAATGGGGCGGTAATTCCCCATTCCGCCATGGCGGAGTCGGTAAGTTACCGGCATGGGCCATGGTGCTATTAGCACCATGGTCCAACGCCTGGGTCGTAATGAGGGCCCACAACTTATTAAAGCACATTTGTCCCAGTACAAATTGGCAATGACAGGTAACAAATACATTGAAACATTACATTTTATTAGATGCTGCCACAGTTCAATGGCGAAGAACTGCATTGAAAGTGGTACGTAAGTTCACTAATGCAAGATATAGAGATAGTGACACAAACACATCAATTTGCAGTTTTGGATCGGTGCAACTCACTCCAGCTCTAAATTGTGCGGAAGATCTGATTATATATGCACTTTTTTTTAACTCAGCCTTCAAGGCATTGGATACGTACCTTGCCATACATTTGTACACATGGTTCTAGCAAGAAAATCGGATAATATTTTGCCATGCCATTCCAATCATCCTTCTTAAATATAGGTATGATCCCTGTTCTTTTCCAGATAGCAGGGACATCATTAGAAGTGAAGCGTGTGTAAGAGGGGATCCAAATGCCTGGTGCCTTATTGCAGCACTGTGACAAGAAGGCCACACCCAGTTTCACAATTGTAATAATTAATGGTGGTGATATGACTGTCGGAATCAGATTAGACTTTGGACCACAATTTTACGTTATCAGGTAATATTATCTCCACCAATAATATCGCCATATATATCGTTGTGGGGGTAAGGCCATAGGCGATATTAATAGTGGGGATAATTTATGGGGTAAATGGGACCAGGGGTCGCAGGGGTGTCCCCCGCTCCCTATAAAAATATATGGGAGTTGCAGGGGTGTCCCCCTGCATTTTCCATGGGTTAATATTGCCGCAAAAATATGGCAATATTCTTGTATGGCGATATTTCTGCAAGGATATTAACACGTTACCAATTTTACCGACATGCCAAGGGTTTGTTAGACAAATTGAAAATGTATATTTCCTGCATATCTCTTAAAATATGCAAATCGGGGGCAGTAACATCCTGAGTATGCCCATTTGAACTATTTGCCAAAAAGAACATGTATCATTGTTTCTACAGGTTTGTTTTAATAGTTCCCATCTTTTATCCTCCAGTCCTTTCTCTTTCAAATAGATCATTCATTTGTATTGTTTATGCAGAGATGTGAGCAGATTGTGATCGATCCCTGTTGAGATTTCAGTACTGATATTAATCTAGTTTTGCAATCCCTGCACTCAAGATAAAACAATCCTATTGTTCCGAAATTGATGTAGGCACAATTGTATTACTTTTAATTAAATATGATATAACATCGTTCACAATAGATCCCATATCAGTCAAAGTGGATTGGCTGTTTCACTCTTAAATAATGACCAAGGAGTGTCAATCACGTCACAAGGGATATTATCGTTGAAAACTGGGATTAACCATTTATCTCTTTGTTTACAGTTTCGGATAAAAATACTGTTGTTACTCTTTGAGATATGTGTGACTTCATTAAGGTCAACAACCATCAGGGTTGCACTTGCTCACTAATCTGTAGATCACTTTAAAGTCATTTAGAATGGGTCAGCTGTCCATCTTTATGGGAGCTACTTCTAGCAGTTATGTAGGTGGGATTAGATGACATGTGAGCATAAAACCACCTATTACAAGCTCTATAGCCTTTTATTAAAATGTTCTGTATTAGGTATTCTAATACTTTAGGGCACATGACAACATTTTCAGTCAGCATACTGAATGTGCCAAATTTGGTACAATTCGCTGTACAAATATTCGTATTGCAGGATGTTTTCCAGCTCGAAGTTAGTCGCTTGCTGAAACAATGTGGATGAAAAGGCTTTGCTAGCTATTTCTTTGCCCTCCAAAACCCCAAGTAATTCTACAACGAAATTGACAGCTTTGTCCACAGGTCTCAGATAAGTAGTCTTAATGTTTACGACATTATTTGCATTTCTTCAACTGTTGGCTTTTTGATCCAGAGGCCAAGGGGTCTCTGTGATATGAAATTTACCAGAGGCCGAAGTCCTTTATCAACTCTATTCCCCTCTGGTACACCTGAGGCATTACAGATAGAAAACTGAGGAGTGAAAAAATGTATGATGCATGAGTATTGATATTCTGCTTGCTGTATACTGGATTGGAAACTAAAGCTGAATTTCCAGAGGTATCATAATCGGTAAATCAGCCACAATCTTGAATATTAATAATCTTATTGCTACTGAGTTAGTGTAACTTAGATTCTAGGATTTCATACAGTTATCTCCAACAGTAGCAATACCTGGAAACCCTTCAAGCTCAGGTATAGTGGTATCTGCTTTTACCGATTGCGTAGTAATACCCTGTCCTTGGTTTGTAACTCAGACTAACAAATGTCCCATATGATATTCTTCGTGTATTGTCACTTGAAAGTTGATTGGTCACAATTATAGAACCTTCGCTGCTATCTGTTATTAAACTAGCATACATATTTGTGATGGTAAAGTCTTCAGCAAATTCTGTTTGCTCTTCGGGTAGAACATCACTGCTCCACAGTCCAGTTGACGCGTTGTCAAGACGAATTTCAAGAGAGATACTGGCAGCTTCAATAAGATTTGTTGCAGGGGCATCTTTTTTCTGACAATCCATTTAATGCACTTGTATCTGCTCATGCGCGTAATCTGTTAGCCCTCAGAATTATAATCAACTTCTCCCCTGGATAAGAACCAGGAGAAAAGTGATTTATTATTTTGTGGTGGGATTGATGTGGTGGGAAATAAAAATAAATAAATAAATATTAGATCAAGGATATGTATTTGCAAAAAAATCAAACATTAGAAATTCAGGTTTTTTTTTTCTCCATGGATAGAAGTCATGTCAATGTACATTGAATTGTCCATTGAGGATAAGTAAAGTGCAGGTCTGAGCAAATACTGCATTAGTCATAACATGTAATAGCGTGTAGTGCTGCTTTTCTCTATGTAGAAGCAAGCAGGCTACTGTGATTCAGAGGGGGTGGATTAACGATGTTGTTACAATTACATGTTTTCTTTGTTACTCATTGACAAAATAAACTAGCGTGAGGAGTGTCAAAACCCACCACTGGACAATGTTTTAACTTTGGACTCTGTACATCTCAAATGACCTTTCTTTGATTAATTGTCCCAAACACTTTTATAAAGAATATAATTCCCCTGGCAGAAATAGTCAAACACAAATAGCGTACAGATGACACCAAAGACCAGAGGTTGTGCTATATAAACACCAATTAAATCACAAATAACCTTTTAAGTAAATAGAGAAAATTTGTATGTGCTTTTCGTCTTATTGGGCTGATTTACTAAAGAACTCAAGCGTAGAATGCAAGTTCATTTTCACCACACTCATCTCTCTGTTTTCAGTTCTCACCTCGCAAGCCCAAGATTCAAAAGAGAAGCTTGCAGGGTGTAGCAGGAATGGCTGACCATGGGACATGCAACCGGCTCCTTCATCTACACTTAAGTGGAAGGCATATCTCCAGGACCAAGGTGTTAATGGGATCACTGGGCGTGTGTGTGTGTGTTTGTGTATATGTGGGGGGGATGGGTGTGTTGTTTGTGTGTGTGTGTTTGGCTGGAGTCAGCCCCAACACAGTAAGTGAGTGCCGATACAATGATGGAACATCAAATTGCCACCCATCTCCACTATTTCTGTGTCTGTGGTTGGGATAGCCCAAGCTTGTTTGATTTTTATTCACATAAAAAGATGTGGTGAATTAGGGTGCTGTAAGAGAGGTCTGCTAATCTGACATCCCTTTCATAATGTTTCTATGAAAAAAATGATAGTTTGTACATGTGCCTTTTGCTGTGACAGCCCACTTGTGCCCTCAGCTCCCAGCTCTATAGTGGCCCAGGGCAGGTTGAAAGGGCACGTGTGTATCCCTGATAGTTGTTGCGACACAAAGTTACTGCAGGCAGAGGTGGGTTTTTAATCTTCTGCATCTCTGACCAAGATTATGACTGAATGCCTTTGTCAGTCCGGTGGCATATGCATCTTTAAATATAAGCTATATCTGGTTGTGGCATGGTGACTGATCAGAGCACACAATTTTACAGCCACAGCAACTTGATATTATATGGTAATCTGGGTATGGTGTCATAAGGCAAAGGACACTTGTTAGAACAAAAGGTATTGGAATTGACCCCTTACAGCATGCTTGCTTAGGACTAATGCCTTTTGACCTTTTGCCTTCACGTGGAGGGAGGCACACCATCATTCTTTGATTCACCTTTGGCTCCTAACAAGGACAGGAAGGATTCAATGGACCGCTGTTGTCAGTTCTTACTTCTTCAACGTCCGCTGTATTAGAGGTGAAGAGAGAAGACATCAAAGGCAGAGAGGAGATTAACCATTCCCAAGTGAAATTGGGGCTGAAATGCTATGGACTAAGGCCTAAACTTCTGGCTGCACTGGAACCATGACCCTTGTCACTCGAGGTGAAGGATGCTCGGTAGGTGCCAGCCAACCTCCCAGAAGTAGAAGTGGAGAACAAAAGGACTCACCTTGTTCTGGAGCTCCAATATCTGGACTCCCAACAACCACAGAGCCAAGGAAGTGAGCCATCATTCTCCTTTCCACATCTATGAATTCGTATGATGCCAAACCTTATAGTGTCCCCAATACAATAACACCACCTGGTATCCAGCTTCTTCAAGCATCTAATCTACTGAATGTTGCTGCTGACCAGAGACCACCAATCATTGCAAGGGTCTGTGTGGGGACCTGTTGCTGCTTCGCCATGACTAGAACACGGCCTACCACTGAAAGCACCAAAGCTAGAGGGTCAATATAGAAAAGCCTGTATCAATCTTGTTCAACCCCAAAGACAAAAGTAAAGGTTATGGGAAGAGACCAGACAACCTTGGTCACCTTTTGGAACCATAATGATCATTTAGCCCCCTTCATCTACCTTGTTCCTTTCAATATATCCTTTGCACGGTGGCATTTGGCCAGTTTTATGGTTGACAGCCCTACTCATCTAGCCAGAACGTCCATTCACAAAAGTCTACATTCTATTTGTGTTTTTTAAAGGTGTGGATTTTAAGAATATATATATATTTATTTTATAGAACACTGATTTTACATTCTTTTTTTGGAACCATTGTATGTATGTTGTTTGGGTAACTACTGCTATCAGCTCACACCCCTCCTGAAGCCATAGCCTGCTCTCAGCCTGTGCTACCATGGACAAGAAGATCGAGGTACACCTATTTGGCTGTGCCTGTTTTACCTCGATGATTGGGATTACTGCTGTTTTAGAAGTAGTGTGGGGTGAGTAGGGTGAGTAGGTGAGTAGGTGATCTAACCACCACTCATCCCTGTAATCCCTGTAATCCGACAGAGCAGGCGTCAATTTGGCTCACTTTGTTGCCAAATTTACGTCTGACCAATCCACAAGATCCACAACACTGTGAGTAATTATGTTCTCCTAGAAGTCATTCCATTCGGACAGCTAAATTCTTTGATGGACAAAATTGCATATATGCTTGATGTTTGCAAAAGCTTTATTGTTGGGATTATTTTTGTTTATAAAAAAAAAGAAAGAAAAAGGAAACGCGTACCAAACCCAGTGTGCTTTAGGCATTTAATGATTCAGCCATACAACTCTCACAAAGAGTAAGAGGGCTCCTGTCTTGGCCCTGTACTGCCCAAGTGGGCTTAGAACTATATAAACATATGATCAGGATGACTGAGGCACACACACTTTCTTCACGTTACCCAAAAACAACAGAAAATGTTGCCCTCAATAGGATTGTAGGCAGACACCTATGTTCTGCCTCAATGGTTTTAATGCACACAAGATTAATTGTGGGACACACGTTAGTAACATGGGATTTGTTCATAATAGATCAACTTTTTGAAGAGTTAAATTGGCTGGATTCAACTGCAGAAACAACATGTATTATCCCTTATGTGAAGAAGGGATGCAGTAGACAATTGGCATGTATGAAAAGTACAGAAAGAAACAGTGCTCAAGTAACAGTGTAGACAATCTACACTATATAAACAAAAAGATAGTAGACACTACTGTGTTTCGGCCAAATATAGGCTCTTTAATAAATCTGGCTTGTGGTAGGCCTGCATCAGGATGGAGAAGGTAAAATTCAGGGTGTCCTGCGGTTCTCTGCCTAAAAGAGACATGAGATGTGGTGTTTCGAATGTTTGTAATCTCTGTGTAATTTAAAGTACTTTAAGGAGGCATATAAATGCTGCATTGTGTTAGGGAGAATTCTCACACAAGTGCTAAATTCCCTCTACCTTAGAGCCCTCCATCTCTTTTGCTCTTTGTTGGGGCTTTGAACTTTTCATTTTCAATGTGTTTTACTTTTGTGTTCTTTGATTATGGAGTTTTAAAACTACTCCATTGGCAACATCTTTTTCAGTGTGTCAACAGCACCTTCAGTGCAATGGCACAGGGGTGTCTTTCGGACTCCCCAAGGTTTAAATACCTTCTCTGGGACTGACTACTGTCTCCCGGGGCCTGTAAAGTTAAATTGGCTTTACTAGTCTTTTTAAATTTACTGACCCAGCACGCACTATCTTCCTATAGAGTGCTGGAGGGGTTGCTTAGCTTCCCCTGAGTCAAAACACTCATGTAACAGTAAAATGTTACCTTTTCCTATTTTAAATGGCTGGTGGCAGTGATTTAGATCAACTACCGTGATTTTTCCCGACCACTAACAATGGTAGCAAACAATCCAGTCATCTTTTTTGCCATTTTTTTAGGAAAAGTCCTTCTTGTGTTTGTCTCTACGTGCCAAACCAGCTTTGGTCCCTTTGTTCGTTCTGAAGCCCTCCTCTGTCCCCAGGATGTCTGGGGTGGACAGAATGTGAGGGAGGTGCCCAAAACGCCCTGAGCTTATTCTCCTAGGAGACCTGAATGCACTCTGGCATGATTGGCCGGCTGGCTGTCCGGCAAGGACAGCCGCCCTGCTGTGTGAGTGACAGCCAGGCTGTTATGAATGGGGGAAAACTGTGTAATAGCAGGTTTCCGGGACTTGGAAAGCAGAGTCGACCACTGGAACGAAAGAACCGAAGAGGAGAGGAAGGAAGAGGACTGTTGCAACTCCTGGACGACCAGTGGAGCCCTGCTGCAGGTCCAAATTACCTGAAACTCCAACAACAGACAAGCCCTTCAAGGTTAACTTCTTCCCTTGAGTTTGGTGGGAACAACCAACTCGCAAACCACCTGGGCACCGACTTATTCTGGTCGAATTTTCATCAGAGTGCTGTTGAAAACCGGATAGCCAGAGGGAAGGAAACCAGCTTGTGGACTTTAAGTCACTCACACCTTAAAGCGACGTCTTGCTACAGCTTTTGGCCTCTTCCTTGGGCAGTGCAGGAACCTCCCGACGTCCTCCTTCTTGTCCCCATGACTGAAGCTCAGGAACAGCGAGATCTGCTCGAACTGCCAGGAACAACTGCCTCAGCTACAGCTTTGTTCATTGACAAGGTACTGTGCAAACGCAGTCCGGAAATCTTTTCGGCCATCGAGAAAGTGTGTGAAACTCTCCTCAACTATGAAGGCTTGTCCTTCCCTAAACATTTGTCAAACTTTTCACCTAGCCAAATCCTTTAGAAATCTGTGGCAAAGACTTAACCTTTATATACCAGAACTGTGCTATCCTATGCAAAATACTCTGAACCATTGACTTTGGCCCAGGACTGTTGAGAAGAATTGCTGGTTGTATTTTACTGAAACCCTTTGCCCTGCCTATGAATGTATTTGGGCTGTCTATTCTTATAACCTTGTCTTTTCCCTCCTTTATTAAGTATCTGAAGTGCCATTTTGCTCCCACTTCATTTTGGAGCTAAACTTGTTCAGTTAATTACCGGTTGGATTTTTGTGGTGTATTAGTGTGTGATATTGAACTGCTTATGCTAGAGTAATGTTTTGTAACTGACTGAGTAAATACATGTATATTCTTTTACCAAGAAACCTTGAGCAAGTGTGTATTTGAATCACTGCATTGGTTGGTCCTTTGTGTAACTTGTTCTGCTGCTCACTTAAACTCTTGAGATAAATCTGGCTGCTCAGCCATCACTACCACTTAACTGTGTAGTACAGGCTTGTACCAAAGGTGAAATTGTGCTTACACTTGTAGTCCTAATTTCATGTAGTGTTCACTACTGCATGTGATTCTGCCTAACACTGCTGTACAGCGGTGAGGATAAAGTATACTTTTTATATTTAGAGTGCTACTTTTACTTTTGCTCAAATAATCCTCCCAAGGCTAAGCAACACTAGTAAAGCAATTGTTTTATCATGACTGATATGGAAAGCTACAGACAGGAGACCCTAGTGACTTTAACTGTTGATCAATTGAGAGATATGTGTAAAGCTAGGAATCTCATTGTCAAAGGCAAAAAGGTTGAATTGATAGAAAAGTTGTTAGAATACCAAAGTCTGCGGAGTGGGTCTGAATCCCACACACCTGCAGCAAATGTGGAAAATGTTGATGAGGATGATAATGTTTCTGAGAGTAACTGAAATGTTATGGATGAGTTAGATAAAGAATAAGAGTCTTCAAATGTAGGCCCTGTTTTACCTCTACTGGCTCATAGGCCTCAACCTCTGACCACTGGGACACCATCAGGTCCAAACCTATGTCCTGAATTTGTCTCACTTGAAAAAATGAGACTGGAGTTAGAATTTAAAAGAACCCAAGCTCAAACTAAAACAAGGCATCAATTGCTTAGGCTCAGAGAAATGGAATTGAATCATGCCCTTGGAATGAAAAAGTTGTCTCTTGAACCAGGTTCTCTCCCAGAGTCCTCTAGGCCTTCCAGTCCTAAGAGGTTTGCATGCCCAAAGATGCAATAAGTATGGATGAGGTTAAGCTTGATATTTTGGGTTGTTTGGTTGCTTTTGAACATAACCATGGGATTCAAGACATTACAGGGAATCAGTTGATTAGGCTACCCCCTGTTGCAACTGATGTGTTAATGGAGTTGGGGGATATAGACAGAAAGGAGTATGAACCTGTGAAGCTAGCTTTAATAGATAGATTTGGGAAGACCCCTTCTCAGTATCTTAAGATGTTTACAACCCTCAAAAAGCATGATGGTACCCCTTGGGCTACCTGGGTGGGTGAATGTTTGAAAAACGTAGATGGTCGTGTAAAGGGTTACAGAGTTAACACTTATGAAGGTATGAGGAATCTGTTTATGTCGGAAACTATTTTTGATGCTGTTAAGACTGATTTCCTATACTCTGGCCTGGTGGACAGATGTATAGAAGGCCAACCTATATTGTGACAGGGGCAGCTCTGGGAAGCTGTAGCCAAACCAGTTTAAGGTAGCAGTGACAGGCGGTCTAGGCTAAGATCTTCAGAGGGGTGAGATTGTAAAGGGTCCAAACTGAGGTCCCACAATGAGAGTCACAAATTACCCTTAGACAGGATGTATAAAAATACAGTTATTTAATTATGGCCAAATACACTATAAGAAAACTGAACACAAGCATGTAGACTTATCAACCAATACCATCAAAATAAAATACATATATACAATTACAGGTTCAAGTGCATAATACAATTCAGAATACTTCTTCAAGAGAATACATAGGCAAGTATTACACATGAAAAGGTCCACAGAGAATTTACCCCTAACTAATATTGTCCAACACTAAGTTGCCTGGGGCCTTGTGCCCTATTGTTCAGGATACAAAGATGCACGACTCAGGAGGCAGGAGAAAATGTAGGTAGGGTCTCTGGGGTCCAGTGATGGATTCTTAGAGACAGGGTTCAAGATAGACAGAGTCCAAAATCCCCCCCAACAGTTAGAAGTCTTGCCAAGGCAAGTATTGGCGTAGCCAATAGGTTTAAGATAAAGGGTATTGTAAATCCATTGACTTACAATGGGATTGTAGGGGTATGTTAAAAGCTCAATAACTTACCCCCTTCACTCTGAATCTTCCCAAGACTTTCCAGAACAAAGGAATGGTGTCCTGGCTTGCTTTTCCCACCAAATTCCACGGTCCACAATTTTCACGGCTTGCAGGTTCGAGTGATTCTCCGGTTAGGATCTTTTGCTGGTGCAAGGACTCTTGATGAAGAAATGCAGAAACAAACGATGCAGTGCCCTTCTCGGGACTAGAGGCGGGTCAGAAAAGCAAGTTTTGGACAATGCACGCTGCACACAGCGATGCAGCAAGACTCGGTAGCTGCAGTCGGACTTTCCACTATTTCTCGGGTCCCCTTGTTGCTAGGACACCGACATTTTGCAGAGGGTGTCATTGCCGTGGCAGCTGGGGGTGTGCCAAGATTCAGGTGGAAACTCGGAATGGCAATGAAGATAACTCGGTAGCCCAAAAACAAAGCTGGTCAGCCACAGGACGATTCCCGGGCACTTCCAAAGGCGGTTTTTGCACTGGACACCGACTAGGCTTCGGGAATGGATGGTCCCTCCAATCCAGGGGTCATAGCACCTTCACAGGCCTACTGGAGATCTAGAGACAGACAGGGCTCCACCAGGACTGCAGCAGAAGTTGGTTGCCAGGCCTCCTTCAGACAGGTTACATGTTTGTTTGCGTGTCTTCTCAGCTGGAGGGATTCTTGGCTCCTTCATTTCTTCCAGGATCTCTGAGAATTGCATGCAGGGGCCCTCTTCTTATCCTAAAAGCCAGGTAGGAGTCAAAACTCACACCAGCCAAAGACAGAACTAGCCCACACACACACCCCACAGTGGTCCAATCAGGTCCACTGGTGGGAACACTCATGCATAACACTCAGACACACAGAAACCAGGATGTGGATTGGGGTCAGACTGACCCAGCCCACATCCTGCCTGCAAACACACAAAGCCCTCCAGTAGCTGCCAAAAGCTCCTGCTTTCCCGGGAACTGGATGTCCTTATAAGGATCTTTCTGACATCTTAGGCCAGGAAGAAGGCTAAACAACAAGATGCAAAAAGAATGGGTGAAAAACCTTGTGGCACGGCCATGTTTGACCAGTAGCCACAGTAAGTAGCCAAGCACGGTAAACGCGGCTAAGCTAACACGAAATTCCCCAAAAAGTGGGAAAAAGTTACTGCTGCCACCAGCCCATCTTTTAAGCACCTCAGAATAACCAAACAATCCTTTGAGTGTTAGTCTAGGGCAAAACAAAAATGAACCCATTGCACTGCAGTGTAAGCTGCTGTGTGCAATGATAAAAAGTTACCACATGTGATACAAAAGTAACCACAAGTAGCAACATAGTCACAAGACTAAGGGAAACACTGTTTCCCAGTACTGATAGCCTTAAGGACATATCAGTTTCCCCATAACATGTGAGCAAAGGCCAGTACAGTGAATCTTAAGGCTTCACTGTACTGCAAAAAGTACAGGTCAGATTGAAAAATAAAAGCAAAAAGTTTAGGGGTTCCATAAAGATGGAAGGAATGGTGCAGTAACAAGAATCTTTCCTAACAGATGCCTGCTCTCCTGAGCTGAGACATCACTTGGCTGACTCTAAGGAATTAGATCGAAAAAAGTTAGCTAAATCAGCTGATTCATGGATAGCGAACAGGCCACTCATAAGTATTCTGAGGCAACTCCCAAAAAGGATGGGGGGAAGCAGCAAAAAGGTGAGAACACAGATACATCTAAATCCATCGAACCAGAAGAGGCCCCCAACCATAACCAGGGTAAGCCCCATGGGAAACCAAATAGGGCTACTGAAACCTCTGGTGCCCAACCAGAGGGAGGTCAGCAGAAACCCCCATTCCAGAGAGCATTTGGTAAATGCTATGTTTGTGGTTCAACTAACAATGTGGAAGGAGATCCCAGATGCAAGGGTAAACCTGCAGGGGTCAGCACTGCCTCCTTAGCCTTCTCCCCAGAGGAAGAAGTACAAATGGTGAGTGCCCACTTTTAACTATTTGCTGAAGCACCATTGGGTCTTCAGGCCACTTAATCCTTAGAGCCCATGGGTCTGGGTAAGAAACAGAATATGGATGTGTACAACTCCATTCCAGAGAACTCTAGAAGGTAATATGTGGACAGTGTTCTTGTCAATGGACAGGATACTCCTGCCAGGGAAGACACTGGGGCCAGCAGAACAGTAGTGGATGAAAGCTTTTTCAAGCCTAATGATGTTGCTAAGGCACCCGAAGGTCCCACTAAATTATCTGGAGGCCCTCTCCAGTTGGTTCCAATTCTACCAGCTCTCATTCAGTGTAATAATATGACAATGAGGATTTCTTTCAGTGTCCAGAATGAGGTGCCTGGGAGAGTCCTGTTGGGAAATGATTTAAAAACTTAAGGAGTAGTATCCAGGACCCCCAGGCCTCACAGTAAGGACAAACAGAACCAAACCAAATTGGCTAGAGAGGCAACCTTAAGAGACCACTCTGAGCCTGTGGGAACCTCTACAGAGAACAGCAAGCAAGCAGCAAGCTTGCAAGTAAGAAGCAAGCAAGCCCCCACAGCAAGCCATGGTGTTAGTAAGTTGACCTCTAACCCAGGCAAATCTGAGACTACTATAGTAGGGGAATGGAAGCCCCAACCAAGCTCCATCATTGCCCATCCAATGGTCAAGTCTTTGACCCTCCATGCTTCTGAGTAAGAGGTGGGTAGACAAATTGGACCCCTCTCTAGGCCTGTGAGAACTGGTAATTCTCAAAGCTGGTGGAAAACCAGGGAACATAGCTCTAAGGCTAAACACCTTAAGACTGTTGGAGCTTCTACTGAATACCTCAATGTAAATCCTAGTATTAGGAGGGAAACTTCTAAAATAGGTAAGGTCAGATCTCAGAGGAAGTGGCAGCATGTACCTTGCTTGACCACAGTGCCTCGAACCAAGATACCTGGGACCCATCCTGCTCTTGTAAGAGAGGTGATGAGGAACCATGGAGGCCCCTCTAGATCTAAGGGATTCCTTTCCAAGGACCCCTTGAAAAAGCCTATGGTAGGTTCAGAGGTTGTTACAACTTCTGAGGGACTGTTAGATCAGAACCTCTATACATTAAAAAAGAGAGATGTACCACAACAGGTGTGTAGGTCATATAGTTTACAAATGAAAACCAATGATAAAATGTTTCATAGCAAGGGTTACAAAAGGTTGCTGGTGTACTCAGCAGGCCATTTAACCATCCTGGTGGGGATTAGATCCTCCTGTCCCTTAGTCTGGGGGGGGAACGAGTTTTAGGGAGAATTCTCACACAAGTGTTAAATTCCCTCTACCTTAGAACCCTCATGCACTTCTGCTATATTTTGGGGCTTTTAACTTTTCATTTTCAATGTGTTTTACTTTTGTGTTCTTTGATTATGGAGTTTTAAAACAACTCCAGTGGCATCATCTTTTCGGTGTGTCACACAACACACGCTATCTTCCTATAGAGTGCGGGTGGGGTTGCTTAGCTTACCCTGAGTCAAAACACTCATGTAACAGTAAAATGTTACCTTTTCCCATTTTAAATGGTTGGTGGCAGTGGTTTAGATCAACTACCGTGATTTTTCCCGACCGCTAACAACAGTAGCTAAAAATCGGGTCAGCCATGTTTTCAATATGGCGCCCAAGACCTATCTGTAAAAACAGACTCCAAGAAACCTTCAGTAAGTATATATTTGAATCACTGTATTGGTTGGTCCTTTGTGTAACTTGTTCTACTGCTCACTTAAACTCTTGAGATAAGTCTGGCTGCTCAGCCATCACTACCACTTTACTGTGTAGTACAGGCTTGTACCAAAGGTGAAATTGTGCTTACATTTGTAGTCCTAATTGCATGCAGTGTTCCCAAAGGGTACTGCTTGTGATTCTGCCTAACACTTTGTTATAGCAAAGAGATTACCTATTCCTAAGGTGCAGGTCATTGATCTTACCGTGAGCAAGGATTTGCTACCGAGTTGATCGTTAACGGCGCTCCTGTGCTGAGTCTAGGAGAGCCTTGACGCAGGTGCGTGCCTTGTGTGTTCCCCCGTAAACCTATGAGTAAGAGACAAGAGCATGAAGGACCACAAAGATTTGGTGGGTTTGTGCTTGTAAGACTCTGAACTGGCATTACAAGATACATCAGGTCAAGAAGTTGGTACCTTGTTGGTCAGATTTAATGACGAAGGATTCTTGATAGGGTGGACACGAAATCTTCTTACTGCAGTCGGAGGGACATGTCCTCTGAGTGGATTTTGATCATCATGGGGCCATCAAATGGTTAAAACAGAGGGTGTCAAGAAGGCAGTGGTTAAGTGCTTGTATACACTTGATGAGACAGTTCAAATAAAATGGTAATGATCTATAGAATGGATATAAATCATTGGACGGTTTGGGGTGGACCCCTTGTGTGTTAGTTAGGCTGTGAACAAGCAAGCCGTGATTGTATTGCTGCGAGTACGAAACTGTGTCACGTTTGAGACTACGTGCAAGGTGAGATTGTGTAGTCTGGCTGGGCTAAAGGTAGCATCCCTAGGTAGTGCAAGCTCAGATAAAGCATGTACGGGACAAAACCCCAAAACTGTCTGTTGTGTGAAGGACACTGTGTGGAGAAGCCATGGTGACGTTGGTGCCTGAGGTACTTAATACTGCATCTTAAAAATGGTGGACATAGAAAGGCCAGAAGGGCCCTCCCTACGTGAGAGGTGTGGGACGTATGATGTTGACAATACATAATGCGCATCAAACACATTCTGTCTCTCATTTGCAGTGGATTCCTGTTGTTGTTGGGACCTTGTTGTATCAAAAGGCATGAATAACATACTACAAAAGGAAAGGGGGGTCGACCCCTTGTGTGTAAGTGAGGATTTCGGTTGAGTGTTGCGAAAAAGCATGCCATGGTTGTATTTCTGTTAATACAAAGCTGTGTCATGTTACAGAAATCGTGCCGGGTGATAATTGCTAAAAGAGGATTAAAGAACATTACAACGTGGCCATAGTGGTGCCGTATTAGTGAGGCGTCAAGCAGTTTTACCTTGAGAACACGGTATGAATTGTGTCAAAAGAGAGCAAAAGAAATCGGCGACCAAGCAGCTCTCGTATAGCTGCGTTCAAGTGACTAGATCCTGATGCCATGCACGGTTGCCTTGGCAACCTGTTTTTTTATTTTGCCGGCGGCCATTTTGGTAAACAATGGAGATTATGTGGCCTGACTGGGCTAAAAGTAGCGTCCCTAAGGAGCGCGTGCTCAGATCATGAGTATGCGTGACAAAAGCCAAACAAGTCTGTTTCGTGGAGAACTCCGGGTAGAGTAGCCATGGCGGCGTTAGTGTCTGAAGTTGCTTGATACCGCACAGTAGAAATGGCAGTCATCGAAAGGCCTGAAGGACCCTATCTATATGGTAGATGGGGGAGGTCCTAAAAAATGTATAATGTGGACGATGCAAAGTGCAAATGGCACACATTCTGCCCATCAATTGGAGCGGATCCCTGTTATTGATGGGACCTAGTTGTATAAACATAGTGTTAGATACATATTCGCTATGGAACATGCATTGCATGGTGTAATAAAGTGTGTAAATGCAGTGTTAGACATCTATTGATGGTAATGTTCATGACATAAATTATGCCCATCTGTTTGGGTCGGAGTGGAACACTATTTGAGTTGGGGCCAAGGTGTATCCATGAAGTGTTAAACAACATTTGGACCATGAAAAAACATTGCCTATTGTAACATGGTGTATCAATGCAGCATTCAACATATATTGATGGTGATTGTCAAATTAAATAAGGCGATTGATTATCACAAAGATACACATTTCACAAATAGTATGTACAGAAGTGGGAATTTCATAATATCCTTGTTTTAGGTCAGTGGAAAGATACTTGGTCACAAAATACAATGACAAAATCAATGGGGGTATAGTTAATGCACGATAGTCTTGCAAAATAAAACTGTTTACCAATATACATGGACAGTGATCATCGCTAGGCTTATGTCAAATGGTTGTTGCCCCGGACCTATGTACAGACATTTGGGGCAGTGCATATAAATATGAGCCTGAATTAAGATCCATAATTAAATGTAGGGTGTGTGTGCCTACACTAGTTTCTTGTGGGTCACTTGGTCAGTCAATCATGTGTGATATATAGGCATGCTCAATGTTGGGAAACTTGTCGGTATGCTTGCATTTAGCGGTGCCTGACATTTTTCCATTCTACTGTGATGTTCAGTCCGTCCTTGACTGTGTTGAGTCTATGGACCCATCTTTGTTCAAGCTGGGTTAGGACTTGGTTAATTTCCCCTCCTCGTCTCTGTGGAATAACCTGTTGGAGCACAAACCATTTAATTTCTTTGTTTGAATGTCCCATTTTTACATATACTCTACTAAAGGTTTGTCGGGTACGCTTTTTTTAATGCACAACCTGTGCTCTGAAATTCTCTGCTTGATAGCTGTCACGGAAATATATGACAGATATAAAGCTCTTTGGTCATTTCTATCTTCCAGACATTTTCTTTAATATGCAAAACAGCCAAAGCTTCATTGGTTTTATTGGTGCCACTTCACATTATCTTTGGAGTTCTTTCTAATCAATACACACATGCACTGTGTTAAGCAATCACTTTTATATGCAAATACATGGCATGCATTTTTTAAACTGCTGCAAAAAATGAAGGTTTTCCCTTCAGAAAAGTAAAGGTTAGAAATGAGGCATACATTTACAATATTAAACGTATGCCTCTAAATGAGGCATAATTTTACAATATTAAATGCATGCCTACGCTTAAGTCAAGCACAGAGTTCCCACAGGTGGCACTAGAATGATGTTCAGAAGCAAGCACTTTTTTCGTACCCTGGCCCCACATTTCAGAGGTCTGTGGCCACCCAAAATGTGAAAGCATGAAATAGATCATAGATACGTTAAAATGGCAAAGAGTACATCTGAATGCACAAGTGCATCAAGAAGCTTGTGAAATGATGCCCAAAGCCATAGAAGGGTGAGCACAGATAATGTGTGCCAAAAGGTACACACTCTTTCACAGCTGTAAAGGTATCCTACAAAGAAGAGCCATTCAGCCATATTTACAGAAGCTGTTCAGTGCTAAGCAGGCAAATGGTATCCCTCCTGGGTTCATCAAGTGTCTTTGATGACATTCTGCTGCACGGTTAGTACTACCAGGAGATCCAACTGCAAAGTGTGTCACACAATGCATAACTGTGATGCTTTTAAGTAATCTTTACATTAATAATATTTTAAATAAAAGGTGGGACTTTTACTGTGAAACAGTACTTCAAACAACAGAAGGACACATATATCTACCCACACATCTCAAAATGTTCCTATATATTGTACAGTTCAACCAATTCTACAGAGTTAAACATTTTGAATTACCTTAAATACCAGCTTGCAAGACCCATAGCCTAAACAACACCCACATAGGTAATATTGTGCTGGAACGCTCAATCCATTGCTCAATTTTACTCTTGGAGTGTTGGGTATTTTGAACAATTCCACAAACATTAATGATGTAAACAGTATGTACAACTTAATTTGTTATAAAAGGTGACTGCATTGTGCAGCTATGAGGGAGGAATGGTGTTACTTCCCACACAAGAAAGTTCAGGGTTTCCTTTATCCATTACTCCACCATGAGAATGATCAGCATAGATTCAAAGAACCTTCTCCAACTGTCCTTACTCTAATGAGGTGTGTATGCCCAGGCAAAGTTTACAAAAGTTCACTTATGATTTTGCCATATTCAATGGCGTTCCAGCCCAAGGGATTGGAGGTACATCGGCTGCAGCAGGTACTTCGCCTTGTTTCCATTTTGCCCCCTGCTAACATCTGAGCTGTAAGCATGAGAACGGGGTTGAGTTATTTTTTTTATTGCTTCTCATGGACTGACAGCAGGCAATTTGTGAGAGAAACCAGATATGAGCATTGAAACCCAAATTCCTCATTGCATTCTTCTCACACTTGTGTCCAGTTGGCAGACAGCTTATGTTCTTATCACTTCCTCTAAAAGCCTAAATACGCCACTGCATAATGCGCTTACAGCTGCAGCAGCCCCTCTCCCACCATGTCCTTTTGTAAATTCTGTAAGTACACTGTGTTACCGCTGTGTTGTTGCATGTGTGCTGCCATGTGTGCATGCAGAGTCAGATTTGTAAATCAATACAACTGCATAATGCAGGAATCTTCAACATATACACGAGGCCTGTAAAACACCAAGTGGAGAAAGCCATCCATCTTTGATATTCACTGCAAAAAGTCCAATATTGAGAAGTGATTTTCAGACACAGGTGTGACAACACAGATACTACAAATGAGTTAACAGCTGCTTCATCCAAAGTACCTAGAGTCACAGAGCCCCATAAGCCTGCCAGTCCCTTGTGCGTCAGATGTATTTATTTGCTGATAACAACAAGACAAAGGGGCGGGCACTTTTCTGTGCACCCTTGGCATATTCAGATCGGGTTAAGGGCAAGGGCAAAGAGACATACACAACAAAGGCAGATACGGGAAGTACGAGAACAGGTCTAATGTGAACAGTCCAAGGGATATAATGGGTAAATGAAGCCTGCCCCAGAGTACAGAGAAAAGAAATGTGCAGCCGTGTTATGACGTAGCACGAGGTAGAAGTCCTAATAAAGTATACTCTTAAGGCAATTTTCGGGACGCTTCTCTAATGGAAATATACATAAGTCATAATCACTGGAGGGAATTGCCAAATGTTGTGTTCCCACAAGTCGTCACCAAACTCATGGGAAACTTAAAAATGACATCATGTATGCGTAGTGCGTTTGACGCATGCTCTTGTAAACGTGTATCTATGTCATCCTCCATGCATACCGTAATAATAATACACATTTTAACAATGCATTCTTATGTACTGCTGTCAATCGTTTTTCCCTCAACCCCTGAACCTTCTATGCATACCAATAGTTGAAAACACATGCAGTACAGTGACGATTGCTTTTTCAAAAGAGAGTAAACGTTTGCCCATTCACATTTTTGATGATTTGATGTAAAACATTTTACTATGAATTCTATCATTTGTATACAAAGACATAGCAACAGATGCGTATCTCAATGAAGCAAACGTTATGTACATACTCGTATTTGTCCCTGGAAGCCGAGGAATTACACTTGCATCCATACTCCTTCGACTAATTGATTTTTTTTAGTTTCATCTGGGCATTATACTGTCAAATATTGACATGTGACGGAAATGATCCATGCAAGTACACCAGTAATGCAGCACCATGTTAATGGCTGTAGCTGATCGGACAGGTGTGCTTTATACCTCCACAAGACACATATACTGAAAAACACCTCATCTCTTATCAGTATTTGCATTCTTGGTCCACTTTTCTCCTGTAATACTGCTAGGCAGAATGGCGGCGTTTGGTGAATCCTGCATCGGAACCCACTCCATAGAGTTCATTATGCCATGGTTACATGTTTTGGCACACGTGTTGAAACACGTGTCAGGCTATTTCCTTGGCTCCTGCCCAGGGCTCAAAGTGGGCTTGACCCAGGCAGTGTTTAAATGTGGGATTGAGATGGGCTCTGCTGTGCTCCCCCTACCAATGGTGGTTTAACCCTCTCGTCCTGCTCTACCTTATCAGGAATTGCAACACGAAAGGAAACAAATGGACACATTAACACATTCTTAATATGCAGAAGTCTTTTTCAATAGCTTTTCTTTACATGTTTGTTTAATGAGAAACAGATTGGAGGGTAGATGTTTCATTATTTAGTGGATAAACAAAAATAGTAATCGGGAAGCAGGTGTTTGTCCTGCATGTTACACATTGAGAGCTTGGGTTATGTCAGTGGGATGCGAGTATAGGCGCAGCTCTGCAGCAGACACTTTAGCACTAAACTATAAGCAGATTGTTTTCTGCTTATAATTTCCTTTAAATGCACTCAATGTAATCTTTTTTTCAAATAATAGCCCATCCTCTTAATCCCTTTTTAAAGAGTCTGAGTCACCCGTGGTCACCCGTGGACACCCTTGGGGCCTGTAGGGGTGCCAGCCCTACAGTTTGAAGGTTAGTGCTCTAAGCTATCATTCATGGGTTCGAAATGGCATAGTTCAATGTTGATTTCTTCGTGGTCACCCGTGGACACCCTTGGGGCCTGTAGGGGTGCCAGCCCTACAGTTTGAAGGTTAGTGCTCTAAGCTATCATTCATGGGTTCGAAATGGCATAGTTCAATGTTGATTTCTTTGTTTCAATTGGCTATGTTTTCTATTACCACATTGTGGAGAAGTCACAGAGCGAGCAGTGACCGTAGAGATTACAATGAAGGGCTGGAGTGGGGGTGCCAACATAGGCGTAGCACTATCTGATATATAAAAACAGAACAACATTCAATTAAGGGGTGCTACAGCCTTACTGTAAAAACGGATAATAATAACAGCAATCACACTCAAAATAATAAGAACAGAAACAGTAACTGTAGCAAAAATAATGAGTGTACATAATATAAAACATTGTTTCTTCATTTTACATAGTATTGTTGTAAATATTATTGAAATGATATATGGTTGTAGTATTAGTGTAATTGTTATTGATAGTAATAGCATGCAATTAATATATTAATATGATGTTGGGTGTCCTGACCCACGTTTGGACTATTATTCTGCAACATTTGGTGCTGTGG
Organism: Ambystoma mexicanum; assembly: GCF_040938575.1. Taxonomy (NCBI): domain Eukaryota; kingdom Metazoa; phylum Chordata; class Amphibia; order Caudata; family Ambystomatidae; genus Ambystoma; species Ambystoma mexicanum. The sequence goes on along the minus strand of NC_090924.1, from coordinate 19,689,198 downwards.
GCTTAGGAAATCCAAGAGGGCGGAAAAGCCCACATTTGCGCCAGAATCCTAGAGATCCGTGCAGTTTTGCGCACAGCAAAGTGGTCCCCTGACCTGCCACCCACCAGTGCAAGCATGATGGGCCAGGAGTGCCATGAGTGAAATGTGTGCCAAAGGAAAAATAGCAGTGCCGGTTGGCTAAAAAAAAGCGCTTTAAAATCACCTTTGTTTCCCTGAATGCAATCTCAAAATGCCTATTTTAAACATCACAAGATATTCAAAAATCTCAATGAACACCAGCAGACATTTGGCAGAATGTATTCTTGTGTGCATACAAAATCTGGAAAGATGAAGAGCCCAAAACAATGTTTATAACAAAACTGGCTGAGCTGTGGATCTCAGCAGCTTAAGTTAAATGGACAGAAAGCCACTCAAATCGAAATGTTAAAATAAATGAGTGACCTACTTTTGAGTGTAACATAGGTTGCAACTGTTAAATGTCATAGTTTTGAACTTAGAATCAGCATTCTAGCTGCATGTAAAAAATTGTAAGTTGGATTTGAATGTAGAAAACTGGGAACACACCTGACATTTAGCTGACGCTTGGCTTAAAGAGATTGAATTCTGCCTGACAACTACCCCCAACAGGAGTTGAACTGGCTCAACAACTCTTCCCAGGCCTGGCTGCATCCTGCTGCCCCTGCCAAAAGAAGATGACACCTCTCTGATTGAATTAGGGGAGTGGCACCTGGGGACTACAGGAAACTAAACAAAGCACTGTCCCTGGCTCAGACAAATGTTATATTGGGGGGTCTTAAAATGGCTTCCTCTTGGGAGGAACTGGGAGGGGCAGTGCCTGTGAGAGCAAGCTGAGCTTGGGGAAGTGGATAAACCAGAAATTCCAACATGTGCTTTGGAAAACCACACCCCTTTGGGGCCAGAGCATGCTTTTAAAAAGATGGATAATTCATAGTGCGGACTTGTAAAAATTATATAAATAACATCATCATTCTTGTGATTTTTCTTTGCACATTTTAAGAGGTGTTAGGACCCTGTGGTATGTTCTTGGGGATAGTAGCGGAAAAAAAGGTTGTTACTCCAAATGTATGCATGTTAAAAATCTGACACTTTATCTTCTGAAACCCATATCCCAGGTGCATATTTGCGTAAAATCTGGAAATGTTTAGAGGTCGTTATCTGGATGAAAAGGGGAGAATTCTGTGATAAGTGGACACAACATCGTACAAAGACAGGGATCGGATGGTTTGGTGCTACAGAAAATATGTTAACTGGACCTATAATATTAGAAAAATGGTACATAGATAAATATGTATGTGGATCAGAAATAGATTTGTGTGCAATTTGACAAGGGGAGGATCCTCTGACCAGAAACCTACCTCATCACTCTGATTCACAACCCAGTTCCCCCAATCAAGGAAGAGAGGAGGAACTGGCCAATGATAATTTGAGAGGGTTGGGCATGCAGAATGAGCCGACACACCCATTTTCAAAACACATAAAAGGAACATTGAAACCCAGGTAGAGACATTCACTTTCCACTTTCTTGCGGGACGCTTTGCCGGGAGACTCCAGACTTCAAATCCAGAGACCAGAGATCCAGAGAGACCAGAGATCCAGAGAGACCAGAGAGACCAGAACTGTGCAGTTCTGAGAGCAGAACCAGAGACCAGACCGCTGTGCAGTGCTGCTAGCAGAGCTGTGAAGAACCGCCAAGAGTCCAGGCAACCGGTTTACCCGATCCGTGACGAAGTCGCATTCCTGTCCAAAATCTAGTGTTAGTACCCAGCTAGCTCTGTGCCAAAACCAATCTCTTAGTTTAAAATAATCTAATCCAAACGATTTTAGCCTATTAGAACTGCCTCCTAGAATCGTGTCATTCTGTCATCTTTAAAACTGAAAACTGTCATCTGTCATTCTGAGCTTTAAAATTTCAAATCCGAAAAACTACCTTTACTATATCGGCCGTATCTCTGGAACCGTTTGTGCTAGGAGCGAGTTCTAACTGTCATCTTAAAGCTAAGATTCTAAGCTTTCCAACGAGCCTAATACCTACTCCTTATTTTGCCTCTGTAATTGCACTCGACGCACGCAACTAAATTTGCCGCGATTTGACACTTTGCTTAATTTCAGCCACGTGTAAAAATATTTGTCCTTGCTTTCCTTGCTGAAATTCGTGTGCAACCTGACAATCATTCATAGAGCATTGCTAAAGTGATCCTGAATTAATTTAAGTATCTCTCACTCACCCTGAACCTCCTATAGGGAATTAAAGGCATGGTCTAGTAAACATTTTTATTGTCCCAACGGGTCGGCCATGTTTTTTTTAAGCCTAAGTGGCTTGATTTTAGAAAACTTTCCTATGGACCTTACCCGAGTTTTCGTCCATTAAACGCACGCGAAAACAAGCACCAGGGAGCTGCCATTTTCTGATAATCCTATCTTTTCCCCGATCGCCCTGACTGACCTGCTTTTGCGGCACTAAATCAATTCCCCCGCCCCTGAGCCTGTCATCAGCAGACTCGTACCGCCTATTTCCCAACGCCAAAGCACGTCTTGTGTCAACATTCGCTGCGCTTCAGCTAATGACGTGTCGCCATGGAAATGGCAGGACGCCTCTCTCCTCAATAAGTATAAACAGACCGTTTCACAACACACAGCAGCCGATTTTCGATTCCATTCCTCTCTCTGTGTTACTTTGAGTATTCTGTGACTCGTTTCAGTGCTCTGGTCAGCTACCTTCGCCGCTTGTAGCCCGTGTGAACAGATATCAGTACCACCGCTATAAATTATTTTAGTTTGTTTAACACACAATGGCTACAATAATGCCCTACATGTACGAGCCCGAGTATACCGAGGAGGAACTACTGGAAAGGGAAGCACGAGAAAACGATGGGGATTCGGACGGCAGTTGGCAGGACGAATCAACAGATGAAGAGCCTGGGCCTAGTCGAATGGACGGCGTCTCCACCTGGTGCACATGCAATCGGTGCGAGCTAATGCCAACTAAGGACGAGAACTGCTGCTGCCGAGAAAACTCGGGATGCCTGGCCTACATTTCGGAAGGCGAGCCACGACCGCAATGCATCACCGAGCTGCCAGACTTCAGGGCAGCCTTCCTCACACGGGCCGTGTTGAGAATAATGATGGTGCTTATGCACGAACTTCGAGCAACTGTTCGTCCTCGTAATCCGAGTAACGAGTAAGTATACTCTGCTTGTCATGCCACTCCTATTTCATGTTCTTCTACTATATCCAAAATTACATCTACATATCATTGTAACGCATGTAAGTCATTCAATAGTGTGCATTGTCTAGATAGCATTTGTCCGTGTAAAATGCCATTAGTTACAAGAATTGTCATTGACAACAAACGTTTATTAAACTTATCTGGGTCATTTAAAAACAGTTTGTTTCATTCCTTTTCACAGGTGGTACAGCCTGGTGGCCTATCGTTCCTTTACATGGTGGCTTCACAGGAGGCTTGGACACCGCGTTCGAAGAGTGATACCCGCCTGTGCCGTTCGTGCCATTAGAGAAACGTTCCCGAGTGACAGCGGTCAGTACAGAGGATTTTCTCTCGCTGTGCTGCAACCTGACCTGTATAATCTTTAAAGTCTTGTATTTTTGTGTTACGAAAATAAGATACAAAATAAAACACCACATATATTTTAACAACGTTTGTCTCGACTTTTTAAATGAATCAAGTGTGTCTCCATTCTAGGATGGACGTCAGACACCTGTGCAGGGTGGTCACTATCTATCTAAGCTAACATAACATATTCTCGATAATGCATGCACTAAATAACACTTGTTCAAAGTCTTTCAGTAGGTTATGTCTCTATAAAAGTCACACATATATCTATACTAACAATTACCATTGGATTATACAGGCCCTAGGGTCTTGGCCACTATAATACACCGGTTGAAGTGTGGGTCTGTGCTCACAAGAATCTACGGTATGTGGCATTTGTTATTGATAAGCAACGATATACTATCATTGATATAAAGGCGATATACTGTATATTGATATAAAGGCGGTTCGCGCCGGTGGATGCGCGCTGGCATGGGGGGCTGTGACGGGCGCGAAAGGCCAAGGTGCCAAACTACATGTACACTTCAAAAGGTGTCCCACGCCAAGGGGCCATCGGTCACATGGCCTCCTCAGACCCCGTGTCTCCAGGCAGGCCTCCCCTGAGGCAGGCCACCCCCCTGCAATCTACATAAGTGTGTCTCCATTCAGCAGTCTTCCTGTGCCTTATCTGCACGCCCCAGGGCCATCCATCCCACCCCCCTCTATCAAAGGCGGTTCACACCCGGGGATGAGCGCTGGCATGGGGGGCTGTCCGGGGCGCAAAAGGCCAAGGTGCCAAACTGCATGTACACTTCAAAAGGTGTCCCACGCCAAGGGGCCATCAGTCACATGGCCTCCTCAGACCCCGTGTCTCCAGGCAGGCCTCCCCTGAGGCAGGCCACCCCCCTGCAACCCACATAAGTGTGTCTCCATTCAGCAGTCTTCCTGTGCCTTATCTGCACGCCCCAGGGCCATCCATCCCACCCCCCTCTATCAAAGGCGGTTCACACCCGGGGATGAGCGCTGGCATGGGGGGCTGTCCGGGGCGCGAAAGGCCAAGGTGCCAAACTGCATGTACACTTCAAAAGGTGTCCCACGCCAAGGGGCCATCGGTCACATGGCCTCCTCAGACCCCGTGTCTCCAGGCAGGCCTCCCCTGAGGCAGGCCGCCCCCCCTAATACCACGACATACATACGTCATTCATTCACAAACACACCCCAGTTTCTAATACTTTAAAAACCACTCGATATGTCTCATGAGAACATCTTTGTGCTTTGCAAGTCAACTCTTGAACGTGCTACCTGGGAACCACTGAGATCTATGCTAATCTGCTTGTCGTCGTGCTATCCGTGAACTCTGTGACCGACCGCTTCGAGCATACCCATCAGTGCACTACCTGTGGCCATCCACCTATTCTCCCGCAACATACTGCTCTGCTTGCTGAACCCAACTGTTTGTTGGTCAAGATAAGGCCATGTATCCTGGTTATATTTCGCAGATTTTTAAATTTCTATCTATTTTCCAGTAGAGTACAAAATAGTGCTATGTTCATTGGTCTCATTGGTATTGACTTCAGTTTCCATTGCTATGCTATCAATAGATCTATTTATTTTCATCTGTGACTGTTGTGATTGAATTGCATCCTTCGGGGGTCCAGTCAATAATGTTAGCATGTTTCCTTCTCGTGCAAGACAGAACATCCAAGGGACGAGTCACATGTTCAGATTTCGGTCACATCAATTATACATTTCTGCAACTTATGCAAATACTAAGCAGCACATAATGAACTGGTATAGTTCCTGCGACCAAAACAAACCTTGCATTGATCATTGTATGATTCATTTACTTTTGTATCAAATCTTTACTCTTGAAGATTGTATAATAATGTTAATATTTACTTTTCAGATTCATCAACAATGCCTGCCTGTTCGATTAGCGGTTGCCCTTCGAAGACCCATGTGAAATCTGAAGGAACTACAATGCATGTATTCCCGAAAACTGTTGATCGAATAAGAGAATGGGTCAGACATTGCGGAAATCCACTGGATGAGCTGGAAAGTAGAGTCCAACAAGTCTTAGAGGACAAGAGCACTTTTCCTTGGACACAACTTCTTGGGTAACAAAGAAGAATAAACGGCGAATGACACGGAAATTGCGCGAAAACGCTATTCCCACTCTATTCGTCCACATTCCGCCACCGGTGAGTCAAGTGTCCGGATTTAGCTTTAGGCCTTGCGGTAGTGTGTAGCCGAATGGATCAATAGATATTGTAGGTGTTCTATCCCTTGTAATAATTTCGATATTGATATGAGTGTATACTTTTTTGAATAATGACATTTATCAATATATTCTTTTTCGATTTCATAACCCACAAACGCAATGTATATATATATGGGGACAGGGAACTGTGCTGTATTGAGCATTTTTCAAGTATTCTGTCGGCTTACATGTCTATTTTTAATATTGGCATTTCATTATCAATCATTAATTGACCTTTACAACTTCTTGACTATCCCTTGAATCTGAAGCAAGAACATTCTACATCCTTGACATGGTCACAGTTATCAACCACTTCTAGCGCGTATCAGGTAATCTTACTAGGCTAATCCGCTACGGACTTGTTTTATGCATGTCAAGTAATAGTTTTATTCTATCGTGTAATTATTTTACAGAATGTTTGGTTACTGCTTTCCAATTAATATACACCTTAGTTATCGTCCACTGGTGTTTATTTTCAGTTATAATTAGTGTTATCCATACTAATGCCAGCACTGTCTTTCAGGGAGATGCTGAAGCGTCCCCACATCTACAACGTTTCTAGATGTTCCTCACCAGCAGGAGGTATGGATACTGACAGCTCCATCGAGCGTCATCATCAGAGCTGGAATTCTTGTCGTTTGATTGTTCTACACAATGTTTCATTCGTGGTTAGCCGTTGATATGTACCTGTGCTGTCGACCCCAGGTGTATTTTATGTTTTCGCAATTGTAATCCTCACTAATGCAAGTACTATGTTTCAGGCAGTTGATGGAGCGTCAACCCCTGCACTTGATGCAGAGCCTGACATTCAAGTATACAAATCGGCGCAACAGCTTTCGGAAGTGCGCACTACATATGCAACATCCATAGATATTCTTCAGCAGCACGAGGTATGGATAATGACAGCTCCATCATGCGTGATCGTATAACGTGATTCCATTTGCTATACTTTCTTCCCTATTAACGCAAGTGCTGTGTTTCAGGGAGACGACAGAGCTTCCACCACAATCACAACATCTCATTTAGATGATGCAGATGTAAAGGAATCGTTGAAATAAGTCAATGAAATGTGATCATATTTGGATTTTCCTTCATTCTTTTGGACAATGCATCTTTCGCAGTTATCTCTTTATATGTACCTGTGCATTCGACCCCAAGTGTGTGTTATGTTTCCAATATTGAAAACCATACTAATCCAAGTGCATTGTTTCAGGGAGACGACGGAGCTTCCACCACAATCACAACATCTCATTTAGATGATGCAGATATAAAGGAATCGTTGAAATAAGTCGATGAAATGTGATCATATTTGGATTTTCCTTCATTCTTTTGGACAATGCATCATTTGTGGTTATCTCTTTATATGTACCTGTGCCGTCGACCCCAAGTGTGTGTTGTGTTTCCAATATTGAAAAGCATACTAATGCGAGTACTGTGTTTCAGGGAGATGCGGATGCCTCCTCTCCAATACAACCATTCATGGCAGTCCATGCAGAGCCAGAGGTATGGATACTGACAGTTCCATCGAAATAGATCATCACTGGTCGAATACTTGTCCTTTGATTGTTGCACACAATGTTTAAATCGTATTTGGCTATTGAGATGTACCTGTGTGTTCGTCCTCACGTGTGTTTTATGCTAACAATATTTTGATACATAGTAATGAAAGTACTATGTTTCAGGGAGACGATGGAGCCTCATTCCGTGCTGTCTATGCGGATACAGAAAATATAGTCCTTGCAGCGCAAGAGGAAGGGAGGACATGCGGAAACGAATCGGAGCTACAGCGTGCAGATGTTGAAGGTCGAGTCAAAAAAGTTGCAAAGAAAAAAAACAAAAAAAGGTTAGTTACAAACAGTTCATAACTTTAAAAAAAAATTGTGGTGGGGACTATTTTATGTTTTTTTCCAGTCAATTCTACTACACTCCATCTTGTGTTTAAACTGAACATCCCTTTTCCAATCTCTCCTCCAGTTACCCGTGGGTGTCAGAACTATACACACACAGACAGTGAAGCGAATGAGAGATGTGGCTTGCCAGACCGTGTACACTATGGAGGAACTATTAATTGAGGCGAGGCATGTTCAGGCTCGAGATGCTCATGTCCAATGGCCAGAACATGAATTAACTGTGTTTGGAGACTATAGCAAAGTTGCATTGGACCATAGCTACAGTGCGACCGGACCACCACAAGAAGATGTTATTGAATGTATTGAAGATAGCTCTGAAGTAGTTGCAGATCAATTTACACAATCTACACCCGCCAAAAATTTGCCACCAAAAAACTTGTCGACATTGTTGTGTTCTCCCATCAATGTTGAAGTAATAGATGTTGAAATAACAGTGAATGAACCAGCCGCAGCATCCATAGACGCATCAGAACTTGATATCAGCGATATTACTTTCCAATGTGTTGAAATCTCCACAACGTCAAAGGCCGAAACAACGTTGACGCAGGTTGACAGTCTAATGAAAGAGAGCAAATACATTGTATTCGAAGTTGTTTGATGGAAATTATAAGTATGCTGAAATGTGTGCGCTCCATTAGAGGGAATGTATGTGGGAAGCCATTGATTAATGTGACTCCTCAAATAAAAGCAGTAACGTCAAAATAAATGCCGCCTGTAGATTAAATCATAGGTTCTCATGGTCTGCACAACCAATGCTGGGGAAAATGCCAGCAGGCAATCTACTGTGTGCAGCTGCATCACTTTTTAGTGGCTCCAGTTTTAGAAAGTTAGAGGCTTTCTTTCAGTTTGTGGGACTCCATTTCATTTCTAAAGCGCTGTACTACACATACCAACGTGATTATCTGTTTCCGGCCATTAGTGATGCTTGGAAAATTGAACAATTGTCTCTAGCAAGTACATTCGAAGGCAAACGATTCAGGCTAGCCGGCGATGGACAGTAGGATAGCCCTGGATTTTCTGCCAAGTACTGCACCTACCACTTTCAGGACATGGATAGTAAGAAAATTGTGAGTTCGGTGGTCGTGCAGGTAACACAATGTACATCCTCAGTGGCCATGGAGAAACTAGGATTTATAAAATCAGTGGAACATCTACAATCGAGGGGGATGCACATCGACCTCATAGCCACGGATAGACACGTTTCAATTGCCAAGACAATGAGAGAGCAGTTCCCACATATTAAACATCAATTTGACGTATGGCATCTTGCTAAATCAATCAATAAGAAAATCTCGGCTGCAGGGAAAAAAAAGGTTTTGAAAGTATTTTGCAGTGGTCACATTCTATCACCAACCATCTTTGGTGGAGCTCAAAAACTTGTGAGGGGTCAGTGGAAATACTACTTGAAAAATGGCGGTCACTGATGCACCACTGTACCAACGTTCACCGCTGGACAGCAAATGAACATTTCCACCAATGTGAACATGGCCCTTTGTCCCCAGAGGAGGCACGGAAGAAGAAGTGGTTGATTCCATCTTCACCGACACACAAAGCCATTGAGAAGATTGTTTTCGACAAAACTCTATCAAGAGATTTGAGAGGACTGACAGAATTCTGTCACACAGGAGATTTGGAGGTGTTCCACAATATGTGCCTAAAGTACAGGCCAAAGCGCTTGCATTTTAGCTTTCGGGGCATGAAACATCGCACTCTACTAGCAGTCTTGGCCCATAACAGCAATGTCGGACGTGAACAATCTTGGACTAGGGGTAAAGTAAGGATGCCTCGCTACACTAAGGTGTTTTCAAAACGAAGTAAGCAATGGGTGATCAAACCAGTCTATGATGAAATGCAGTTCGACTTTGTGAAAGGCCTTATTGTTGCTGTGTTAGAGAAGCACAGATATGGAATTTTGGACGTTTCTGTACAGAGCAGTGATCCATTGCCACCAAACATTGCGACTGTGCCATGCCCACCCGATGCACAGCTGATTGTGAAGTACAAATCCCGGTTTAAATAATTGCAATATGATTGTCTTTTTGTAAATAAATGTTATTGTACAGTGTACCTGTAAACCTAACCCCTAACTTCACCATCATGGGTGGCGAACAAGCTGGGTGTCATCTTTGAATTCTCTCTATTCACCTCACATATGTGTATGTATATATTTTTCTCATGTCTCATCTCATGTAAATGTAAATGCTGCGCACTGTTAACGGAGGGGAGGCTTGCGTATTGCAAATAATAAAACAAACAAACAAACAATAAATCTCACTTTTAACTCAACTCCTGTGGTACTTTATACTTTCCCTGACCTTCCGCCAATAATTAAATGTCTCAATTTGGGCTGCAAAGCTCGCAGACAACGGTGACAAAATTGGGGCACTTAGAACGCGCCAGCCAAGCGGGCCGTGGCATTTGGGAGAGAAGCCAGTTCCCATTTGCACATTGAGGCGCACTACATAGACGGATTCTAAACTTCAAGTTCTCATAGATGCCTATACTACGTGATGTTGCAAATAAAGAATGCAAAGGACAGGGCCCAGATGAGGCCCACAAGTCGCACTGGAAGTATAAGGGTCTATTGTTTTTTGACCTTGAGACAGGGACCATGCCGAAAGAACTACATTTGAAGGGAGTGCGCAATAACGTAAGAGACGATAAGGCAGAAAATTCAGAAACTAGACCGAGTTTCAGTTTTAGGTCAGTATACGAAAAATCATTGTTAAGAGCACAGTCCGTTTTACAGACTGCATTATGAAGAGACACAATGGAAATTTCAAATATAATGTAAGTAAATCTTTACACGCTTTTATACCGGAATGAAGATTTAATGAATGGATGCATGAATAAATGAATGAATGAAGAGCTAGGAAAAGCAAGTAAAACTGTTCGTACTGAGCACATGGGCATGCAGGTCCACTGGTCTCACCGATCTCGCTCCATGGCCCAGCCACTTTTCCCTGCACTACGGGACTGTCTCTGTATCCTTCAGCCCCTTCTCCCGGCATTTACCTTGCACTTGCCACCAGCTGGCCCTATTATTTAATTTGTATTCAACTAACCTTGTACAGCCCATCCCCATGCGCGATCAGAAAGACACCTGGCCTAGTAGGATCGTTGTCTGTCTGCCCTTGTTCCCCACCTGCCTCATCACGCCTAGTAACACTTGAGTATAGGCGCGTTACAAATGCCATATCATAAATCATATCATTCCTCACGCATGTAGACTGTCTTTTATCATTGTGTGTTGGCCTCGATTTATCTCGTTACTTTTCGCATTGATTTTAGAGATGAACATACTCCATTGAACTACTCTTGCAAGCAAATAGTTTCTGATCGGCCGTAATAAATAAAATGAGTAATATTAATGAAGTTCGGCTAGCGAGACTAATTATCATTTTTTTGTTTTCATAACAGGTATTTGATCCCTTACTGCCACTGCCATCTGTTTCAGACACCGGCGGATGGATTCTTCAGCAGACACCTGCAGCTTCGTGTCAACAACTGGAGCACGATCACCATATTATGGGACGATCGCCAAGGGCCCACATGCCCATACGCTGTACTAGTGGCTAGAAGCAACATAACAACCTTTAGGCTAGACTAGTGCCTATTTGATGGAACAGCCTTGCGGTTCACTGCGCTTCCAAAGTGATTCGTTTTACGAAAATGAACACCCTGTGTACCATAAAGGAACACCGCGTGACTCAAGATGAAACGGAACAGTTATTGCGGATACAGACAAAAGAAAATAAATGGCTTCCGTAGTTCCTATGGCAATTGCTGAATATTCTCTAAACATTTAATGTCAAATAAATGTACTTTACCAAATGTACCGTGTTGCTGTTTCATTGTAAAGTACAGTTTCATATTCCGAATTGTGGCGCGCTGTGTTGTGAGTTGATCTGTGTTGGTTTCCGGGTTCTGCGTGGAGTCGCGCAGAAGACGACTGGGCGCGTTTGCCTACGCAGCACAGTAACGTCACGGGGAGAGGCGGGGAATATGAATGTTTTGATAATGTCAGGCTCAGGGGCGGGGGAATTGATTTAGTGCCGCAAAAGCAGGTCAGCCAGGGCGATCGGGGAAAAGATAGGATTATCAGAAAATGGCGGCTCCATGGTGCTTGTTTTCGCGTGCGTTTAATGGACGAAAACTCGGGTAAGGTCCATAGGAAAGTTTTCTAAAATCGAGCCACTTAGGCTTAAAAAAATATGGCCGACCCGTTGGGACAATAAAAATTTTTACTAGACCATGCCTTTAAAAGCAATTTGAGTATATTTTTCACTTCTTTGAATACCACATAAAAGTATATTGCCTGAGTTTCAAACTCCTACCTGTTTTCCTCTAAGCTTGCTAGGGGGGAACTGAATTATATTTGATTACATTCCTGAGAACTGTGTGTTTTCCTACAATCTCTTTACCTTGCATAAAAGGAAGGGGGGGGGGGTGAATTGTCAAAGAAAAGTGATTACATTGTCTTTTGTTGAAATCATATCAAGTTTATTTTCTGTACTGCATTTCATTCATCACTGCATTGTTTTTGAAGCCATAAAAGCATTCTAAGCTACTTTATCCTCTCTATATCACTTCTAAGCCATCAAAAAGAGTGTACCACTGTAACATTATCTATTGTTGATCACTATCATCTTCACAAGTGTGCTATCAAATATTAATTTACAATAAAAGTGTGAAAAGTGTGATAGATATATATTGTTGAATTTTCAAATAAACCTTTTAATTTGAGAGAGGGGTGTCATATAAGGGTTGTCATCTAGAGTAAACGAACTGGACATAAAATTATATCAATAAGGGTTTCCCTCAGCATCCCAGATTAGGCATTGACTTAGCTGTAGTGTTGAATTGAATCCGCTTACAATGAACATAATAATAGCATTGCTATTAGTATATTGTATAATGCGATTGTTATCATTAATATAAATAGCAGTAGTAATGTTTTGTGTTTTCCTGCTCAAGTGTGTTTTTCTAAACTTGTGTCTTACTAGGAGTGATAAGTGGCCCACTCTCTTGAACTATGCCTAGGGCATAGGGTGCCCTTGGCAGCTGAAGAGGCCGATTAGCTCTCCCCTCTTCTTCTCCACCTCTGTCTTTGCCCTACGACCCTAAATAAGCCATAAAGGCATCATGGGTTGTGCAAACGCGCGCCTGTACCTCTGATTACTAGTGTGTTATGCAGCAAATAATACATGTTTTGCAGTTGTGGGAGCGCCAGTCTCTATTGCAGCTTTATTGGCCTTGTGGTTCTGGTGTATTCTGCATCTTGTGTACAAACACGGCGATATAGATGCAGTCTTTAATATAGCACGTGTGTATATGTTAGAAGCACACAGCTGCTTCATTCATGCTCGTAGCCACGTTTTAGTGTTACCCTAATCTGACCCGAAAAAAAAGAGTGGACTCTAACGCCTGAAATAAAATAAGCAGAGCCAAATGCAGGGATCGGGCTCATTAGCTGAGCATCAGAATGACTGCTAAATGTCAAACCAGAACAAAGAGCTGCAAACATCACACAAAGAATAACTTCCAAAGGGAGGGGCTGAGCTCCCGCTTTCAGAAAGAAAGTGCTGAGCGGCCGGAATTCTCATTCTGCTGCCTCTCGGTTTGCAGGAGGGGGTGGGGGGGGGGGCGTCAGGAGCAAATGACACACTCGGTTAGCTCCCATCACGCGAGTGAGCTCACACGTAGCCTTAGGGGGCTCCTATAGAGCTTAGAGCAGAAAATAAAAGGCAATGTGCTTGGCAAAGAGCCAGGGGATCACAGTTATGACGCTCGACGCAACCTTGAATCGTAGTCAATAAAAAAGGACCAAAGCCAAAGAATAGTTTTGTAATTTGACTGTGTCGGTTGTGCCCAGTGAGTCGAACACGTGTGGAATAAAGCGTGGAAATAGAATATATGGTTTAACTCTTTGCTTGTAATGGCAACTTGCGGTTTCTGTTGTAACGTTAGCATGGGGCGCAGTCTACGGGGAAGAAGGAGATGCTGGCAATTTCAAAATGTGATGAACCAATACAAAAATGAAATCCTTTCCTGTGACTAAAGTGTTGCTAGTCGTGGTTGCAGGATATTAGACGCGTTAAAGCAGGCTGCTGTTGCGTGATGCGTGATGCACCACTCACACAGTAAATCAGTGGTAGGTTTGTGGATCATTAAGGCTGAACCGTGATTTTCATAAACATACATTTTAGCATTTAATGGAGAAATTTCACTAATAATTATAATTAGAACTTTTTGAACCAGATTGGGAGAAACCTTCTTTGGAATACAGAACTGGGTTCACAATTCTCATGGTCATGCATACGCCAACTCTTGGCAGCACCCTAAAAAATGTAAGCAAACATATTAGGAAATGCGTTAAAAAAACCTACCTTGTGCTCGAAGAATGTGCAGCCCATCAACAATGTGCTGCACGTACGTACTCTGACTACGTTAGACACATACACTGAAAAAACACCTCATCTCTTATCAGTATTTACATTCTTGGTCCATTTTCCCCTGTAAAACTGCTAGTATATGAATGGCAGCTTTGGGTGTATCCTGCATCTGAACCCACTCCACTGAGTTCAAAGGTTCATTGTGCCATGGTCAGATGACTTGCATACATGTTTAAAAACGTGTCAGACTATTTCCTGGCTCCTGCCCAGGGCTCAAAGTGGGCTTGACCCAGGCAGTGTTTATATTTGGGATCAGGAGTGTTGCTAGGTCTGGAAAAGATCCGGGGGTACACTAATTTTGGGACTGTCGGGCTGGGGGCTAGCTAGCCCATTTGGTTGTAACCCCTGAGCTTATATCCGGGACTAAAACCAAAATACCTGGGTCTATAGCCTCCTCAGCCCCCCACTAGCAACGCCTCTGTTTGGGATTGAGATGGGCTCTACTGTGCCCCTCTACCTCATCGGGAATTGCAACACAAAAGGAACCAAATGGACATATTAACTCGTCCGTAATAAACAGATTGTTATTAGAAGGACAATTTTAGTCAAAACGTGCAGTCCAACTTTATGTCCATACAGAAGTCTTTTTCAGTAGCTTTTTTAGCATGTTTTTTAAATGAGAAACAGGTTGGAGGTAGATTTTTCATTATTTAGTGGATAAACAAAAACAGTAATCAGGAAGCAGGTGTTTGTCCTGTGTGTTGCACATTGAGCGCTGCATCAGGCACATTAGCCATTGAGTTACTTTAGTGGGAATAAATCCTGCTGTCCCTGCAGAAGAAGAGAAAATCTTACGTTTCAAATGGTTAGAACAAGTATGGCTTACACGATTTTCATGAAACAATTGCATTCCAACCAATTATGTCTTTCCAATCCCTATGGGGGTTTCAATGATAGACCCTAATTTACAATAATCTCTAACAAGCACATATGGTGAATTCAGCAGGTCTGGATCCATTTAACTGAGCTGTGACAAGCCTTACGAGTACGAGAGAAGGCAATGTGTTGGTGATCAATTGGGGATGGGAAGGGGACCCTGCCAGGGGCTCTCTGGCGCCGCCGCTGTGCTTGGGGATGGTACACCCACATGGTAAACGGATGTCGAAAACCATGGACATCATCTTCAACCTCCCTGGAGTTCTGGCTGGGCTGTGTTACAGCTTTTCCCTTCGGGGAGGTATTGGCACACTGCCGGGACTCCCTTGTGGGGAAAAGCTGTAACGCAGGCCAGTAAGAAATCCAGGACAGTTGACGGGATGTCCGTGGGCATCCGTTTCCCATGTGGGTGTACCGCCCCCAAGCACAGCAGCAGCGCCAGGCAGGCCCAAATATGTAGGTTGTCCACAAGAGTAAAATCCTGAAAACGCTGCTCTGCCGAAACCCTTTGGGATACCAGTGGTTTAACCATTATCCCTTCGCGCCCAGGTAGGTGCACCCACACATGTGAGGTACTGTTTTGGTCGGGACACCTGTGGGAATGCGGGAAGTGTTAAGATGGATTTCTGAACTCTGATCTGGTGGGCAGAGGTTCAGAAGGCCAGCCTAGGTTGGAACAGTGTACCTTCTGGACAAACCAGACCAATCAAGGTAGCATTGGCGGCAGTCAAGCCTAGGTCTGAGGAGGGGTGCGGGTGACTGAAAGACCTTAATGAGCACACAGAGTAAAGGCACTTACAAATCACTGCCAGTCAGGTGTATATATATATATATATATATATATATATATATATATATATTCAGTAAAACAACTTTGTTAAAGGGACGTTATGGTTCCAAGTAAAACCGAAAAACCCTTGAAATTCGCCAGTTATGGTAAGCTAAGCAACCATAACTCACGCCACCACTGTGCACTGCTAAGACTAACACCCACGACATCAAAGATGACATCACATACGTCATTGATGACATCACTGATGACATCATATGTGTATGTACTTTTCATGAAATATGTGTACACGGGATTCTTATTATAATGTTGCGAAAAAAGTGTCAAGGATCATTGCAATAAATATCATACCCTAATTAGTGCAATGCACGATGCATTGATATAAGTAGCATTCTATTATGGGGTTCTATCTAGTATTCTAAGCTACTAATGCAGAAACATAGCATTGTGTGCAGCGTACAAATGAAGGTATAATATACGTAATGTTAATATGTTGAATAATGAAATGATAATTGTTTTCTTAATAGATTTTTGTGTACTGTGAAATATGTAATAAGTAGCTAATAAAACCCATGTATTACATAATTGCATTACTATTGACAAAACAGAAAGAGACAAGAGCACATACCAATATGGGTATATACAGGGAAAGTGAAGTTAGCAAAAAAAGCACAAGTAGTAGCAGAAACAATTCATAACCTAACTGATTATTTTCATGCAAATAAATGATTGCTCTGTTTCAAAGCTGCTATTTACCCTATGTATATGTATCACTTGATGTGATTGGACCCTTAGGAAATTAGAGTGAGTACAATGTATACAAATATGACCATATACAGGGAAAGTACAGCCATAAAAAAACAACAGAACTATCAGAAAGTGCTGATAACTCTATTGATTATCTTTATGCACAAAAAGGATTGCTGTCTTTAAAGCTTGTGTCTTTCCGTATGTATATGTTTCATATGATGTGAGTGGACTCTAAGGGAATTACTGTAAGAACCTACTTGAAGGATACGTCTACAAATAAAATAAAATGTTTAGTTTCTTACTGTTACTGAAGAAAACCATGTGGCCTAGATATGACAGCAAAAGAAAAAAGAGTGAGCCAGACATGTGATGTCATCAGTGATGTCATCAATGACATTTGTGATGTCATCTTTGATGTCGTGGGTGTTAGTCTTAGCAGTGCACGGTGGTGGCGCTAGTTATGGTTGCTTAGTTTACCATAACTGGCGAATTTCAAGGGTTTTTCGGTTTTACTTGGAACCATAACGTCCCTTTAACAAAGTTTTTTCACTGAATTTCATAGGTTTTTAGTAGCGCAACTTAACCATAATGTCCCTTTAACAACGTTTTTTTACTGAATTTCATAGGTTTTTAGTAGCGCAACTTAACCATAACGTCCCTTTAACAAAGTTTTTTTCACTGAATTTCATAGGTATTTAGTAGCACAATTTAACCATAATGTCCCTTTAACAAAGTTTTTTCACTGAATTTCATAGGTTTTTAGTAGCAAAGCTTAACAATAGTAACTTTGACTTTATGTACATGTAATTTGGAACATACTGAACCACTTCTACTGAATGTGATGTCCGCAAACTTTTTTGATGTCCGCGGACATGTTCAGACAACAGTACCACTACCTAAAAAGTCTGGAGGGGGTATGTTTAATTGTTATATTACAACATGATAACATTTCAAAAATTCACAAAGTAGTACACATACATATTATATGTAGTAATACATAAGAAATGTAACCCATATATGTACCACACTAACCATTCATTTAAATACAATATGTTCTAAAATGGAATATACCAAGAGAAGATAAATTGGCTACCAACATAATTACCTCACAGACACTCCACAACTAAGACCAAGACTAGACCTACAGAGTACTCAGAACATATCTTACCTGAAATAGTAAGTGTACATAATTTTACTCATATCTTTATAAACTTTCTGTATTAGATTAAAAAAAATGTTTTATATATATTTTTTTTCTCACAGAAATGTCTAGTACTCTGGAATGGCTAGAGAAGCACTTCCCACATGACGAAATGTCAGAAAATAGTGAAGCTAATGGTACACACTTTACAATATAAACCATTTAATTGTTATTATTTTATATATATTTAACATATATATTTATTTTTGTACAGAGCATACCAAAATAGAAAATATGTCTGAAGAAACTGTTATGGAAAACACGCTTGACAGCTTAAAAGAAAAAGTGGATTTATTATTGAGCAATTTTAATAATTTGAAAACTTTTGTTGAGGATCATTTTAAAACAAAAACCTCATACCATTGTCCCACATGTACTTGTCCCCCTCACCATATCCCAGTCAATTATCCCCAAACACTCTCCATAATCCAAAACGTTTTGATGAGACTTCCATCCCTTCTTCACCTGATACCAATCATGTTGAAACCCCTAATTCTCCTGTTTTTGTTTCTGTTTCTGCCTCACCTTCTCTGTCATAAATTATTAATATATGTGAAATAAAGTTACATTTTTATATTGTGTTGTAATTACTTCCCATTTTTTATTTTTTTAAAAACAATGTAGATGTCCGCGGACAGCGCGGGTGTTCTGAAAAATTCATAAATACATGAAAATGGAGGTGTCCTGAAGAACAATATACCTGTCCATACTGTTCGCTAGCAAGTTGAAACTGTTCTAAGAACCCAATTGGTGTCCTGAAATGTTCGTAATTAAATGAAAATGGAGGTGTCCTAAAGAACAATATACCTGTCCGTACTGTTCGCTAGCAAGTTGAAACTGTTCTAAGAACACAAGCGGTGTCCTCAAACGTTCGTAATTAAACGAAAATGGAGGTGTCCTAAAGAACACTATACCTGTCTGTACTGTTCGCTAGCAAGTTCAAACTGTTCTAAGAACTCAATTGGTGTCCTGAAATGTTCCAAATTAAACAAAAATGGAGGTGTCCTAAAGAACACTATACCTGTCTGTAATGTTCGCTAGCAAGTTAAACTGTTCTAAGAACACAATTGATGTCCTGAAAAGTTTGTAATCAAACGAAAATGGAAGTGTCCTAAAGAACACTCTATCTGTCCGTAGTGTTCGCTAGCAAGTTTAAACTGTTCTAGAACATACGCGATGTCCAGAAATATTCGTTTGATGTGTGACGCACTTTTAATTAATTCAGGACCCGAACACTGTCCGTAGAACATCAACGCGCATGCGCAAACCAATGTCCATGCATTTGGTGTCCTGCGGACAGGAGCTTCTTCGCAAACCTGTTCGCGAAGGGATCATGTGACCGCGCCCATGCTGATCGCGTGTTCTGAATGCGGACACTGTTCATGTCCCTGAACAATTTAAAAGTACATTTTCGAGTAATCCACAATATTCATCATGGCACAAGTCCCACATAGTAATCCTGAGTTTCTACATATCTTTTGAAACTTTTTGAACCCTTTTTTGTGTTCGATCTGTCCGCGGACAGCGCGCATGTCCGCGAACCGCGAACAAGCACCCCTATAAAATACCACGCCCTAGAGCTTATTCTCATTGTGTTTCTGGCTATTCTTCAGAACACAGCTATTTCTCCAGCAACTTGCTGATTCCACCATCGCGATGGCATCCCTGGCTGTAGAACTGCCACCTGGTGCTGCACCTGCTTCAGCACCACCCCCACCCCCTCCACCACCACCACCTTCCCAAGGGCCTGAAGAGGGGAACAGGAGTGAGGATGCAGAGGAGGCAGAAGAGGATGACGAAAATGAGGTAGAGGAAATACCTACTACCCGCACTAGACGTGAGTCTTGGGTGTGGCGGTTATTTTCCATTTATGGGAATGGTCCTAAGGCTCGTGCAAACCGTGTTATCTGCAATGAGTGCAAAATGATACTCAGTCATGAAAAGCATGGTTCGTACAGCTTTGGGACCACGACCATGAAGCGTCACCTGAGGTCATTTCACTCTGGGGCTATTGGCAAGGTTGTACCTTGCGAAGAACGTAGTAGGTTGATTTCCTCTACTTCATCCTCCATTTCTGATCCTGTCACCACAAGGACCACCTCTGTGGGAGGGACAGGGTCTTCCTCAAGCTGCCTCACAGGCCATACAGAATTCTGATGACCCTTACCTTTCGAGGGTCACAGTTGTATGTATGTACTGTGACACAGTACTCTGCAGGGGGGAGCGACTTCGGAGTGCTTTTGAAACTCTCATCTCAGAGCACGAGAAGACCTGCTCACTACCCAAATAAAACCCACTCTTCATCTTCCTCTCTCAGCTCGCCCTTTCTTATCCCTGTGGTTGGTGTCCCCCCTTTACCCTCCTTTCCCCTCCTCTCCTAGTGTGTTGTGTCTAAAAAAAAACAAAAAAATACTAAATTACAAAAATCAAAAAAAATAAGGCTCTTTTCAGAGCCGCCTTTCACAGTTAAAAAATAGAAGTGAAGATAAATAAAGCAGGGCCCTTAGTATTTCTTAAAAGTCCGCGGACAGTTGGCGAACATAAAAAAATTGAGATGCTACCCTATTGTTACCATTGCATTTTTCTCTGAGAGGAAGTGGTGGCTCTGAAAATAGCCTTTGAGAGGTGTTTGTATGTCAAAAATTATAAATACTTAACACCTACTTCAAAATGGATGCTGTATTTCTAAAAAAGGTCGCAATGCATTTTGTACATTTCTCAGAAAAATCTGATTGCCAGCATAAGTAAGATGGTCTCCATCTCTGCGAAAAATGCATGTACTATGAAACATAATATTTTCATTGTGAAAAGAGCACATGCCAAAATCTCTTAGAAATGCACAAACAGCCTTATTAACATTGCACCTTGCTTTTTCCATTTGTGGACCAAATGAAGAAGAACGAAGCCACATTTGTCTCTGCGCAATCCGTGAAAATATTACTTGAGAATTAGGAAACATGTCCATGACTTTCCCAAGTCCTTCTTTCATAGCAAATTGCAAAGACATTCCAGACACATGTCCTAAACTGTTCCCTCCACAATGAATTACAATTATGTCTAGATGTTGCTTTGTTTCCAAAGTAGCACAGAGAGGTAGCAAGTCCAACCACTTCATTCCACGTACTCCATGCCAGTGTACTTCCACATGTGGAAATCCAAGATCTACAGCTACTCCACAGCTTTCTGCATGCACCTTCAACCAATGTATCCACGAATCTCCCAAAATCCAAACAATCTGTTTTCTGAAACACACAGCCATAGCTATCTGTTGTTCTCTCAGCAAAAAGAGTATCTGAGAAGCTCTCTCCTAGCACAACACACCCACTAAACCTTCCTGATCAATCCCTTTCACTGCTCATTCTCATCTGCATGACTTCTGAACCCAAAAATCCCTGGATGTAACTCCCGATGTCCGCGAACTACCGCCATGTCTGCGGACATATCATAACATGAACAGCCCTTCTACCATTTCCACTTCACTCTCTGTTCCATTTGCTCATTGGATGTAGCTAAGAAATCACATGACCATGCACCAATCACATTCAAGACCTCTACATCTAACTGCATCATCATAGATCAGCACTGCAAATGTACTGTGAATCTCTCTGAGTACAAGTGTCATATCATTGGCAAGCACCATCTACAAGAAATACTGTACAAGTCTCCAAGATTTCTACTTGCAGCTCCATGCATATCCATATGCATGAACACAAACTACAGGTATGCATATTTTCTGTACAGTACATGAACACATTTTCAAACTGACTTTTAGCTTGTGTAATCTGTAAAATGAATCTACTGTCTTTTTTCCAATTTCCTAAAATCAACTATCACTTATAAACCTTTATACTATTTACTTTCTTTATACACACACTATCAAAACATGTTAAACTAACCTTTTTGAAATGAAATTTATAGACTACATATATTAAAACAAAATTGCATGCATGCACACTCTAGTTTCCAATCTCAAAAAATAATACTTATACAATTACATTTATTTATTTATTTATTTGATTACTTTAATTTAAGCATGACATTAAGGCACTATTACCTAGAACAGCTTAGTTACAGAAATGGTGGTATTCAGTGGTACATTATGAATTTCACAAGACATACTAAAGATATTTTGTTTGTTACAGTTACTCATTGCAATACAATTTGTTCATTAAGAACATATCATGTGCATTGAACTGGTGCGACGTATCTTATGTGAATAAGATAGTTTTAATGGTTTTAAGGTAGGTGCTGAGGATTTCAATTAAAGCAATCACTATCTAAATTTAAAAAAATGCTATATACAAACAAAATTACTAATTTGTTTCTTTTACAGTTGCAGTGAAGACCATTCTCCTGAAAAGAAGCAGCCGAATTTCAAGAACAAAGAAGAACTAAGAATTAAACTGCTCATTTTAGAAGAAAAGTAAGTAGAACATCACCATAATATTTGTATTATTACTCAAACATACTGTAAAGTTAATTCATGCTATTTCTGTGCCTAAAAATAGAGATTGTGCACCATTCTGTCCAAAAATCCCCATGTCTTAAACAGCGATTTACAGCCAGAATGGTGCACAAATTCCTACTTTTGGACACACAAATTACCCAACTCAACCCCTAGAATGTTCATATTATAGAACAAACAACTGTTTTTATTGTATACATTAGATTTACTATTTGTACTTCTCCACACCACTAGCTTAGTTTTTTCTGTCATCTGAACCTGAGTTTAGTAACACATTAATTGAAGAATACACATCCCTACTAGTTGTAGTTCCCAATGCACAATCAGACACCATTACATACATCATCTTACTCAAACACTCATGCACACAGCACACATACATTGCAGAACACCCCAACCCATACCTTCTTTATTTTTTCAACAGACCCTAAAGAATGCCTACCAAAAGTGAAGTCAGTAGAAAACAACGCAGAAGTAGAGCAAATGAAAATAAAAGTGTCCAACATAAGCATCCATCTCTAGCAGAATTTGTAAAAAAGTTGAAACAAAACAGCTAATACAGTCATTTAGTGAAACACAAGAAGTTTCAAGTACAAACACTTTGCCTCCTCTATCAAAATGTAAAACAAACCAAAAAACAATTAACAGAAAATAAGCTATCACTACAGATAAAACTACTTCTTTAAATTTTAATATAGTGCAAAGTAAGCATACCAAGAAAAGTATTTTAGCCAAAATGTTCTGTCACAAAGTCCTTCAAAATCTTATAAAAACCGGAGAGAAATCAGGTTCAATGCTTAAAACCTATCGTAGGAAATTAATTTTAGAAGCAATTCTTCTCAAAAGAAAGTTATTTATTTTATTGTTAAACAAAATGAAACCACTAACAAAACTAATAAATAAATTACAAAAAAGACTTCTGAATAAACGAAATGTCAACAGAAAGAACTTCTTAAGTATCTGCGGAGGTGAATGGAGTCACACTACGAGCACAGAACCATACTTTAATGAAGAAGCATACAAACAAAAGCAAACAAATACAATTGCCATACATAGCAGTGGTCGAGGTTATGAAAAAGTTATACCATAATGGAACAAGAAGTACTTACAAAAATATGCCCTGAAAACTTAGAATTACCCCTCCATTCAACTGAATCAGAACGTCTAGTGTACAAATGGCTATGCACGTCAATATGTAACATTCCTAAACAATTTTTCAAGTCTTTACGCCAATTCCTCAATCAATATGTAAAAAGCAAAGACAAAATCAAAATGAAACTACTGCAAAATATGGATACCTGTCCAGTGCGCAAATACACAGGACTACAAGGACATTCATTGGCCTGCATTACAGGACCTACTTGTAAAACCACCTTCCATGATATCAAAAGAATATCAACACATCATTCAACTATAAGAAATCTAGTCTATAAACTGTACTGTGCTAAAAGTCCTGCTTTAGCACTAGCAAATTTAAATAACATTCTTCTACTTGGTACAGCGAAAGACCTACTTCAAGAAATTGACTATATCCTGAAAAAATATTTTGGAAGTGAAAGCCATTTACAGAATGAAATAGCTTTAAACCAAATTAGCAACAATTCTACAAATGGCAACCCTATGCTAAACACATACAAAAAAGAAATACTAAAATTTAAAAGTACATCAGCTGAAGTACCAAACCATGTATGTGTATGTTGCCGCAGAACTTTTTATAAACGTAACACCAAAACTGTAGACCTATCATATAAAATAGAAGACAATGAAGATTCTAAATGGTTTCAATTAGCTCTCTACCTTGTAGAAGAAAACAAATACGAAATAAGTGACCCCTTAATACTTTGCAGTTACTGCACTACAAAAACTTGACAACAACCAAACTCCTTCATGTGCTATCACAAATAATTTAGAATTATACCCACTACCAAAACCCCTACAACAACTTAATTCAAACAGTACACCCATTTCAAGCAATAATACGCCTTCAACCAAAAACAGTAAAATTACCTCCCTCTGAATTGGTAAAAGGCATTCGTGAAAAAGTAGTTTATTTACCATTAGATCTAAAAGAAAATGTGCATACTCTAGGAGTGCAACGTCCAATGCAGCAATCTTTAATTATCTTAGTAAATGAAGTACCTACAAAAGACAAAAAAATATGGCAACAGCTGGTAGATTTACATAAAGTTAGACAAGCCTCACAATATCTTAAAGAGAATAATGAATATTACAAAGAAATTAATATTGAAGAAAACTTGAAAGATACAACTGAAATAATTCAAGAAACACAAGAAGCTGGTCAATTTGAGCTACTAGATCCTGCTACAATATAAAATACTTAAGACCATTATGCAATTCATCCTTTGCACTCTAATGACACCATAGAAATGCACTGGAAACATACCAAATGCGTCAAACAAAAGGATCACCAATCAGCATATGGGAAAAAAGTATAGAAGCACGTGCTTTTCCTCTACTCTTTCCTACTGGCAAACCACTTGGTTTGTTACATTAAGTTGTGCAGAATATGCATGGAAAGATTTACATGATTTCCTAAGTATAGCAAATAAAAACAAAACAAACATAGATATACTAACACCAGGAGAACTTTGTTCTTTGGATCCTGTTAATGTTTCAAGATATTTTCACCATCGCTTCATTGCTATGCTACACTTTATTTGTAATAAAACTGTTCCCCCCCTTGGAGAAGTGCAACACTTCTTTTGGAGAAAAGAATACCAAGCCAGAGGAGCACCACATATCCACATGCTTTTATGGATTAAAGATGCTCCTAAATTTGGTCAAGACAGTGATGCCACTGTTTTACAGTTTATTGAAAAGTATGTCACTTGTGAAATTCCATCAGAATCCACAAATAGTGATCTTCA
Source organism: Ambystoma mexicanum (assembly GCF_040938575.1). NCBI lineage: Eukaryota > Metazoa > Chordata > Amphibia > Caudata > Ambystomatidae > Ambystoma > Ambystoma mexicanum. The sequence continues at coordinate 19,664,032 of NC_090924.1, read as the reverse complement.
TGCACACATTTTACAATTTCAAAGACATAAATGTGGCAAATATTGTTGTTGCAAATACAAAAACAAAGGGAAATACTACACCAAATGCCGATTTGGTTTCCCTAGACCAGTTACAAATACAGGTCAAGTGAACAACCTCATGTCTTTAGTTAGACATAGTGTTAAAGGTAAGTCACCTAAAAATACATATTACATAAAAAGAAAAGAAGACGAAAAATATATCAATGATTATAATGCAATCATTGCCCACTTATGGAATGCAAACATAGATGTGCAGTACATTGCAGACAATTCTACTGCAGTTGCACGATATGTCACAGCATACTTAACCAAAGCAGAAAAGACAGAGCTCCAAGACCTCTGGAATGACCTGTCATCAGATAAAACAGTGTCTCAGAAATTAAACAGCTTGGGCATAAAAATGCTCTCCCATAGAGAATGTGGATCATATGAAGCAGCTGATCGTTTAACTGGTACTGCATTGTATGGTAAATCTGAAAATATAGTATGGCTAAGTCTTGGTCCAGCTAAATCTAGAAAAAGAGTTCTAAAAACATACGAAGATATAGAAACAATATCCAAACATGATCCCAACAGCCAAGACATTTTAAAAAACAATTTATTGGACACATACTACCCAAACAGAAGTAATACTTTGGAAACCATGTGTCTATACCACATAGCCCAAAACTACACATACAAAAATAATACAAAACCTGATGAAAAAAAAGGTAAATACAGAGTGACAAACTGTGAAGGCAGCTTAGTTAAACTCACTAAACCAAATTTAATTAAGCATATCAAATTGTCATTGAAGATTCCTCAACATAAAGAAATATATTACATGTCCCTGCTACAACTCTTTAAACCATGGAGAAAAGAAGAAGAAATCCTAGAAAACTATGACTCATATGAAGATGCTTTCAAAGCAAATGAAAGCACTATAACTGATGTAAACTTTACACAATACAAAACAATGTTGCACAATGAACAGCAACACGAAGAAGAACTCCAGGCCCAACTAGATAAAGACACTCCTGACAGTAGTCAACCTCTGTAACAGGAAGCCAAGAACCACTGGGAGAACCACTAATAATAAATGAGGCAGAATTAGCTATGATAGAAGTAGAAAACACCATGTGTCAGTATGAAGATAAAGAAGACTTAACTATACTACAATCAAAACTGAACAACGAACAACGTAGCATTTTTGAAGAAGTAACAAAACAAATTGCACATGGTGTACAACATGAAAATAAAGAATGTTCCTGCCATAATTATAAACCTATACTACTGTACGTCATTGGTGAAGCTGGTTCTGGCAAAACATTCCTAATCAAAATCATCAGTAAATTCCTTCAACAATTGACAAACAACAAACTGTCAGCTGTTGTCACTGCTCCCACAGGTTTATCTGCCTACAACATAGGTGGTGTCACTTTACACCGATTACTACTATTGCCAGTAGAACACCAGAACAAATTAGACTATTACAAACTTTCTGCAGAAGCTACAATGGAACTACGCAGAGTATTGAAACAAATGAAATTCTACTAATAGATGAACTGAGCATGGTCTCCAACCTAATGTTGGCTTTGATTCACCTCAGATTACAGGAAGTACTGAAAACAAACTATGAAGAGCTCTTTGCAGGAAAACACATTATTGTTTTCGGAGATCTTCTTCAATTGACACCAGTAAAAGGTGAGCCTATTTTTAAAACATTAGGACACAAACTCTGCCGTAAAACTGTTGGCAGCATTGGAAATGTCAACGTTTGGCAACATTTCCAATACAGAGAATTAATAGAAAACATGCGGCAATCTGCAGATCTCACTTATGCCAACATCTTAAAAAGTATCAGAGTTGGTATACTCTCTAAAGAAGCAGAAACAATATTGGAAACCCAGCAAATTAATGCACTTTATGGCGATAATGCATGTGCTACAGATGTTATGGAACAATTAGCCCACAAAAATGTCAATTGCATGGCCTTAATGAGAACTATTGCAAGCTGTTTCAAATGCAAATAAATAATGTTAAGTAAAGAAATGCACCCAATAATGGAAATTAGCGCCACAAAATCAATCTCAAACACAGCAGGCTTAGAAAAGATATTAAAATTATCCTTAAATTGCAGAGTAATGCTTAAATGTAACCTTGACGTGGACCAAGGACTAGTTAATGGAGCACTGGGTACAGTTGTTGGCTTTGAAACATACCCACGTGACAACAAAATTCAGTTTGTCAATATACTCTTTGACAAACTTTCAGAAGTTAAAAGGATAGGACGCTCAACAGCTCGATTCCTTCTCTTCAAAGACATGTATGTACGCAGAGAACAATTTTCTCTAACTCTTGCATTCGCAGTCACGATTCAGAAATCACAAGGTCTTACCCTAGACAAAGCAATGATAGATATTGGTAACACAGTCTTTAAAAAAGACATGAGCTACGTAGCACTATCACGCTTACGTACACTTGATGGTGCATTTTAGAATACAATAGACTTCGCTCACTATACACTCCCCATTTAAACGCATATTCTGTTCCACAAAAAGTAAGACATTATAAAAGAAAAATAAATCAAACAGAAAAGCAACAGGATTTCACTGCAAATCCTCCAAACAGAGTAAAAGAAAGTAATACTTCATCAAGTACCACAAGTACCACCAAAGCAGTCAGATACAGAACTACCTGGTCCATTTCAACTCTGAAATATAGTTGGTGTAAGTTGCTACGCAAATGTAGCAATGAATATTCTATTTCAATTACCACCAATTGTTGACAACATTTACTTACACAGTACAGACCCATTGTGTTTGCAAATGTTATTACTTCACAGAAATGCAGCAAACAATCCTGACAACACGTGTAGTGTTTATGGAATAAGACAACAATTGGACTACTGTGCTGGAATGGTGAAATTCACTATAAACTCACAGGAATATCCACAAGAATTTCTAATGTAATTACTACAAGTACTGGAAAACAAAAACATACCTATAAATGAAATCTTCCAGATTTCATACATGTGGAAACATACATGCACTCTCTGCAACAATGTGACACAAGAAGAAATCCCCAATGAATGCTTCATATATATATATCAATACCTAATTTTGAATCCATTCCATTTCAGCAACTTGTACAAAATGCAAACCATGGTAGATTATGTTCTACCTGCAATTCAGATAATCGCTCCTCGTTGGTAATACAAACACATAGTAAATACGTAATACTAATGCTTCTATGTTACAATGCAGATGGTAACAAAAACAACTGCAAGTTGACTGGATTCACACATGGTCAAATATCACTTGGTAAGAAAACCTTCACAAGATTTGGTATAATCTACCACGCAGGAGCCACAACCAATTCAGGGCACTACACTGCATATATAAAAAAGAAATGTGGATGGTTTCAATGTAATGATAGTACCATTACTCTAAAGCAGAGATTACCAGCAAACGCTTATTTAATGTTCTCAAACCAAAATTTGATAACTAAACTCTACTTAAACCTCAAGTAAACTTGTAGTAAAAAATATAAACTGTTAGAATATTCCAAAAGCTATCTAACTGCCCAAAGATTCTACAACAATTAATCACATAAATGAATACCACTAAATTAGAGAAAAAAATAGACAATTAGAATACGCCAATTGGTATCTAACTGTCCCAAAATTTAACAATATCCAAATAGATAAATCAATACCACTAAAATATATAAAAAAAATAGACAGTTAGAATACGCCTCCTGGTATCTAACTGCTCCAAAATTTCATAATATCCAAACAAATACATAATATGTTACTGCTCCAAAAGAAATGTATAAAGCATTAGCCAGAAACAACAAATGAACACTGAAAACAAAGAAACAAATAAACTGTAGCATAACAGAAAAAGTTTTTTTTTTAATCCAACATGGATTTTTTTTTCTCCCACAGACCCAATGATTTTAGCAATGTATACAGAAACTGAGCAAATTGCACAGTACTCTGGTTTGTAATCTACTAAATATGAGGGTCCAAAAAATAAAAATTTTGATTATACAATGTAAAAAGTCATTGCAAAATACTAATACTAACATGTTATTTTCTTTTATCACAGAAATTAACAAGAAATACATGTACTCCAGTTACTAAACCAAACAGTAACTATATTAAACACTCTATGCCCTGGCCACAACCACCGCAGCATATCACACCCATAGAGTAAAACATTTCAACTATGGCCTATGGAAACTTTTAATGTCCGCGGACATTACCAGTGTTCTTAGAACACTTTCAATTTGCCAGCAAACAATACGGACAGCGTCTTCAGAACACCCCCTACGAACATTTCAGGACAACGTGAAAGTTTTTAGAACACTTTCAACTTGCCATCGAAGAATACGGACAGCGTCTTCAGGACACCCCCTATGAACATTTCAGGACACCGCGAGGATTCTTAGAACATTTTCAACTCGACAACGAACAATACGGACAGCGTCCTCAGGACACCCCCTACGAACATTTCAGGACAACGCATGTGTTCTTAGAACACACCCCCATTTTTTTTATGTGTGAACATTTCAGGACAACGCGAGAGTTCTTAGAACACTTTCAATTTGACAACTAACAATACGGAACACTTTCAACTTGCCATCGAACAATACGGACAGCGTCTTCAGGACACCCCCTACGAACATTTCAGGACACCGCAAGAGTTCTTAGAACACTTCAGGACAACGCGTGTGTTCTTAGAACAAACCCCCATTTTGTTTATGTGCGAACATTTCAGGACAACGCAAGAGTTCTTAGAACACTTTCAACTTGACAACGAACAATATGGACAGCGTCCTCAGAACACCCCCATTTTGTTTATTTGTGAACGTTTCAGGACACCCCAAGTGTTCTTAGAACACTTTCAACTTGCCATCGAACAATACGGACAGCGTCTTCAGGACACCCCCTGCGAACATTTCAGGACACTGAGACGGTTCTTAGAACACTTTCAACTTGCCATCGAACAATACGGACAGCGTCTTCAGGACACCCCCTACGAACATTTCAGGACAACGCGAGAGTTCTTAGAACACTTTCAACTTGACAACGAACAATACGGACAGCGTCATCAGAACACCCCATTTTGTTTATTTGCGAACATTTCAGGACACCCTGAGTGTTCTTAGAACACATTCAACTTGCCACAGAACAATACCGACAGCGTCCCCAGAACACCCCCATTTTGTTTATTTACGAACATTTCAGGACACCGCGAGAGTTCTTAGAACACTTCAGGACAACGCGTGTGTTCTTAGAACACACCACCATTTTGTTTATGTACGAACATTTGAGGACAACGCGAGAGTTCTTAGAACACTTCAGGACAACGCGTGTGTTCTTAGAACACACCACCATTTTGTTTATGTACGAACAATACGGACAGCGTCCTCAGAACACCCCCCTTTTGTTTATTTGTGAACATTTCAGGACACCCAGAGTGTTCTTAGAACACTTTCAACTTGCCATCGAACAATACGGACAGTGTCTTCAGGACAACCCCTGCGAACATTTCAGGACACCAAGACAGTTCTTAGAACACTTTCAACTTGCCATCGAACAATACGGACAGCGTCATCAGAACACCCCCATTTTGTTTATTTGCGAACATTTCAGGACACCCCGAGTGTTCTTAGAACACATTCAACTTGCCACAGAACAATACGGACAGCGTCCCCAGAACACCCCCATTTTGTTTATTTGCGAACATTTCAGGACACCGCCAGTGTTCTTAGAACAGTTTCAGTTTGCTTGTGAACAAAACGGACACATATTGAGTCCTCAGAACACCCCCCATTCAGTTTATTTAGAACATTTCAGAACACCTGTGATGTCCGCAGACAAATCGAACACAAAAAGAACGTCTACCACATAAAAAAGCACAACATTTAACCTATCTCATACCCTTCCATCCTCCCCAAACACTCCTACACACCAACACACTCTACTAAATACACATTTTGAACAAACTTTCACCGTGCTGTCCGCGGACATCCGTGAATCCAAGATGGCGGGCGCTACCGAAAATCTGACGCGCTTCACGCTGAACACCGTCCAATCAGCGAACACGTTGCATGTCCGTGGACATCACGCAAGCCGATTGGCCAATCAGGACACTGTCCGCGGAGCGAACAAGGAAGTGTGTCCGCGGACCGAAAACAGATATCACTAATTTCTTTTGTACCTATTTTTTGGTCATTTTAAAAAAAACTACTGGACGGATTTTCACCAAATTTGCAAAAGCAAGCTTTCGGGACCAAGCCGCTGCTCCTGGTCCAAATTTGGTAAAAATCTGTCCAGCGGTTTGGGCTGTAGGCGCGAGCAAAACATTTTTCGCATTCAGTCTATGGGAAAAAAAAAAGTTTTGGGACCCCCCTTATAACTTTTCCCCCCCTGGACGAATCCTCACCAAACTTGCAAAAAAATTCAGTGTGGGCCATATACTTTTTTTGCAAAGTTTGGTGAGGATTCGTCCAGCGGGAGCAAAGTTATAAGCCGCCCAAAAAGTGCACTTCCTATGGAAACAGCAACTTAACCATAACTACATGGCCACTCAGCTCTGCGGCTTTCAGCAAGGAAGCTACAGCGTTGCTTCCCAAATGGGACAGTGGAGATTTCTCTGCTCTTGGTGGATGGATCAGGCCATTTTCACTGCAGCAGGCTTCAGGGGCAAGAGTTGCACAGAAGCAGCGCACCTGCAAAGTTCATCACCAAGGTTGGGTGACATGGTAACCGCGTATGCTCAATTCGGTGCACTCACTTTACTCCAGACCTGGGAAGGCCAAGTGTTCGAAATTCAGTGTGAGAGTGCCGTGAACACAGAGCTAGCGAATGTTAGGGTCAATTCTCAGAAATGTTCAAATTCCCTCCACCTTAGAGACCCCCAGCAACTTTGCTGTATTTTGAGGACTTGATTTTTTTAACCTGGAAAGAGTGAGACCGTTTTTCCCACTCTCTCGTGTATTTTAATGTTATTTCTGGACTTTGTGTTTCTTTTGGTTGTGGAGACTGACAAACTCCATAGGCATCATCTTTACAATGTGTCACACAGCACCTTCAGTGCAGTGGCACAGGGAAGTCTTTCAGATTTCCCAAAGATCTAAATACCTTCTCTGGAATAAACGTCTGTTTCCCAGAGTAGTACAGTAAAATTGACTTTACTCACATTTTTAACTTTCTAGACCCAACACACACTATCTTACAATAGGGTGCTGGAGAGGTTACCTAGCATACCTTTTGTCTAACTTCTCATGTAACATTTTTATGTTACCCTTTCCTCAATGAATGACAGTGGTTTTGTTTTAACTACTGTGGTGTGCATTTACTGCGGGCTTCGTTCGCAGCTGCAGTGAAGCACCCAAGGGTGCCTTTTTTGTCAAAATGGCCCGGGTCTTCTTTTTTCGCCATTTCTTTGTGGAAAGGTCCTTCTTGAGATTTACTCTGTGCGCCAAACCAGGTTTGGTCCCATTGTTTGCTTTGCCTTTGCCGGTAGTCACGAGTGAAGCCCACCTCTTGCTGCATGGTGTCTGGGGTGAGCAGGAAGTGAGGGAGGTGCCCGAAACTCCCTGTCCTTAGTCTCCTAGGAGACCCAAATGCACTCTGTGGTGATTGGCCGGCTGACTGTCCGGCAAGGACAGCCACCCTGCTGGGTGACTGAGAGCTAGGCTGAAATGAATGGGAGAGAAGTGAATAAAAGGTGAGGCTTTTGGCTTGAAAGGCAGAGAGTCGACCACTGGATGAAGGAACCAAAGATGAATTTGAAGAGGATGCCTGCTGCAGCTCCTGGACCATTGGTTTGCCAGGTGAAGCCCTGCTGCTGTGCCGAAACTCCAAATTCATATTGACAGAGAAGCCCCTGCAATGACGACTTCTCCCCTCAAGTTGGTGGGACCAATTAACTCCAAAGTAAGCCACCGGGACATCCTTCTCGGAGCTGGTTGAATTTCCACAGAGTTGATGCTGGAAACCGTATAGCCAGGGAGAGGAACACCCTGTGTATTGCTTTTAAGTTGGCCAAGAGCTCCAGGAACATCCTCCAGACTGTCAGGAAGCAAGGCTGACTGACCCTGAGCCCCCTCAACAAAGTGCGGGACCCCAGAAGCAAGGAAAGTCCATCTCGACAGCCAGGAACTGCGGTGTTGCTATTTGCGGTAGTCACGAGCAGCTGAAACACCAAATTGCCACTTGTTGGAACAGAGAGCTCTGCAGAGCTGCACTGGAACAGAAGTCATCTGCTGCACTTTTTCTTCAATACAAAGGTACTGTAAAGTCTGAGAGAACGTACCTCTTATTGTAGAGTTGCTTGCATCTTCTACTACTCACAAGTCTAATGAGCTTGTGGCTCTACATTTGATTCTTCTTTTCTTCAAAGTTTTCTAAAACATTGTGCAAAGACTTTTCTACTTACCTACCAGAGGTGCTTCATCCTATATAAGACTTTTGCCCATTGACATTGGCCTAGCCTGTTATACTGAATGACTCTGCTGTCAGGATCAAAAAGTATTTGCCTGCTTAAGAATAGGGGCCTCATCAGAAGGTTGGAGGTAACCATGCCGCTGGGTTGCCTCCTTACCGCAATCCGGGCCCAGGTTCCTCGAATGAGGAATTACCGGGACATCGCAACCTTGGCGGACCCGGTAATTCCCCGTCCAAGGAACCCGGACCCGTTCCATTCCCATTTGAGCCCCCATAGGGCTCAATGGGAATGGGGATGGAGCTAACAACGGGCCCGTTAATGAGGGGCCCGTAGTTAGCTCTCTGGTCCCGTCGCGGGACCCAGTAAGGACGTCTGGTTTTTCCAGGTGCCCATTGCGGGTCCCGCGAGGAGACCTGGTAATAGGGCGGAACGGGTTTACCGGCACCGGCACCTTTACCAGTGCCGGTAAACCCATTCCGCCAACCTTATAGTGAGGGCCTATGTGTGGTCTCTTGTTTCTTCTAATAATCTTTTCCTTTTACCAACTTATAACAGTATTCTAAATGCAAACAGTAAGATATTAATGTCCCCAGCACCCTAGCTATTGAAGTCACCTGAGGGTGAAGGTTGTGTCTGTGGGCCATCCCCAAAGGGTCTTTACTGATTTAGAAACTAAGAGTGAATAGTATTGAAGTGTATTTGTGTGTTACTTTTTATATTGCTCCCTTCAGAAGAAGGCTTACTATAACTGACTGATAAATACATTAATAATTGTTTATTCAAGAAACCTTGTGTGTAAGAGTTTATTTGAACACTTGTCACTGTGAATCTCTGTGTAACTCTCCTACAGCTCACATTGACACCTCTTGAGATAATCCTGGCTGCTCAACATGCTACCAAAACTGTGTAGTACCAGCTTATACCAAAGGTTGGGTTTCCTATACCTGTAGTGAGAGTTGTTGTAGTGTTCCCAGGGGGTACTGCATACAAACGTTGACTAACACTGTTGTGCAGGCGGTGAGGATATATTGTAGAGTTGTTACACTAAGAATTTGCTTTGCTTTGTTCAAGTAAAAACCTTCACAAGGCTAAGCTCCACTAGAAAAGCTATTGTAACATGCCAGATATGGATAACTTCAGGCAGAAAGCCCTGACATTTTAACAGTAGAGCAACTGAAAAAATGTGTAAAATCAAGAAACTCCATGTTAAAGGAAAGAAAAATGAACTAATTGCAAGATTGTTGAATAATCAAAGTCTGGGTAGTAGGCCTGTCACACCTACTAACCCAGGACGTTTTGGAAATGATAATGAGGATGATAATTCAGAGTCTAACTCTAATATTGTTGTAGAGTCAGAAGAGTCTGAGGAGTCTCAGGAAGAAAGCCCCTCTTTACCTCAACAGGCCCTTATGCCTCAACCTTTAGCCACAGGGCCCGTACCAGGTCTATCACTGGGTCCAGAATGTGTGTCTCTTGAACCCCTAAAAAGACTGATGGTGACCCTTGGGCTACCTGGGTGTGTGAATGTTTGAAAAAGACAGATGGTTGAACTCTTTTGAAGGAATGAGAAATATGTTTTTGCTGGAATCTATTTTTGATGCCTGCTCTCCTTAGCTGAGACAGCACTTGGCTGACTCTAAAGAGATTGACCCCAAGAAGCTAGCAAAAGCTGCTGACTTTTAGGTTGCCAACAGGGCTACTCACAAGGATTCTGGGGCCATTCATAAAAAGGACAAGGGGAAACAGCACAAGAAAGATGAAGAGAATTCTTAAACCTCCCACCCAAAAGAGGGCCACAATCATAAGAATGGTAAGCCACATGGGAAACCAGGTCAGTCTAGTGAAACCTATGGTGCCAAACCAGAGGGAGGTCAGCAGAAGCCCCCATTTGTCAATCCATATGGGAAATGTCATGCTTGTGGGTCAACTGACCATGTGAAATGGGATCAAAGATGCAAGGGTAAACCTTCAGGGGTCCACACTGCCTCCTTAGCCTTCATCCCTGAGGGAGAAGTACATATGGCAAGTGGAAACTTTCAACTATTGGCTGAAGACCCCATTATAGTCTCTGCCAGTGTTTCTTTAGTGTCCCTGGCTCTGTGGGAAAAGCAGAATGTAGATGTGTATAACTCTATACCAGATTACACAAATTAATACTACAAGGACAGTGTACTTGAAAATGGGCAGGCAACTCCTGCCATTAGAGACACTGGCCCTCATTACGACCTTGGCGGAGATCCATGGTGCTATTAGCACCATGGTCCATGGCGCTAAGTTGCCAACTCCGCCATGGTGGTTGGCGGACTTACCGCCCCATTCCGACCTTGGCGGGGCGGTAAGTCCCCAATCCCCATTTACCCTTCCCCATTCCCATTTTTGCCCCATAGGGCATAATGGGAGTGGGGAAGGCGTTAATTACGCCACCGTAAATTACGGTGGCGTAATTAACAACAAGGTCCCTTAGCGCCATGGATTTTAACACCTGCTAAAAGCAGGTGTTAAATCCGCCATGGCGCTAAGGGAACTCGTACTCAGGCGGTAAGGGTCGGTGATGTTTACGCCGGCGTAAACCCCTTACCGCCTGGGTCGTAATGAGGGCCACTGTCATGATTCCTGCCCCTCATGTCCCCAGCCCTCCAAGATGTTAGGCTGGAGCCAGGCCATGATCACCTACATGGCCCTCAAGGGCCTCTCCATCCCTCCAAAGACCCACTTGGAGTCAGACTTGGCGCTTGTGGCACCAGACTCACTCACTCCCATAGGATAACATTGGGGATTGGACTTGTAGTGCATTGATGGGGACAAGATGGATGCCCCCACATATTTAGGTTCCCAGAACTGCATGAGCAGTCTAGTCTTCTGGGTGTGGTTCAGCCCAGAGACACCTGGGATACCCAGAGACTATTTAAGCCAAGCCCAGGCTGAGAAACATGCTTTGTGTTTTCTGCACCTGCAGCGTGACACTCACTGTGTTCGGATCGGTCTCCAGGAGGCCTGCATCTTTCTTCTGCGCTAAGCTCCTGCAAGAACAAGAACACCGCTAGGAACAGCCTTACCTTGCGGCGCTTCTGCCCATCATTCATCGCTTCTTCTGTTCTGCGGGCATCTTTGGCTGTGTCGTTCCTATCCCGGCACGCCGCTTCCTAAGGAAAAGGGAAAAGAACAGAAAAAAGGCATTAGTAAGTATTCCGCAAATCTTCGCTTATTTTTAAAGATTGTACGAGCTTCAAACGCTTACCTGAATCCCAGCTGCTCTGGGGGAACTCTGTCTCCGGAACTTCTCATCCATCTGCAAGAGGGAAAAGACACTCCAGGTTAGCGTGGAAACATCTAGAGGCGCTGCACACCGTGCTTAATCACCACATTTCTTCTTCATAACCGGCATCCACGCTGAAAACATCACGGCACCTAAAAGACACAGAAAAATAACTCAGTTCAATACAAATACGAAAGGGTCACATCGCGCATCGCGCTCTCACTCACCTTCAGCGCTACTCATCTCAGCAGCACATCGCCATCCCCAGACGCCGGCCATCATCTAAGGAAGGAAAGGAACAAAGTTTGAGAACTGTTCAAAAGACTCATTATACTTACCTGTCGGACTCTTGCCAGTGAAGTAACTAGGCAGCAACGATCCCTCATCAATCAATGCACCCCTGCGCTGAAAGCAGGACAGAGAGCACACTTTCCAAGAAAACAAGGTGAGCTGTGGATCAAAGGGAAGGGTTGGACCCCGGGGAAGAAGGGGTTCAAGCACACAGAGACAATAGGGAGTTAAACTCTACCAATCCTATGTTTCAGGCCCAGTTTCCAGTCGAGTAGACTCCAGGGAAGGGTTTGAGGTCGTAAGAGGTCAGAACAGGCTGAGTGACGTCCCCTTGGATACCAGGTGAGCGTTACAGACACTGGGGCCAGCATCACAGTGGTGGATGAAACCTTTTTCAAACCTGAGGATGTTACTAAGGCACCCAAAGGCCCCAATAAGCTTGCTGGAGTCCCTATCCAGATGGTTCCAATACTACCAGCTCGCACTCAGTGCAACAATATAACTGTAAGAATACCTGTCAGTGTACAAAGTGAGGTGCCTGGGAGAGTCCTGCTGGGGAATGACTTGAAATCTCTTGGAGTTGTATCAAGCACCCGCAGGCCTCCCAGTAAAAAAAAAGCAGGAGCAGACTAGAAAGACCAGAGAGCTTACTCTAAATGACTCTCAGTGGGTTGGTACAGAAGAACCTATAACGCCCAGTCCACAGGAAAAGCCAACGTCTATTTCCAGGAAGAAAGAGACAAAGGGGGAACCCAAGGTCTCAGGAAACAAGAAAGATAGCATTCCTGCGCATCAAACCAGGACATCCCTGAGAGGACAGTCCAAAGTCACACCTGCAACTACTCCACCAGCTAAGGCTGAGTGTGAGATCCAACCAGAAGAGGTTTAATCAGCTACTGATGACACAAAGCTAGAAGAAGACCTTCCCCCTGTTGGAGATCTGGATCCTAAATACCATCCTGAGCTGCAGTCTTTACTAGCAGAAGGTATCCCCAGTAGGGCAGACTTCAGCAAAGGTCGAAGAGAGTGTCCTACTCTTGAAGGGCTTTGCCAACAGCCAGCTTCTCAGCTGGAAGGGCAAGAGCCAGGGAAGCACACGTTGTACTGGGAGGATGGCCTCCTCTACAGTGAACCTATTGAGTCTACCCCCGGAGACCACAGAAGACTTGTAGTGCCCCAGGCGGTGAGACCTCAGTTTCTACAGTTAGCCCATGAGATTCCTTTGGCTGGTCACTTAAGCTTTTAGAAGACCAAGGAAAGGGATTTCTCTTTATTTCTACTGGCCTAAGATGGGGTCTGATGTAGATAACTTCTGTAGAAGCTGTCACACTTGTCAGACATCTGGCAAGAGTGAAGCCAAGAATTTGGCACCTTTAGTGCCTCTCCAGTGGTGGGAGTCCCTTTTGAGAGGTTAGGAATCGACATTGTCAGTCCCTTAGGCCCTCCAACATCTTCAGGCAACCGATTTACATTGGTTGTGGTACACCATGCTACCAGGTATCCTGAAGCCATACCTATGTGGACTGTTACTTCTCAGGCAGTGGCTAAGGCCCTACTTGATATTTTTACCAGAGTAGGTTTTCCTAAGGAGGTTATCTCTGACAGGGGATCCAACTGTATGTCCCACTACATGCAAACCATGTGGAAAAGCTGTGGAGTAACCTACAAGTTCTCAACAGCCTACCATCCCCAAACCAATGGGCTGGTGGAGAGGATTATCAGAACTATGAAGGTCATGATAGGTGCTTTGGAAGAACCCCTTTGAAGAAAGTGTGACCTTCTACTGCCATGCCTTCTCTTTGCTTATAGAGAAGTCCCTCAAGAAGGGGTTGAATTCAGTCCCTTTGAGCTTCTCTATGGTCATCCAGTTGCTAGGCCATAAAGACTGCATATGGAAACTAAGGCAGAATAACCATATACCCAAGTGACATGTCAGACCCGAGGTTCGTTTTCCAAACAAGTCTGGTTTATTTCAAAGTATTCTGAGTCGTCCAACTGAGTCTCATCGCCTCACAACGTGTGTTCCCAGACCCTGTAAGATGTGAGAGAGAGTGAGCAATGCTCAAGCAGCAATATATATACATTAGGCATAATCTTTACGAAGGCAATTCGGTCCACCCACAAACACGTCGTATAGGCTAGGGTTCAGTGATTGATAATTATGACAATTATGACATGTTGTGACAAGTCTTCATTCAGTCTAAACATAGTTATTCTAGCAAAAGCAGCAGAGACAGCTTTCTGTTATGGGGAACATGGAGCTCTTAGCTCAGCAAAGACATCATGTTCTTAGCAGAGAAACATTCCCTACTATGTTATCTGTGTGTCTCGGTTCACAAGCTAATGGTCAGACAATTCTGAAACAGAAAATACCACTCTCCGCGAAGGAGCACTGCTAAGAGAATATAATTCATGGTTTAACTGCCTTTACTACAGCGTTTGCAAGACAAGCCGGTACCTGGACTACTGATTAGAGGTGGCTTCTGCTCTACTTCAAGGACTTAGTGAGGGAGAAAAACAATGTATTTCTGCACAGTTTGACATTCCTGTATATGTTAGTATTTCAGCATTCAGGCTGTGGCCTCGCACTGTGTTCGAGTTTGAAGCATAGAATACAGTTGCAAAGTGTTTTGACAGAAAGGAAAAAAGCAAATGGCCGACATTTCACAAAATGGACGTCCTCTGGTTACATTGACGATTCTAGGATTGCGATGTTTGTCACATGATGCGATTGGCTTCTGGCCAACATGCTATACATACTGTAGGGTTGTTTCTGGTCTGACAGGTTAGAGGTCCATTGGCCCTAATTAAGGAGGGGTTGGAGAGTGCTCCTTCCCACAAGCCAGTGCGAGTCACTGACTATGTGTTAGGTCTCTGAAGGAGAATGACACACATGATGACAGAAGCTTCAGATAACCTGAAAGCAGGTCAGTCTCTGGTGAAGCATTGGCATGACCAGAAGGCCAACATGGTTGAGTTTACTCAAGACCAGCTAGTTCTAGTTATGGTAGCGACAAGGCAGAGAGCCTTACATGACAAATGGATTGGACACTTCAAGGTTGTGTGAAAACTTGGAGAGGTCAATTATTTGGTAGACTAAGGCAATCCTAAGGAGGTCCCCAGGGTCTTTCACACCAACCGCCTAAATGCCTATGTCTCTAGACCAGAACTGGTAAATTTGCTTCTTGCCTCTGCTCAAAAGGAGGAGGAGAGTGAACCTCTGCCTGACCTCCTCAGGGGACAACCTTTAGATGGGAAGGTAGGAGTTAATCTCTCTTCTGATCTGACACTGGAGCAACAGGAGGAGTTCAAAGCTCTGTTAAATCAGTTTGCCCCTCTGTTTTCACTATCACCAGGCTTGACCGCTTGAGGCCAACATGCGTTTCTCACTGGTGACTGTCTACCTGTTAAAAGCAGAGGTTACAGAATGTAAGACCATGTAAGAACCCACATAAAGGAAGAGGTCAACACGATGCTTCATCCCGGAGTAATAGAGCCATCTACAAGTCCATGGTCTAGTCCAGTTGTGC
This sequence comes from Ambystoma mexicanum, assembly GCF_040938575.1. Lineage (NCBI taxonomy): Eukaryota > Metazoa > Chordata > Amphibia > Caudata > Ambystomatidae > Ambystoma > Ambystoma mexicanum. The sequence continues at coordinate 19,648,493 of NC_090924.1, read as the reverse complement.
AAGTACCAAAGGCCGGATCCAAGGAGATGAGATTCTGTGTAGACTACAGAGCCCTTAATCCAGTCACCACTACTGATGCCCATCCTTTACCAAGGCAAGATGAGCTGGTGGACAAACGTGGTTCAGCCTAGTACCTCAGTACATTTGACTTAAACTTAGGCTATCGGCAAATAGCTCTGACAGACCATGTGAAGGAGAAAACTGCATTTACATCCCCAGGGGGCCTCTATCAGGTTAAGGTTATGCCTTTTGGACTAAAGAATGTACCTGCTACATTCCAAAGGATGGTGAATCATGTTCTGAATGGGACGGAGGACATCTGCATGGCATACTTGGAAGGAACATATTGACCACTTACGATATGTATTGGAGGCTCTTGAACAGGCCAATCTGACCATAAAGGCAAGTAAATGTCAAATTGGTCAGAGTAAAGTGCTCTTCCTTGGACATGAGTTAGGAGGAGGTGAAATAAGGCCATTGCCTAGCAAAGTACAAGCTGTACAAGAATGGGCCACCCCTACTACTCAAACCCAAGTGAGAGCCTTTCTAGGTCTCACAGGTTATTATAGGAGCTTCATTGAGAACTATGGGACCATAGCTCCTCCCTTGAATGTGATCTCCTCACCCAAATTCCCCAAGAAGGTCAGGTGGAATGAGGAGTGCACTAAGGGATTTGAAGGACTTAAGAAAGCTCTTTGTCAAGGTCCAGTCTTAAGAGCTCCTGACTACAACCAATCCTTTATTGTACAGACAGATGCTTCCAATACAGGTATAAGTGCAGTTCTGAGTCTGCTGGATGAGAAAGGCAGGAAACGCTCAATCTGCTTCATCAGTAGGAAACTGAAGGAACCTAAGACAAGGTGAGAAACCATAGAACGTGAGTGTTTAGCCATTGTGTGGTCTTTGAAGAAGTTTAGACTATACTTGTATCAATCTACATTTGTGATTCAAACAAACCACCGACCCTTGAGATGGTTAATGCAGATGAAGGGGGGAATTCTAAATTGTTAAGATGGTCAATCAGCTTACAGGGGTTTGATTTTACCATTGAACACAGGTCAGGGTGTAATCACCAAAATGCCGATGGTCTCTCCAGAATGTATGACCGAATGGAGTAAGGAGATTGATCCAGGAGTGGATTCAATCCTCCTGTCCCTTAGTCTGGGGGGATGAGTGTTAGGAAGAATTCTCAGAAATGTGCTTATTCCCTCCAACTTTGCTGGATTTTGAGGACTTGATTTTTTTAACCTGGAAAGATTGAGACCCTTTTTCCCACTCTCTCATGTATTTTAATGTGATTTCTGGACTTTGTGTTTGTTTTGGTTGTGAAGTCTGACAAACTCCATAGGCATCATCTTTACATTGTATGCCCACAGCACCTTCAGTGCAGTGGCACAGGGAAGTCTTTCAGATTTCTCAAAGGTTTAAATACCTTCTCTGGGATAAACTGCTGTTTCCGAGAGCAGTAAAGTGAAATTGACTTTACTTACATTTGTAACTTTCTAGACCCAGCACACACTATCTTACAATAGCGTACTGGAGGCGTTACCTAGTATCCCCTTTTGTCTAACTTCTTATGTATCATTTTTATGTGACCCTTTCCTCACTGAATAGCTGGTGGAAGTGGTTTCATTTTAACTACCGTGGTGTGCATTTACCGTGGGCTGCGTTCGCATTTGCAGTGAAACACCCAAGGTCGCCATTTTTGTCAAAATGGCCCGGTCTTCTTTTTATGCCATTTCTTTCTGCAAAGGTCCTTCTTGAGATTTACTCTGCACGCCAAACCAGGTTTGGCCGCATTGTTTACTTTGCCTTTGGCAGAATTCTCGAGTGAAGCCCGCCTCTGGCTCCAGTGTGTCTGGAGTGGGCAGGAAGTGATGGAGGTACTCGAAACTCCCTGTGCTTAGTCTCCTAGGAGACCCAAATGAACTCTGTGGTGATTGGCCGGATGACTGTCCAGCAAAGGATAGCCACCCACCCTGCTGGGTGACTGACAACTAGGCTGGAATGAATGGGAGAGAACTGAATAAAAGGTGAGTCTTTTGACTTGGAAGGAAGAGTCGATCACTGGATGAAGGAACTGAAGAACTTGAAGAGGATGCCTGCTGCAACTCTGGACTGTTGGCTTGGCCGGTGAAGCCCTGCTGCTGTACTGAAACTCCAAATGTGTATCGACAGAGAAGCCCCTGCAAGGTCGACTTCTCCCCTTGAGTTGGTGGGACCAATCCACTCCAAAGTAAGGTACCTGGACATCCTTCTCGGAGCCGGTTGAATATCCAGAGAGTTGCTGCTGGAAATGGTATACCCAGGGAGAGGAACACCAGATTGTGTGTGTTGATTTTAAGTTGTCCAAGAGTTCCAGGAAGATCCTCCAGACTCCCAGGAAGCAGGACTGATGGAGTCTGAGCCCCCTCAACAGAGTGCGGGACCCCAGAAGCAAGGAAAGTCCATCTCGATAGCCAGGGACGGAAGTGTTGCTATTTGCGGTAGTCGCGAGGAGCTGAAACACCAAAGTGCCACTTTTTGGAAAGATTGCTGGTTGCGAGCAGTAACCATCCCATTGCAGTGCAGGAGTCCCCAGAAGTCTTGCCTCTTGAACCCACGACTGAGGCCCAGGAACAGAGAGATCTGCAGAGCTGCACAGGAACAGAAGTCATCTGCTGCACTTTTTCTTCAATACAAAGGTACTGTAAAGTCTGAGAGAACTTATCTCTTAATGTAGAGTTGCTTGAATCTTCTACTACTCACCAGTCTAATCAGCTTGTGGCCCTACATGTGATTCTTCTTTTCTTCAAAGACTTCTAAAACATTGTGCAAATACTTTTCTACTTACCTACCAAAGGTGCTTCATTCTATATAAGACTTTCGTCCATTGACTTTGGCCTAGCCTGTTATACTGAATGACTCTGCTGTGGGAATCCAAAAGTATTTGCTTGCTTAAGAATATTTGTGGTCTCTTGTTTGTTCTAATCACCTTTTCCTTTTATCAACTTCTAACAGTATTCTAAATGCAAACAGTAAGATATTAATGTCCCCAGCACCCTAGCTATTGAAGTCACCTGAGGGTGTAGGTTGTTACTTTTTATATTGCTTGCTTCTGAAGAAGGCTTACTATAACTGACTGATTAATACATTAATAATGGTTTATTCAAGAAACCTTGTGTGTAAGAGTTTATTTGAATATGTGTCACTGTGAATCTCTGTGTAACTCCCCTACAGCTCACATTGATCCCTCTTGAGATAAGCCTGGCTGCTCAACACGCTACCAAATCTGTAGTACAAGCTTATACCAAAGGTTGGGTTTCCTATACCTGTAGTAAGAGTTGTTGAAGTGTTCCCAGAGGGTACTACATACAAACTTTGCCTAACAGCGGCGTACCAAGTTTCGAGAGTCTCTGCAAAACGGCAGCGGTATCAGGGCAAAGGTCCTGTGTAAGCTGGTCAGCCCACTGGTTGGTCCAGGGACACTTCTGAGAAGGCTTACTTGCAGGGTTTGATGAAGGTGCCGAGAATAGTTGGTCCTACTATTCCAATGGGTTGAAACGTCTTCACAGACCTTCTAGGATGACCAGATGCAGAGGGGTCCAGCAGGATGACAGCGGGCTCATGGTGCCAAACCTTCCAGCCGGTCTCCAGCGGTTCCTCGACTCGGCTTCTTAGTTTCAGGATACTTGGATCCTATACTTCGTTCAGTGAGAACTCCAAAAATCACATGGCATGGGTGTTTAGCTCCTTCGCTTATCCAAAATCCCTTTCACGCCAAACGAAGAGGACCCAATGGGAGATCTGCTCACATACAGGCATGCCATACGTGGACCAATAACGGGCCACGGTAGTCCCAAGCATTCACAACAAATTCTGATTTTGCAGCCTGTGACAACTTTGGCAAGTTTCCTTAGTTTAGAGTTATTTTTGTTTTTTATGCTGCACCCTGTAGTTGTTGGCATTCCGGCTGCCCAATCTATTGAGACAAAGTTTATAAAGAATAATACAAGTACTTCTTGGCATGTGCTCAAAAGGAACAAATATTGTTTATTTTCACAATGTTGTTCCATACCAAGGTTGCAAAGAAATGTTTTCTATGTCTATTGTCATTCCTTGATTGGTTTATTTCTCATACAAAGGACAACAGAAAAGGAATTATTTCAATTGCCATTCATTGATTTTTTTTAATCTCTCTGCCTAAGTGCCATTCATTAATTTGTTATAATCCCTCAATTGTCATTCATTGATTTGTTATAATCCCTCTACACATGTTTCCCCATCATGTCAAACGGTTCCCAGGCATTCACAGCACCTCAGACTCTCTGGCACCCAAGAGGTGTATTGGAACCAGACGTTTCAGCCCACATCCTGGAGGCACACACACAAGGGATACAGAAGCCCGCGAAAGCTTGGCGTTTCCTGGGAGAATGCATGGCCAAATAATGACTGACTTGGGTCGGCTCGACCTGGGGAAGATGAAGGGGCAAGATGGCCAAAGGACAGGACAAACAACCTCGTGGCATGGCCATTTTGGAGCAAGGCTACCTATTCGTGCAAACGCGGTAACACGGTTTACCTGGCAGGAAAGGGTTAAAAATATGCAAAAAGATAAGCTGCTACCAGCCCTGCCCGAGACACATCTGCAAATCTCCTAAAAAGTCCTTAGAGAGTATCTAGGGCCTTTGGAAATGACTATACGACCCAAGTGCACTGTACTGTAAGGTACATGGTACACTTGTTACATGTTGCAGAAAAGTTGCAACATGGACAAGGACTAAGGGAAACAAAGTCTCCTAGTACTGATTGTCTTTAAGGGCATGTCAGTTTCCCATAACAAAGTGAGCGAAAAGCCCAGGGGAGTGCAGCAGAAGGATTTGCTCCTCTGGTAAAGACAGACTATGGTGTTTAAACAAAGCACAACATTGGGGGGTACACAACTGGAGGGAAAATTACACATTCTATGGACATTTCTCCTAATCGGAAGGTAGAACACCTGTTGTTGGCGATGTGTTTCTGTGCGTTGGCAGGGGGAAATGTCTGAAAATGGTGTATTTGTTGTCAAATTTCGGACTTTGCAGGGGATTGTGGGTAATACATTCAGTGGCGATTCGCGCAAGTCAGACCTCTGTGGATTCCCATGGATGTCTTCTTTTCGGAAATGCATGGGGTTCCCTGTTTTCCTTGGTGGCATCGACACTCCCAGGCCCAAATCTGTAGGTTATTCACAAGAGCAAAATCCCTCAAAATCTGCTCTGCCGAAAGACTTGGGGTTACCAGTGGTTAAGCCTTTTCCCTTTGTGCCTAGGTAGGTGCACCCACACATGTGAGGTACTGTTTTCATTGGGATACCTGTGGGAACGCGGGAAGGTTGGACATGTGTTGTTGGCAGCGTTTTTCGGTGGGTTGGCAGGGGGAAATCTATGTTCGCCAATTTTCAGAATTTGCTGGGGATTGTGGGTAATACGTTCCTGGGAAATTCGCACAAGTCAGACCTCTGTGGATGCCCACGAGTGTCTTCATTTGAGAAATGCATGGGGTTTCCTGTTTTCCTTGGTGGCTTCGCCACCCTAGGCCCAAATATGTAGGTTGTCCACAAGAGCAAAATCCTGCAAAATCTGCTCTGCCGAAAGACTCGGGGTTACCAGTGGTTTATCCTTTTCCCTTTGCGCCCAGGTAGGTGCACCCACCCATGTGAGGTATTGTTTTTGTCTGGCACCTGTGTGAATGCATAAGGTCTGACAAATGTTGTTGGAAGCTTGTATCGGTGGGTCGGCAGGGGGAAATGTCTGAAAATTGTGGGGTTTTTGCCAAATTTCAGACTTTGCTGGGGATTGTGGGTAATACATTCTGGGGCGATTCACGCAAGTCAGACCTCTGTGGATTCCCACAGGTGTCTTCTTTTCAGAAATGCATGACGTTCCTTGTTTTCCTTGGTGTCCCCAACACCCCATGCCCAAATCTGAAGGTTGTCCACAATAGCAAAATCTGCTCTGTCGAAAGAGTCGGGGTTACCAGTGGTTTAGCCTTTTCCCTTTGCTCCCATGTGAGGTACTGTTTTTGTTGGGACATCTGTGGGAACACAGGAAGGTAAGACATGTGGACATGTGTTGTTTGTGAGTTTTTCCCCTACATTTTGAACTTTGCCGGGATTTGGGGATAATACATTTTGAGCCGATTCGTGCAAGTCAGACCTCTGTGGATTCCCACGGATGTCCTCTTTTCGGAAATGCATGGGGTTCCCTGTTTTCCTTGGTGACTGCGACACCCCAGGCCCAAATCTGTAGGTTGTACACAAGAGCAAATTCCTGCGAAATCTGCTCTGCCGAAAGACTTGGGGTTACCAGTGGTTTAGCCTTTTTCCTTTGCGCCCGGTAGGTGCACCCACAGTGAGGTACTGTTGTTGTTGGGACACCTGTGGGAACACGGGAAGTTAGGACATTTGTTGTGTTTCACTTGTTTTTCATAACATTTTAAAACTTTTGCTGCTGCACTTTGTTACACAACCCTTTCATTTCACTAATGTGACCTACATTTAGTCGCTGCTTTAGGCCCTATACCCTTTTGTAACCTGCACATGTCACCTACCCTTCAAACCGTCTGCCTGTGCTCTTTCAAAAAATGTATGCTTGTCCTTCCTCACCACATTTCTTTCCTTATTTACACATGCTAAGTATGTCTGTTTAGGCCGTAAGCATAAAAATCCTGTGTACTATGGCTCTGTTTTTGGCTTGTGGTTGCTTGTTTTGTGAAACATTATGAAAAAATGTGTGATTTCCTAACTGGAAGAGTTGGGGTAATGTAGAGGAGCATAGCTTTTCTCAAAATTCACAAAAGCCATTGCCTTACCGGGGCAACCATGTGCACCACACAGCTTTTTTCTTTCATTTTTCCAATTTTATCCCAAACTATGGAAATGTTCCCTACATAGTTGTTGCCTGGCATGTGAAAATCATCCCTTCCTAAACTTGAAATTTTGTCTACTTTCCAGAAATGTATGCCTTTCTGTCTTCCCATTCAGCTTTCCTACCCTTCTGTTCCATTCTGTCCACGCATTTCCTATTTCAAAAAAAGGGCAAAATCGCCTACCTCTCACAAAACAGATGGTAACCATATAAAAACATTTTTTTTCGTTTTGATTCAACCTGTTCTTGAAAGCCTGGAAAGTGGTGAATTCAGCACAGCAAAACATGTGTTCATAACTCTTACAAGGAAAAAACCACAGGCTTCTTTGTACATAATTTTATTGGCATTTTCTGAAGAAAAAAAACAAGATTTTCTCCCTTTTTGGTTATTTTCTCTCACCCCATACAGCAAACTAGCATTCCCTGGTGGTGTTATGACCAACCACCTAAATGTGGGAAGAAAAGGGGCCAAATTTGGCTGAGATGTCATATGGAACAAAAATGTTACAAGGGATTTGACAGAGTGGTCTGGCACTACATGGGTGCTCAATCAAAGGTCTCTGTAAGGTATCCAGCTGAGGAGTAATGAAAGTAGATACATTTGATCCGAGCCCGGCAGAGGGAGATTATTTGAAGGTGAACAAATAAATCTGAATCGGAGTGGTCCTGCGATGGGTCAAGCAAAATGATCTGGATACACTAAAGAAAGTTTGTGGCTAAGTGGATAAAGTTGGTCCGAGACCTGCAGATGGAGATCAATTGAAAGCCTTGGGTTAGAGTGGGTCTTAGCCTGGCAGAGGGGGACCCAGGGTGAAGGGAAAATCACCTGAGAAGGTTATGTGTTAAAGTAGGTCTAATCCCCGTGGATGGGTGCCCAGGGTGAATAGAAAATCACTAGAGAAGTTGTACATGAGAATCTTGAGGAGGAAGGACTTAAGAATGTTTGTCGTATCAGGCCCTCTGAAGTAAGAGACTTTGAATGGTGAAGAGACTTTGATACAGGAGGCCCTGATACTGAGATTTGAACTGCATCCTTATGCTAGAGAAGCCAGAGACTGTGCTAAGCTCAAGTATGCCGCCTTTTCCCATGCTGAAAACATGGGGAAGGTAAGCCAATGACTTGAATGTCTTGACATATCATTTCTTCAACACTTTTATTTTGAATAACATTGTTTCCCACACTATTTGTATTCGGAAGTGAGGACTGGCAATAGGCTAATTAGTATAGGCCCTTTTATTTTGACAAGACACCAATAGGACTGCGTTCTTATTATTTGATGGTAATAGCTTGCTCCCATCTTTAGATTTAGGACTAGAGAGGTGTTTTTCAAACCCTCTTGCAGATTAATAAACACCCTTGAACTTTGATCACTTGTATCTGTCTTACTGTTTGATCCCATCCCTTCCTTACAATTACTAACCAATAATGCATTCACTCCTGCTTCTCCTGCTGCTCCTCCTGCTCACCGCTTCATATGCTTTCTCCAATCACGCTACCACTGCCTACTTTCCTATGCCTATTATAAAACTCACAACTCAAATCTCCCACTACGCCATTTCTCTTCCACCTCCTTCCAACAAACAAAGCTGACGAGCTAACCATACCTCCGCTAACACCTATCCCCTTGCCTATCTTCCTCTGAGACTCAACTTCTTGGCTCTTCCGTACCTCTTCAACTGAATATGGCACTCTGGAATGCTCACTCTGTATGCAGCAACACTACCTTTATCACTGATTACTTTCACTCAAGCTCTCCTGCTGTAGACCTTCTTGTCACTGAAACCTGGATTTCTCCTTCGGAAACTGCCACTCTGGCAGCCCTACATGACTCCAACCTATCCTTTATTCAATCATCTTGACTGACTGGCAGAGGTGGAGACATCAGACACCTACTCTCTTCCTGCCTCAATGCCTCACACATCTTCACTGCCACGTCTTCGCCTACCTCTTTTGAATTCACCATCTGTACTATTGCTCTACCTCACTCGGTTCACATCATCTCCATCTATCACCCTCCTGGTCCCACCAGACATGTCTTTGATGACCTTGAGCAACTCCTTGATTCTCTTTCCACTAAACATCTCCTCATTCTTTTAGGTGAGTTTAACCTTCCCTGTCCAACCACTTCTCAAAAATCAGAACTTCAGTCTCTTTTTAGTGTCCATGCCCTCGACTCTCACCATAACCTACCTACCGACAGAGGGGCTCACTCTTTGGCTCTCTTATACATCTCCACCTCTCTCTCAGCCACTAATACGGTATTACCCAAATTGTTCGGACACAATTGTTTGAATGCCCGAATTGACTGAATTTTAAGGGTCCGAATTTACCTTTGCACAATTGACCGTTTATATATTGGTTTGGATATATATATATATTCGAGAAAATACTTGCTAAGGATGCAGGATAGCAGATAAACATTAGCTCCAGCTTCAACCCAAGGAATGCCCAAGCACTCACGACCATTTACTGAGTTTACAATTACTTTATTAATCACAAGTAGTGCAAAACAATATTAAAAAGCATACAAAAGCAGTAACTGGTCAGACCAGCTGTGAAGCAGCACTCACCCCACCGGGTGGAAAAATGCCACATGTTCCGCTCGACTCGCAAGCTTCCTCAGGCTTGTAGTTGTTGCCAACTAGTGTATTCTCGTGTTTATATTACCTCGCAAGCCGTGTGATGGACCCCTCCCACCTGCCGCCTACGCGTCATGTGATAACCAGTCTAAATGTACTGTAGACAAACTCTATGGTACGGTATGGTGGTGTATCCGCCATATTGGAATGTCTATGTTGTCTAAGGACTTAAATATAAATATCTAAAAATCGAACATTAATGGGCCAACTTAATAGTAGGCTAATGCGCGCAAACAGCAGGTACAGGCGAAGTCAAACACTCCATGGCACTGCGGGGATAAAACGTAATGACTTAATTACGAGATTTTGCGCCAGTGCACAAATACAATATTTGTTGCCTCACCGCCTGAGAAAAAGTTCTCTGCAGTGTGACAAACAATCCTCAGGAGGGAAAGAGAGCAGAAAACACATGCAGGTGCTGCAGCCAAACTCTGACAATGCCTGCCTGCATGATGCAGAGAGAGAGAGAAGAACCCCGCAGTGGTGTGGCCAATTCATCTCAATGCACTGTGGGATATTGAGCAGTGCATATACTCCAAAAGTGCAAGTGCATATGTGAAGATGTCTAAAGTGCTAGTGAAATATAAAGAAAGACTCAGTGGCATACTTGGACAAGTGTCCAAATATATCCCTTGATCTATATATCATGTCTCCTTATCTCTTAACATCACGCAGCAGGCATGTCAAAAACCCGGCAGCATATTCCTGGATGATCTATTTTAGAGACAACAAATTCTAGTGAAAAAACCAACTGGCCGTGAAAAGTGACACGTGCAATTTGTTCAGTCTTAAAGTGCAAGGTGATACATGTACAAAAAGATTCATCAAAACATGATTAAAAAGTATAAGATCAATGCATATTTAGTCGACATAAAATCAATCTAAAAGCTATCTTAGGTATGTCAGAATCATTTCAAATTGCATAATTTAGCAATTCCAAATTGATTAATTACGCCCAATGACATAACCAATATCATTCACTTCAGGTTGTACCTTCAGTACATCTACAATACGTAATGACGTATGTTCAACATTCAATCTAAGGTACTTTATATTTAGCTTTTAAATTTAATCAAACCTTTGCATTTTTTGGCCATTGTGAATACACTGCAATCATGCACTAACGGTTTTCCTATTGTTTTGTCTCTCTCTCATTCTCCGCTCCTTCTCAACTCTACAACTTTGTTTTTAAACTGTTTATGCCATTTGAACCCACCACATTAACACGGTGGTTTTTTTTTTACTATTTGGTTAACAATGTTATATGTACACAATTGGATTTGTGGGATCACCCAATAATGTACTAATTCTTTATGCTATGCATGGTACAATGTTTTCCGTTACTTTTGGACTTAAAATGTGTTTGTCTTATATAATTTTATTCACGCCTCTTAACAAATGGGGCCATAAATGTGACCGACTTATTTCAAAAATTGGGTGACATATCACCCCTACTGCCCCATGGTACATCTTAAACAAAAAAATTTTTTTTTTTAAAAAAATGTTTTTGAAATCTATTAATTTGCACTATATGGTTGCTCTGTATCTATTTCAAAAATTGGGTGACATATCACCCCTACTGCCCCATGGTACATTTTAAACAAAAAAAAAATTTTTTGAAATCTATTAATTTGCACTATTTGGTTGCTCTGTATCTATTTCTATGTTTTTTGCGTTATTTATTTTGTTATTTTTCACAACCCCCTATATGGTTGGCTGATATTTAATTTAATTTTAATTTTGATGTACAAGCCTCAGAGGAAGAGCAGTGTTGCTCGAAACACGTGTTAGGCTGTACCATACTCACCTAATAAAACTGCAAACCAAGCAGTGTCTTAAATTTGTATGTGTTGGCGCAGTGAGACTGGAAACACTCCTCCTTAACTTGACCTCACAGTGGTGTATATGGGCAATATACCCACACAAACCCAGTCACCTGCTGCCCTCCATCTAATACCAACCAATACTGCAAGCGCAGTGTCCCACTTGGCTTTTTTGCCCAACCCTCTTGTTCTTGTAAATTTAAGCCTATGGAACGTGCAGCTGCAGTAAATATGGCAGAACAGGCTGAATACATCCTCACTAGAGAAGAAGATATAAAGGCACTCTTTGCCCCACGCGGCTCTACATTGAATCCGTTTAAAAGAATTAACAAAGAAACAACGGACCTACGTTCCCTTTTTGTTAAACTTGAGAAGCTCAGTATTAAAGAAATTAACAAATTTTGGGAGAAAACTACTCTTACCCATTATGTACGTGAAAAGAAAATACCAAGAGGTCTTAGAATTGTAATCTTACCGGATTTTGAAGACGCATCCGATATAGATCTAATCTCAGAATGGGAAACCAACTTAGCAACAAGCTCCAATAACATGATGAAACTCTTAATTGAGCATGCAACACGGGAACACACACGGATTGTCATTGAAATTGACAAGTTGAAGGAAGCAATCCACCTTTTCGATGCCCCCAGCGCAACTGTAGACAAAAACTATCAGACATTGTATAACATTTTAAGAAAACATCAAGATGAAGTCAAACTACGAAAATCAAGAAAGTTCTCTAGAGATGACCGTGACTATAGAGACAACAGGGTCTACACCTACCAACCTAAATATGATCAAGTGTCCAGATCCAGATCCAACAGTGTAGCGTCATCTGCTGCCAGTTCGGATCCGGACAGCGAAACAGAGACCCCAGCACCTATCAATGTATCCAAGGAACAAAGTGTAATTAACAATGCAGATATTGAGCTTTATGAAGACCAATCTGAAGATCCAACAGAAGAAGTTAACTCGTCACGACCCCCCACTATCGCTAACGCTTTTTTAGAGCAAATCAAACGGTACAAAAAGGGAAATCGACAAGCACTTTTGGCCACCGCAAACAACAAAAAATCAGTTCGATTTCAAACACCTATCGCTGTCAATATGTCAATCCCAAATATACCACAAGGGGCACCAGGGGTGGCAATCAACCCCGGCGGAAACGCCCCCGCCGCGCCACGCAGGATGACAAGAGCTTATCATCAACAACAAATGATGAACCAGAACCGCTGAACCTTGTTTGTAATTTGAGTAAGCATTGTCTCTCTACTGCTGAACATGCTGTGCTCAATAAAGGTTTGTCTTTTGCACCATCCGGGCTCAATAATTTTGTGGATATTCAAATTGACATTTTCAAGTTCATTCGCAAACTTAAACTTAAAAAATTCTTTGCCACTCAGATCAAAATCTTCAAACCTCAAACATCAGCACCAGTTCCATCAGATATTACGCTTCAAACAATACTTAATACTCATATTCTCATGACCTTGGAAGATGCAGACATTCAGTCAGAATCAATTATCTCCAATATCTTAAATGAACTAGACATAGATCAACAGAATCTGTCAATTAAAGAACTTAGTTCAAAATCCAAATTCACACCAATATTTGCTCAAGATAACATCATCGATACCTTTTATCAAGCAGTCATCAAAGATATCCATTCTACGATCGATAAACCAACTAGTTCTTTCAAGAACAAATCGAAACAGAATCTAAATCTTGCGGAACGTGCCGCCCTCCGGGAACTGGCAGACAATAAGGACCTCATCATTAAGGAAGCAGATAAAGGCGGAAACTTAGTGGTAATGAACAAGGTAGATTATATCACTATGGGACTTGCTCACCTTAATCAGGCAGGCTGCTATCTACAGCTACCATCTAATCCTATTCGTCAAATTCAATTAGAGATAAACAAATTGATCTTAGAGTGGCATAAGAAAGGAGTACTATCAGATACTGAACGACAATTTCTAATTTCAGATGGTCCAACCATGCCAACCATTTACTTTCTACCTAAACTACACAAAGGGTATACTAGTATACCTGAAGGCAGACCAATAGTGAGTGGAAGAGGAGGTGTTTTGGAACCCCTTGCGCTATATATCAATCAATGTTTGTTACCTGCCATGCTCACCACCACGGCATATATTAGAGACACAATGCATGTCCTACAAATCCTAAATGACTTACCTTTTCGACAAAATTTATTGATGGTGACATTAGATGTCAAATCACTATATACATCGATTAAACACGATATGGCTATTCAAAGTGTGGAATACATTTTCCGTAATACCTCAGCATCCTACTATGTGCATATTGAAATGCTTAAGCAATTTATTATGTTTGCTTTGGAGAACAATGTGTTCCTCTTCAATGATGTGTATTTTAAACAACTCATTGGGATTGCTATGGGCGCTAGCTTCGCCCCAGCATTAGCCAATATTTTTATGCACAATTTTGAACATCAATTTGTGTTTTGCACACATGCCTACACCTCATATATTTACCTTTGGAAGCGTTATATAGATGATGTATTTATGCTCTGGACAGGTACCTTAGAACAACTAGATGCTTTCGTGAACATGCTTAATTCAAACGCATGGGGCATACAATTCACTCACTCTTCCAGCTCCACTACTATTGATTTCCTGGATCTTACTATTCGCATTTCGGACTGTGGCTTTACAACCAAAACCTTCAGGAAAACTACTGCAGTTAATTCAATTCTGCATGCTGACAGTTGTCATAAAAAACATGTGATTTCCAACATACCTAAGGGAGAACTGATTAGAGCACGTCGGAATTGTACAACGCTGGATGAATATTATCTTGAAAGTCAATCAATACAAAATAGATTTCTACAAAGGGGTTACAACCAATCAAAAATAGTTGCCACAGCCCGTCAAGTCAGTATGTTAGAGAGAGATATCTTACTCCATCCCAAACAAATGAATCATCGACAAGGTCCAGACAAGATTCGACTGATTACCCGATACAATTCGGATAGTCATGTACTATATTCTATCATTAAGAGACACTGGCACTTACTACAATTGGATACGGATATCAGTAACTGGATTGACCCATTTCCTAATTTTACATTCAGTAAAGGAAGAACTCTAAAAAATCTACTCAGCCCATCATTCATGCCTAATGAAGATCGCCAAACTACATGGCTCAACCAAGACAAATTCAAAGGCTTTCACAAATGTGGTAGCTGTTCCATGTGCCCATATGCATTAGAAACTAATATTGTCTTGTTTAATCCTTTGCAAACACATCGGATTGAGTCATTCATTAATTGCAATACCAAATATACGGTTTACTGCATCATTTGTGTCTGTGGTAAGAAATATATTGGGAGTACGATCAGGCCCCTCAAGACCAGAATTCGTGAACATTTGTCGACTATTGCTAGCCAGGATGCCAAATTCCCGCTAGCATCACACTGGCAGAAATTTCATCAGCTTGATCTTAAACAAAATATTAGATTTGCAGGGCTTGCAAAAGTGACATTACCGCAAAGAGGCGGCAACCTTACTCTGATTCTCCGTCGATTGGAAGCACGCTTTATATGCCAATACAGAACTGTATTAGAGGGTCTGAACACGGACCATGAACTTTCAGTTTTTCTATAAAAATAATGCTTTATATAATTTGCTTAGACTATATAGAAAGCCCTTCTACCATTGCCTATTTTAGGTTCTAGTCTCTCCTTCTATTGTCTTCCCTGGTCTGGTTCTATATTCAATTGTGTTCGTGTCTTGCACATAACATTATTTAACTCAGTCTTACTCCATGACTATATGAAATTTCAGCATCTGCTGTGCACAAGGTTCAGGAGCGGGCAATTAGTTTTTGACAAACAATCCTCGGAATCCATCAATTTCGTAGAGAGCGAGTCCGTCTTATCAACCTTGCCAAGAATTGTAGTCGACCTCTTAGTTGCCCAATGTATCTATATTTTAAGGAATACATATAGTTTCTAATCATAATTCATCAATTAGGCCCTCTATAATATTTTACATCACCATATTGGAGAGATGTATTTGGTCTCCATGGCAACCTGAGATTCATATTGGAACACCATGTAGAATTCTGCTATTTCACAATAACTTCGAGTTGGTCATTTGTTAAAATGAGATTACATATAATAGGTTTCAAAGTATCATTTACTACTTCGCGCGAGGCGTCCTTTTACCATTTTTTCAAATGAAAATAACAGCATCTTAACCCTTCCAAAATGGCCGACATGGGTGTAGATGTGGTTCGGCCATTTTGGAGTGTACAGCGGTAATTAGGTCAATAAAAACAACAGTTCACACAGCGCATGCGTGGGGATTAGATACGTTCAGTTCGGACCACCGGGGTAAGTAACTCTCGCCGGTCCCTAGAACACCCTTCAATATGTGTTCGCATGCCCATTTGTCATAATTAGATAAGCGGCTAGCGCTCTAACCTAATGATTTACTTCTCTTTCCTTTATGGCTTTGCTCCAATGGAATACTCATTCGGATCAATTGTTTTGTTACATCTACAGTCGGATATATTAACTGGGTAGCTTTCCGCAATTGCGAGGAATATAACAAGGTATGTCAGAATCATTTCAAATTGCATAATTTAGCAATTCCAAATTGATTAATTACGCCCAATGACATAACCAATATCATTCACTTCAGGTTGTACCTTCAGTACATCTACAATACGTAATGACGTATGTTCAACATTCAATCTAAGGTACTTTATATTTAGCTTTTAAATTTAATCAAACCTTTGCATTTTTTGGCCATTGTGAATACACTGCAATCATGCACTAACGGTTTTCCTATTGTTTTGTCTCTCTCTCATTCTCCGCTCCTTCTCAACTCTACAACTTTGTTTTTAAACTGTTTATGCCATTTGAACCCACCACATTAACACGGTGTTTTTTTTTTTACTATTTGGTTAACAATGTTATATGTACACAATTGGATTTGTGGGATCACCCAATAATGTACTAATTCTTTATGCTATGCATGGTACAATGTTTTCCGTTACTTTTGGACTTAAAATGTGTTTGTCTTATATAATTTTATTCACGCCTCTTAACAAATGGGGCCATAAATGTGACCGACTTATTTCAAAAATTGGGTGACATATCACCCCTACTGCCCCATGGTACATCTTAAACAAAACATTTTTTTTTTTAAACATTTTTTTTTTGAAATCTATTAATTTGCACTATATGGTTGCTCTGTATCTATTTCAAAAATTGGGTGACATATCACCCCTACTGCCCCATGGTACATTTTAAACAAAAAAAAAAATTTTTTGAAATCTATTAATTTGCACTATTTGGTTGCTCTGTATCTATTTCTATGTTTTTTGCGTTATTTATTTTGTTATTTTTCACAACCCCCTATATGGTTGGCTGATATTTAATTTAATTTTAATTTTGATGTACAAGCCTCAGAGGAAGAGCAGTGTTGCTCGAAACACGTGTTAGGCTGTACCATACTCACCTAATAAAACTGCAAACCAAGCAGTGTCTTAAATTTGTATGTGTTGGCGCAGTGAGACTGGAAACACTCCTCCTTAACTTGACCTCACAGTGGTGTATATGGGCAATATACCCACACAAACCCAGTCACCTGCTGCCCTCCATCTAATACCAACCAATACTGCAAGCGCAGTGTCCCACTTGGCTTTTTTGCCCAACCCTCTTGTTCTTGTAAAAGCTATCTTATATTCACATCAGAGACTATCATAAAAAGTGTATTGGTCTCTCGTGTGTAATGGCAGAGAACATGTGCTTTTAGGCTTAAAAGAACATAGGTAGCAAAACTGACTGAAAATAACTATAGTTGGAATTATATGTAGAAAAAAAAGATAGCTAAAATGACTGGCTGTCAAGCTGATCGTACATATTTAGTCATGTAAAAACACATAAAGCTCAGTGTCCACATTCAGGCCATTGGGTTTTAAGGTGTCAAATTTGCAGATTAACTTCGCTTCTAGTTGCCGTAATTTAAGTTCTCTGTTACCCAACCTTTTGTGTTGTGGCATGTGTGCTAAACCTACAAAACTCATCTCTGATGTATTCTTGTCATGCTTTTCACCAAAGTGTAGCGCCAAAGGGTATGTCTGATCTCCATTTTTTATTGCTCTGTAGTAGACTACAAACTTAGTAAGACACGTTATTATCTGCTTGTATTTCCATTGTTTTCCATTGGCACTAATCAGAGAGTTTTTGGAAACATAATTACACATTTTAAATTTACCACATCTTTTAATGATTACCTGCAATGAGGCATGTAAATCCGTCCAGTAATTTCTTTTTAAAGGCCAAAATGTAAGGCAAAAAAATGAGTGATATCTATGTCCGCTCCGCGGACACACTTCCCTGTTCCCGCCACGGTGGTGAGTGTGTTGGTGTGCAGGAGTACCCGGGAAGGCTTGAGGAGTAAGAGACAGGTCAAATATTGTATTTGTTTAGGTGGTAGGTGCCCTTGATGTGTTCACTGTGCCCGCGGTCGTAGCGGCTGTCCGTGAACATAATGAATGCACTGCTGGTTATTTTAGGTTATTTTATTTTAGTATGATGTTGGTTTTGGGTTGTTAGTACAGCATTGATTATAATTAATATCATCTACAAGCAGCCCACATACCACAGTCAAAATGTTTGGTATTATATGTGTGTTATGCTGAGGTGGTTGTGGCCAGGGCCTAGAGTTTTGGGTGTATGGCTGAAGGTCATAGGCCATGCACCCAAGACCCTAGGCCCTGGCCACAACCACCGCAGCATAACAAACCCATAGAATCAAACACCCTTTGAATAGTTTGTATGTGAGCTTGTGGCTAGATTATGCAGTTAAGATTGTAGAGTTTGTACCAACGAGTGCAGCGTTTCTGAGTTTATTTATTCAATACTTACTGGTTGAGTTTTTTGTGGTTGTATGCAGTTCTTTCATGACATGGGTAACTGGACCAGGCATACTTTTTCAATCTCTGTGATAAAAGAAAAGATCATATGTTAGAGCAGGTAGTTCATAAGGAGTTACTGCATTGCATAACAGACATTTCTGTATTTTTTGACCCTCATATTTAGTACTTTACAAGTACTATAGTTCAAACCAGTGTACTGTGCAATTTGCTCAGTTTCTGTGTTTGTTTTCTAAATCATTGGGTCTGTGGGAAACAAAACATCCATGCTGGATTAAAAAAAACCTTCTATGGTGTGGTATAATACATTTATTTCATTGTTTTGCTGTTTATTTCGAGTTTCTTGCTAATCTTCTATCTTTAGTTTGTTGTACATTTGTGGGGCAATTAGATACCTGTTGGCATATTCTAATTGTTTATTTTTACTTTTATACTATTCATCTATCTGTTGGGTTGTTGCAGATTTTTTGGGGCAGTTAGATACCTGTTGGCGTATTCTAACAGTATGTTCCTTGTTTGATTTTAGTGGTATTTATTTATGTTTGCTTGTTGCAGAATCTTGGGGCAGTTAGATACCTGTTGGCGTATTCTAACTGTATATTCCTTGTTTGATTTTAGTGGTATTTACTTATCTGTTTGCTTGTTGCAGAATTTTGGGGCAGTAGGATACATGTTGGTGTATTCTAACTGTGCACAGTTTTGAAGTTGAAGATTTGCTTATGTTCATACACAGATTACGTATTACATTTTGGTTTTAAGAATATTAAGTAAGCATTTACAAGATTTGCTGGCAATCTCTGCTTTAGAGTAATGGTACTATCATTACATTCGAACCATCCACAATTCTTTTATATATATGCAGTGTAGTGACCTGCATTGGTTGTGGCACCTGCGTGTTAGAATATACCTATTGTTGTGAAGGTTTTCTTACCAAGTGATACTTGGCCATGTGTGAATCCAGTCAGTTTAAGCATTACTATTACGTATTTACTATGTGTCTGTATTTGTAAGGTGGAGCGATTATCTGAATGGCAGGTAGTACATAATCTGCCATGGTTTGCATTTTGTACTAGTTGCTGAAATGGAATGGATTCACAGTTAGTAATGGATACATACACAAATCGTTCATTAGGGACTTCTTCCTGTGCCACATGGTTGCAGAGAGTGCATGTATGTTTCCACATGTATGAAATCTAAAAGATTTCATTTATACGTATGTTTTTGTTTTACAGTACTTGTAGTAAGTACATTAGAAATTCTTGTGGATCTTCTTGTGAGTTTAGGGTGAATTTGACAATTCCAGCACCATAGTCCAATTCTTGTCTAATTCCATGAACACTGTAAGTGTTGTCAGGATTGGTGGTTGCATTTCTATGAAGGACTAACATTTGCAAACACAATTGGTCTGTACTGTGTGAGTAAATGTTCTGAATAATTGTGGCAATTAGAATAGAATATTTATTGCTACATTTGCGTAGCAATTTACAGCAGTTACATTTGAAAATTTGAATGGACCTGATAGTTCTGTGGAAGTCATTTGTTTGGAGTTCGTGTTACTTCTTTGAAGAAGTAGTTGAGTTACTTTGACCACTAGATTATTGTTTGATTGTGGTACTTGAAGAGGTATTTGTTTCTTTTTTCTTTTCTTTGGAGGAATTGTAGTGATATCCTGTATCGTTTCAGTTTTAAGTAGTTTTCTTTTACAATGTTTTGCTTGTTGTGGAACAGGATAGGTTTTCAGATGGGTGGTATGGTGAAAACACAGCCTATTGTATTCTAGAATGCAAGGAATATCAGCATTTACTTTACTTGCATCAAAGTTGATTAGAAATATCCCATCAAGTGTACGTAAGCATGATAGCGCTACGTAGCTCATGCCTTCTTTAAAGACTGGCTACCAAAATCTATTAATGCTTTATCTAGGGTAAGACCTTGTGATTTGTGAATGGTCACTGCATATGATACAGTTAGTGAAAATTGTTCTCTGCGTACATACATGTCTTTAAAAAGAAGGAAGCAGAATGTTGAGCGTCCTATCCTTTTAATTTCTGATAGTTTGTCAAATAGAATATAGAATATTGACAAGTTGAATGTTGTTGTCACGTGGATATGGTTGAAAGCCAACAACTGTACCAAGTGCTCAATTAACTAGTGCTTGCTCCACGTCAAGGTTATGTTTAAGCATTACTCTACAGTTTAAAGATAATTTTAATATTTTCTCCAAAACAGCTGGGTTGGAGATAGACTTTTCTAGGGTATTTAGTCTTGTTGTGGCTTGTTGACACATGGGTAGTGTCATACCATGTCTGTCCAGTTTATCTGTGAAGAAAATTTCATTTATTGGTTGCATTTCTTTTTTCAACATTGTTTCATTGAATTTGGAACAGCTTGCAAGAGTTGGCATCAAGGAAATACAATTTACTTTTTTGTGTGCTAATTGTTGCATGACAACAGTAGCACATGAGTTATGGCCATGGAGTCTATGGATGCGCCTGGTTTTTAATATTGATTGTGCTTCTTGAGATAGTACACCAACTCTAATACTTTTTAAAATGTTGGCGTATGTGAGGTCTGCAGATTGGCGCATGTTTTGAGTTAATTCTCTGTATTGGTAGTGTTGCCAAAGGTTTACATTTCCTATGCTGCCAAGAGTTTTACAAAACAGTTTGTGCCCTAAGGTTTTAAAAATAGGTTCAGCTTTCACTGGTGTCAATTGAAGATTTCCAAAAACAATAATGTGTTTTCCTCCAAAGAGCTGGTCAAAGTCTGTTTTGAGGACCTCTTGTAATCGGAGGTGAATCAAAGCCAACAGTTGGAGACCAAGCTCACCTCATCTATTAGCAGCATGTTCATTTGTTTGAAAACTCTGCGTAGTTCCATTGCAGCTTCTGTGGAAAGTTTGTAATAGTCTAATTTGTTTTGGTGTTCTACCGGAAGGAGTAGTAATCAGTGTAAAGTGACAGTGCCTATGTTGTAGGCAGCTAAACCTGTGGGGGAAGTTACAACAGCTGGCAGTTTGTTGTTTGTCAATTGTTGAAGGAACTTGCTGATGATTTTGATTAAGAATGTTTTGCCTACACCAGCTTCACCACTTACATATAGCAGTATAGGTTTGTAGTCTTGGCAGGTACAGTTTTTATATTCATGTTCCACACCATGTTCACTTTGTTCTGTTATTTCTTGGAAAATGCTACGTTGTTCATTGTTCAGTTGTGATTTCAGTACAGCAAAGTCTTATGTAGCTTGTTCATACTGACACATGGTGTTTTCTACTTTTGTCATGGCTAATTATGCCTCATTTGCTATTAGTGGCTGTCCAAGTGGTTCTTGGCTTCCTGTTACAGAAGGTTGACTACTGTCGGGAGTTTCCACTTGTAGATTGGCCTGGGGTTCTTCTTGGTGTTGCTGTTCATTGTGCAACATTGTTTGATACTGTGTAAAATGTACGCCTGTTATAGTGCTTTCATTTGCTTTGACAGTGTCTGCGTCTTCATAGAACTCATATGTATCCAGTAACTCTTCTTCTTTTCTCCATGGTTTAAAACGTTGTAGCAGGGACATGTAATACAGTTCTTTATGTTGAGGAGTTTATAATAACAATTTGATATAATCAATTAAGCTACATTGGGTACATTTCACTAAGCTGCCTTCACAATTTAGCACTCTGTATCTACCTTTCTTTTTGTCTGGTTTAACATTATTTTTGTATGTGAAGTTGTGGGCTACGTGGTAGAGACACATGGTTTCCAAAGTGGTACTCCTGTTTGAGTAGTATGAGTCTAGTAAATTGTTTTTCAAAATGTCTTGGCTGGTGGCATCATTTTTGGCTATTGTTTCTATGTCCTCATATGATTTGAGAACTCTTTTTCTAGATTTAGCAGTACCAAGTCTTACCCATACTATATTGTCAGATTTCCCATACAAGGCAGTACCGGTTAAGCGGTCTGGAGCTTCATAGCAGCCACATTCTCTATGAGAGAGCATTTTTATGCCTAATCTGTACAATTTCTGTGACAGTGTTTTGTCAGATCATATGTCTTCCCAGAGGTCTTGAAGTTCTGTTTTCTCTGTTTTGGTTGAGTAGGCTGTGACATATCGTGCAACTGCAATGGGTGCACTGTTTGAATTATGATGGTCTCACATAAATTTAGTTGTTGCAGGGGTTTTGGTACTGGGAATAATTCCAAGTTATTTGTGATAGCATGTGAAGGGGTTTGGTTGTTGTTAAGTTTTGAAGTGCAGTAATTAAGGGGTCAGTAATGTCATTTGTTTTCTGCTATAAGGTAGAGAGCTAATTGTAACCATTTCAAATCTACATTATCTTCTAATTTGCATGTTATTTCTATAGTTTTTGTGGTACTTTTATAAGAAGTCCTGCGGCAACATACACACACATGGTTTAGTATTCAGCTGAGGTACTTTTAAACTTTAAAATTTCTTGTTTGTATGTGTTTAATAGAAGGTTGCTATTTGTACAGTAGTTGCTAGTTTGTTGTACATCTATTTCATTTTGTAAGTGGCTTTCAATTCCAAAATATTTTCTCTGGATATAGTCTATTTCTTTGAGTAGTTGTTTGGCTGTACCATGTAGAAGATTGTTATTTAAATTGGCTAGTGCTAAAGCAAGACTTTTAGCATAGTAGAATTTTTGGACTAGATTTCTTATAGTTGAATGATGTGTTGATATCATGTTGATATGATGGAAGGTGCTTTTGCAAATAGGTCCTGAAATGCAGGCTAGTCCTTGTAGTCCTGTGTATTTGCGCACTGGACAGGCATCCATATTTTGTAGTAGTTTCATTTTGAATTTGTCTTTGCTTTTTACATACTGATTGAGGAACTGGAGCAAAGATTTGAAAGATTTTTTGGCAATGTAACACATTGATGTGCACGGCCATTTCGAGACTGGATGTTTTGGTTCAGGGGATTGGTGAGGTGATACTGAGTTTTTCTGGGGATATTTTTGTGAGCAGAGTTTCTTGTTCAATAATGGTGTTATTCATTTTTCATACCCTCGTCCACTGCTATGTATGGCAATTGGGTTTGTTTGCTTTTGTTTATATGCTTCTTCATTAAAATATGGTTCTGTGGCTGTGGTGTGAATCCATTCACCTCCACAGATGTTTAAGAAGCTATTTTTTGTGATATTCCATTTATTGAGAAGTCTTTTTTGTAGTTTAGTAGTTAATTTTGTTAGTGGTTTCATCCTGTTTAAAACTAAAATAAATAACTTCCTTTTGAGAAGGATTGCGCTGTCTGAGAGAGCTTCTAGGATTAATTTTCTACGGTAAATTTTAAGGGTTGTGCATGATTTCTCTCCTGTTTTTAAAAGGTTTTGAAGGACTTTGTGGCGGAACATTTTTTGTAAAACATTTTATTTTGGTATGCTAACTTGTCACTACATCGAGATTTATAGGTCCAGTGTTAGCAGTAGTGGTAGCTGAAGTCCTGTTAATCACTTTCTGTTTAGTTTTACATTTTGATAGAGGAGGGAAAGTTTCTGTACTAGAAACTTGTTTAGTTTCCCTTAATGACTGTATTAGTTGTTTTGTTTGAACGTTTTGTACAACATCTGCTAGAGATGGATGCTTATTTTTGACACTTTTATTTTGATTTGCTCTACTTCTGCATTGCTTTCTACAAAGTTGCTTTTTGGTAGGCATTCTTTGGGGTCTGTTGGAGAAAAAAAGAAAGTGTGGGTTGGGCTGTTGTGCAGTGTATGCGTGCTTTGTGCATGAGTTTCCAAGTATGATGGCAAGTATGATTGTGGAGGTGTGTGATTGTGCAATGGGCAGGTAAATCAAGTTGGGAGGCATTTTCTTGTATTTGTGTGTTACTATACTGGGCTTCAGATGGCAATATAAAGTATGCAGCTGGCAAGGGGAAGCACTAATACTACATCTAATGCTAAAGGGTTAATATATGTGTTTCTTCTACAACACTAACATGCTAGTGTGTTTGAGTAACAGTTAGAACATTATGTTATTTTTGTACTTACTTCTTTGTATAGAAAGAGTAGGTTTCTTCTCCTCTTGTTCGTACTTCAGACGCTGCTGCTTTTCAGGAGAGTGGTGTTCAATGAAAGTGTAAAAGAAAGAAGTTAGTGCATATGTGTTTTTATAGCAGTTTTGTTAATGTAGACATTGTTTTGCACTATTCTTTGCCTATGTGCATCCTTTATATTTTATTTAGAATCTGTTAGTTGAATATGTTTTTCGAATGATTCTAATAGTTAACGTATAGAGCACACTTGTTTTTTAATGTTATGTTAATGGATGTTAAGATATAGAAGAAATATTCATATGCATTTTGTGCTATTTTTACAGGGTAAATGGCAGAGATTGTGCATAAAAGCATTCAATGTATGCCTTTGTGAATGTGTGGGTAATAAAGCAGACGGATTTGATTTAGAAGCAGTGGTGGTGTTTGATCTGGGAGCCTTTCTAATGATATTGTCTGTGTGTGTGCTTGAATGAAGATGTATGTACTCATCCTGGCTGTGTGTAATTTTATAACACAGTGGACAGTCTTTTTATTATTATACTGTTATTTTTTAAATCTTATAATATGAAACAATATTTTTTAGATAGGTGTGTGTGTGTGTGTGTTTAAACATACATTTGGAGAGCTGAAAACTTTGCAAGTGAAACTTCATCATGGCAGATGGGAGAAATGACAGTAACTTAATTTTAAAGTTTATAAAGGGTCAGTGGCATTTACCCTGTTCATATTTTTATTTATTTTGTTTTACATTTTTAAAGCACTTATACAGTGCGCGGGCATCAAGGCGCTGATACAGGAATGATTTGTTTTTTAGTTGTGTAATTATTTTGTCTTAGTGCGTATTTATAATGCGCTTAAACACCCAGAGGTTTCTAAGCGCAGACCCGGGGATCGAATCTGTGTTGCTTTGTGTCATCTTACTTTCAAGGCGTGCACGTTGCTGCTGAGCTATTCATACCTGTAGTTTGTTTTCATGCATGTAGATGTGCATCAATCTGTAAGTGGAAATCTTAGGGAGTTTTATAGTAGTTGTTGCTTTGGGTTCTTTGCCGTCACAGCTGAATTGTACTGAGAGTGATCAATAGTACATCTAAAGTGCTGATCTTTGATGACTGAGTTAGATGTAGAGTTCTTGGATGTGATTGGTGGATGATTGTGTGACTGCTTAACAGTAGCCAATGAGGAAATGGTGCAGAGAGTGCAGTGGAAAGGGTAGAAGGGCTGCCCTCAGTGTAACTTACGTGCTCCGCAGACAGCATGGCTGTTCGGAGACAGGAGATGCTACATCCGGGATTTCTGAGCATGGAGTGGGAGTGTATTTTGAGGATTAGCCAATTAGATGTTGAAGTTTTGTTTTGTAATGAGAGAGGCTTTGTGTAGTGAAGATGGCGGAGGTGCAGAAAGTCAGGGTGTTGGTGGTTGGAGATATGTTTGTGAATGGGTTGGAGCAGTATGCTAAATCTAGAATTGTGGCTAACCAGTTGGACACAAAAGGAGTGGATGTGATGTTGAGCCTGTGCCTGATTTGAATTTGCAGGCAATTCTAGTAGTTTGTCAGGATGTGGCTAGGTTTCAGAGTCCACTTGTAGTTGTCCTACAGTGTGGTGCTATGCATTTGGCCTATGTTAGTGGTGTAATAGGGCAATATGGGACAATAGTTATGTTTGTTGTCCTCAGCAAAATGTTACTAGGTGCTTAGTCATCCGAGGCATGTTTGGTTTTATGACTAGATCTGGCATGTTGTTTTGCGACAATGACAACATTGACTCTGGTAATGTCGATTACTTTAAGGAAGATGGCATTTCTTTATCTATTATGGGAAATGCCTTGCTGTTTTGGAACATAAGGGTTTCTTTGGAGAAGCTAATGTGAAGATTTTTGGAGGAAAATAAGCACAAAAAAACAAAATAATAGAAAATAAAAGGTGTTTCTGAAGCATTTGCACAAAAAAACAAAAAAATGCTCTTTTCAGAGCCAACCTCAAAGGGGAAATAGGGATCAATAATTAATTTTTTTGCCCTATGCCCAGATTTTTCAATTTGTCCGCGAACAGCGCGGTTGTTCGAGGACAGCGCATATTGCATACAGGGGTTGAGTGGCAAGCAAATGAAACTGAGCAGAGCAAGGGATTGGTCAATAAGGTTTTCTGGATGTGTTGTGTAAGGAGAGAGTTTGTCAGTAAGTCTTTTTCCTGATAGAAGATCAAAACGCTATGGCTGTGTGTTTCAGAAAGCAGTTTGTTTGGATTTTGGGAGATTTGTGGATAAATTGGTTGGAGGTGCATGCAGGTTGCTGTGGAGTGGCTGCACATCTTGGATTCGATCATGTGGAAGTGCACTGGCATGGAGTGTGTGGAATGAAGTGGGTGGATTTGGTACCTCTCTATGCTTCTTTGGTGACACAGCATCTTTCAGGCATTATTATTATTCATTGTGGAGGGAACAGTTTTATTTTATTTATTTATTTATTTATTCAGATTTATTTAAAGCGCACGTCAGCCCGGGGGCATCGTGGCGCTGTTACATGAAGGCATACATAATCTGGTTACCGTGGAAGGAAGATGGTTACAAAGCAAATTTTCATTACAAGACAGATTTCGTATCAGACACATTTCGTATCAGACGTATGCGAGTTGGTGTGGGTGAAGGAAGGATCAAGTTATTTGAGAGATTTGCGAAAGGAATACAGAGAAGGTTCTGCTCTGAGTGAGTTGGGGAGGGCATTCCAGAGCTTAGGTGCTATGTGTGGGAAGCCACTGCAGTTTAGGACATGGGTCTGGAATCTCTTTGCAATTTGCAATGAAAGAAGGACTTGGGAAAGCCATGGACATGTATCCAAACTCCAGAGTAATTTTTTCCCATATTGCGCAAAGACAAATGTGGCTGTGTTCTTTTTCATTTGGTCCACAAATGGAGAAAGCAAGGTGCAATGTTAACAAGGCTGTTTGTGCCTTTTTGAGAGATATTGGTATGTTCTCTTTTCAGAATGAAAACATTATGTTTCGTAGCACACACATTTTTCGTAGAAATGGAGTACATCTTACTTATGCGGGCAATCACATTTTTCTGCAAAATATACAAAATGCATTGCGACCTTTTCTGGAATTAGAACAATCAATTTTGCAGTAGGTGTTGACCATTCAAAGTTTTCAAAACATAAAGAAACACAAAAAGGCTCTTTTCAGAGCCAACACTTCCTCTCAGAGAAAAGTGCAATGGTTCTGATAGGGCAGCGCCCCTAAAAAATAAATGTCTGCTGACTGTCCGCAGACATCTAAAAAATTAGCAGGACCCTGCACTATTTATTTGTCACTTCTATTTTTCAATTGTGAAAGGCGGCACTGAAAAGAGCCTTTGTTTTTTAAAGTTTTTGTTTTATTATTTTTTGTTTTTTTTAACATAACGCAGAAGGAACGGAGGGGAAAGGAGGATAAGGAAGGGACACCAACCACGGGGATAAGAAAGGGCAGGTGTAGAGGAAGATGTAGGGTGGGTCTTATTCAGGTAGGTAGCAGTTCTTTTGGTGCTCCTTGACCACAGTCTCGAAAGCAATCCGAAGGTTCTCCGCCCTGCAGAGTGTTGTGTCACAGTACATGCACAGTATTGTGACCCTCGAAAGGTAAGGGACAACAGTATCATGAATGGCCTGTGAGGCAGCTGGAGGGATGCACTGTCCCACAGTAGTGTATCTTGTGGTGGAAGGAGCGGAAACGGAGGATGCTGTAGAGGAAGTCAACCTACTACGTTTATCGCAAGGTACAACCTTACAAATAGCCATATCGTGAAATGACTTTAGGTGTTGCTTCATTGATGTAGTACCATAGCTATATGAACCAGGCCTACCACGACTCAGCACCATGTGGCACTGAGTGCAGATAACCTTGTTCGCATGAGCTTTTGATTTTCAATCAATGGTGGTAAATAACCGCCACACCCAAGACTCATGATGAGTGCTATTAATAGGGACTTCCACTGACTCATCCTATTCATCCGTCTCTTCTGCATCCTCATGCCTGTTCCCCTCTGTAGAAACTTGGGGATGTGGTGGTGGTGGAGGGGTTGGGGGTGCTGATGCGGAGGCAGTAGCAGCAGAAGCAATTTGGGATGACATCTGGAAGGTTAATAACCAGGAACTGAGAAGCAGGAACCATGAACAGCAAATTGCACAATTGTCCTGTTGTAAATCTTGGAAATCCAAAAGCAGAATGAGGATCAGCTCTAGGGTGTGGCCTTTTAAAGGGGTGCTGGTGCACGTTTTGCGGACTCCAGCGCCGTCCCTGAAAATTTCGAACACCAAGAACGAGCTCAAAAAGTTCCAGAAAGTATGTAGATCTGTAGGGACATTGTCTGGGACATGTGCAATGGTGAACGTTTACTGTAAAATTCCTTGGACTGCTTAAAAAGCCCTTTTTTAAATGTTCAGGGACCCGGACAGTGTCCAGAAATAAGGACAGCCACTCAGCATTGGTGCAGTCACATGATGACGTTGCAGACATGTTCGCAAATGGGACGGCTGTCCGCAGGACACCAAATGCGTAGTAGCAGTTGTGCGCGTGGGCGCAGGTGTTCTGCGGACAGTGTTCAGGTCTCCAAACTAATTAAAAGTGCAACACACGTGCGGCGGACAGTTGTGGAGAGGCATGATGTTCTTAGGACCCAAGGGTGTGATGGGCATGTGCGCGGGTGTTCTACAAACAATGTTGAACTCCCCGAATAAAATAAATGTGCTTCAAAACTTTGCGGACAGGCGGACATCTTGTGTGTTTTGAGGACATAGGCATTTCAATTACGAACAGTACGAACAGATATATTGTCCTTAGGACACCCCCATTTTGTTTACATACGGACAGGTGGACATCTTGTGTGTTCTAAGGACACCTCCATTTTAATTACAGACAGTACAGACAGGTATAGTGTCCTTGGGACACCCCCATTTTGGGTATTTGGGGACACACTGGACAACCGCGCTGTCCGCAGACACCCTGACCTTTAAAAAAAAAAGATGACACAGATATGTATTGAGAACACATTTAAAAGTGTATTATTGTTTAACATTGAAAAATTAGGAAAGAGAGGGGGAAGAAGAAACTGAAAAAAATATAGGGTAATTAGGGGTTTGGACATGATGTATGGGAGGGGAGCAAGGGATGGAAGTTTCATTGTACCGTTTTTCTTGGTGGGGAGGGTTTGGGGCGAGTTGGCTGCGGCATGGAGAGGGGGAACAGGTACATGTGGGACAGTGGTATTTAAAGTGTTCTTTAATGTGGTCCACAATACACTCTTTTAGTTGGTTGAAGTGTTGTAGTAATACATCCATTTTCAGTTCCATTTGTTTGAGAGGATATTCTATTATCTCTTTTGGTATATTAGTTTTATTGGTTGTCTGGCATCAAGCACATCTACTGGCAAGAAAATAAGATACATCACAATCAACATCAATAAATGGACATTTCAATTATGTACTCACAAAAATTGATTGCAGACATGCCGTAGAGAAAACATCCATAATCCCCACTAGGAGTGTTAACACAAGTAGTACAGCAGCAGACAGGCCACAGATATGATGCAAGTCTAATGCCCTTGTGTAAATGGTTGTAACACTGAACCATCATTGTGAGCCCATGGATAGGGGAATCAGGAGTGGCATATGTGAATCAGGACCCCAAGCTGCAAACACATACAGGAGACAAGCTTGAAGGGCCCAGCTGGAACAGACAGTGGATGCTTTTGAAAGCCACAAAGCCCTACACCATCACATGAATGCACAATAGACAAGCAATTTTAAACTATATTAACTAATTAAACTAACTATAAAAATCAAAAATGGCCACATATGACCCGGGGGGAGGCACCCAGGAGGGGGGAGGTACAGGGTGCACCTCAACACCCACATGCGATGATGTTGAGATAAAAAAAAAACTCCATGGGCTCAACTCCTGCATGGCCTGACCTATGTGGGAGATAAGTCGTCGTCCTCCTCACCCTCTGACTCAAAATATGAACGTGGCACAGTACCCTGACCATGCCTATGCGCAGCATGCCCCTCGTCGTCAGCAAGTCTGCGGGACCGGTGAGCCTGGTTCTGTGCTGCGATGACACGTAGGTCAGCATGCAGAACCTCACGTGATACGTTGCTTCCTCTTGCAAGTTAACATGTGCAACACGGAGTTCTTCCTGCATGGCCTGGCATGATATCTGGAACCCCTCCCGGCAAGCACATAGATGGTATTCTCAAGCTGCCCCAACCTCTTCTCTGTCCGCTGCCTCTGCGACATCAACAGCACACCCAGAGTAGATCAGTGGGAAGCATGGTCTACCCTCAAGGCCTCCCTCTGTGCCTCTGAACGATATTATCAATTGCCGCCCCCTGTTGTTCCAAATTGGCAACCATGGCTTGCTCCCACTCAGTATACCCCGGTGGTGCAAGGCCACCATATTGCTGGGCTTGACACCCATGGGGCCCAAGGAGTCGCAGTCCTTGTTGGGTTGGCACCGCCCGCGGCTGCAGGACTACATTCCCCCGTTGACGTGATGCCCCAGGCACATCAGCAACTGGTGTGGAGTGTGACCGTGCATCCTGACCCACCACTGTCTGGCTCCTCAGTGCAGGTTTCGCGGACAGAGGATCATCCACATCAGAATCACTCACCATTGACGAATGTACATGACGCGCATCCAACTCAACATTGTCATCAGAGTGATCATCCGGGCTAGACTCATTGCCAGCCATAGACACGATGGTCTGGAGCACAAGTCGGTTCTCGTGGCCTACCACCCCAAAACCCCCACTTGTGCTGGGATGCTGGTGTGATAGCAACCCTGTGTCTGGAATGACATCACCATCCTCTTCCTTCATTGCGTCATCATCTCAAAAGTGGAAAAAACAAACATGAGTACACATGTCAGAAGCACATATTCCACACACACATAGACATCACATCGACAGCCAACACATGAAGCAGACAAGTCACACACAAATGAGAATCTGGCATGCATCCAGTGGCATTGATATGCAAACACATCCCAAAAGCAGAAATGGATGTGTCTAAATAGCAAAGACTACACAATTACAAAATGTAGTATATCACCTCCATCACACACCACCACTGTCAGGCACATGTCACAGGCAGAAATGACAGATGGCAACAAAGAGATGGCATATACCATAAGCATGTGTGAACTGCTAAATGCTCACACCTCCTAGTGAATCCAAACACACAATGACACACATAATATGCTTGTACACATGCATCACTAAACCATCATCACCAATATAGCTTCATGCATCTGCAGATCAGCCCGTCCCGGGCATCATGGGCCATGTAGACATAGTGAATGTCCCGAGCAAAGCGAGGGCCTACAACCAGGCATGAAGGGCCATAACGCCCAGTACTGTCCGAGATGCAGGCCATGAAGCCTCCAGAACACCCCTCAGGGCCTGATTGAGCTGATTGTGCTATGAATGTGCCCTATTCCATTATTCCGTATGTAAATTATGCACGGCCAGGCCCCACCATATTAGCTAAGTGGGCCTGGGTGTACACATACTGTACAACAATGCACCTTCAGGATTATGCCAGTTGAACATAACGGGATAGTTGTGATGGCGCGCAAAACAACCAGAAGTAGCAACACACGTCGGTGTCCATGAAAGGCACGTACAGCAAACTGCTGTAACCCGTGCTGAGGGAAATGCCTGCGTGCGTCACGTCACTTACGCGCTTAGTCCCTTTCCTCGAATTACACGCATTAACACGCGAACGTGCTGTTTTTTCATGTGCAGAATCACCATGCAACTGTGACAAGGGAAACGCCCGCGCGTATCACGTCACATATGCGCTTATGCGCTAAGGTCCTTTCCTTGAATTACATGCTGACGTGCTGTTTTTTTCATGTGCCAAATCACTCTGTATCAAGCTGGCCATGTGACAACACACGGAAGACCACGCTCCTGCCCAGAAGGCCATTTTCCTGCCACACAGAGCCTTGAGCAGACTCCCACCTGCCATCTGCTGCTACCTGCCTGCCTGCTGGCCACGTGCCCTGCCATTGGGTGCCTGCACATCAGCCACCTGCAGAGGTCCAGTTGCTGTGACCACCCCTGCTGGAACAGAAGACTCCTGACTGAAGTTCCATCACTCCACAGCCCAGCCCCAGGATCCAGTTGCCCACCCACACCTGCCTTGGGGGTTTCCATGTCACGGGAAATACCATCAGACACCACTGCACCCCCAGCCAGAGAGGCAGAGGGCTGCCAGCTTCTCAGCAGGAGAGGTTGGCATCCTGGTGGAGCAAGTCCTTGGGCATTATGATGCCCTCTATGGAAGAAGATGCGCCGACAACGATGGACGGGCGAGGATCTGGCTGGACATCGTGGTTGCCATCAACGCAGAGGGGGTGGCAACCCACGACATACAACACGTCCGTAAGCGCTGGGAGAATTTAAGGTCCAGGACCCTCCAGAAGGCCCGGCACCTCTTGGGAGCAACGCATGCAGTGAGGCGCCGGGTCCAATTTACCAACGACATGAGGGTCCTGGAACGTATTAACCCAGTGCTTAACCGCCAGGTCCTCGAGAGGGAGTCCGGTACGGAGTCTAGCGGTAAGTGTCCATGCGTACTTATTGGACGCAGTGCATGTTGAGGTGTGCAAGGAGTGTGCAGCTTGGACATATGTCTGATAAGGCCCATGTATTGATGTGTATGTGCAGGGACATGACCGTGCTGCATGTGAGTCTTGTCATGAGTGATGCACATCAATGGTGTATGTGTTCCAAAGCATGATGCACAACTGCATGTGGAGATGCACCAATGTTGGTAATTATTTGTATGTACTATGGCATGGTTGTGGTGTGACACTTGGATGCTGGTTACACCTTCATGTATGTGCACAGCATACATGTGCATGTGTGGGTTGCACGTGTGCGACAGTGATACAACATGGATGCATGTGACACGGCAGATGTGACATAGTTGCTGATGATTGCACTGTGACAGGTAGTAGAGATGTACAGATGTATGTCTGTCTGTTGGTGCATGTGCATGTGTTCGGCACTCCCCATGCTGCTTATGACCTCATGCCAAACTTCGGATGTTCATGCTGTTGTGTGTGTATGGATGCTGCTGCCTGCTGCACGATTCCTGTCAAATTCTTCATGTGTGTGGGTTCAAATGATATGAGTGTTGGGAAGTGTGATGGCACTGTGAAGTTTGACACTGCCACTCATGTCCAACTTTGACATGTGTAGCCGACCATTGTACAGTGCCCTGATGCCTGTGTTCAGTCTCTCCCTGTCTGCAGCGTCGACTGTTGAAGAGGGCGGAGACGGTGCTGTGGAGCACAGAGGCAGGGATCCCACTGTCAGCCAGAGATGCAAGGCCCAGCTCTCCTCCCACGATGTCATCTCTTCCCTCTGGGACCACTGCAAAAAGTTTAAGACTACAGGAGTTAGCGGTAAACCCAATTGGTAGCAGTCTGCACCACCCAGATTTACCTGGTAGCTGTGGCTGAGCAGTCAGACTTCTCTCAAGACGAGTTAGGCAGAATGTAGAGTATACACGATAGAGCAATTTACACAGTAGAACAAGCAGACACTGATCAGAGCTTGGGTGTAAAGATATATAATAATTTATTTAAAAACACATCTATGAAAAACACACTGGCACTAATATGGCAAACAACTTCAATCATAGTTACTATAAGTATTTATCAATCCCATAACAATATTTCGACAAGTCTAGGTTCAAAGGCACCACTTATTTGCAGACAGAGGTGAGTGCTTAACCTAGATGGCACTCTAGTATTCGTTAGAAAGGGAGAGAAAAAGGCAGGGTATGAAACCAACTCAGTACCAACTCTTTTACGAAGCAAATGCAAGCAAGGCAAGCAAGGCAGGGTCTACTGTAGATCACAAAGTTCAGAAGCCAGGCCCACTCGGGGAGAGGCAAGGCTGTATGGCCCAAAAATACCACAGTGGAAATGCACTTCAAGTCTTTGTAGCAAAATGTCACAGAAAGGTTGGAGCAGTTTTAGAACAAAAGTTAAGAAGGTCTAGAGGCGACCCAGTGGAAAGGTAAGGATTTAAGACACCTCATGCTAACCGTGCCAAGGGAAGCCAGGCGGACACAGTACCTTTTAAGTGGCGAGACAGCTCCGCCGGGGGCAGTTGTTCCTTGTGGTAGATGCAAGTCGGCGATTTGCCAGAAGAAGAGATGATCTCGTCGTAGAGGAAACTTGAAGATCGTTGCACCACCAGGGAAGAGACCAGCCGTGGAGTGCTCAGTCACAAGGCACCACCTTTTGGTCGCGGTACAGTGGTTAGTGGCTATCCGGTTGCCGGGGTGCTCAGCACGGGCAATTCGACCGCTACGTCCTGGAAGCGAAGAAAAAGCAAGGGACTGGTTGTTCCCACCAGTCAAAGGGAAGAAGACTCTCCAGCCGGGAGATCTCCTCTGTCGTTGGGAAGTGGTGAGTTGGTTCAGCAGGGCTCCACCGGTGGTGTCGTCGTTGCAGGTCGGCTCAGCTTCTCCCTCGTCGGATTCTTAGGTCCTGTGGCAACTTCTGAATTTCCAGTCCCCAAAGCCCTGTTTTTTTGCAGAAAACCCCCATTCATTCAGCCTAGCTGTCATTCAAACATGCTAAGTGGTGAGCGGGGCAGCTCACCACTTGGGCCAATCACACCAGAGTGCGACTTGAGTTGGCAAGGCAACTCAGTCCAGGGTGCCTAAACCCCCTCCCACCCCCCCTGTGGTACCCAGACAGAATGGCACCACTCTGGAGGGCTTCTGTGCAGAAGCCTGCCAAAAGTGGAACAAAGGGCTCAACCTTTGGTTTGAAGTTACAGAGGCGAACACATACGCCATTTAAAAACCAAGTTCTGGCAGTGAATTGATTTTAATTTAATAAACCGGCGGTATGACCGAGGCTATATAGAAAAAGTATTAGCCTCGAACAATGGGAAAATCCCATAGGAATATATTTGTGGTCGAATATAAAAAGTAGTATCCACTGCCACCAGCCAAAACTCGACGAGGGGGGGCGGGACAGTGCCCCCTCGAACAACAGACCCAGGGGTAATCGAATTAGCCCTACCAGTACGTCCACAATAGGACGGTTTGTACTGGTTCTGTTAGTACATTTAGGTCTAGTAAAGCCAATGGTGACTTTACATGCCCTGGGAGACAGTAGTCAGTCCCAGGGTATAGAGCCTATGGTGGGGGCCTCCTAGGACACCCCAGTGTTATGGCACGGAGGGTGCGGTGTAACACACATAGCAAAACACATGAGACCCTATGGAGTAAAAGACCCCATAGCCCATAGAACACATTAAAATTCAAAGAAATACCACAAATCATGTCCAAGAGTGGGAGAAAAAGAGTCTCACAGCTGCAGAGGGAAGGTCTAAGAGGTGGAGGTAGGAGGTGGACTCCTCGGCAGCAGATGGGGCAGCTGAGCCCCCACAGGGGCCTATGGAGGAAGATTGCACGGAGTCATCCAGGTTGGTGGGGAGTTGAGCCTGTCCTAGCTATGGCGGCGTTGCATAAACGTGGTATTCGGGATGACATTCAGGGTTCTCGTGAATACCTCATTGACTGCGTCAGCCTAGTAGGACAGGTCACCCAGGCTGGATTCCTCCGTGTGCCTGATCTTCAAGCGACCCCCTCCTCAACTGAACCCCCTATGTGCCAGTCGTCCTCCGTGCCATCTTCCTGCCCAGTATCACCTGGGCATCCTGTGGAGTTGCCCCTGACCCAGCGGCCAGGCTGGTGGAGGACACATCCCTGCCACAGTTGGGAGTCGGAGGACCAGCAGGGGTGGCCAGCCCAACAACTGGACCCCAGCAAGAGGAGGACGTACAAGCATCGACCAGCAGGGCACATGCACGGCAGCAGCAGGCTCAGGGTGGGAGCCATGATGGCTCGGGGCCTTCAACATCACAAGGGCAGGCATCAGCCGGAGGGCAGGAAGACCCTGGATTGGGAGTGTCTTCCATGGGTATTACCCAAATTGTTCGTTTACAATTGTTCGAATGAACAATTGACCGAATTTAAAGGGCCACAATTGACCTTTTCACAATTGACTGTACCGTGGCCATGTAGTTATGGTTAAGTTGGTGTTTCCATAGGAAGAGCACTTTTTGGGCGGCTTATAACATCGCTCCCCCTGGACGAATCCTCACCAAACTTTGCAAAAAAAGTATATGGCCCACTCTGCAAAGTTTGGTGAGGATTCGTCCAGGGGGGGAAAAGTTATAGGGGGGGGTCCCAAAACGTTTGTTTTTTCCCATAGACATAATGAGAAAAAACTTTGCTCACGCCTTCAGCCCAAACCGCTGGACGGATTTACACCAAATTTGCGGCAGGAGCGGCGGCTTGGTCCTGAAAGCGTGCTTTGCTTTAGTGCTTTGGTGTAAATCCGTCCAGTAGTTTTTTAAAAAAATGACAAAAATGTAAGTGAAAAACATTAGTGATATCTGTGTTCGCTTCGCGGACACACTTCCCTGTTCGCTCCGCGGACAGGACGGTGATTGGGCAAGCAGCTTGCGTGATGTCCGCGGACATCTGACGTGCTCTCTCATTGGATGCAGTGAA
Source organism: Ambystoma mexicanum (assembly GCF_040938575.1). Taxonomy (NCBI): domain Eukaryota; kingdom Metazoa; phylum Chordata; class Amphibia; order Caudata; family Ambystomatidae; genus Ambystoma; species Ambystoma mexicanum. Next base: position 19,611,621 of record NC_090924.1, on the reverse strand, counting down.
AGCGTGCAGTGCGTCTGGCTTCAGAGATGCCCGCCATCTTTGTTCCACGCATGAGAGGCTTTGTCAGCAGGAGCGGGATCTGCCGCCTGCACAGTAAGTCCGCCCCAGCCCGAGTCTGTCTCCTGTTCCTCCCATCCCCGCTCATGCCCCATGTGTCCTTCTTGTCCCACCCACCCCCACTCATGCTCCGTGTCTCCCCTGTTCCTCCAGCGGGATCTGCTGCCTGCACACGAATGCCGTGTGTCTCTCTCCTTCCCCCCCACCCCCCGCTCATGCCCTGTGTGTCTCTCTCCCTCCCCCCCACCCCCCGCTCATTCCCCCCGTGTGTCTCTCTCCCTCTCCCCCACCCCAAACTCATGCCCTGTGTGTCTCTCTCCCTCCCCCAACCAAGGCTCATGCCCTGTGTGTCTCTCCCCCTCCCGCCCACCCCCGCTCCTGCCCCGTGCATCTCTCTCCCTCCCCCCCACCCCCACTCATGCCCCATGTGTCTCTCTCCCTCCCCCCACCCCCGCTCATGCCCCCCGTGTGTCTCTCTCCCTCTCCCCCACCCCAAACTCATGCCCTGTGTGTCTCTCTCCCTCCCCCAACCAAGGCTCATGCCCTGTGTGTCTCTCCCCCTCCCGCCCACCCCCGCTCCTGCCCCGTGCATCTCTCTCCCTCCCCCCCACCCCCACTCATGCCCCATGTGTCTCTCTCCCTCCCCCCACCCCCGCTCATGCCCCCGTGTGTCTCTCCCCTCCCGCCCGCCCCCCGCTCATGCCCCGCGTGTCTCTCTCCCCCACCCCCGCTCATGCCCATGTGTCTCTCCCCCTCCCCCCGCTCATGCCCCATGTGTCTCTCTCACTCCCCCACCCCCGCTCATGCCCCGTATGTCTCTCTCCCGCCCCCTCACCCCCGCTCATGCCCCGTGTGTCTCTCTAACTCCCCCCCACCCCCGCTCATGCCCCGTGTGTCTCTCGGCCCTCCCCCACACCCCCGCTCATGCCCCGTGTGTCTCTCTCCCTCCCCCAACCCCCCGCTCATGCCCTGTGTGTCTCTCTCCCTCCCCCATCCCTGCTCATGCCCCGTGTGTCTCTCCCCTTCCAACCCACGCCCCGCTCATGCCCCGTGTGTCTCTCTCCCTCCCCCCCACCCCCGCTCATACCCTGTGTGTCTCTCTCCCTCCCCCCGCTCATGCCCTGTGTGTCTCTCCCCCTCCTGCCCACCCCCCGCTCATGCCCCGTGTGTCTCTCTCCCTCCCCCCCACCCCCGCTCATGCCCCGTGTGTCTCTCCCCCTCCTGCACACCCCCCGCTCATGCCCTGTGTGTCTCTCCCCCTCCCGCCCACCCCAGCTCATGCCCTGTGTGTCTCTCCCCCTCCTGCCCACCCCCCGCTCATGCCCCGTGTGTCTCTCCCCCTCCCGCACACCCCCCGCTCATGCCCCGTGTGTCTCTCCCCCTCCCACCTACCCCCGCTCATGCCCTGTGTGTCTCTACCCCTCCTGCCCACCCCCCGCTCATGCCCCATGTGTCTCTCTCCCTCCCTCCCACCCCCGCTCATGCCCCGTGTGTCTCTCCCCCTCCTGCCCACCCCCCGCTCATGCCCTGTGTGTCTCTCTCCCTCCCCCCACCCCCGCTCATGCCCTGTGTGTCTCTCTCCCTCCCCCTCACCCCCACTCATGACCCGTGTGTCTCTCCCCCATCCCCCAACCGCCGCACATGTCCTGCATGTCTCACCCCCTCCCCGCCACCCCCTGCTCATGCCCCATGTGTCTCTACCCCTCCCCAACCCCAGCTCATGCCCCGTGTGTCTCTCCCCCTCCGCCCACCCCTCGCTCTTGCCCCGTGTGTCTCTTCCCCTTCCGCCCACCCCCGCTCATGCCCCATGTGTCTCTCTCCCTCCCCCCACCCCCCACTCATGCCCTGTGTGTCTCTCTCCCTCCCCCCAACCCCACTCATGCCCCGTGTGTCTCTCCCCCTCCCGCCCACCCCCCGCTCATGCCCCGTGTGTCTCTCCCCCTCCCTCCCACACCCCGCTCATGCCCCATGTGATTCTCCCCCTCCCGCCCACCCCCCGCTCATGACCCGTGTGTCTCTCTCACTCCCCCCAAACCCCCTCTCATGCCCTGTGTGTCTCTCCCACTCCCGCCCACCCCCCGCTCATGCTCCGTGTGTCTCTCCCCCTCACGCCCACCCCCCGCCCCCCGCTCATGCCCTATGTGTCTCTCCCCCTCCCGCCCACCCCCCGCTCATGCCCCGTGTGTCTCTCCCACTCCCGCCCACCCCCGCTCATGCCCCGTGTGTCTCTCCCACTCCCGCCCACCCCCCGCTCATGCTCCGTGTGTCTCTCTCCCCCCGCTCATTCCCCGTGTGTCTATCCCTCCCTCCTGCCCACCCCCTGCTTATTCCCCGTGTGTCTCTCCCGCCCACCCCCACTCATGCCCCGTGTGTCTTTCCCCCTCCCGCCCACCCCGCTCATGGCTCATACCCCGTGTGTCTCTCCCCCTTCCACCCACCCCCCGCTTATGCTCCGTGTGTCTCTCTTCCCCCGCTCATTCCCCGTGTGTCCATCCCTCCCGCGACTCACCCCCCTGCTCATACCCCGTGTGTCTATCCTTCCCAACGCACACCCCCCGCTCATGCCCCGTGTGTCTATCCCTCCCGCCGCCCACCCCCCGCTCATGCCCCATGTCTCTATCCCTCCCATGCTCATACCCCGTGTGTCTCTATCCCTCCCGCCACCCACCCCCCGCTCATGCCCCGTGTGTCTATCCCACCCCCACACCCCCCTCTCAGGCCCCGTGTGTCTCTCCCCATCCCGCCCACCCCCTGCTCATGCACCGTGTGTCTCTTCCCCTCCCGCCCACCCCCCGCCCCCTGCTCATGCCCTATGTGTCTCTCCCCCTCCCGCCCAACCCCCGCTCATGCCCCGTGTGTCTCTCCCACTCCCGCCCACCCCCGCTCACGCCCCGTGTGTCTCTCCCCCTCCCGCCCACCCCCCGCTCATGCTCCGTGTGTCTCTCTCCCCCGCTCATTCCCTGTGTGTCTATCCCTCCTTCCCGCACACCCCCCGCTTATTCCCCGTGTGTCTCTCCCCCTCCCGCCCACCCCCGCTCATGCCCCGTGTGTCTCTCCCCCTCCCGCCCACCCCGCTCATGGCTCATGCCCCGTGTGTCTCTCCCCCTTCCACCCACCCCCCGCTTATGCTCCGTGTGTCTCTCTTCCCCCGCTCATTCCCTGTGTGTCTATCCCGAACCTCCCGCCCACCCCCCGCTCATTCCCCGTGTGTCCATCCCTCCCGCGACCCACCCCCTGCTCATACCCCGTGTGTCTATCCCTCCCACCGCACACCCCCCGCTCATGCCCCGTGTGTCTATCCCTGTCGCCGCCCACCCCCCGCTCATGCCCCGTGTCTCTATCCCTCCCATGCTCATGCCCCGTGTGTCTCTATCCCTCCCGCCGCCCACCCCCCGCTCATGCCCCGTGTGTCTATCCCTCCCCCACACCCCCCACTCATGCCCTGTGTGTCTCTCTCCCTCCCCCACCCCCCGCTCATGCCCCGTGTCTCTCTCCCTCCCCCTCTCCCCCGCTCATGCCCCGTGTGTCTCTCTCCCTCCCCCCACCCCCGCTCATGCCCCGTGTGTCTCTCTCCCTCCCCCCCACCCCCGCTCATGCCCCGTGTCTGTCTCCTGTTGCCCCCCACCCCCCGCTCATGCCCTGTGTCTGTCTTCTGTTTCCCCCGCTCATGCCCCGTGTCGGTCTTCTGTTCCCCCGCTCATACCCCGTGTCTGTCTCCTGTTCTCCCCACCCCCGCTCATGCCCCGTATCTGTCTCCTCTTCCCCCCACCCCCGCTCATGCCCCGTGTCTGTCTCCTGTTGCCCCCCACCCCCGCTCATGCCCCGTGTCTGTCTCCTGTTCTCCCCACCCCCGCTCATGCCCGTGTCTGTCTCCTGTTGCCCCCCACCCCCCGCTCATGCCCCGTGTCTGTCTCCTGTTCCCCCCACCCGTTCATGCCCCGTGTCTGTCTCCTGTTCCCCCCACCCGCTCATGCCCCGTGTCTGTCTCCCGTTCCCCCCACCCGCTCATGCCCCGTGTCTCTCTCTTGTTGCCCCCCAACCCGCCGCTCATGCCCCGTGTCTATCTCCTGTTCCTCCCACCCCCCGCTCATGACCCATGTCTGTCTCCTGTTCCTCCCACCCCCCGCTCATGCCCCGTGTCTGTCTCCTGTTCCCCCACCCCCGCTCATGCCCCGTGTCTGTCTCCTGTTCCCCCCACACCATGTTCATGCCCCGTGTCTGTCTCCTGTTGCCCCCCACCCCCACTCATGCCCCGTGTCTGTCTCCTGTTGCCCCCCACCCCCCACTCATGCCCCGTGTCTATCTCTGTTGTTTCCCCCACCCCACGCTCATGCCCCATGTCTGTCTCCTGTTCCCCCCAACCCCGCCGTCTCTCTCCTGTTGCCACCACCCCCCGCTCATGCCCCGTGTCTGTCTCCTGTTCCCCCCACCCGCTCATGCCCCGTGTCTCTCTCTTGTTGACCCCCAACCCCCCCGCTCATGCATGCCCCCTGTCTGTCTCCTGTTCTCCCCACCCCCTGCTCATGCCCCGTGTCTGTCTCCTGTTCCTTCCACCCCCCGCTCATGCCCCGTGTCTGTCTCCTGTTTCCCCCCATCCCCCTGCTGATGCCCCGTGTCTGTCTCCTGTTCTCCCCACCCCCGCTCATGCCCCGAGTCTGTTGTTCCCCTCAGGCCCCACTCATTCCCGTGTCTGTCTCCTGTTCCCCCACCCCCCGCTCATGCCCCGTGTCGGTCTTCTGTTTCCCTCGCTCATGCCCCATGTCTGTCTCCTGTTCTCCCCACCCCCCGCTCATGCCCCGTATCTGTCTCCTCTTCCCCCCACCGCCCGCTCATGCCCTGTGTCTGTCTCCTGTTGCCCCCCACCCCCCGCACATGCCCCGTGTCTGTCTCCTGTTCTCCCCACCCCCGCTCATGCCCGTGTCTGTCTCCTGTTGCCCCCCACCCCCTGCTCATGCCCCGTGCCTGTTGTTCCCCCCACGCCCCACTCATGCCCCGTGTCTGTCTCCTGTTCCCCCGCCCCCCACTCATGCCCTGTGTCTGTCTCCTGTTGCCCCCACCCCCGTGTCTCTCTCCTGTTGCCCCCCACCCCCTGCTCATTCCCCATTTCTGTCTCCTATACCCCCCACCCCCCGCTCATGCCCTCTCTGTCTCCTGTTCCCCCCACCCGATCATGCCCCGTGTCTCTGACCTGTTGCCCCCCGCTCATGCCCCGTGTCTGTCTCCTGTTTCCCCCACCCGCTCATGCCCCGTGTCTCTCTCCTGTTGCCCCCCACCCCCTGCTCATGCCCCGTGTCTGTCTTCTGTTCCCCCACCCCCGCTCATGCTCCGTGTCTGTCTCCCTCCTTTTCCCCCCGCTCATGGCCTGTGTCTCCCCTGTTCACCCCAACCCCCGCTCATGCCCTGTGTCTGTCTCCTGTTCCCCCCACCCGCTCATGCCCCGTGTCTGTCTCCTGTTCCCCCACCCGCTCATGCCCCGTGTCTCTCTCTTGTTGCCCCCCAACCCCCGCTCATGCCCCGTGTTTGTCTCCTGTTCCACCCACCCCCCGCTCATGCCCCGTGTCTGTCTCCTGTTCCTCCAACCCCCGCTCATGGCCCATGTCTGTCTCCTGTTGCCCCCACCCCCCCGCTCATGCCCCGTGTCTGTGTCCTGTTCTCCCCACCCCCAGCTCATGCCCCATGTCTGTTGTTCCCCCCACGCCCCGCTCATGCCCCGTGTATGTCTCCTGTTCCCCCGCCCCCCACTCATGCCCTGTGTCTGTCTCCTGTTGCCCCCACCCCCCGCATCTCTCTCCTGTTGCCCCCCACCCCCCGCTCATGCCCCGTTTCTGTCTCCTGTACCCCCCGCCACCGCTCATGCCCTGTCTGTCTCCTGTTCCCCCCACCCGATCATGCCCCGTGTCTCTGACCTGTTGCCCCCCGCTCATGCCCCGTGTCTGTCTCCTGTTCCCCCCACCCGCTCATGCCCCGTGTCTCTCTCCTGTTGCCCCCCACCCCCTGCTCATGCCCTGTGTGCTGTCTTCTGTTCCCCCCACCCCTGCTCATGCCCTGTGTCTGTCACCTGTTCCCCCCACCCCCGCTCATGCCCCGTGTCTGTCTCCTGTTGCCTCCCACCCATGCCCCGTGTCTGTCTCCTGTACCCCCCCAGCCCCCGCTCATGCCCCATGTCTCTCTCCTGTTGCCCCCACCCCCCGTTCATGCCCTGTGTCTGTCTCCTGTTGCCACCCACCCCCCGCTCATGCCCCGTGTCTTCCTCCTGCGCCCCCCACTCCTCGCTGATGCCCTGTGTCTTCCTCATGTTCCCTCCCACCCCCTGCTCATGCCCCATGTCTTCCTCTTGTCCCCCCTCCTATGATGCCCCTTGTTGACCTCTTGTTCCACCCACCCCCCGCTCATTCCCCGTGTCTCCCTTCTTCCCCCACCCCCGCCATGCCCCATGTCTTCCTTCCCCCCCACTCCCCGCTCATGCCCCGTGTCTCCCTTCTTTCCCCCCCACCCCCCGCTCATGCCCCGTGTCTGCACTGTTGGAACAGGGCAGACACGGGGCATGAGCGGGGGTGGGGGCCCCACCTTGCCCTACCCCCGCTCATGCCCCGTGTCTCTCCTGTTCACCCCCACCCCTGCTCATGCTCCGTGTCTGTCTCCCTCCTTTTCCCCCCGCTCATGGCCCGTGTCTCCCCTGTTCACCCCACCCCCCACTCATGCCCTGTGTCTCCCTTCTTTCCCGCTCATGCCCGTGTCTCCCTCCCCCCCCACCCCCAGCTCATGCCCCATGTCTCCCTTCTTATCCCGCTCATGCCCCGTGTCTCCCTTCTTTCCACCTCCTGTTTATCCCCCGTGTCTCTCTCCTGGTCTTCCCGACCCCCTGCCGATGGCCTGTTGTGTTCTCTTTATACACCCAGCCTTCACTTTCCCTGGTGTCCATCTTGGTAAAAGATTTTCCTTCCTACACCGGGACGCCATTTGTGATGTCATCTTTGATGTCGTGGGTGTTAGTCTTAGCAGTGCACGGTGGTGGCGCGAGTTATGGTTGCTTAGCTTACCATAACTGGCGAATTTCAAGGGTTTTTCAGTTTTACTTGGAACCATAACGTCCCTTTAACAACTTTTTTTCACTGAATTTCATAGGTTTTTAGTAGCGCAACTTAACCATAAAGTCCCTTTAACGAAGTTATTTCACTGAATTTCATAGATTTTTAGTAGTGCAACTTAACAATAATGACTTTGACTTTATATACATATCATATGGAACTGACTGAATCACTTCTACTGTACTTGATGTCCGCAAACTCATTTAATGTTCGCGGACATGTTCGAAGAACAGTACAACTAGCTAAAAACTCTGGGGGGGTATGTTTGATTGTTATATCATAAAATAGGAACATTTAACAAATTCAAAAAGAAGCACACAAACACATTATATGTACTAATACATAAGAAATGTAATCCATATATACAACACACTAACCATTCATTTAAATGCACTATGTTCTAAAATGGAATATACCACAAGAAAATGAATTGGCTTCCAACATAATTACCTCACATACACGACAGAACTGAGAACAAGAGCAGACCCACTGAGTACATAGGACATATCTTACCTGAAATAGTAAGTGTATTTAATTGTATTCATATATTTATAAACTTTCTGTATTAGATAAAAAAATATATTATCTTTTTTTTTTCTCTCACAGAAATGTCTAGTACTCTGGAATGGCTAGAGGAACATTTCCCACATGAAGAAATGTCACAAGATAGTGAGACTAATGGTAGACACTTTATAATATAAACCATTTAATTATTATTATTTTGTATACATTTAACATATATATATATATATATATATATATATATATATATATATATATATATATATATATATATATATATATATATATATATATATATATTTTTTGTACAGAGCATACCAAAATAGAAAATACTTCAGAAAAACCTGTTATGGACAACACTTTTCACAGTATAGAAGAAAAAATGGATTTATTGTTGACTAATTTTAATAATATGAAAACTATTGTGGAAGATCATTTTAAACCAAAAACCTCGTACCATTTCCCCACATGTACTTGTCCCTCCTCACCATATCCCAGTCAATTATCCCAAAACCCTCTCCATAACCCAAAACGTTTTGATGAGAGTTCCATCCCTTCTTCACCTAATAACAATCATGATGAAACCCCTAATTCTCCTGTTTTTGTTTCTGTTTCTGCCTCACCTTCTCTGTCATAAATTATGAATATATGTTAAATAAAGTTTAATTTTTATATTGTGTTGTAAATAGTTTCGTTTTTTTTTTAAAACAATGTAGGTGTAAAAAAAAATAATTAAAGTGTCCTAAAGAACACTATATCTGTCCGTAGTGTTCGCTATCAAGTTTAAACTCTTCTAAGAACACAATTGGTGTCCTGAAATGTTCGCACGTAAACGAAAATGGAGGTGTCTTAAAGAACACTATACCTGTCCGTACTGTTCGCTAGCAGTTTGAAAATGTTCTAAGAACACAATTGGTGTCCTGAAATGTTCGTACATAGACGAAATTGAACGTGTCCTGTAGAACACTATATCTGTCCTTACTGTTCGCTAGCAAGTTTAAACTGTTCTAAGAACACAAGAAGTGTCCTGAAATGTTCGTTTCACGTGTGACGCAATTTTAATTAGTTCAGGACCCGAACAGTGTCCGTAGAACATCAATGCACATGCGCTAGCCATTCTCCGTACATTTGGTGTCCTGCGGACATGTGCTTCCTTCGCGGACTTGTTCGCGAACGGATCATATGACCGCACCCACGCTGATCGCGTGTTCTGAATGCGGACACTGTTCATGTCCCTGAACAATTTAAAAGTACATTTTCGAGTAATCCACAATATTCATCATGGCACAAGTCCCACATAGTAATCCTGAGTTTCTACATATCTTTTGAAACTTTTTGAACCCTTTTTTGTGTTCGATCTGTCCGCGGACAGCGCGCATGTCCGCGAACCGCGAACAAGCACCCCTATAAAATACCACGCCCTCGAGCTTATTCTCATTGTGTTTCTGGCTATTCCTCAGAGCACAGCGAATTTTGCTGCCAACTGCAGATTTCCATCGCATCTTTGATGGCATCCCTGGCTGCTGAACTGCCACCTGGTGCTCCACCTGCTTCAGCACCACCCCCACCCCCTCCACCACCCCCACCTCCCCAAGGGCCTGAAGAGGGGAACAGGAGTGAGGATGCAGAGGAGGAAGAAGAGGATGATGAGAATGAGGTAGAGAAAAAACCCTACTACCCGCACTAGGCGTGAGTCTTGGATGTGGCGGTTATTTATCATTCATGGGAATGTTCCTAAGGCTCGTGCGAGCTGTATTACCTGCAATGAGTGCAAAATGATACTCAGTCGCGGGAAGCACGGTAAGTACAGCTTTGGGACCACTACTATGAAGCGACATCTGAGGTCATTTCACTCTGGGGCTATTCGCAGGGTTGTACCTTGCGAATAACGTAGCAGGTTGATTTCCTCTACTTCATCCTCTGTTTCTCATCCTGGCACCACAAGGACCACCTCTGTGGGACAGCGTCTTCCTCAAGCTGCCTCGTAGGCCATACAGAATGCTGATGACCCTTACCTTTCGAGGGTCACAGTTGTATGTATGTACTGTGACACAGTACTCTGCACGGGGGAGGGACTTCGTAGTGCTTTTGAGAATTTCGTCTCAGAGCACGAGAAGATCTGCTCACTACCCAAATAAAACCCACTCTACATCTTCCTCTCTCAGCTCGCCCTTTCTTATCCCTGTGGTTGGTATCCCCCCTTTACATTCCTTTCCCCTCCTCTCCTAGTGTGTCGTGTATAAAAAACCAAAAAAATACAAAATATCAAAAATCAAAAATAAATAAAGCTCTTTTCAGAGCCGCCTTTCACAGTTAAAAAATAGAAGTGAAAATAAATGAAGCAGGGCCCTTTGTATTTTTTAGAAGTCCACGGACAGTTTGCGAACATTTAAAAAATTGGGTTGCTACCCCATCACAAACATTGCAAATTTTCTCTGGGAGGAAGTGGTGGCTCTGAAAAGAGCCTCTGGAAGGTGTTTGTAAATCAAACATTATAAATGCTTAACACCTACTTCAAAATGGATGTTGTAATTCCAAAAAAGGTAGCAATGCATTTTTTACATTTCTCAGAAAAATCTGATTGCCACCATAAGTAAGATGGACTCCATCGTTGCGAAAAATATTTGTACTACGAAACAGAATATTTTCATTGTGAAAAGAAGACATGCCAAAATCTTTTAGAAAGGCACAAACAGCTTTATTAACATTGCGCCTTGCTTTTTCAATTTGTGGACCAAATGAAGAAGAACGAAGCCACATTTGTCTCTGCGCAATCCGTGAAAATATCACTTGAGAATTAGGAAACATGTCCATAACCTTCCCAAGTCCTTCTTTCATAGCAAATTGCCAAAAAATTCCAGTCAAATGTCCTAAACTGTTCCCTCCACAATGAATTACGTCTGGATGTTGCTCTGTCTCCAAAGTAGCATAGAGAGGTAGCAAGTCCAATCACTTCATTCCACGTACTCCATGCCAGTGTACTTCCACATGTGGGAATCCAAGATCTACAGCTACTCCACAGCTTTCTGCATGCACCTTCAACCAATATATCCATGAATCTCCCAAAATCCATACAATCTTTTTCCTAAAACACACAGACATAGCTATCGGCTGTTCTCTCAGCAAAAACAGTATATGAGAAACTCTCCTCTGGCACAACACACCCACTAAACTTTCCTGACCAATCCCTTTTAGTACTCATTCTCATTTGCATGACTTCTGAACCCAAAAATCCCCGGATGTAACTCCCGATGTCCGCAAAGTACCGCCATGTCCGCGGACATATCGTAACATGAACAGCCCTTCTACCATTTCCACTTCACTCTCTCTGCCATTCCCTCATTGGATGTAGCTAAGAAATCACATGACCATGCACCAATCACATTCAAGACCTCTACATCTAACTGCATCATCATAGATCAGCACTGCAAATGTACTGTGAATCTCTCTGAGTACAAGTGTCATATGATTGGCAAGCACCATCTACCAGAAATACTGTACAAGTCTCCAAGATTTCTTCTTGCAGCTCCATGCATATCCATATGCATGAACACAAACTTCAGGTATGCATATTTTCTGTACAGTAGATGAACACATTTTCAAACAGACTTTTAGCTTGTGTAATCTGTAAAATTAATTTACTGTATTTTTTTCAATTTCCTAAAATCAACTATCACTTATAAACCTTTATACTATTTACTTTCTTTATACACACACACTCACATCATGTTAAACTAAAAAATTTTAAATGAAACATATAGACTACATATATTCAAACAAAATTGCATGAAAGCACAATCTCAGTTTAAATCTTTAAAAAAATACTTATACAATTTCCTATTTTTTTGTTTTTATTTATTTATTTACTTAATTACTTTAATTTAGACATGACATTGAGGCGCTATTACCTAGAACAGCTTACTTACAGAAATAGTGGTATTCACTGGTATATTATAAATTTGACAAGACATAGTAAAAATATTTTATTTTGCTACAGTTAGTCATTCAATACAATTTGTTCATTAAGAACATATCATATGTACTGAACTGATGCAATGTATCTTATGTAAATAAATTAGTTTAATGGTTTTAAAGAAGGCACTGAGGATTTAAATTAAAAAAATCAATATCTAAATTAAAAAAATATACAAACAAAGTTACTAATTTGAAGCTTTTACAAAAGAAGCAGCCGAATTCGAAGAACAAAGAAGAACTAAGAAGTTACCTGTTAATTTAAGAAAGAAAGTAAATAGAATATCACCATAATATTTATATTATTAATCAAACTTACTATAACGTGAATACAAGCTATTTTGGTGCCTAGAAATAGAGATTGTGTACCATTTTGTCTAAAAATCTCCATGTCTTAAACAGCGATTTACAGCCAGAATGGCCCACAAATTCCTATTTCTGGACACACAAATTACCCAACTGAACCGCTACAATTTTCATATTATAGAACAAACAACTGTTTTAATTGTATACATTAGATTTACTATTTGTACTTTCCACACCACTAGCTTACTTTTTTTTTGTCATCTGAACCCCAGTTTAGTAACACATAAATTCAAGAATACCTATCCCTACTAGTTGTAGTTCCCAATGCACAATCACACACCATTACATACATCTTTATCATCTTACTGAAACACTCATGCACACAGAACACATACATTCCAGAACACCACAACCCATATCTTCTTTATTTTTTTCAACAGACCCTAAAGAATGCCTACCAAAAGTCAAGTCCGTTGAAAGCAACGCAAAAGTAGAGCAAATGAAAATAAAAGTGTCCAACATAAGCATCCATCTCTAGCAGAATTTGTAAAAAAAGTTGAAACAAAACAGCTAATACAGTCATTTAGTGAAACACAAGAACTTTCAAGTACAAAAACTTTGCCTCCTCTATCAAAATGTAAAACAAACCATAAAACAATTAACAGAAAATCAGCTATCACTAAAGATAAAACTACCTCTTCAAATTTTAATATAGTGCAAAGTAAGCATACCAAGAAAAGTATTTTAGCCAAAATGTACCGTCACAAAGTCCTTCAAAATCTTATAAAACAGGAGAGAAATCAGGTTCAATGCTTAAAACCTATAGTAGGAAATTAATCTTAGCAGCGTTGATGGACAGTGCAATTCTTCTGAAAAGAAAGTTATTTATTTTACTGTTAAACAAAATGAAACCACTAACAAAACTAATAACTAAATTACAAAAAAGACTTCTCAATAAGCGAAATGTCAACAGAAAGAACTTCTTAAGTATCTGCGGAGGTGAATGGAATCACACTACGAGCACAGAACCATATTTTAATGAAGAAGGGTACAAACAAAAGCAAACAAATACAATTGCCATACATAGCAGTGGTTGAGGTTATGAAAAAGTGAATAATACCATAATGGAACAAGAAGTACTCCTTACAAAAATATGGCCTGAAAAGAATTACCCCTCCATTCAACTGAATCAGAACGTCTAGTGTACAAATGGCCATGCACGTCAATGTGTAACATTCCCAAACAATGTTTCAAATCTTTACGCCAATTCCTCAATAAATATGTAAAAAGCAAAGACAAAATCAAAATTAAATTACTGCAAAATATGGATACCTGTCCAGTGCGCAAGTACACAGGACTGCAAGGACATTCATTGGCCTGCATTACAGGACCTACTTGTAAAACCACTTTCCATGATATCAAAAGGATATCAACACATCATTTAACTATAAGAAATCTAGTCTATAAACTGTACTATGCTAAAAGTCCTGCTTTAGCACTAGCAAAGTTAAATAACATCCTTCTACATGGTACAGCAAAAGACCTACTTGAAGAAATTTACTATATCCAGAAAAAATATTTTGGAAGTGAAAGCCATTTACAGAATGAAATAGCTTTAAACCAATTAAGCAACAATTCTACATATGGCAACCTTTTGCTAAACACATACAAAAATGAAATACTAAAATTTAAAAGTACATCAGCTGAAGTACCAAACCATGTATGTCTATGTTGCTGTATAACTTTTTATAAAAGTAACACAAAAACTGTAGACCTATCATACAAAATAGAAGACAATGAAGATTCTAAATGGTTTGAATTAGCTCTCTACCTTGTAGTAGAAAACAAATACGAAATAACTGAGCCCTTAATACTTTGCAGTTACTGCACTACAAAACTTGACAACAACCAAATTCCTTCACGTGCTATCACAAATAATTTGGAATTATACCCAGTACCAAAACCCCTACAACAACTTAATTTATATGAGAGCATCATAATTCAAACAGTACACCCATTTCAAGCAATAATACGCCTTCAACCAAAAACAGCATAATTACCTCCCTCTGAATTGGTAAAAGGCATTCATGGAAAAGTAGTTTATTTACCATTAGATCTAAAAGAAAATCTGCATACTCTAGGAGTGCAACGTCCAATGCAGCAATCTTTAATTATCTTAGTTAATGGAGTACCTACAAAAGACAAAAGACAAAAAAATATGGCAACAGCTGGTAGATTTTTATATAATGATAGACAAGCCTTCCAATATCTTAAAGAGAATAATGAATATTACAAAGAAATTAATATTGAAGAAAACTTGAAAGATACAACTGAAATAATTCAAGAAACACAAGAAGCTGGTCAATTTGAGCTACTAGATCCTGCTACAATATCAAATACTTTAGACCATTATACAATTCATCCTTTGCACTGTAATTACATCGTAGAAGATGTACTAGAAACTTACCAAATGCGTCAAACAAAAGGATCGCCAATCAGCATATGGGAAAAAGTATAGAAGCACGTGCTGTTCCTCTACTCTTTCCTACTGGCAAAGGAGGAAGTTATGATGATAGACCTTTTCAAATATCAGCTTCAGAATACCGCTCATTACGGATGTATTCTGAAGATCCCAGATTTAGACAAAATGTGGAATACATATTCCACCTACTCTTTGAAAGTGAACTAGCAACTTTATGTTACGGAGTTGCACACATATTAAAATCAGGATCACATTTTCAAAATATGACAGCTACACAATTATTAGAAAAAGTACAACAAAAGGATGAGGTTTTACAATCAAATATTACAAATCTATTAGCAAATATGCGTGGTACTAAAGAGTAGTGGTTTCAACGTCATGGAAATGTACGTTCTATGATCAGAAACCTTGGCCCACCCACTTGGTTTGTTACATTAAATTGTGCAGAATATGCATGGGAAGATTTACATGATTTCCTACGCATATCAAATAAAAACAAAACAAACATAGATATACTAACACCTGGAGAACTTTGTTCTTTGGATCCTGTTAATGTTTCAAGATATTTTCACCATCGCTTCATTGCTATGCTACATTTTATTTGTAATAAAACTGTTCCTCCCCTTGGAGAAGTGCAACACTTCTTTTGGAGAAAAGAATACCAAGCCAGAGGAGCACCACATATCCACATGCTTTTATGGATTAGAGATGCTCCTAAATTTGGTCAAGACAGTAATGGCACTGTTTTACAGTTTATTGAAAAATATGTCACTTGTGAAATTCCATCAGAAGCCACAAATAGTGATCTTCAATCACAAATTTTACAATTTCAAAGACACAAATGTGGAAAATATTGTCGTCGCAAATACAAAAACAAAGGGAAATACTACACCAAATGCTGATTTGGTTTCCCTAAACCAGTTACAAATACAGGTCAAGTGAACAACCTCATGTCTTCAGTTAGACATAGTGTTAAAGGTAAGTCACATTAAAATACATATTACATAAAAGAAAAGAAGAAGAAAAATATATCAATGATTATAATGCAATCATTGTCCACTTATGGAATGCAAACATAGATGTGCAGTACATTGCAGACAATTCTACTGCAGTTGCACGATATGTCACAGCATACTTAACTAAAGCAGAAAAGACAGAGCTCCAAGACCTCTGGAATGACCTGTCATCAGATAAAACAGTATCTCAGAAATTATACAGCTTGGGCATAAAAATACTCACCCATAGAGAATGTGGATCATATGAAGCAGCTGATCGTTTAACTGGTACTGCATTGTATGGTAAATCTGAAAATATAGTATGGCTAAGTCTTGGTCCAGCTAAATCTAGAAAAAGAGTTCTAAAATCATATGAAGATATAGAAACAATAGCCAAACATTATCCCAACAGCCAAGACATTTTAAAAAACAATTTATTGGACACATACTACCCAAACAGAAGTAATACTTTGGAAAACATGTGTCTATACCACGTAGCCCAAAACTACACATACAAAAATAATATGAAACCTGATGAAAAAAAAGGTAAATATAGAGTGACAAACTGTGAAGGCAGCTTAGTTAAACTCATTAAACCAAATTTAATTAATCATATCAAATTGTCATTAACGACTCCTCAACATAAAGAAGTATATTACATGTCCCTCCTACAAATCTTCAAACCATGGAGAAAAGACAAACAATTACTATATAACTATGACTCATATGAGGATGCTTTCAAAGCAAATGAAAGCACTATAACTGATGTAAACTTTACACAGTACAAAACAATGTTGCACAATGAACAGCAACACGAAGAAGAACTCCAGGCCCAACTAGATAAGGACACTCCTGACAGTAGTCAACCTTCTGTAACAGGAAGCCAAGAACCACTGGGAGAACCACTAATAATAAATGAGGCAGAATTAGCTATGATAGAAGTAGAAAACACCATGTGTCAGTATGAAGATAAAGAAGACTTAACTATACTACAATCAAAACTAAACAATGAGCAAAGTAGCATTTTTAAAGAAGTAACAAAACAAATTGCACATGGTGTAAAACATGAAAATAAAGAATGTTCATGCCATAATTATAATCCTATACTACTGAGCTGGTGAAGCTGGTTCTGGTAAAACATTCCTAATCAAAATCATTAGTAAGTTCCCTCAACAATTGACAAACAACAAACTGTCAGCTGTTGTCACTGCCCCCACAGGTTTAGCTGCCTACAACATAGGTGGTGTTACATTAAACCGATTACTACTATTACCAGTAGAACACCAGAACAAATTAGACTATTACAAACTTTCTGCAGAAGCTGCAATGGAATTACGCAGAGTATTGAAACAAATGAAAATGCCACTAATAGATGAAGTGAGCATGGTCTCCAACCTGATGTAAGCTTTGATTCACCTCACATTACAAGAAGTACTCAAAACAGACTATGAAGAGCTCTTTGCAGATTGCATTATTGTTTTTGTTATTGGAGATCTGCTTCAATTAACACCAGTAAAAGGTGAGCCTATTTTTAAAATATTAGGACACAAACTCTGCCATAAAACTGTTGGCAGCATTGGAAATGTCAACCTTTGGCAACATTTCCAATACAAAGAATTAACAGAAAACATGCGGCAATCTGCAGATCTCACTTATGCCAACATTTTAAAAAGTATCAGAGTTGGTATACTTTCAAAAGAAGCAGAAGCAATATTGAAAACCCGGCACATTAATGCACTTTATGGCGATAATGCATGTGCTGAAGATGTTATGGAACAATGAGCCCACAAAAATGTCAATTGTATGGCCTTAATGCCAACTCTTGGAAGCTGTTTCAAATTCAATGAAATCATGCTAAGTAAAGAAATGCACCCAATCATGGAAATTAGCGCAACAGACAAACTAGATGTACATGGTATGACACTACCCATGTGTGACCAAGCCACAACAAGACTAAATAGTTTAGAAAAATCAATCTCAAACACAGCAGGCTAAGAAAAGATATTAAAATTATCCTTAAATTGGAGAGTAATGCTTAAACGTAACCTCGACGTGGACCAATGACTAGTTAATGGAGGACTGGGTACAGTTGTTGGCTTTCAAACATACCCACGTGACAACAAAATTCAGTTTGTCAATATACTCTTTGACAAACTTTCAGAAGTAAAAAGGATAGGACGCTCAACAGCTAGATTCCTTCTCTTCAAAGATATGTATGTACGCAGAGAACAATTTTCTCTAACTCTTGCATTCGCAGTCAGGATTCATAAATCACAAGGTCTTACCCTAGAGAAAGCAATGATAGATATTGCTAACACAGTCTTTAAAGAAGTCATGAGCTATGTAGCACTATCACGCTTACGTACACTTGACGGTCTATTTCTAATCAACTTTGATGCAAGTAAAATAAACGCTGATATTCCTTGCATTTTAGAATAAAATAGACTTCGCTCACTATACACCCCTCACCTAAACACATATTCTGTTCCACAAAAAGTAAAACGTTATGAAAGAAAAATAAATCAAACAGAAATGCAACAGGATGTCACTGCAAATCCTCCAAAGACAGTAAAAGAAACTCATACTTCATCAAGTACCACAAGCAAAAAAGAATCAATTAGGAAAAGTAAACCAGGTACTTCTTTAAATAAGGAAGACAAACTCCAAAAAAAGCAGTTAGATACATAAATACCTGGACCATTTAAATTCTCAAAAATAGTTGGTGTAAGTTGCTACGCAAATGTAGCAATGAATATTCTATTTCAATTATCACCAATTGTTGACAACATTTACTTACACAGTACAGTACCATTGTGTTTGGAAATGTTAGTACTTCACAGAAATGCAGCAAACAATCCTGACAACACGTATAGTGTTTATGGAATAAGACAACAATTGGACTACTGTGCTGGAATGGTGAAATTCACTATAAACTCACAGGAAGATCCACAAGAATTTCTCATGTACTTACTACAAGTACTGGAAAATTCTCATGTACTTACTACAAGTACTGGAAAACAAAAACATACCTATAAATGAAATAAGTTGGGGCCTGCTGGCAGGTACCCATCAATGGGGTGCATGTTGCTTTGGGGGGACGTTATGGTTCCAAGTAAAACCGAAAACCCCCTGAAATTCGCCAGTTGTGGTAAGCTATGCAACCATAACTCGTGCCACCACTGTGTATTGCTAAGACTAACACCCAAGACATCAAAGATGACATCACAAATGTCATTGATGACATCACTGATGACATCACATGTCTAACTCACTGTTATTTTTTCTTTTAGTGATATATCTTAGACAGTAATAGTTAGGAACAAATACATCAAAAAGTACTATATTTGAAGACATATTTCAAATGTTTCCTTACAATCATTCCCTTAGGGTCCACTCACAGCATATGAAATATATACATAAAAAAATATACACTTAAAAGATATCAATGCTTTCTGTGTATGCAGATAATCAGTAATGTTATCAACACTTTCTTATTGTTCTGTTGTTTTTTTATTACTGTACTTTCTCTGGATGTGTTCATAATTGTATTTGTACTACCAGTCACATCATGTGATATTTGTACATAGGGAAGTACTAGGTTTGACGCAGAGCAATCTTTTCTGTGCATAAAGATAATCAGTTAGGTTGTGAACACTTTCTGCTTCTACTGCTGCTTTCTTTTTCGTACTTCACTTTCTCTATACATATTTATATTTGTATGTGTTGTTGTGTCATTCTATTTTGTATGTAGTAATGAAATTATGTAGCCAGGGGTTTTATTAGCTATTTATTACATATTGCACAGTACAGAAAACTCTAATAAGAAAACATTGATTATTTCACTATTCAACACGGGAAAATTATGAATATTGCACTTCCATCATGTATGCTGCACACAATCCTCATATTTATATATGAGTAGCTTAGTATATTCTTAAGAACTTCATAATAGAATGCTATTTATATCAATGCATTGTCTAATGCACTGCATAGCTCAAGATATCTATTCCAATGATCGTTAACACTGTTTCTGTCAACGTTATAATACAAATCCCTTGTACAGAGTTTTTATAAAAATTAAATACACATGTGATGTCATCAGTGATGTCATAAATGACATTTGTGATGTCATCTTTGATGTCCTGGGTGTTAGTCTTAGCAATACACAGTGGTGGCCCGAGTTATGGTTGCATAGCTTACCATAACTGGTGAATTCAGGTTTTTTTTTGGTTTTACTTGGAACTATAACGTTCCTTTAACAAAGTTTTTTTACTGAATTTCATAGGTTTTTAGTAGCGCAACTTAAACATAACGTCCCTTTAACAAAGTTTTTTTACTTAATTTCATTGGTTTTTAGTAACACAATTTAACCATAACGTCCCTTTATCAAAGTTTTTTTCCTGAGTACATATATACATAGTGTGAATTTGATAGATGTTTACTAGGATTCCCATACTTTATATACATATAACATGCTAAACCCCCTGCTAGTGATTTTGATGTCCACGGACTGTGTGAATGTCCACGGACAGACGCGGACAACATCAACACTACCCAAAAACTCAGGGGGTATCTTAGATTGTTCTATCATGCTATATAAACACTGAAAAAGTTCAAAAAGCAGCACATAAACACATTATATGTAATAATAAATAAGAAATGGAACCTATATATGTAACACATCAACCAGCCATTTAAATACCATATGTACTAAAATGGAATATACCGCAACAAAAAATATATGCCTCCAACAGATAAGAGCAACAGCAGACCTACAGAGCAGTAAGAACACAATTTACCAGAAACTAATAAGTAAACTTCATTTTTCTTATATATTTCTAAACTTTCTGTATCTTGTACAATAAAAGTAATATATATTTTTTTTACACAGAAATGTCCATTACTTTGCAACGGCTTGAAGAAAATTTCCCACGTGAGGAAATGTCTGAAGACAGTGATACTAATGGTAGACACTTCTCTATATAAGCACATTAATAACCATTAATTTATGTGTACTTAACATATATATATATATTTTTAACAGACCATACAAATATTGAAAATAATACACCAAAAGAGACATTAGAAAATACTCTGCAGCGCATGGAAGAAAATATGGAGATGATTATGGAAAATTTCAATCTTTTGAAACATTTTGTGGAGGACCACATAAAAGAAAAAAATAAATATCATTGTCCCACATGCACCTGCCCCCCCTCTCCATGTCCCAGTCAATTTACCCCAACCCCTCAACACCAAGAAAAACGTTTTGATGAGAAATCCATCCCTTCATCCCCTCCCATCCATCCTCTCCAAACCCCTAATTCCCCTGTGTTGTGTCAGTTTCTGCTTCCCTGTCTCTTTCATAAATTTTATATCTGTAAATAATTTTAAAAAAAATATGTGTGTTTTAATTTAGTCCTTTGTGTCTTATTTTTTTTAAAAAGGCAGTTGGGGTGTCTGCGAACAGCGCGGGTGTCCAGAATGTCCGTAATTAACCAAAATCGGGGTGTCCTGAGAACACTATACCTGTCCGTACTGTCCGCAGGCAAAATGAAACTGTTCTTAGAACACACTAGGTTTTTGAAATGTCCGCAATTAACCAAAATGGAGGTGTCCTAAGGACACTAGGCCTGTCTGCACTATCCGCAAGCAAGATAGAACTGTTCTTAGAACACTTTCGGTGTTTCGGAATGTCCGAAATTAACCAAAATGGAGGTGTCATCATGTGACCGCACCCACGCTGAGCGTGTGTCCTGAATTGCGGTCACTGTTCTGAATCGCGAACATTTTAAAAGTACTTTTTTGGGCAATCCAAAGTATTTTACAGTAAATATTCACCATTGCACATGTCCCAGGCAATGAACCTGACTACATACATTTTGGAAATTTTTAAGCCTTTTTGGGGTGTTCGATCTGTCTGCGGACAGCGCACCTGTCCGCGGAGTGAGCACCAGCACCCCTATAAAAGGCCACACCCCAGAGCTGATCTTTATTCTGTCTTCCTACTATTGAAGATTACCTGATTTTGCTGTGCTGCCTTTGCTGAAACCTGACGGCAGCCATGGCTGCTGTTGTTCCACCTGGTGCTACATCTGCTTCAGCACCAACCCACCCCAAGGGCCTGAAGAGGGGAGCAGGTGTGAGGATGTAGAGGAGGATGAAGAGGATGAAGAGGATGAGGTAGTGGGAGTCCCTACTACCAGCACTCGCCGTGAGTCTTTGGTGTGGCGGTTGTTTACCATTCAGGGTGGAGTGCTAAAAGCGCGTGCAAACAAGGTCACCTGCAATCAGTGCTGCATGGTGCTGAGTTGTGGGAGGCCTGGTTCGTTCAGCTTTGGTGCAACATCTATGAAGCAACACCTAAGGTCATTCCATGCAACGTAGTAGGTTGAGTTCCTCTACCACATCCTCCGTTTCCGCTCCTGTCACAACAAGAGACACTCCTGTGGGGCAGTGCATGCCTCCAGCTGCCTCACAGGCCATTCACGATGCTGTTGACCCTTACCTTTCGAGGGTCACAATATTGTGCATGTACTGTGATGCAGTACTCTGCAGGGGGGAGAGTCTTCGGAGTGCCTTGGAGACTACGGTCAAGGAGCATGAGAAGGTCTGCCCACAACCTAAATAAGGCCCACACTACATCTTCCTCTCTCCACCTGCCCTTTCTTATCCGCCTTTCACAGTCTAAAAATAGAAGTGCATTTTTTAGAAGTCAGCAGACAATTCGCAGACATCTAAAATTTTGGGGTGCAACCCTATCATAAGCATTGCACTTTTCTCTGAGGGGAAATGGTGGCTCTGAAAAGAGACATTTGGAGGTGTTTGTGGTTGAAAAACTTCAAATGGTCAACACCTACTGCAAAATGGATGGCTGTAATTCCCAAAAAATTTGTAATGGATTTTGCACATTTCTCAGAAAAATCTGATTGCCAGCATAAGTAAGATGAACTCCATCTCTGCGAAAAATGTATGTGCTACGAAACATAATATTTTCATTGTGAAAAGAGGACATGCCAACATCTCTTAGAAAGGCTCAAACAGTCTTATTTACATTGCGCCTCACTTTCTCCATTTGTGGACCAAATGAAGAAGAACGCAGCCACATTTGTCTCTGCGCAATACGAGAAAAAATTACTTGGGAATTTGGAAACATGTCCATGACCTTCCCAAGTCCTTCTTTCATTGCAAATTGCAAAGAAATTCCAGACACATATCCTAACTGTTCCCTCCACAATGAATTATAATTATGTCTGGATGATGATCTGTTTCCAAACTAGCACAGAGAGGTACCCAGTCCAGCCACTTCATTCCACGCACTCCATGACAGTGCACTTCCACATGAGGCAATACAAGATCTGAAGCTACTCCACAGCGCCCTACATGCACCCTCAACCTATGTATCCATGAGTCTCTCAAAATCCATATAATCTGTTTTTTGAAACACAAAGCCATAGCTATCTGTTCTTCTCTCAGAAAAAAATACTTTCTGACAAACTCTCTTCTTACACAACACACCCAGTAAACTTTATTGACCAATCCCTTGCTTTTCTCATTTTCATTTGCATGCCTTTCCACCCCAAAATCCCTGAATGTAATACGCGATGTCCACGGACTACCGCCA
The DNA here is from genome assembly GCF_040938575.1 of Ambystoma mexicanum. Taxonomy (NCBI): domain Eukaryota; kingdom Metazoa; phylum Chordata; class Amphibia; order Caudata; family Ambystomatidae; genus Ambystoma; species Ambystoma mexicanum. Next base: position 19,588,575 of record NC_090924.1, on the reverse strand, counting down.
TGTCCGCAGACATATCGAAAAATCTGAGAGTGGTGTATTTAAATGTAAATAGTGTGCCCCATTTCCCCTTTGAGGTTGGCTCTGAAAAGAGCTGTTTTTGTTTTTTTTTGCAGATGCTTGACAGACACCTTGGATAGCCCGACTACCCTTTCCACTTCACTCTCTGTGCCATTCCCTCATTGGATACAGCTAAGCAGTCACGCAACCATCCACCAATCACATCCAAGACCTCTACATCTAACTCCATCATCAGAGTTCAGCACTTCAAATGTACTGTTGATCACTCTGAGTACAAGTCTCATATCATTGGAAAGCACCTACTACAAAAAACTACTGTACAAGTCTCCAAGATTTTTACTTGCAGCTACAGACATGTCCACATGCAAGAATACAAACTACAGGTATGCATATTTTCTGCACAGTATACGAACAACTCTTATGGATGCATATACACAGAGTAACTGCCACTTAACCCGTATAACCTATAAAAAACCTTATTGTCATTTTTCCCATCTGCTATAATCAACTCTCACTTCCAAACCTGTCTGCTATCCATTTTTATTTAAACACACAGCTATATAAAAAATTATAATATTAAAAGATGGGAGAAATAACAGTATAATTATAGAAAAACACTTAGTAGTGTATTATACAATTATACACAGTTAGGATAAGATTATGCATCTTCATACACTCACACAGATAGACATTATCATTGGAAAGCTCCCAGCTGAAATAACACCACTGCCTATAAATCACATTCTTCTATATTATTACCCATACCTTAACAAATGCATACATTCCATGCTTCTCTATACAATTTCTACCATTTACCTTATAAAAATTGCAAAATAAGTATATCATTATTTCTTCTATCTCCTAACATTCAATAGCACAGCCTTAAAAAAACAAGTGAGTTTCATACACATAGTATTCTACTCATTTGCAAAGCATATTGTAGTAACATATTGTAAGTAAAATATAAAGCCTGCACATAGTCAAAGAAAACTGCATTCACACACTATGTTCTCTTATCAAACAAGAATACTACTGCAAAAACATACAAATAAACATCTAAATTAATGTCAATGCTATAAACACACAAAATTACTAACTTCTTTCATTTACAATTGCAGTGAAGACCACTCTCATGAAAAGCAGCAACATCGGAAGTACAAGAAACAAATCAGAAGAAACCTGGCCATTCCAAACAAAAAAAGTAAGTAGAATACTACCATACTATTCTTACTGTTACTCAAACTCACTGTGAAGTTGATTCATAGAATTTGTGCACTAAAAAAACAGAGATTTGTATACCATTCTGCCCACAAATCCCCATTTGTTAAACAGGGATTAACAGGTAGAATAGCACACAAATCCCCATTTTTTAATACACAAAAACATAAATCAGCCCCTAAAATGTAAGTATTACAGAACAAAGAACTGTTTTAATTCTATACCATTAGATTTAGTATTAGTACTTCTGCTCACCACTAGCTTACTTTGTACTGTCATCTGAACCCAACTATAGTAACACACAAGTACAAGAATAGCCTTTCCAACTAGTTGTAGCTGCCCAATGCACAATCACACACCACCACATACATCTTTACCATCATACTCACACACTCATGCACACAGCACACATAAATTGCAGAACAGCCCAACCCATACCTTCTTTTTTTTTCAACAGACCCCAAAGAATGCCTACCAAGAACCAATTCTGTAGAAAGCAATGCAGAAGTAGAGCAAATGAAAATAAAATTATCCAAAATAAGCATCTATCTCTAGCAGAATTTGTACCAAAAGTTAAAACAAAAGATCTAATAGAGTCATTAAGCGAAACAAAACAAGCTTCCAGTTCAAAAACGTTCCCTTCTCTTTCAAAATGTAAAACAAAACAAAAAACAAAAAGTGATTTACAGCAATTTAGCTACCACTACTGCTAACACTGCTCCTATAAAACTTGATGTAGTGGCAAGTAACCATACCAAAAAAAGTATATTAGAAAAAATGTTCCGCTACAGAATCTTATAAAAACAGGACAGAAATCATGCTCAACCCTTAAAACCTACCGTAGAAAATTAATTTTAGAAGCTTTGATAGACAGTGCAATCCTCAAAAGGGAGTTATTTATTTTAGTGTTAAATGGAATGAAACCACTAACAAAACAAACTACTAAATTACATAAAAGACTTCTAAATAAACGGAATGTCAACAAAAATAACTTCTTAAATATCTGTGGAGGTGAAAGGAGTCAAACCACCAGCATAGAACCATATTTCAATGACGAAGCATACAAACAGAAACAAACAAACATAATTGCCATACATAGCAGTGGAAGAGGCTATGAAAAACTTTAAACCATTATGTAACAAGAAATACTGCTTAAAAACATGACCCCATAAAATTCAGTATCACCTCTCCATTCAACTGAACCAGAACGTCCAGTATACAAATGGCCGTGCACATCAATGTGTAACATTGCCAAAAAATCTTTCTAATGTTTACACCAGTTCCTCAGTCAGTATGTGAAAGGCAAATACAAAATCAAAATGAAACTATTACAAAATATGGGTACCTGTCCAATGTGCAAACACACACACTACAAGGACCTTCATTAGCCTGCATTTCAGGACCTATTTGCAAAAGCACCTTCCATCATATCAAAATGATATCAACACATCATTCAACTATAAGAAATGTAGTCTATAAACTGTTCAATGCTAAAAGTCGTGCTTTAGCACTAGCCAATTTAAATAACAATCTTCTACATGGTACAGACAAAGATCTACTTGAAGAAATAAAGCATATCCAGAGAAAATATTTTGGAAGTGAAAGACACTTACAAAATGCAACACCTTTACAACAAACTAGCAACAATTCTACAGATGACAACCTTCTACTACACACATACAAAAAAGAAATACTCAAATTTAAAAGTAAATCCACTGAAATACCAAACCATGTGTGTGTGTGCTGCCACAGAACGTTTTATAAAAGTAACTCAAAAACTGTAGATGTAACATACAAAATAGAAGAAAATGAAGAGTCCAAATGGTTTGAATTAGCTCTGTACCTTACAGCAGAAAACAAATATGAGATAAATGACCCCTTAATACTTTGCAATTACTGCACTACAAAACTTGACAACAACAAACCTCCTTCACATGTTATCACACATAACTTCACTACCAAAATCCCTGCAAAAACTCAATTTATATAAGAGCATTACAATTCAAACAGTGTACCCATTTCAAGCCTTCAACCAAAAACAGCAAAATTACCTCCCTCTGAACTAGTGAAAGCATTCATGGCAAAGTTGTTTATTTACCATTAGCTCTAAAAGAAAATGTAAACACTCTGGGACTACAATGTCCAATAGAGCAATCTTTAATTGTCTTAGTAAATGGTGTACCTACAAAAGACAACAAAAAAAAATTGGCAACAACTCGTAGACATACATAAAGTTAGGCAAGCCTTGCAATATCTAAAAGACAATAATGAATACTACAGAGAAATGAATATTGAAAAAAACTTGAAGGAATCCACTAAAATAATTCAAGAGTCACCAAAAAGTGGTCAGTTTGAACTTCTAGATCCTGCTACACTATCCAATATTTTAGATCATTATACAATTCATCCATTACACTCTAGTGACACCATAGTTGATGCACTACAAACGTACCAAATGCGACAAACCAAAGGATCACCTATCAGCATATGGGAAAAAAGTATAGAAGTACGTGCTTTTCCTCTACTCTTTCCTACTGGAAAAGGAGGAAGGTACGATGATAGACCCATTCAGATAACAGCATCAGAATAACTCTTGTTACAAATGTATTCTGAAGATACCAGATTTAGACAAAATGTGGAATACATATTCCACCTACTCTTTGAAAGTGAACTAGCAACTCTATGCTGTTGAGTTGCACACACATTAAAATCAGGTACCCAATTTCAAAATATGTCAGCTACGCAATTACTACAAAAAGTACAAGAAAAAGATGAGGTTCTACAATCAAGCTTAAGAAATCTGTTAGCATACATGCGTGGTGATAAAGAGTATTGATTCAGACATCATGGAGATGTACGTTGTATGATAAGAAACCTTTGCCCGCCCACTTGGTTTTTTACATTAAGTTGTGCAGAATATGCATGGGAAGATTTACATGATTTCCTATGCATAGCAAACAAAAACAAAACAAACATAGATATACTAACACCTGGAGAACTTTGCTCTCTAGATCCTGTTAATGTTTCAAGATATTTCCATCATCGCTTCATTGCTATGCTACACTTTATTTGTAATAAAACTGTTCCACCCCTCGGAGAAGTGCACTTCTTTTGGAGAAAAGAATACCAAGCCAGAGGAGCACCACATATCCACATGCTTTTATGGATTAAAGATACTCCTAAATTTGGTCAAGACAGTGATTTCACTGTTTTACAGTTTATCGAAAAATATGTTACTTGTGAAATTCCATCAGAAGCATCAAATAGTGATCTTCATGCACACATTGTACAATTCCAAAGACACAAATGTGGGAAATATTGGTGTTGCAAATACATACACAAAGTGAAATACTACACCAAATGCCGCTTTGGTTTCCCTAGACCAGTTACAGAAACAGGTGAAGTGAATACCTTCATGTCTTCAGTTAGACATAGTGTTAAAGGTAAATCACCTAAGAACACATATTACATAAAAAGAACAGAAGAAGCAAAATATATCAAAGATTACAATGCAATCATTGCCCTCTTATGGAATGCAAACATAGATGTGCAGTACATTGCAGACAATTCCACTGCAGTTGTGCGGTATATTACAGCCTACTTAACAAAAGCAGAAAAAACAGTGCTGCAAGACCTCTGGAATGACCTATCATTGCACAAAACACAGTCTCAGAAATTGTACAGTTTAGGCATAAAAATGCTCTCCCACAGAGAATGTGGCTGCTATGAATCTGCAGATCATTTAACCGGTACTGCTTTATATGGAACATCTGAAAATATAGTATGGCTAAGTCTTGGTCCTGCTAAATCTAAAAAAAGAGTTCTCAAATCATACAACAACATCGAAACAATAGCCAAAAATGATCCCAACAGCCAAGACATTTTGAAAAATAATTTACTAGACACGTACTACCCAAACAGAAGTACCACTTTGGAAACCATGTGTCTATACCACATAGCCCAAAACTTCACATATAGAAATAATATAAAACCTGATGAAAACAAAGGTAGATACAGAGTGACAAATTGCAAAGGCAGCTTAGTGAAACTTAGCAAAAGAAACTTAATTAAAATCATATAAAATTGTCATTAAAAACTCCTCAACATAAAGAACTATATTACATGTCCCTGCTACAACTTTTTAAACCATGGAGAAAAGAAGAAGATATACTAGGTATCTATGACTCTTACACAGTACAAAACAATGTTGGACAATGAACAGCAACACGAAGAAGAACTCCAGGCTCAACTAGATAAAGACACTCCCGACAGTAGTCAACCTTCTGAAGCAGGAAACCAAGAACCACTGGGACACCCACTAATAGCAAATGAGGCAGAATTTGCTTTGACAGAAGTAGAAAACACCATGTGTCACTATGAAGAAGATACAAACGACTTAACTGTATACAATCAAAACTAAACATAGAGCAGCATACCATTTTTCAAGAAGTAACAAAAGAAATTGCACATGGTGTACAACATGAAAATAAAGAATGTACCTGCCAAAATTACAAACCTATACTACTATATGTCAGTGATGAAGCTGGTTCAGGCAAAACATTCTTAATCAAAATCATCAACAAATTCCTTCAACAATTGACAAACAACAAACTGTCAGCTGTTATAACTGCCCCTGCAGGTTTAGCTGTGTACAACATTGGCGGTGTCACTTTACACTGATTACTACTCCTTCCAGTAGAACACCAAAACAAATTAAAATATTACAAATCTTCTACAGAAGCTGCAATGGAATTATGCAGAGTGTTAAAACAAATGAAAATACTGCTAATAGATGAGGTGAGCATGGTCTCCAATCTAATGTTGGCTTTGATTCACCTCAGATTACAAGAAGTACTCAAAATAAATAACGAAGAGCCCTTTGGAGGAAAGCACATTATTGTTTTCGGAGATCTTGTTCAATTGACACCAGTGAAAGGTGAACCTATTTTTAAAACCTCAGTACACAAACTAAAACTGTTGGTAGAATAGGAAATGTTAACCTTTGGAACATTTTCAATACAGAGAATTAACAGAAAACATGCGCCAGTCTGCAGACCTCACCTACACCAACAGTTTAAAAAGTATTAGAGTTGGTGTACTATCTCAAGAAGCACAAGCAATATTAAAACCCCGCACATCCATGCACTTTATGGCCATAACTCATGTGCTACTGATGTCATGGAACAATTAGCACACAAAAATGTAACTTGTATGTCCTTGATGCCAAATCTTGCAAGCTGTAGCAAGTTAAATGAAACAATGTTGAAAAAAGAAATGCTTACTGTTTGAATTTTTTGTGATTGGACATATTTTTTTCATGACGTGGGTAATTGGAGCTCATATTCTTTTTCAATTTCTGTGATAAAAGAAAAGATCATGTCAGTGTAGGTAGTTTATAAAGACTTATTACATTGCATAATAGACATTTCTGCTTTATTTAGACCCTCATATTTAGTAGTTTACAAACCAGTGTACTGTGCAATTTGCTTAGTTTCTGTGTTTGTTGCTTGAATCATTGGGTCTATGGAAAAAAAATCCATGTTGGATAAAAAAAAAAACTTTTCTTGTTATGGTATAGTACATGTTTTTGTTTGTTTTTAGTGTTTACTTGTTGTTTCTGACTAATGTTCTATCTGTTGGTTGTTTCAGATTGTTAGATATGTGATGTCGAATTGTAACTGATTATAGTTTTTTATTTATATTATTAACTTTGCTAATATACCTGTTGGGTTGTTGCAGATTCTTGGGGCAGTTAGATACCTGTTGGCGTATTCTAACTGTTTATTTTTTTGTTATATTTTAGTGGTGTTGATTTATTTGTTTGGATGTTGTAAAATGTTGGGGCAGTTAGATTCCTGTTGGTCTATTCTAACTGTTTATTTTTGTTATATTTCAGTGGTATTGATTTATCTGTTCATTTGTTGCAAAATCATGGGGCAGTAAGATTCCTGTTGGCCTATTGTAACTGTTTATAGTTTTCTAATTGAAGTTTTATTAATGTTTATGCACAGATTAGTTATTAAATTTTGGTTTTAAGAATATTAAATAAGCGTATATAAGATTTGCTGGTAATGTTTGCTTTAGAGTAATGGTATTATCATTATTATCATTACATTCAAACCATCCAGAATTCATTTTTATATATGCAGTATATAAAAATTCAATTGCAGCTTCTGTGGAAAGTTGTGATAGTCTAATTTGTTTTGGTGTTCTACTGGAAGGAGTAGTAATCGGTGGAAAGTGACACCGCCTATTTGTTGACAGCTAAACCTGTGGGGGCAGTTACAACAGCTGACAGTCTGTTGTTTGACAATTGTTGAAGGAACTTGCTGATGATTTTGATTAAGAATGTTTTTCCTGAACCAGCTTCACCACTCACGTATAGCAGTATAGGTTTGTAGTCTTGGCAGGTACAGGTTTTATTTTCATGTTCCACACCATGTTCAATTAGTTTTGTTATTTTTTGTAAAATGCTACGCTGTTCCTTGTTCAGTTGTGATTTCAGTACAGCAAAGTGTTCTGTAGCTTGTTCATACTGACACATTCTGTCATGGCTAATTCTGCCTCATTTGCTATTAGTGGCAGTCAAAGTGGTTATTGGCTTCCTGTTACAGAGGTTGACTACTGTCGGGTGTGTCCACTTGTAGTTGGACCTGGAGTTCTTCTTCATGTTGTTGTTCATGGTGCAACATTGTTTGGTACTGTGTAAAGTTTATGACTATTATAGTGCTTTCATTTGCTTTGAAAGCGTCTTCATAGGAGTCATATGTATCCAGTAACTCTTCTTCTATTCTCCATGGTTTGAAAAGTTGTAGCAGGGACATCTAATACAGTTCTTTATGTTGAGGAGTTTTTAATGACAATTTGATATGATTAATGAAGCTACGTTTGGTAAGTTTCACTAAGCTGCCTTCACAATTTAGCACTCTGTGTCTATCTTTCTTTTCAACATTATTTTTGTCTGTGAAGTGTTGGGCTATGTGGTAGAAACACATGCATGCCGATTCATGGAATAATTAGCGCGGCGCAAGTGGCCAAAAACGTGCGATTCGCAGTGGAATAGCGAAAATCGCAGTGGAATAGCGAAAATCGCACGAAAAGCAGCGCACATCGATTCATGGAAGGCCGTGCGCGATAAAACCATCGGACGTGCGATAAGAAAGTGCGCGGCGCACGTTGGCGCACAGGCCATCTAACGGCATGCGCCAGGTCACAGCGAAAATCGCACAGTCCACAGCGAAAATCGCACATAGCGCGGCGCACGCAACAAAAGTAGGCGGAACACGGGGCGTAACACTCTGAATGGGGAACAACTTGCCAAAATGTGGGCGTCACGGGGGAAGCACAGGGTAAAAGTGCGCAGAACGCCCACACGCGATTACAGCAGGGTACCTGCATTTCAGGGGTGCGCGGGAATTTCCACACGCGAATAGCCTGGCCGCGTGTATTTCAGGGGTGCGCGGGAAGTCCCACACGCGATTACAGCAGGGTACGTGTATTTCAGGGGTGCGCGGAAAGTTCCACACGCGAATAGCCTGGCCGCGTGTATTTCAGGGGTGCGCGGGAAGTCCCACACGCGATTACAGCAGGGTACGTGTATTTCAGGGGTGCGCGGGAAGTTCCACACGCGAATAGCCTGGCCGCGTGTATTTCAGGGGTGCGCGGGAAGTTCCACACGCGAATAGCCTGGCCGCGTGTATTTCAGGGGTGCGCGGGAAGTTCCACACGCGAATAGCCTGGGCGCGTGTATTTCAGGGGTGCGCGGGAATTTCCACACGCGAATAGGCTGGGCGCGTGTATTACAGGGGTGCGCGGGAAGTCCCACACGCGATTACAGCAGGGTACGTGTATTTCAGGGGTGCGCGGGAATTTCCACACGCGATTTGGCTTGGTACATGTATTACAGGGGTGCGTGCGAAGTTACACACGCGATTAGGCTGGGTGGGTCCTGTCACCCTCGACGGCCCCTGCAGGCAGCCCACAAAACAGGGGACTACCCTGCACACCTGCTCATGTCTCCCACCACCCCCACCCCCCCAGTCACCAGGGGTACCCTCCACCAGGCCCCCACTCATGTCTCCCACCACCCCCACCCCCCAGTCACCAGGGGCACCCTCCACCAGGCCCCCAACCATGTCTCCCACCACCCCCACCCCCCACCATCCAGGGGCACCCTCCACCAGGCCCCCAACCATGTCTCCCACCACCCCCACCCCCCACCATCCAGGGGCACCCTCCACCAGGCCCCCACTCATGTCTCCCACCACCTCCACCCCCCACCATCCAGGGGCAGCCTCCACCAGGCCCCCACTCATGTCTCCCACCACCCCCACCCCCCAGCACTGTGGGGAACCTGCCAGCAGGCCCCCACACATGTCCCCCTGGCCCCAGGTCCTGACGATACACAATCATGGCAGTAATGGCCAGCATACCCAGCACAAACACCCAGGCAAGGATTGCATCCACCCACATAGTGAATGCAATCACATGACACAACCCCAATGCCAAGTATGCAAAAGAATACATGTCCGTCACACACACATACACAATGGGTGCAAGTGAATGTCAAAACCCATATCATGACATGTAACAAACCAATGAGAAAATAACACAAGTGTAAGAAAATATAAAAAATGTATTAAATACCAAAAATAAGTGAACTTTTCAAACATACAACGATGTGGCTAAGTAAATAAATGGTCCATGTCCGAGAACAAAAGTGATAAACAAAAAAACAAAGGAATAAAAAATTAAAATGAATTTGTCCAAAGCAATATCATGTCATAGGAAATTAATGAAAAACCATTACGTCATGGTGAAAACAATAAGAAATTAAAAAAATGTATCTCCCAAAAAAACAAACTATATACAGGAATGTTCCAGGGTCCATGAGCCCAACACCAAAAATGAAACCTACCACTAACTAATGTAAAATATATGTACAAAAAAGTGGCCATTGTCCGAGCGGTCCAAAATAATAAAAATAAATAAAGGAAACCTAGCACTAACTAACTAAATAACTATATACAAAGGCAGCGGGCAAGTCCTGCGGCTCACTTGGTGATGTTGCTGGCCAGGGCATCATCGAACTCCATGTCGATGTCCTGGAGGCGGGACTCTGTCCTGGCCCCGAGGTCTCGCAGGGACAACCCCATGTCCACCTCAAACTCCCTGCGAGCTTCCTCGAGGCACTCAGCCCGCCTCAATGCCCGACGCATGGAGAACTCCGCCCTGACCATGGCGAGCCGCTCCTCTTCCGCCCGCTGCCGCTCCGCACCTATCCGCTGGCCAAACTCCTCCCACACGGAACACACCACCATCCCAGGGTTGCCCTGCCCTCCGGCCGATGCCTGCCCCTCTGATCTTGATGGCCCCGAGCCATGATGCCTCCCACGTCGAGCCCGCTGCTGCCTCCGACGCCACTGCCTCTGCCAGCACGACGGCATCCAGGCTGATGGAAACCACCGACGCCGTCGTGCACGTGCCCTGCCCGATGATGCCGTCACATCTTCCATCTGCTGGGGTCCACTTGCTGTGTTGTCCACCCCTGCTGGACCTCCGACTCCCAACTGTGGCAGGGATGGGATCCCCACCGAGCTGGCTGCGTTGGTCGGGGCAGGTCCACAGGGGGCCCTGGTGGCATCTGGGCCGGAAGACGGCAAGGAGAACGACCGGTGGATAGCCTGCACAGAGGAGGAGAGGGCCGTCAGATTGGCCAACACATGCAGGAAACCCCCGAACATGGCAGATCCCAATTGGGCCACGTCGGCACGGTGCACTTCGTGATGACGTGCGTGCTCCTCCCGGGAAGCACGCACGTCATCACGAATCACAGCCGTGCGCATCGCGACCCCAATCAGGACCTTCTCCACGCGGCCAGGGGTTACCACGTCCGCAGGTGGAGGGGAGTCAGGTGACATGGACATCCCCTCTACCTGCGGACGGGCCTGGGACGGGGCATCCCTGCTGGTGCATGGTGGTGCACTCACAGGGTCAGGGACAGTGACATGCACAGGCCCCTCCACGGTGACCTGTGCTGCCTCCTGCCCCTGGCCCTGGACTGCACCACTTGCACCAGCAGGGATGCTCCCACCAGGCCCCATGTGTGCACCAGTGTCGGCCTCCTCCTCCTCTGTGCAAACCACCAACCTGGATGGCTCCTCACCGTCTCCCGCCGTAGCAGGCCCCTGTGGGGGCTCACCCACCCCTTCCGCTGCAGCCGTGGGGGCATCCCCGCCGCCTTGCTCCACAGCGCCGTCTCCGCCCTCTTCTTCACTAGCCGCTGCGTAGAGGGAGACAAAGGACACAAGCATCAGGCTACTGTACAATGGTCCCCTAGACAGGAAGCAATAGCAGATGAGCACCACTGTCAAAGTACACTTCCATCATGTCCCTCCACAACACATGGGTCAGTCCAGGCAAAACACACACAGTAACAGGCATGGTGCATGCCATGGACATTTCCATGCATGTCCAATGGACTCTAGAAACATTCAATGATATGTAACTCACATGCATCATGGCTCATGCATATCACATGCACACACTTCACCTCAGTCACATCCATCTGGCCCCAAACACACCGAACACAGGCGAAACAAGGGTAAGTTGGGTGCGTCACTGAATCTGTGCATTGTCACACATATGTGTCATGCATCCATGGCATGCATAAGTCACAGACACGCAGGTCAGGCACACAGACATGGCTACCATATATGTACCTGGCATCAGCACCCATCCTTCACCCCATCCATGTCCAGGTACAGAGACTGGCATGCTCTCATGTCCAAAATCTGCATAGGGCTCCCCATGCCGCATTTCAACACATGCAACAACCATGTGGGTCACACATCACTGGTCGCACATGCATTACCATGATGTCCCTGCACACATACATGCATACATGGCCCATGGCACACATACAGGCAAGTATCATAGAACCAGCACACCGCAACATGCCCTGTCTCACACAGTAATGCTTGGACACATACCGCTCAACCCCAGACGGGCCTCCCTCTCAAGGACCTGGGCGTGGAGCGGTGGGCGTACGCGTTCCAGGACCCTCTTCTGGATGGAACTCATGCGGCCCCGGCCCCCCTCCACGAGGCGCCGGGCCTTCACAAGGGTCCTGGACCTCAAGTCCTCCCAGCGCTTCTTGATCTTCTGGACGTTGCGGGTTGCCACCCCCTCCGCGTTGATGGCAACCCCACAGTCGGCCCAGATCCTCTCCCGTCCTTCCTTGCTGGCGCGGGACGATCCAAAGAGGGCATCATACTGCCCCAGGACATGCTCCACCAGGACACCAACTTCGGTGGCAGTGAAGCTGGTGCCCCTCTGCCCCTCTGGCCTGGGGTTGCCACTGGTGCCAGATGTGGAAGTGCCCGACATGGCAACCCCAGAGGCAGGTGTGGGTGGGCAACTGGGTCCTGGGGCTGGGCTGTGGAGCGATGTAATCCCAGTTGGGAGTCTTCAGTTCCAGCAGGGGTGGACACAGCAACTGGACCCCTGCAGATGGCTGATGTGCAGGCACCAAATGGCAGGGCACGGTGGCAGCAGGCAGGCAGGCAGGCAGGCAGCAGCAGATAGCACGTGGGAGGCTGCTCGGGGCACTGGGGGGCAGTAACTCGGCCTTCTGGGCAGGAGCGTGGTGTTCCGTGTGTTTTCGGGTGGCCAGCTTGATACGGAGTGATTTGGCACGTGAAAATCCTGCACGTCAGCGTGAAATCCGAGGAAAGGCCCTTAGCGCGTAAGCGCGTCAGCACGCATACGCGATTCTATTGGACCAGAGTCCCTCAGCGCGTAAGCGCGTCTGACGTGACCCGCACGGGCGTTCCCCACTCAGCACGTGATGACGGAACACACGTGGAAATACTGCACGTCAGAGTGTCATCGCGTGATTGGCCTATGTACGTGTATTTCATTGCGTGTAATTGGACAAAAGTGCGCGTACACGCGATTGGCCTATGTACGTGTATTTAATGGGTGCGCGGCCACTTACACACGCAAGTACGTCAGCGAACCTGTATCCCGTGGTGCGTGTGAATTTCCACACGCTATTGGACTGGGAACTGGATTCCAGGGGTGCACGGGTCACACGCTGTATCCCGTGGTGCGTGTGAATTTCCACACGCTATTGGACTGGGAACTGGATTCCAGGGGTGCGCGGGTCACACGCTCGCCTAGAACACGCGCAAAGCATAAAATTGCGGACTTTAACAATAACAAGCTCAGATGCCAGGATGAACATACCGTTCCTAGCAGCAGTGGCAGTGGGCTACCAAAGGAGGAGGAGGAGGATAGTCAGGGCCAGAATATTCACACCCAGAACCAGCCTTTTCGGGATGCCTGATGACCAGGTGTATGGGAGGTACAGGTTTCCACCACACATCATACTGGACCTGGTGACTGAGTGGGAGGATGACCTCACATCACCCACCCTGTGCTCCCAAGCACTCAGCCCCCTGGAGAAGGTCCTCAATGTACTGCACTTCTTAGCCACTGGATCATTTCAGCGGACAAGTGCCATAGTGGGTGGGGTGTCACAGGCCACCCAGTCACGCTGCCTACACCAGGTCTTGAACATCATGACTGCACGCCCATCAGTCCGCAGGCACATATACCTGCCCAGAACACCTGCAGAAAGGCATGCTGCCGCCCTGGATTTTTACGCTGTGGCACGATTCCCCAAAGTGCTAGGTGCCATCGACTGCACCCATGTGGCTCTACGTCCCCCCAGGGCATCTGAGCACATCTATAGGAACCGCAAGCACTGGCATTCCATCAACGTGCAGGTAGCATGTAATGCCAAGGGAATCATCACCTCAGTATATGCCAACTATCCCGGCTCCACCCACGACAGCTTCATTTACCGAATGTCCACCCTAAGCCGGGACCTAGAAGCTGGGTGGCATGGCGATACATGGCTGCTTGGTGAGTATGTATGCCACTGCACATGCATGCATGTTGGATACTGAGCAAGGTCACAACCCCACCAATGATACCAATCACCACCTCCACAGGGGACAGTGCCTACCCTCTCAGCCCCCACATGATGACGCCAATTCGGAACCCCACCACGCCACCCCAGGTAAGATATAACACAGCCCACATTACAACCAGGGGCATAGTGGAGCGCACATTCGGAGTGCTAAAGTCACGCTTTCGCTCCCTTGACCGTTCTGGCGGGCAGCTGTTATACGCTCCCCCAGTAGTGTGCAGGATCATAGTGGCAGCATGTGTCCTGCACAACGTTGCAACACGCCGGGGCCTGGCCGTGGACATGGTGGTGGCCCCACATCCCCAACCACATGCACAGCCGCTGCGCATGGGAGGGGAAAGGGCACGGGGGGAGGCAGCCCGTACACAGCTAGTGGCTAATTACTTCACATAGAAATCACACCCCTGTGGAGTGCACACTGCCCTGGCACATTCCATCTGACAATCAATGATGACTCAACCTGACACTGATCCTGAATGTCTGGAGAATGAACCGGGAATACCATGTCAGCCTGAGATTGTTCACCTGGAAGTGTCACAATGTGTGCATCCCTACCCACACAGACACCACCAATGCAGTTTTGTGAAGTTACACATTGAAGCAGCTAAAATGAATACCCACTTGCAAAATGCAACAAGAGGACAGTGCCATGTCAGCCAACCCAACCCCAGCACCGCCACACGACACACCGTGCCATGTCATGCTAATTGCAGGTAAACAAAGTAATCCCCACAACATGACATCAGTCTCACTATGTACAGTGGCACTATTAGAAACCTGCAACATCTGAAATGCTCACAGCAATGCCGGACCAACAACATACTTGAGCACGTAGTACCATTAACATGACATCACAAATGTTAAATATTAGTAGTCTCACCACCTGGAAATGCCTGCACTCCCACCACTACCAACTGTGCAGTGTTGTCGCCATGTAGAGTTGTAGGTGCACTGCTGCCAACATGGTCCCCATCTCCAGACTAGAGGTCCTTGTGTGGACATGAGGAAGGGACCTGCAAATTGGGAGGTAGACACAGAAGAAGAGTTACACATCAATGCAACATGCAGTGTACAACACAACAGCAATATGCACTATGAATGTATACACAGTATTGACTACAGACTGGCCACACAGCTCATGGGAGTCCAACGTCACTGTGTAATTCACTGTCACTTGGGCACACCCTTTGCAAGCCCATGGAAACGGGAAGCAGGAGGGGTGTGTGTGACTCAAACCCAAGCATCTGAACCAAATACATTACAAGCCTGCATGTGCCCAGCCACAATGCAGCGTATGCCCACAGGAACCACGGAAGCCAACAGATCGAAGCCAACAGATCGAAGGCAACAGATCGTCCCAAAAAAATTGGGAATAAAAGAAATCAAAATAAAAATAAAAATAAGAAACAATCAAAAATGGCCATTGATGGTCCCGGGGGGGTTGGGGAGGCCACCCAGGAGGTCCGAGGACAGGATGCACACCAGAACCCACCTGCGTGGATCCTGGGAAGATAAAACACCTCCATGGGCTCATGGCCCACACGGCTACCCTATTGTGGGAGTATCACTGCTGTCCCTATTATCACCCTGTGCAGCTGCATCCGGAGGTGGTTGCACTATGGGAGGCAGCCCACGCAAGGCCCTAGTCTGCTCCTCCATGGCTGCAAGCATGCGGGTGTGGTAGGTCTGGTTCTGGAGGATGAGTGTGCGGAGGTCCCCATGCAACAACTCACGGGATGCCCGGACCTCCGCCCTCGTTGCCTGCATCTCAGCTGAGAGCGTACGGGTGAGACGCTCCAGCTGCTGTTCTGTCCTTTGGTGTGTTGAAGCCTCAAGCTCAACAAGAGTCGTCCTGAGGTGAAGGAGCTCCTGCCTCAGGGCTTCCCTGTGGCCCTGGGACTCAATGGAGATGGCCTCCTGCAGAGTCGCCAGTGCCGCCCGCCTGTCCCTGTTGGACCCCAACATGTCCTCCCTGTGTGACTGGCAGATGGAGTCGGTTGCCTGCTCTAGTCGCTCCATCAGCCTTTCTGGGGGGACAATGGAAGTGGCCACCCTATCCATGGCCTGAGCCATCATCTCGGATGATGCAGCCTGTTGGGTTGCCATACCGTAAATGGATTGCTCCCATGCGGTATTGCCGGGTGGCATACGGCCACCACGTCGGCGGGCACCACACCTGTCTGGGGCAAGGCGAACTGCGCCTTGCTGTGCCGGCACTGCCTGAGGCTGCAGGACTGCATTCCCCCTCTGATCTGCTGGCCCAGGAACAGGATCAGATGTCGCGGAGTGTGACCCTGCATCCGTAACCACCGAAGGCGTAGCTGCCAACACTGACATCCCCATGGAGGGTTCTGACCCTGGTGCAGGTGGGTGAGACAGAACAGAATCCCTCCCTGGAACACTCACCTGCGACGGCACGTAGGTCTCATCCGAATCAACACCTGAGTACAGCTCGGGGGAGGTGCAGCCAGAGACACCCCTTGAGAGCACGACCTGCAGCACTTGTGGGTTCTCCCCCACCACCACACCACGTTCCTCACTGGTGGTTGGTCGGCCCTCGGACCCCTCCTGGGTCTGCACCATCTCCACAACCCCAGCAGTATCAGGTGCGTCTTCCCCTGCAAAGACATGAAAACAAAGAAATGGAAACAGGCATTAGCACCATGGCACACATTGAGGGCTGAGAAGCAAGAGAACCAGTACTTAATTGACACATGTCCCACATGACTAAAACCCTCCCATGCATGCACCCTCACTGCGTATGAAGTCCAGGCAAATGGCACACACTGATGACACCAAGATGGAAGATGAACACATTTTCTGCATGCTGCCTGGCAGTGGCATCACACATTGGCCTGTGATTGGCAGGTGAAACACACATGCCATCACACAGATGGCATGTACCATTGCTATTGAGTGAAGATGGAGAGGAGGGCAGCACCTATTCATTCAGTCCAGTTCCCGCATGTAATAGCTTTTCTATTTCTAACAGGTCAGATTTTTCACCTGGAGCTGCCAGTCTGAAATGGTCCAATTGCACAGGGACATGTGTGTACAAATGATATCCAGGTAACAAAGTCACTCCACTTTACCATACCCATGTCAGACATGTGACTAGTGGACAGCGACATGCCTAGTGAAAGTGGTGGAATGCAAACAAACTGACTGAATGAACAGTGAAGAAGAAGCAAATATGTTGTGGCAAGGTGACACTTCAAGGGCAACTGGCGTGCAGTTGGGCTAGATGTCTACTGTTGGCAGAAGGGATACTGCTATGGCCAAATGCAGCTGCGCAGGAAGGATTGCAGCTGCGCAGGAAGGATTGCATGAAGCACATGGCTGACCCATACGACTCAGGCGCACACACTCTCACCTGGCACCCGAACAGAAGCCCTCACACACACACCATGCACATGGATGACACACACATGCATGTGCACTCACCGGACAATGCCTCGTAATCAGGCAGATCTCCCACGCCTTGGATCTGTTCCTCCGTGACGTAGGTCCCAGCGACTGACTCATGTGGAGTGAGTTCCATGTCTACTACTGGAGACCCACCTCCAGTCACTAGAGTTGCGGCATGACTTGAGGCCAGCTTACTCTTTGCCCTGCGCTTTAGGTCATTCCAGCGCTTATAGCAATCATCGGCTGTGCGCCTCACAATTCCAAGGGCACTTACGATGTCCGCAACGGTCTGCCAGTGTGCCTGGCGTTGTGCAGGTGTGGTCTTGGATCCTGCAACAATGACCATCTCGTTGTCATGTCCGGACACATACTCGACAAGTGCATTCAGTTCGTCATCCGTGAAGCTGGGCTTCCTGGACGGGCCGGACTGTGTAGCCGTGTCTGGGGCATCAGCCTGTGCCGGACGAGCACTCTTCCTCTTCCGCTTGGAAGGTGGTGGTGATCCTGAGTGTCCTGCGCCGCTCTGGACACTAGGGGCAGGAGCCCTGGTGGACTCTGTATCAGGAGTGTGGGATTGCACACTCAGCATGGGAGTTGGTGCAGGCATTAGCTCTAGTGTGATGGTGTCAGGGGGAATGTCAGCAGCATGGACTAGGACCGACACTGTCCTGGATGGGTGTGTGGGGGCTGGGGTGGATGGAGCCGCAGCTGCCCCTGCAGCCTCTCCGCCCTGCCTACTTGGTGCAGCAGATGACCTTGCTGCCCCAGATCCACGTGGCATGATGGCATCAACGTGCACCAGCGCACGTGTCGTAGCCCTGCTGACCTGGAAGTCAGCCATGGAGTCAGCCAGGTCTGGTGCCACAATGGGCTGGTCCAACAAGGGCTGAGCATGGATGGTGTCAGCCACATCAGCCTCAATGGGAGGGGGGGGGGATTATGGGTGCCCGTGACTGGTCCTCCACACATGGGGGGACAGGCTCACCCTGCAAGTTACGACCACGTCCCCTACCGGATCCACCACGGCCACCACTTGTGGCTCTTCCACCTTTGCCACCCTTACGGAATCCTCGCCTCCCAGCCATGGCACTGATGTTAATGTGCGTATGGGAGTGGATGTAGACTATTGTCCTGGGCAATTGGGGGTCAAAGGGGTTGGGTACCAGATGGTAATTGTACCCTAGTGCTCTAGCAAGGCTGAATGTAACCCCTGGGGAAAGATGACGGGTCACGCAACGCACAGGAGGCCCAAAAAAGGGAGATGACGTGCACGCAACCCATCCTAGACCAGGTGTGCAGAAAGAAAAACCTGCACTACGCTGTGGCACCCAGAAACACAAGAACGAACGTATGCTTGTCACACGCAGCCTAGAATGACCTCTGAAGGGGTAGGCTACACACGGGGCTATCACAGATGTTAGATACGTGCGTGACTCACCGTCTGCCAGGTAAACGAGCGTGTAAAAGGAGCACGTTTGGTTGGCAACACCCCCGCCAAAAGAAGATTTGTCCGCTGTCTGAGGAGACAGGACAACAGTAGAAGGGAACACTGTTTGAGGGAACAGGCCCAGGTAAACCAGTAAAGGAGAATACAGAGAAAAAGCTGTCAGAGGTAACAGGGAATACGAACTAGAAACGCCGTGAAGTAAATTGCGTGTGAAACGACAAGAAGTACAGAATTCACCCACTCGCTCTCCACGAAAAGCACGTACAAGGAAAACGTGTTCTACACGTACCTTTTATACAGGCCCACACGTCCAGCGTCACTTACGCGGCGTGTACGCGCTAGGGCCATTTCCACCAATTACACGCTTTGTCACTTCTGCGTGTAGGGCCATTTCCACCAATCACACGCGATTACACTCTGACGTGCAGTCTTTCCACGTGTGCTCTGTCATCACGTGCTGTGTGGGAAACACCTGTGCGGGTCACGTCACAGACGCGCTTACGCGCTGAGGGCCTTTCCTCAGTTTTCATGCTGACGTGCAGGATTTTCACTCCGTACCAAGCTGGCCACGCGTACGCACACGGAATACCACGCTCCTGCCCGGAAGGCCGAACTACTGCCCCCCAGAGCCCGAGCACGCTCCCACCTGCTGCTGCCCGACTGCCTGCTGCCCCTGCACTGCTGGGGGGTGGGGGTGGTGGGAGACATGAGTGGGGGCCTGGTGGAGGGTGCCCCTGGTGGCTGGGGTGTGGGGGTGGTGGGAGACATGAGTGGGGGCCTGGTGGAGGCTGCCCCTGGTGGCTGGGGTATGGGGGTGCAGGGTGACATGAGTAGGGGCCTGGTGGAGGCTGCCCCTGGTGGCTTGGGGGTGGGGGTGATAGGGGACATGAGTGGGGGCCTGGTGGAGGCTGCCCCTGGTGGCTGGGGGGCGGGGGTGGTGGTAGACATGGGTGGGGGCCTGGTGGAGGCTGCCCCTGGTGGCTGGGGGGTGGGGGTGCAGGGGGACATGAGCAGGTGTGCAGGGTAGTCCCCTGTTTTGTGGGCTGCCTGCAGGGGCCGTGGAGGGTGTACAGGGAACACCTGTGAGGACCCACCCAGCCTAATCGCGTGTGTAACTTCCCACGCACCCCTGTAATACACGTACCAAGCCAAATCGCGTGTGAGAATTCCCGCGCATACCTGAAATACACGTACCCTGCTGAAGTCGCGTGTGAAACTTCCCGCGCACCCCTGAAATGCATGCGACCAGGCTATTCGCGTGTGGAACTTCCCGCGCACCCCTGAAATACACGCGCCCAGGCTATTCGCGAGTGGGACTTCCCGCGCACCCCTGAAATACACGTAGCATGCTGGGAGACATGAGTGGGGGCCTGGTGGAGGGTGCCCCTGCACTGCTGGGGGGTGGGGGTGCTGGGAGACATGGGTGGGGGCCTGGTGGAGGGTGCCCCTGGTGGCAGGGGGCTGGGGGTGATGGGGGACATGAGTGGGGGCCTGGTGGAGGGTGCCCCTGCACTGCTGGGGGGTGGGGGTGGTGGGAGACATGGATGGGGGCCTGGTGGAGGGTGCCCCTGGTGGCAGGGGGTGGGGGTGATAGGGGACATGGGTGGGGGCCTGATGGAGGGTGCCCCTGCACTGCTGGGGGGTGGGGGTGATAGGGGACATGGGTGGGGGCCTGGTGGAGGGTGCCCCTGGTGGCAGGGGGGTGGGGGTGATAGGGGACATTGGTGGGGGCCTGGTGGAGGGTGCCCCTGCACTGCTGGGGGGTGGGGGTGGTGGGAGACATGGATGGGGGCCTGGTGGAGGTTGCCCCTGGTGGCTGGGGGGTGGGGGTGGTGAGAGACATGGATGGGGGCCTGGTGGAGGCTGCCCCTGCACTGCTGGGGGGTGGGGGTGCAGGGGGACATGAGCAGGTGTGCAGGGTAGTCCCCTGTTTTGTGGGCTGCCTGCAGGGGCCGTGGAGGGTGTACAGGGAACACCTGTGAGGACCCACCCAGCCTAATCGCGTGTGATAATTCCCGCGCACCCCTGTAATACACGTACCAAGCCAAATCGCGTGTGAGAATTCCCGCGCACCCCTGTAATACACGTACCCTGGCCAATCGCGTGTAGAACTTCCCACGCACCCCTGTAATACACGTACCAAGCCAAATCGCGTGTGATAATTCCCGCGCACCCCTGTAATACACGTACCTGGCCAAATCGCATGTGAGAATTCCCGCGCACCCCTGTAATACACGTACCCAGCCGAATCGCGTGTAGAACTTCCCGTGTACCCCTGTAATACACGTACCCAGCCAAATCGCGTGTGATAATTCCTGCGTACCCCTGTGATACACGTGCCCTGGCTAATCGCATGTAAAACTTCACGCGTACCCCTGTAATACACGTACCCTGGCCAATCGCGTGTAGAACTTCCCGTACCCCTGTAATACACGTACCCTGGCTAATCGCATGTATAACTTCACGCGTACCCCTGATATGCACGTTACCCGCTTTGCGTTCCTTGTTTGGCAGCCCTGTAGACTGGTCCAGGGTTAGCGCAGCCCTTTGCGATGATTTAGCGATTTTGATGGCTTTTCCTTGCGCGAGGGCGTTCTTGGGGGCGTTACTGGCGCTGCTGCAGGGTCGCTGCGATACTCTGCGCCACGGCTGGTTTGGGAGCCTGAAATCCATGAATACGCTGTGCGCGGAAATCGGTTTTAGCGCACGTGCCTGGCGCAGACAATTGCACGCGGACACTCTGTGCCAGCCGCTTGCGACACTTTTCTGCGAAATTCTATGAATTACCCTGTTGGTTTCCAAAGTGGCACTCCTGTTTGGGTAGTATGTGTCCAGTAAATTGTTTTCCAAAATGTCTTGGCTATTGGGATCATTTGGGCTATTTCTTTTATGTCCTCATATGATTTGAGAATTCTTTTTCTATATTTAGCAGGACCAAGATTTAGCCATATTATATTGTCAGATTTGCCACACAAGGCAGTACCGGTTTAGCGGTCTGCAGCTTCATTCTCTATGAGAGAACATTTTTATGCCTAAACTGTACAATTTCTGTGATAGTGTTTTGTCAGATGATGTCATCCCAGAGGTCTTGAAGTTCTGTTTTCTCTGCTTTGGTTAAGTAGGCTTTGACATCTCGTGCAACTGCAGTGGAATTGTCTGCAATGTACTTCACATCTATGTTTGCATCCCATAGGAGGGCAATGATTGCATTGTAATCATTGATGTATTTTCATTCTTCTGTTCTTTTTATGTAATATGTGCTCCTAGTTGATTTACCTCTGACACTATGTCTGACTGAAGACATAAAGTTGTTTACTTGACCGGTTGTTGAAACTGGTCTAGGGAAACCAAAGCGGCAGTATTTCCCTTTTTTTTTATATTTGCGTCAACAATATTTCCCACATGTATGTCTTTGAAATTGCAAAATTTGTGCATGAATGTCACTATGTGTTGTTTGTGATGGGATTTCACAAGTGTCATATTTTTGGATGAACTGCAAAACAGTGGCATCACTCTCCTGACCAAATTTAGGAGCATCTTTAATCCATAATAGCATGTGGATGTTAGGTGCTCCTCTGGCTTGGTATTCTTTTCTCCAAAAGAAGTGTTGAACTTCTCCGAGGGGAGGCACATTCTTATTACAAATAAAGTGTAGCATATCAATGAAGTGATGATGGAAATATCTTGATACATTTACAGGATCTAGAGAGCAGAGTTCTCCTAGTGTTTTTATAT
This sequence comes from Ambystoma mexicanum, assembly GCF_040938575.1. Lineage (NCBI taxonomy): Eukaryota > Metazoa > Chordata > Amphibia > Caudata > Ambystomatidae > Ambystoma > Ambystoma mexicanum. Next base: position 19,565,752 of record NC_090924.1, on the reverse strand, counting down.
CTATGTTTGTTTTATTTTTGTTTGCAATGCATAGGAAATCGTGTAAACCTTCCCATGCATATTCTGCACAACTTAATGTTACAAACCAAGTGGGTGGGACAAGGTTTCTTATCATACAGCGTACATATCCATGACGTCAGAACCAGTATTCTTTTGTACCACGCATGTTTGCTAAAAGATTTGTAATACTGACATATTTTGAAAATGGGTACCTGATTTTAATGTGTGTGCAACTCTTTAGCATAGAGTTCCAGTTCACTTTCAAAAAGAAGGTGGAATATATATTCCACATTTTGTCTGAATCTGGGGTCATCAGAATACATTCGTAGAGAGTGATATTATGATGCTGTTATCTGTGTGGGTCTATCATCGTACCTTCCTCCTTTTCCAGTAGGAAAGAGTGACGGAAAGGCCTGTGCTTCTATACTTTTTTTCCCATATGCTGATAGAAGATCCGTTGGCTTGTCACATTTGGTACGTTTCCAGTGCATCATCTATAGTGTCGTTAGAGTGTAAAGGATGAATTGTGTAATGGTCTAAAATATTGGATTCTGTAGTAGGATTTATAAGTTCAAATCAACCAGTTTCTGGTGACTCTTTAATTATTTCAATGGTTTCTCTCAGGTTTTCTTCAATATTAATTTCTTTGTAGTATTCATTGCTGTTTTTTTAGATATTGAAGGGCTTGTCTAACTTTATGTAAGTCCACAATTTGTTGCCAAATTCTTTTGTCTTTTGTAGGTATGCCATTTACTAAGACAATTAAAGATTGATCTATTGGCCGTTGCACCCCTAGAGTGTGTACATTTTCCGTGAGATCTAATCTAAATAAACTTTTTTGCTACACATGCCTTTGACTAATTCAGAGGGAGGTAATTTTTCTGTTTTTGGTTGGAGGTGTATTATTGCTTGAATTGGGTGCACTGTTTGAATTATGATGGTCTCATATAAATGTAGTTGTTGCAGGGGTGTTGGTACTTAGAATAATTTCAAGTTATTTGAGATAGCACGTGAAGGGGTTTGGTTGTTGTCAAGTTTTTAAGTGCAGTAATTGCAAAGTATTAAGGGGTCAGTAATGTCGTATTTGTTTTCTGCTATAAGGTAGAGAGCTAATTGGAACCATTTCACATCTTCATTGTCTTCTATTTTGTACGTTATGTCTGTAGTTTTTGTGATACTTTTATAAGAAGTCCTGCAGCAACATACACACTCATGGTTTGGTACTTCAGCAGAGGTACTTTTAAACTTTAGTATTTCTTTTTTGTATGTGTTTAATAGAAGGTTGCTATTTGTACAGTAGTTGCTAGTTTGTTGTAGAGCTATTTCATTTTGTAAATGGCTTTCAATTCCAAAATATTTTCTCTGGATATAGTCTATTTCTTCGAGTAGTTGTTTGGCTGTACCATGTAGAAGATTGTTATTTAAGTTGAGTAGTGGTAAAGCAAGACTTTTAGCATAGTAGAGTTTTTGGACTATATTTCTTATAGCTGAATGATGTGTTGATATCATTTTGATATGATGGAAGTTGCTTTTGCAGATAGATCCTGATATGCAGGGTAATGAATGTCCTTGTAGTCCTGTGTATTTGTGCACTGGACAGACATCCATATTTTGTAGTAGTTTCATTTTGAATTTGTCTTTGCTTTTTACATACTGATTGAGAAACTTGCATAAAGATTTGAAAGATTGTTTGGCAATGTTACACATTGATGTGCACAGCCATTTGTAGACTGGACGTCTTGGTTCAGGAGATTGGGGAAGTGATACTGAGTTTTCTGGGGATATTTTTGGAAGCAGAGTTTCTTGTTCCATAATGGTGTTATTACATTTTTCATACCCTCGTCCACTGCTATGTATGGCAATTGGGTTTGTTTGATTTTGTTTATATGCTTCTTCATTAAAATATGGTTCTGTGGTTGTGGTGTGACTCCATTCACCTCCACAGATTTTTAAGAAGCTATTTTTGGTGATATTCCGTTCATTGAGCAGTCTTTTTTGTAGTTTAGTAGTTAGTTTTGTTAGTGGTTTCATCCTGTTTAAAACGAAAATAAATAACTTCTTTTTTAGAATGATTGCACTGTCTACGAGAGCTTCTAGGATACATTTTTCTACGGTAGGTTGTAAGGGTTGTGCATGATTTCTCTCCTGTTTTTAAAAGGTTCTGAAGGACTCGGTGACAAACATTTTTTTGTAAAATACTTACTTTTCACTATATCAAGATTTATAGGTCCAGTGTTAGCAGTAGTGGTAGCTGAAGTCTTGGTAATCACTTTGTGTTTGTTTTTACATTTTGATAGAGGAGGGAAAGTTTCTGTGCTGGAAGCTTTTTATTTTTCACTTAATGACTGTATTAGCTGTTTTATTTGAACTTTTTGTACAAAATCTGCTAGAGATAGATGCTTATTTTGGACACTTTTATTTTGATTTGCTCTACTTCTGCGTTGCTTTCTATAGAGTTGCTTTTTGGTAGGCAGTCTTTGGGTCTGTTGGATAAAAAAAAGGGTGGGTTGGGCTGTTGCGCAGTATATCCATGCTTTGGGCATGAGTGTCTGAGTATGATGGTAAGTATGATTGTGTAGGTGTGTGATTGTGCAATGGGCAGGTACATCAAGTTGGGAGGCTATTCTTGTATGTGTGTGTTACTATACTGGGTTTCAGATGACAATATAAAGTATGTAGCTGGCAAGGGTTAGCACTAATACTACATCTAATGGTAAAGGGTTAATATATTTGTTTCTTCTACAACACTAAAGTGCACGTGTGTTTGAGTACAGTTAGAACATTATGTTACTTTTGTACTTACTTTTTTGTATGGAAAGATTAGGTTTCTTCTAAGTCCTTGTCCGAACTTCAGACGCTGCTGCTTTTCAGGAGAATGGTGTTCACTGAAAGTGTAAAAGAAAGAAGTTAGTGCATATGTGTGTTAATAGCAGTTTTGTCAATGTAGACATTGTTTGCACTATTCTTTAACTATGTGCATCCTGTATATTTTATTCAGAATCTGTTAGTTGAATATGTTTTTTTTAATGAGTCTAATAGTAAACGTATAGAGCACACTTTTTTTAATGTTATGTTAATGGATGTTAAGAGATAGAAAAAATAATCATATGCATTTTGTGCTATTTCTACAGGGTAAATGGCAGAAATTGTACATAAAAGCATTCAATGTATGCCTTTGTGAAGGAGTGGGTAATAAAGCAGAAAGATATGATATAGAGGCAGTGGTGTTGTTTGATCTGGGAGCCTTTCTAATGATATTCTGTGTGTGTGTGCTTGAATGAAGATTTATGTACTCAACCTGGCTGTGTGTAATTTTATAACACAGTGGACAGTATTTTTATTATTATACTGTTATTTTTCACATCTTATAATATGAAACACATTTTTTTTGATACGTGTGTCTGTAAACAAAAATTTGGAGAGCTGAAAGCTTGCCAAGTGACACTTCATCATAGCAGATGGGAGAAATGACAGTAACTTCATTTTACAGTTTACACAGGGCAGTGGCATTTACTCTGTTCATATTTTTATTTATTTTGTTTTACATTTTTAAATCACTTATACAGCGCGGGCGTCAAGGCTATGATACAGGAACGGTTTGTTTTTTAGTTGCGTAATTATTTTGTCTTAGTTGTGTATTTATAACGTGCTTAAACACTCAGAGGTTTCTAAGCGCGGACCCGGGGATCGAATCTGTGTTGCTTCATGTCGTCTTGCTTTCAAGGTATGCTCCCGGGTTGTATTGTATTTCTAGAAGAAATGTACATGTACTGTGTAGAAAATATTCATACCTGTAGTTTGTGTTCATGCATGTGGATGTGCATCAATCTGTAAATTGAAATTCTGGGAAGTTTTATAATAGTTGTTGCTGTAGATTATTTACAGTCACAGCCGAATTGTACTGAGAGTGATCAATAGTACATCTAAAGTGCTGATCTGTGATGACAGAGTTAGATGTAGAGTTCTTGGATGTGATTGGTGGATGATTGCGTGACTGCTTAACAGTAGCCAATGAGGATATGGTGCAGAGAGTGCAGTGGAAAGGGTAGAAGGGGTGCCCTCTGTGTTACTTACGTACTCCGTGGACAGCGCAGCAGTTCAGAGACAGGATATGCTACATCTGGGGTTTCTGAGCATGGAGTGGGAGTGTATTTTGAGGATTAGCCAATCACATGTTGAGGTTCTGCTTCATATTGAGAGGGGCTGTGTGTAGTGAAGATGGTGGAGGTGCAGAAAGTCAGGGTGTTGGTGGTTGGAGATATGTTTGTGAATGGGTTGGAGCAGTATGCTAAATCTAGAAATGTGGCATTTTGACAAAAAAGGAGTGGATGTGGTGTGGAGCACTGTGTCTGATTTGAATTTGCAGGCAATTCTAGTAGTTAGTCAGGATATGGCTAGGTTTCAGAGTCCACATGTAGTTGTCCTACAGTGTGGTGCTGTGCATTTGGGCTATGTTAGCGGCCCTACTTTGTTGCAAGATTGCTGTTTTGGAATTTAAAGGTTGCTTTGAAGAAGCTAATGTGAAGTTTATTTGAGGAAAATAAGAAGAAAAAAAAACATTGAAAAGAAAAGGTGTTTCTGAAGCATCTGCAAAAACAAACAATAAAAAATTATCTTTTCATAGCCAACCTGAAAGGTGAAATGGGGCACAATAATAAATGTTTTTATCCCCTACGCTAAGATTTTTCTATTTGTCCGCAGAGAGCGTGGTTGTTTGAGGACAGCACGTATTACATACAGGGATTTTGGGGTTGAGTGGCATGCAAAGGAAACTGAGCAGAGCAAGGGATTGGTCAATAAGGTTTTCTGGGTGTGTTGTGTAAGGAGAGAGTTTGTCAGTAGGTCTTTTTCCTGCTAGAAGACCAGATAGCTATGGGTGTGTGTTTCAGAAAGCAGATTGTTTTGATTTTGGGAGAATCATGGATAAATTGGTTGGAGATGCATGCAGGTCGCTGTGGAGTGGCTGCACATCTTGGATTCTCCCATGTGGAAGTGCACTGGCAGGGAGTGCGTGAAATTAAGTGGATGGATTTGGTACCTCTCTGTGCTTCTTTGGTGACACAGCATCATCCAGACATTATTATTATTCATTGTGGAGGGGACAGTTTAGGACATGTGTCTGGAATCTCTTTGCAATTTGCAATGAAAGAAGGACTTGGGAAAGTCATGGACATGTATCCAAACTCCAGAGTAATGTTTTCCTGCATTGCGCAAAGACAAATGTGCCTGCATTCTTTTTCATTTGGTCCACACATGGAGTAAGCAAGGGGCAATGTTAACAAGGCTGTTTGTGTCTTTTTGAGAGATGTTGGTATGTTCTCTTTTCAGAATGAAAACATTATGTTTTGTAGAACGCACATTTTTCACAGAGATGGCGTACATCTTACTTATGCTGGCAATCAAATTTTTCTGAGAAATATACAAAATGCATTGCAACCTTTTTTGGAATTAGAGCAATCTATTTTGCAGTAGGTGTTGACCATTTAAAGTTTTCGAAACACAAAAAGGCTCTTTTCAGAGCCAAAACTTCCTCCCAGAGAAAAGTGCAATGGTTCTGATAGGGCAGCGCCCTAAAAAATAAATGTCTGCAGACTGTCCACGGACATCTAAACAATGCGCAGGACCCTGCGATATTCATTTGTCAATTCTATTTTTGAAGTGTGAAAGGAGGCTCTGAAAAGAGCCTTTGTTTTTTTTGTTGTTTTATATTTTTTGTTTTTTTTTAAACACGACACAGAAGGAAAGGAGGGGAAAGGAGGGTAAGGAAGGGACACCAACCACCGGGATAAGAAAGGACAGGTGGAGAGAGGAAGATGTAGGGTGGCCCTTATTCACGTAGGTACCAGTTCTTCTGGTGCTCAATGACCGCAGTCTCGAAAGCAATCTGAAGATTCTCCCCCCTGCAGAGTACTGCATCGCAGTACATGCACAATATTGTGACCCTTGAAAGGTAAGGGTCAAGAGCATCATGAATGACCTGTGAGGCAGCTGGAGGGATGCGCTGTCCCACAGGAGTGTCTCTTGTGGTGGCAGGAGCAGAAACGGGGGATGCTATAGAGGAAGTCAACCTACTACATTTATCGCAAGTACAACCTTACGAATAGCCACATTGTGGAATGACTTTAGGTGTTTCTTTATTGATGTAGTACCATAGCTATACAAACCAGGCCTGCCACGATTCAGCACCATGCAGCACTGAGTGCACATGACCTTGTTCGCATGAGCTTTTGACTTTCCATCAATGGTGGTAAATAACCGCCACACCCAAGACTCACAATGAGTGCTAGTAGTAGGGACTTCCACTAACTCATCCTCTTCATCCGTCTCTTCTGCATCCTCACACCTGTTCCCCTCTGTAGGCCCTTGAGGATGTGGTGGTGGTGAGGGTGTGGGGGTGCTGATGCGGAGGCAGTAGCAGCAGAATCAATTTGGGATGACATCTGGAAGGTTAATAACCAGGAACTGGGAAGCAGGAACCAAGAACAGCAACCTGCACAATTGTCCTGTTGTAAATCTTCAAAATCCAAAAGCAGAATGAGGATCAGCTCTGGGGTGTGGCCTTTTATAGGGGTGCTGGGGCGCGTTTCACAGACACCTGCACCATCCCAGTACACTTCGAACACCAAGAACGGGCTCAAAAAGTTACAAAAAGTATATAGATCGGTAGGGACATTGTCTGGGACATGTGCAATGGTGAACTTTTACGGTAAAATACCTTGGATTGCTTAAAAACACTTTTTTAAATGTTCGGGGACCCGGACACTGTCCGGAATTAAGGACAGCCACTCAGCATGGATGCGGACACGTTCGCAAATGGGACGGCTGTCCGCAGGACACCAAATGCGTAGTGCCTGTTGTCTGCATGCGCGCCGGTATTCTGCGGACAGTGTTCGGGTCTCCGAACTAATTAAAAGTGTGACACACGTGCGGCATACAGTTGCAGAGAGGCGCGATATTCGTAGGACCCAAGTGTGTGATGCGCATGCGCGCGGGTGTTCCACGAACAATGTTGAATCCCTGAATAAAATAAATGTGCGTCAAAACTTTGCAGACAGGCGGACAACTAGTTAGCTCGGACATGGAGAGGGGGAATAGGTACATGTGGGACAGTGGTATTTAATGTTTTCTTTAATGTGGTCCACAATACACACTTTAAGGTGGTTGAAGTGTTGTAGTAATACATCCATTTTCAGTTCCATTCATTTGAGAGGATCTTCTATTATCTCTTTTGGTATATTAGTTGTATTGGTTGTCTGGTCTGTTAAAAAAAAATTGTTAAGTACATATAAAGTAATAGTTATTGATTTGCTTATATAGAGAAATGTTGTATCTACCATTATTATCACTCTTTCACTCATCTCATCTCATGGGAAATTATCTTCCAGCCATTCCAAATTACTGGACATTTCTGTGTTAAAAGAAATAAGTTTTAGTTTTAGTGTACATTATACAGAATATGTAGAAGTATATGATATAAATGTAGTGTACTTACTTCTTTTTTACAAACTTTTGCTGTTACCGGTGTGTAAGTATGCTCTTGCTTCTTGCTGTGCAGTTTCTGTGAGGGCATTCATTTGGAGGCATATTTATTTTGTTTTGGTATATTCCATTATATTGGAAATGCGACTTCAGTGGATGGTTGTTGTGTTACATATACAGTTTCCACTTTTTATTTATTATTAAATGTAATGTATTTATGTGGTGCTTTTTTAATATGTGTGTGTGTTTTTATTGTATGATACAATAATGGAAGATATCCTCTAAGTTTTTGGATAGTGCTGATGGTGACCGCGTGCGCATGCGGACATGCGCACGGTCCATGGTCATCAAAATCACTAGCGTGGCAGGGGTTTAGTATTTTCTATGTTATATAAATGTAAGGTAAGGGAATCGTAGTAAACATTTGTCACATTTCTATTATCTATATTTATATTCAGTGAAAAAAACTTTGTTAAAGGGATGTCATGGTTAGGTTGCGCTACTAAAAACCTATGAAATTCAGTGAAAAAAACTTTGTTAGAGGGACGTTATGGCTAAGTTGCGCTACTAAAAACCTATAAAATTCAATGAAAAAAACTTTGTTAAAGGGACGTTATTGTTCCAAGTAAAACAGAAAAAACCCCAGAAATTCACCAGTTATCATAAGCTAAGCAACCATAACTCACGCCACCACCGTGCACTGCTAAGACTAACACCCAGGACATCAAAGATGACATCACAAATATCATTGATGACATCACTGATGACATCACATGTGCATTTAGTTTTCATGCACAGCCTCCACACAGGATTGTCATTGTAATGTTGGAAAACAATGTAGAGATCTTTTTAAGAACTATCATTCAGCAAATACTTTATTAAGCGCTGCATTGCTATAAACACTATTGCATTATTGAGTTCTTTCTAGTACATGAACGCACTCATGTACCCACTTAAGCATTCTCTGCAGCATGTGCCAGAGAGGTGCAATATTCAAAACCTTCCATGTTGGATACTAAAATGATGAATGATTTCATTTCAGAGTTTTGGATAGTGTGAAACATCTAATAAGTACCTAACAGTGCCTCCCTTACTGCATAATTGTTCTACTACACACAAACCATAGCAAGACTACAATGCATACAAATACGAGTATGTGCAGGGAAAGTAAACTAAGCAAAAAATCAGCACTATTACCAGACAGTGTTCATAACCTCACCAATTGACTTCATGCACAGAAATGATTTCTGAGTTTCAGGCTTCGTTCTTCTCCTTTGTATAGATATCATATGATGTGCCTGCAACCTAAGGAAAGCAGTGTAACAACATATGAGAAAGGTAAGAACTACAAACATAGTTTTTGCATGTATAGTTGCTGGCTGTTAGTGAAGAAAACCATCTGCCCTACATATGTCAGTTCACACAAAAAGAGGAAAGCAGAACTGTGATGTCATCAGTGATATCATCAGTGACATTTGTGATGTCATCTGTGATGTCCTGGGTGTTAGTCTTAGCAGTGCACAGTGGTGGCGCGAGTTGTGGTTGCTTAGCTCACCATAACTGGCGAATTTCTGGGGTTTTTCTGTTTTACTTGAAACCATAACGTCCCTTTAACAAAGTTTTTTTTCACTGAATATATGATATATATATATATATGCATATATATATATATATATATATATATTACATGGACGCACCATGTAGTTATGGTTAAGTTGGTGTTTCTATAGGAAGAGCATTTTTTGGGCGGCTTATAACTTTGCTCCCTCTGGACGAATCCTCACCAAACTTTGCAAAAAAAGTATATGGCCCACTCTGAATGTTTTTGCAAAGTTTGGAGAGGTTTGGTCCGGGGGGGGGGCAAAGTTATAGGGGGGTCCCAAAACTTGTGTTTTTACCCATAGACATAATGGGAAAAAACTTTGCGCACGCCTACAGCCCAAACCGCTGGACGGATTTACACCAAATTTGCGGCAGGAGCGGGAGCTTGGTCCCGAAAGCGTGCTTTTGCAAATTTGGTGTAAATCTGTCCAGTAGTTTTTTTAAAATGACCAAAATGTAAGGCAAAAAATTAGTGATATCTCCGTTCACTTCCCGGTTCGCTCCGCGGACAGTGCCATGATTGGCCGAGCGGCTTGTGCGATGTCCGCGGACATCCGATGTGTTCACTGATTGGACAGCGTGGGGTGTGGAGCGCGTCAGATTTTTGGTGGCACCCGACATCTTGCATTCGCAGACAGCGAGGTGAAACTTGGTTTAAAAATTGTATTTAGTGGGTGTGTAAGAGTGTTTGGGGAGGGTGGGGGAGTATGAGGTAGGTACAATGTTGTATCTTTTATGTGCTAGACGCTTTTCTTGTGTTCAATTTGTCTGCGGACAACACGGCTGTTCTGAAATGTTCGTAAATAAACAGAATGGATTTGGTGTCAAGTTGAAAGTGTTCTAAGAAGACGTGTGGGGTCCTGGAATGTTCGCAGGGGGTGTCCTGAAGACGTTTTCTGTATTGTTCGTTATCAAGCTGAAAGTGTTCTAAGAACACGTGCAGTGTCCTGTTCGTACATAACGAAAATGGGGGTCTCCTGATGACACTGTCCGTATTGTCCTCTGGCAAGTTGAATGTGTTCTAGGAACTTCCTTGTGTCTGCGGACATTAAAATGGTTGAAATGCTTGAATCTATCGGTGTGATATGCTGCGGTGGTTGGGGCCAAGGTATAGAATGTTGGGTGCATGGCCATTTGGCCATGACCCTAAGACTCTATGCCCTGGCCACAACCACTGCAGCATATCACACTCATATACCATGCACCCAAGAGTCTATGCCCTGGCCACAAGCACCGCAGCATAACAAATTAATAAGGAACAATGTTATAAGCCAGTATGGGTGTGATATGCTGCAATGGTTGTATTTATCATGTTATATTACTATTTGGTTTAGTAACGGGAGTCCATGTTTTTCTTGTTCATTTCTATGATAACAGAAAATAGCATGTTAGTATTAGTATTTTATAAAGACTTATTACATTGTACAATCACATTTTTTTCTTTTTTTTTACCCTCATATTTAGTAGATAACAAACCAGACTACTGTGCAATTTGCCCAGTTTCTGTGTTTGTTGCTAAAATCATTGGGTCTGTGGGAGAAAAAAAATCCATATTGGATTAAAAAAAAAAAATTTTCTGTTATGCTACAGTTTATTTGTTTGTTTGTTTTCAGTGTTTACTTGTCTTTTCTGGCTAATGCCTTATACATTGGATTATTCCAGTTTTTGGGAGCAGTAAGATATTAGGTATCTATTTGGATATTTCTAAATTTGGGACAGTTAGATACCAATTGGCGTATTCTAACTGTCTATTTTTTGCTCTATTTGAGTGGTATTCATTTATCTGATTAGTTGTTGTAGCATCTGTGGGCAGTTAGATAGCTTTTGGAATATTGTGACAGTTTATATTTTTTTACTACAAGTGTACTTAAGGTTTAAGTACAGTTTAGATATCAAATTTTGTTTTTAAGAACATTAAATAAGCGTTTGTAAGATTTGCTGGTAATCTCTGCTTTAGAGTAACGGTACTATCATTACATTCAAACCATCCACATTTCTTTTTTATATTTGCAGTTTAGTGCCCTGAGTTGGTTGTGGCTCCTGCGTGGTAGATTATACCTATTGTTGTGAAGGTCTTACTACCAAGTGATATTTGACCATGTGTGAATCCAGTCAGCTTGCAGTTCTTTTTGGTACCATCTGCATTGTAACGTAGAAGCATTAGCATTACGTGTTTACTATGTGTTTGTTTTACTAACGTGGAGCGATTATCTGAATTGCAGGTCGAACATAATCTACCATGGTTTGCATTTTGTACAAGTTGCTGAAATGGAACGGATTCACAATTAGGTATTGATATATACACAAAGCGCTCATTGGGGATTTGTTCTTGTGTCACATTGTATGTTTCCACATGTATGAAATCTGGAAGATTTCATTTATAGGTATGTTTTTGTTTTCCAGTACTAATAGTAAGTACATTAGAAATTCTTGTGGATCTTTCTGTGAGTTTATAGTGAATTTCACCATTCCAGCACAGTAGTCCAATTGTTGTCTTATTCCATAAACACTATACGTGTTGTCAGGATTGTTTGCTGCATTTCCATGAAGTACTAACATTTGCAAACACAATGGGTCTGTACTGTGTAAGTAAATGTTTTCAACAATTGGTGGTAATTGAAATAGAATATTCATTGCTACATTTGCGTAGCAACTTACACCAACTATATTTGAGAGTTTAAATGGACCAGGTAGTTCTGTGTCTGACTGCTTTTTTTGGAGTTTGTCTTCCTTCTTTGAAGAAGTACCTGGTTTACTTCCCCTAATTGATTCTTTTTTGCTTGTGGCACTTGATGAAGTATTACTTTCTTTTACTCTCTTTGGAGGATTTGCAGTGACATCCTGTTGCTTTTCTGTTTGATTTATTTTTCTTTTATAATTTTTTACTTTTTGTGGAACAGAATATGTGTTTAGATGTGGAGTGTATAGTGAACGAAGTGTATTGTATTCTAAAATGCAAGGAATATCAGTGTTTATTTTACTTGCATCAAAGTTGATTAGAAATAGACCGCAAAGTGTACGTAAGCGTGATAGTGCTACGTAGCTCATGCCTTCTTTAAAGATTGTGTTACCAATGTCTATCATTGCTTTGTCTAGGGTAAGACCTTGGCCCTCATTACGACCCTGGCGGAGAACCATGGTGCAATTTGCACCATGGTCCATGGCGCTAAGCTGCCAACTCCGCCATGGTGGTTGGCGGACTTACCGCCCCATTCCGACCTTGGCGGGGCGGTAAGTCCCCAATCCCCATTTACCCTTCCCCATTTTTGCCCCATAGGGTATAATGGGAGTGGGGAAGGCGTTAATTACGCCACCGTAAATTACGGTGGCGTAATTAACAACAAGTCCCGTAGCGCCATGGATTTTTCCGCCTGCAAAAAGCAGGCGTAAAAATCACCATGGCGCTACTGGAACTCGTACTCAGGCGGAAAGGGGCGCCATGGTTTGCGCCGGCGTAAACCCCTTTCCGCCAGGGTCGTAATAAGGGCCCTTGTGTTTTATGAATGGTGACTGCGTATGCAAGAGTTAGAGAAAATTGTTCTCTGCGTACATACATGTCTTTTAAGAGAAGGAATCGAGCTGTGGAGCGTCCTATTCTTTTTACTTTCGAAAGTTTGTCAAAGAGAATATTGACAAACTGAATTTTGTTGTCACGTGGGTATGTTTGAAAGCCAACAACTGTACCCAGTGCTCCATTAACTAGTCATTGGTCCACGTCGAGGTTACGTTTCAGCATTACTCTGCAATTTAAGGATAATTTCAATATCTTTTCCAAGCCTGCTGTGTTTGAGATTGATTTTTCTAAACTATTAGTCTTGTTGTGACTTGGTCACACATGGGTAGTGTCATTCCATGTACATCTAATTTGTCTGTGGCGCTAATTTCCATTATTGGTTGCATTTCTTTACTTAACATTATTTCATTGAATTTGAAACAGTTTGCAAGCGTTGACATTAAGGCCATACAATTGATATTTTTGTGGACTAATCGTTCCATAACATCTGTAGCACATGCATTATCACCATAAAGTGCATGAATGCGCCGGGTTTTCAATATTGCTTCTGCTTCTTTAGAAAGTATACCATCTCTGATACTTTTTAAGATGTTGGCATAAGTGAGAACTGCAGATTGGCGCATGTTTTCTGTTAATTCTCTGTATTGGAAATGTTACCAAAGGTTGACATTTCCAATGCTGCCAACAGTTTTACGGCAGAGTTTGTGTCCTAATGTTTTAAAAATAGGCTCACCTTTTACTGGTGTCAATTGAAGAAGATCTCCGAAAACAATAAGTTTGTTTTGAGTACTTCTTGTAATCTGAGTTGAATCAAAGCCAACATTAGGTTGGACACCATGTTCACTTCATCTATTAGTAGAATTTTCATTTGTTTCAATAGTCTGCGTAGTTCCATTGCAGCTTCTGCAGAAAGTTTGTAATAATCTAATTTGTTTTGGTGTTCTACTGGCAGGAGTAGTAATCAGTGTAAAGTGACACCACCTATGTTGTAGGCAGCTAAACCTGGGGGGGCAGTGACAACAGCTGACAGTTTGCTGTTTTGTCAATTGTTGAAGGAACTTACTAATGATTTTGATTAGGAATGTTTTGCCAGAACCAGCTTCACCACTGACACACAATAGTATAGGTTTGGAATTTTGACAGGTGCATTCTTTATTTTCATGTTGTACACCATGTGCAATTTCTTTTGTTACTTCTTGAAAAATGCTATGTTGCTCATTGTTTAGCTTTGATTGTAGCATAGTTAAGTGTTCTTTTTCTTCATACTGACACATGGTGTTTTCTACTTCTATCATAGCTAATTCTGCCTCATTTGTTATTAGTGGGTATCCCAGTGGTTCTTGGCTTCCTGTTACAGAATGTTGACTACTGTGAGGAGTGTCCTTATCTAGTTGGGCCTGGAGTTCTTCTTTGTGTTGCTGTTCATTGTGCAACATTGTTTTGTACTGTGCAACGTTTACATCAGTTATACTGCTTTCATTTGCTTTGAAAGCGTCTTCATATGAATCATAGTTATCTAGTATTTCTTCTTCTTTTCTCCATGGTTTAAAGAGTTGTAGCAGGGACATGTAATATACTTCTTTATGTTGAGGAGTCTTTAATGACAATTTGATATGATTAATTAAATTTGGTTTGGTGAGTTTTACTAAGCTGCCTTCACAGTATGTCACTTTGTATTTACGGTTTTGTTCATCAGGTTTTATATTATTTTTGTATGTGTAGTTTTGGGCTATGTGGTATAGACTCATGGTTTCCAAAGTGGTACTCCTGTTTGGGTAGTATGTGCCCAATGAATTGTTTTTTAAAATGTCTTGGCTGTTGGGATCATGTTTGGCTATTGTTTCTATATCTTCGTATGATTTTAGGACTCTTTTTCTAGATTTAGCTGGACCAAGACTTAGCCATACTATATTTGCAGATTTACCAAACAGTGCAGTACCAGTTAATCGATCAGCTGCTTCATAGGATCCTCATTCTCTATGGGACAGCTTTTTGATGCCCAAACTGTATAATTTCTGAGACACTGTTTTATCTGATGACAGGTCATTCCAGAGGTCTTGGTGCTCTGTCTTTTCTGATTTGTTTAAGTATGCTGTGACATATCGTGCAACTGCAGTAGAATTGTCTGCAATGTACTGCACGTCTATGTTTGCATTCCATAAGTGGGCAATGATTGCATTGTAATCATTGATATATTTTTCTTCTTCTTTTCTTTTTATGCAATATGTATTTTTAGGTGACTTACCTTTAACACTATGTCTAACTGAAGACATGCGGTTGTTCACTTGTCCTGTATTTGTAACTGGTCTAGGGAAACCAAATCGGCATTTGGTGTAGTATTTCCCTTTGATTTTGTATTTGCGACGACAATATTTGCCACATTTGTGTCTTTGGAATTGTAAAATGTTTGCATGAAGATCACTATTTGCGGATTCTGATGGAATTTCACAAGTGACATATTTTTCAATAAACTGTAAAACAGTGGCATCACTGTCTTGACCAAATTTAGGAGCATCTTTAATCCATAAAAGCATGTGGATATGTGGTGCTCCTCTGGCTTGGTATTCTTTTCTCCTAAAGAAGTGTTGCACTTCTCCAAGGGGAGGAACAGTTTTGTTACAAATAAAATGTAGCATAGCAATGAAGCGATGGTGAAAATATCTTGAAACATTAACAGTATCCTGTGAACAAAGTTCTCCAGGTGTTAGTATATCTATGTTTGTTTTGTTTTCGTTTGATATGCGTAGGAACGCATGTAAATCTTCCCATGCATATTGTGCACAACTTAATATAACAAACCAAGTGGGTGGGCCAAGGTTTCTGATCATACAACATACATCTCCATGACGTTGAAACCAGTACTCTTTAGTACCACGCATATTTGCTAATAGATTTGTATGATTTGCTTGTAAAACGTCATCTTTTTGTTGAAATTTTTATAATAATTGTGTAGCTGTCATATTTTGAAAGTGTGATCCTGATTTTAATATGTTTGCAACTCCGTAACATAAAGTTGCTAGTTCACTTTCAAAGAGTAGGTGGAATATGTATTCCACATTTTGTCAAAATCTGGGATCTTCCGAAAACATTCATAATGAGCGATATTCTGATGCTGATATTTGAATCATATTATGATATTTCATTGTATCTTCCTCCTTTGCCAGTACGAAAGAGGAGAGGAAAAGCACGGGCTTCTATACTTTTTTCCCATATGCTGATTGGTGATCCTTTTGTTTGACGCATTTGGTACGTTTCCAGTGCATCTCCTGTGTCATTAGAGTGCAATGGATGAATTGTATAATGATCTAAAGTGTTTGATATTGTTGCAGGATCTAGGAGCTCAAATTGACCAGCTTCTTGTGTCTCTTGAATTATTTCAGTTGTATCTTTCAAGTTTTCTTCAATATTAATTTCTTTGTAATATTCATTATTCTATTTAAGATATTGTAGGGCTTCTCTAACTTTATGTAAATCTACCAGTTGTTGCCAAATTTTTTTGTCTTTTGTAGGTACTCTATTTACCAAGATAATTAAAGATTGCTGCATTGGACGTTGCACTCCTAGAGTGTGCACATTTCCTTTTAGATCTAATGGTAAATACACTACTTTTCCACAAATACCTTTTACTAATTCAGAGGGAGGTAATTTTGCAGTTTTTGGTTGAAGGCGTATTATTGCTTGACATGGGTGCACTGTTTGAATTATGATGCTCTCATATAAATTAAGTTGTTGAAGGGGTTTTGGTAGTGGATATAATTTCAAGTTATTTGCGATAGCACGTGAAGGAGTTTGGTTGTTGTCAAGTTTTGTAGTGCAGTAACTGCAAAGTATTATGGGGTCAGTTATTTCGTATTTGTTTTCTGCTATAAGGTAGAGAGCTAATTCAAACCATTTAGAATCTTCATTGTCTTCTATTTTGTATGATAGGTCTACAGTTTTTGTGTTACTTTTATAAAAAGTTCTGCGGCAACATACATACACGTGGTTTGGTACTTCAGCTGAAGTACTTTCAAATTTTAGTATTTCTTTTTTGTATGTGTGTAGTGAAAGGTTGCCATGTGCAGATTTGTTTCGAAGTTGGTTTACAGCTAATTCATCTTGTAAGTGGGTTTCACTTCCAAAATATTTTGTCTGGATATAGTCAATTTCTTCTAGTCGGTCTTTTGCTGTACCATGTAGAAGAATGTTTTTAAATTCGCTAGTGCTAAAGCAGGACTTTTAGCATAGTACACTTTATAAACTAGATTTCTTATGCTTGCATTATGTGTTGATATCTTTTTGATATCATGGAAGGGTGTTTTGCAAGTAGGTCCTGTAATGCAGGCCAATGAATGTCCTTGTATTCCTGTGTACTTGCGTACTGGACAAGCATCCATATTTTGCAGTAGTTTAATTTTGATTTTGTCTTTGCTTTTCACACATTGATTGAGGAATTGGCGTAAAGACTTGAAAATTTTTTTGGGAATGTCGTGCATGGCCATTTGTACACTAGATGTTCTGATTCAGTTGAATGGAGGGGTAAATCTACGTTTTCAGGGCATATTTTTGTAAGGAGTACTTCTTGTTCCATTATGGTATTATTAACTTTTTCAGAACCTCGACCACTGCTATGTATGGCAATTGTATTTGTTTGCTTTTGTTTGTTTGTAGGCTTCTTCATTAATGTATGGTTCTGTGCTTGTAGTGTGACTCCATTCACCTCCACAGATATTTAAGAAGTTATTTCTGTTAACATTCCGTTTATTGAGAAGTCTTTTTTGTAATTTCATTATTAGTTTTGTTAGTGGTTTCATTCTGTTTAACACTAAAATAACTAACTTTCTTTTGAGAAGAAGTGCACTGTCTATCAACGCTTCTAAGATTACTTTCCTACGATAGGTTTGAAGTGTTGAACCTCGTTTCTCTCCTGTTTTCATAAGATTTTGAAGGACTTTGTGACGGAACATTTTGGCTAAAATACTTTTCTTGGTATGCTTACTTTGTACTATATCAAGATTTAGATAAGAAGTTTTATTTGTAGTGATAGTTGATTTTCTGTTAATTGTTTTTTGGGTTGTTTTACTTTTTGATAGAGGAGGCAAAGTTTTTGTACTAGAAACATCTTCTGTTTCACTACATGACTGTATTAGCTGTTGTGTTTCAACTTTTTTTTACAAATTCTGCTATAGATGGATGTTTATGTTGGAGACTTTTCTTTTCATTTGCTCTACTTCTGCGTTCCTTTCTATGGAGTTGCTTTTTGGTAGGCATGCTTTAGGGTCTGTTGAAAAAAATACAGAAGGTATGGGTTGGGGTGTTCTGCAATGCATGTGTGCTGTGTGCATGAGTGTTTGAGTGAGATGATGAAGATGTATGTAATGGTGTGTGATTGTGCATTGGGAAGTACAACTACTAGAGATGGGTATTCTTGAATTAATGTGTTACTAAACTGGGGTTCAGATGACAGAAAATAAGTAAGCCAGTGGTGTGGAGAAGTATAAATAGTATATCTATAGCTATACAATTAAAACAGTTTTTTCTTCTACATCTAAATTCTAGCGGCTGAGTTGGGTAATTTGTGTGGCGAAAAATAGGAATTTGTGGGCCATTCTGCAGTACATCACTGTTTAAGACGGGAGGATTTTTGGTCAGAATGGTGCAGAATCTCTATTTTTAGGCACAGAAGTAGTATGAATTAACCTTAGAGTGTGTTTGAGTAATAATTCAAATATTATGGTAACAATCTACTTCCTTTTTTTCTAAAATGAGCAGTTTGCTTCTTAGTTGATCTTTGTAATTCAAATTCGGCTGCTTATTTTCAGGAGAATGGTCTTCACTGCAATTGTAAAAGAAAGAAATTAGTAATTCGTTTTGTATATAGCACTGTTTTTAATTTAGACATAGATTTTTTAAATTGAAATGCTCAGCGCCTTCCTCAAAACCATTAAAACTTATGAAATCTAACTGTAGGAAAGAAAATATCTTTACTATGGCTTGTCAAAATCATAATGTACCACTGTATACCAATATTCCTGTCACTAAGCTTTTCCACATAATAGTGAGTCCATGTGATAGCCTGCTTTTCCACATAAGAGGGAGTCAATGAAGTAATAATATAAACTAAAAAAATTAAAACCAAGTATGTGTTTGTACAAATATTATTCTTTGAGATTTGATGATAGATTGTGCATGTAATTTTGTTTGATCATATGTAGTCTATATATTTTATTTCAAAAATGTTAGTTTAACATTATGTGCGTGTGTGTGTGTACGAAGAAATTAAACGGTATAAAGGTTTGTAAGTCACAGTTCATTTTAGGAGAATGAAAAAATGATAAAGGTAAAAGTCGGTTAGAAAATGTGTTCATGTACTGTATAGAAAATATGCATACCTGTAGTTTATGTTCATGCATATGGATATGGACGAAGCTGCAAGTAGAAATCTTGGAGACTTGTCTAGTATTTGTCGTAGATCGTGCTTGCCAATGGTATGACACTTGTAGTCCGAGAGATTCACCGTACATTTGCAGTGCTGATCTATGATGATGCAGTTACATGTAGAGGTCTTGGATTTGATTGGTGGATGGCATGTGATTTCTTAGCTACATCCAATGAGAGAATGGCACAGAGAGTGAAGTGGAAATGGTAGAAGGACTGTCCATGTTACGATATGTTCGCGGACATGGCAGTAGTTCTAGGACACCGCGTATTACATCCGGGGAATTTGGGGTGGGGAGGCATGCAAATGAGATTGAATGTAGCAAGCGATTGGTCAGTAAAGTTTAGTGAGTGTGTTGTGCTAGGAGATTTTTTCTCAGATATTCTTTTTGCTGAGAGAAGAACAGATAGCTATGGCTGAGTGTTTTAAAAAATAGATTGTGTGGATTTTGGGAGACTCGTGGATACATTGGTTGAAGGTGCATGCAGAAAGCTGTGGAGTATCTATAGATCTTGGATTCCCACATGTGGAAGTGCACTGGCATGGAGTGCGTGAAATGAAGTGGCTGGACTTGCTACCTCTCTGTGCAACTTTGAAGATAGAGGAACATAAAGACATAATTGTAATTCATTGTGGAAGGAACAGTTTAGGACATGTGTCTGGAATTTTTTTGCAATTTGCAATGAAAGAAGGACTTCAGAAGATCATGGACATGTTTCCAAACTCCAACGTAATTTTTTCACAGATTGCGCATAGACAAATGTGGCTTAGTTCTTTCTCATGTGGTCCACAAATGGAGAAAGCAAGGTGTAATGTCAATAAGGCTGTTTGTGCCTTCCTAAGAGATTTGGCATGTCCTCTTTTCACAATGAAAATATTATGTTTTGTAGTACATACATTTTTCGCAGAGATGGAGTCCAACTTACCTATGCTGGCAATCAGATTTTTCTGAGAAATGTACAAAATGCATTGCGACCTTTTTTAGAAATGCAACATCCATTTTGAAGTAGGTGTTAAGTATTTATAATTTTTGACACACAAACACCTCCCAAAGGCTCTTTTCAGAGCCCCCACTTCCTCCCAGAGAAAAATGCAATGGTTACAACAGGGTAGCATCCCAATTTTTTTTATGTTCGCGAACTGTCCGCAGACTTTCAAGAAATAGAAAGGGCCCTGCGTTATTTATCTTTACTTCTGTTTTTTAACTGTGAAAGGCGGCTCTGAAAAGAGCCTTATTTTTTTTGGGATTTTTGTTATTTTGTATTTTTTTTTTTTTTTTACACACGACACACTAGGAGAGGAGGGGAAAGGAGGGCAAAGGGGGGGACACCAACCACAGGGATAAGAAAGGGCGAGCTGAGAGAGGAAGATCTAGAGTGGGTTTTATTTGGGTAGTGAGCAGGTCTTCTCGTGCTCTGAGACAATAGTCTCAAAAGCACTGCAAAGTCGCTCCCCCCTGAGTACCACTTATTGCAGGTGACCGTGTTCGCACGAGCCTTAGGACCATTCCCATGAACGGTAAACAACCGTCGCACCCAAGAATCACGCCTAGGGCGGGTAGTAGGGTTTTACTCTACCTCATTCTCGTCATCCTCTTCTTCCTCCTCTGTATCCTCACTCCTGTTCCCCTCTTCAGGCCCTTGGGGAAATGGTGGTGGTGGAGGGTTGGGGGTGGTGCTGAGGCAGATGTAGCACCAGGTGGCAATAGTGGAGCCATTGATGTCATCGGCTTGGAGATGGAAATCTCAAAATCTGCAAAGCATGCAGCAAAATGCAGTGTGCTCTGCGGAATAGCCAGAAACACAATGAGAATGAGCTCTAGGGCGTGGTCTTTTATAGGGGTGCTTGTGTGCGGTTCGTGGACATGCGCGCCGTCCGCAAGACAGATCGAACACCAAAAAAGATTCAAAAAGTCACAAAAACTATGTGGAAATGTAGGATTAGTATGTGGGATTTGTGGTATGTTGAGTCTTTAATGAGAAATATTGTGGATTACTTGGAAATGTACTTTTAAAGTGTTCGGGGACACAAACAGTGTCCGCATTTAGAACAAGCGATCAGCGTGGGCGCGGTCACATGATTGTTTCATGAGCATGTTCGCTAAGGTAGCAGCCGTCCGCAGGACACTGTAGGTTATTTTGTACAGATTTGGGACCTAGAGGTATTTTCTTACCGCCAAAATGAAAATAATTCAGTAATAATCACTCTTTGCATTCAGATTACATTTGGTATATAGTACTACAGTATACATACATTATTACAGCACACAGATACATTTAGTGATATACATTATGTTGGTATGCGTTATTGGTGGTATTTCTGGTGAGCATAATTCCTTTGTTTTATATGTGGCCCCAATATCCAGAACCCCTTATTTTTTCTTAGTTTGTTCGTGTGATCACTAGAGAGGCCTCAGGCTTACATTTCAGGAACACCACATTTTCAATTGGAGTGCCACCATGGGCTGTCCTCACTGACTTATCTACGACAGCGAGCTAACATGCGGTATTTATCACCAACTTATCTACATCGGTGAACTATGTCCAGGGCCTCTCTTTCTGCTGACTCATGTACCTCCAGCAGCAGTCTATTTCATTATATTATTATTATATTCCGTTCAGAAACATACACTTATATACTAAATGGAATCATGCACACAGCTACCGCTAAGTCTTATTTTTAGCTAACTTAAAAATGACAATTGCACTGTCTAAACCTCTCCCCATATTATCAGTACTGTAATGGTAGATGCACAAATAAAAGAGAAAAATAAAACACACTATCCGTCTGCTTTCAGATATTTTTTGTGCATTATAAAAAATTGCATTTCAACACGATCTTACTCTTTTTACAGATATAAATGGAAATTGCATAGTAACAACATTATCTGTAACAAAATGAGAAGAGAGCGGCGACAACATACCCAATTCGCAACATTAAACCTGTTGATAAAACACTGGAGTTCCCTCTTCCACGCTGACTGAATAGTTTCGCACACATACACACTGCCCCCACACTCTGTAATATAATTAACAGGCCTGTCCAGCATTTGAAGTTCGTCGGCTGGTCGCCTTCTGGAAGTGGTTCAATGAATTCTTCTTAAATCACCCCAGCAAGGACGAGCTTCTGCCGTCACTCAAACCGGGGCTTATTGACTGGAATTCCCAGTCTCTGCAGCAGTGCACTGGGATCTGCTTTTTCAATCAGGACAATCCCCAGCTACCAGCCAGGTCTTTCTCCCAGCTGTGTAAAAATGTCTTCTCTTCTCCTTTTCCCAGAGATTCATTAGCAAAGCTCTGTTACAGCCTGCCAAACGAGTTCAACCAATGAAATTCTATCATGTCCTACCCTCCTTTTCTTTAACAATGGCTTGGCTTATACAATTGCAACTGTAACCAAACTGATTTCCTGCTTATTCGAGACTTTTCTTCCTGCAAATACTGTGAACAGAGCGCAGATAGAAGCAAAGAAAAAAATCTAGATGCGCCTTTAAAATGACTTTCAGAGCCTGTTATTTTCCATCCCATTTTGCACTGGAGAACACATTATATTATTAATGAGTTAGAATCATTAGTATTGTTAATAAGGTTAGTTCATTAATCCTCAAATGTGTCTCCTGCAACAGAGGAATTTCAGGTGGAGAAAAAAAATATATGCTTTTAACTGTGAAAAAGATTATTTGGATTTTAAATGTAGAAATCGTTTTTGACTGAATAGCCTGTTTTTCATTTACATGTCCATGTCACCCTGGCAACACATGCCTTCCAGTAATGCTGCATAAACAAAAAAAATGCTAAATGCTCTTACATATTCCCTCCTTTTTTCTGAGAATTTGGCAGTCCAAGCCATAATTAGAGGAAAATCAACTTGCTCCCTTCCTTCTTTTAAAATGTATGCATATTTTGATATCTTTCTCTTCCTGACGTAGTTACTAAGATTAGCAACATTTTCATTTTTACTGATAGCACAACCAACCATCCACCCATGATTAGCACCAGGACAGCTAAACCCACTATTGAACGTTCCCCCCATGTTCCCCAATTAAATCTTTCCACCTCCATTATACCCAGGTTACTAACTGTAATGTTTTTTTTTTCAGATTCATTTTCATTACATGTCTTTCTTTATAATTACATAAAAACTCCACATCCGGATCTATCGGAAATGTGTCCCTTTGAAAAAAATCGATATTTTCTACTTGGCTTTCCCAAATACCATTTGTTACGTGAAACAATGTTAACCCTCCAATTGATACAATTGTATCCTTCGGAACCTGTAAGTAAAAAACATTATATTTCACCTGTTTAACCACATATGTTCCATGATTCAAATGTGCTATTGTCACGTTCTTTAAATAGGTGCTGACCAACCATTTACATCTGACCATCTTAGCCTGTGCCAGTTCTTCACTCCCCATATTGCTAATGATCACTTCACATCCTTCTGATATACTTGGGTCAAATATCAAACCACAAATAGCATCTGTGGCATCAGGAACAAACGGTTTCCCTGGACACATATAATTTTGTTCTTTAAATTTGACACACGTTTCCAAGTTTGGTATTAAGTAAATTTCAGGCTCCCATGACTGAAATGCTACCACTTCTGGAGTCTTAATCTTAATAAATGTGTCCTCTTGCCAAAACCCCACGTTGTGGATCCACTTGGTTTGATAAATAAGTTCAGGAGCTACATATGGGATGCATAATAACAAACCAATCTCCAACCTTTCCAGGTCCACATATAATGGCATTGCATTACCCATTTCAAATGCAATTTTTACCTGTACCACATCAATTTCCCTCCTGGTCAATCTTTCTATCATTTGATGAATAATATCCTGCGAAACAAAATACAAGGGAATATGACCTTGAATCAACTGTGAAACTGCAGTTTGAACTTCTCTCATATAATTCGTTAATAGTCTATCAACAGGACTCATATTCAATATTTCATTTAAAGTTCTGTCATGCTTAATAATTAGCTTAGTTGCCTGTTGCATCACATCCGCTTGTTCATTTAGAATGATTGCAGTTTCATTTATGAATCTTACTTGTTCATCCAATCCCCCTCTAATCCCATCTAATGTGTTTTGTATTATTTCTAGGTCAACACTCAGTTGTTGTGCTTTAGTACTCAGCGTTCCTACCGAAATGGCATTGGCTGTTGATATTGTGGTACCTATTATGGCTCCAACTATAGACATTACCAATGATATCGCGAGCATCACCACTCCTCTTTTTCCTCTCCTCTTCTTAATGTCTGCTGAATTCACAAATGTTTTTTTCCAATTGCATCAATATATCTCTTATTGACTGCTTAGAGTCCTCTTTTCTTGTTTCCAACCACTCTTTAGCCTGTTCAATCTTAATTCCGGTATGGTTCAAATGCTTTTCAATCAAAATCTCAGGGTTCAATGCTATATAGCTATTC
Organism: Ambystoma mexicanum; assembly: GCF_040938575.1. Taxonomy (NCBI): domain Eukaryota; kingdom Metazoa; phylum Chordata; class Amphibia; order Caudata; family Ambystomatidae; genus Ambystoma; species Ambystoma mexicanum. The sequence continues at coordinate 19,541,306 of NC_090924.1, read as the reverse complement.
TGGAAAATCATCCTTCTATCACTCATGATGAATCCTGGTGCCTCTTCTACCGCGATACCAGATGCTGGTCCAGGTTCAATGACAACCTGTGCTTCTGAATTTTTGAAGATTTCTCCGAATATCATCATCATTAACCATATTATTGGTGTCATCTTCAACGCTGATCGCTTTGCAGCCTTGGTCTTCGCCCCCCTCTGGGTTTTTTCCAGAATCCGTCCACGTGGGCTCCAGGACTCCATCGTCTCCCGTGACCTCCGGTATAAATATGTTAATATTCTAAATTAAATAGAAAAGAAACAGATTAAGAATATAGCACAATACTAACTTCACCCTTTTGCCAAAAATAAAACATGCTTTGTAAAATATTTCACCTTTTTTCTTTCGCCTTCTGAAATTAAACACAGGTTATAGAGAACAAGCATACATAAAACAACATTCAATATTTAATGCATTTTCATTCTGCACACCGACTCCATAAACTTCAGCTTCTTTTTTATATTATATATATATTTACATATATTACAGTATTTATGTGCCATCATAATCAACCATCTTTATTAATCTTCTCTGTCACTGCCTCCTGACTGTACTCATTTATTTTACCTTCTTGTGTTCAAGGGACTTTATCTGTTTCTACACGCTCCAGATTTTTTATCTCATATCTTGGATGACATGGCTTGATTTGGTTTACATGCACAAACTGTTCTATTGCTGTTTCACCTTCAGTCTTTAAAATTTTGTAAACTACAGGAGAGACTTTATCTATAATTTGGAATGGCCCCTGCCAGGCTGCTAAGAATTTGGAATGTTTCTGTTTACTTTTTCCAAAATGGAATTTATACACCTGACCCCCTACACAATATTCCTTTACTGTTGGCTTTTTATCATAATATGTTTTAGCACCGTCAGCAGCCCTTTCCAGATTTCTCTGTACAAAAGCAAATGCATGTTGTAAATGCTTCCTCAGCTCATCAATGTATTCATGAACTGTAGATGTGCTTACTAGTGTTTTCTCATGTGTTCTGTATAGTAGGTGTTGTGGCAACACCATTTTCCTACCTGTCAAGACCTCATGTGGGCTAATACCTGTTGCTTTGGCAGGAGTTGATCTGATTGCCATCAAAAGCAACGGTAAACGTAAATCCCAGCTGGAACCTGCTTCAGCTACAAATTTATTTAAAATGTCCACAACAGACCTATTACCCCATTCAACTCCACCTGAAGAAGCCGCCCGATATGCGATATGTAGTTTCCTTTTCACACCCAGTATTTGCCATACCTTGCTCATTAGAGCACTTGTGACATGACTTCCTCTGTCTGACTCAATTCTTTGTGGCAACCCAAACCTTGATAACACATGATTCACTAGCAATGTGGCTGCTGTTTGCGCACTACAATCTGGTGCAGGAATACATTCAATCCACTTCGACATCAAACATACCACACTCAAAATATAACGGTTTCCTCTGCCTGACCTTTTTAAAGGCCCTACATAGTCTATTTGCAAATCTGACCATGGAAGGGTTAGGCCTCTTTTCATTAGTGGAGCTCTGTGCATTGGTGAAGCAGGTTTAAATTGGGCACATACTAGACATCCTCTAGTATACAATTCCACATCTTGGGACATATGTGGCCAATAAGCATAATCTTTTAGTATTTCCGATGTTTTTTGTGAACCTCTGTGGCCTGCAGTTATGGCATCATGTGCATGGTGTAGCATTAGCCCTCTAAATGAAAGGGGTACCACCCATTGTATCTGTCCTATTATGGACTCTCTAACCATGAGTCCATCCTGTAGTCTAATTCATTTTTTATTCTTTAATAGCACCCTCAACCCCTCTTTTCCCACACAATCATCTTCTGTTAAAGGGTTTTGTCCAGGATTTATCAAATGGTTATAATAGATACCCAAAATTCGATCATTCTTTTGTGCCTCAATCAAATCTTGGTCTGGAGTGTTGCAACTCCATTGTACCACTGATTGTTCTTTCTCCTTTGGTGCTTTAGAACGTGTTACTGCATCAATCTGTATTTCACCCAGTAAATGTTCAATACGTAGCAATTCTCCCTTCACAGCCCCAATTTTAGCCAGCTGGTCTGCCTTATCATTCCCCTCTTTATCCTCTCCTGGAGTTTTTAAATGCCCACAAATGTTTCTCCAGTATATTGTCAAATTTTTTTCTGACACTAATTTGTATATGGCTTGTATCATTTTTCCATGTTTAAGTGGCTTTTTGTTGTATGTAATCATGCCTCTCGCTTTCCAGCCAGGTAGATATTCCACAAAGCTGTTTCGTGCATAGTCAGAATCTGTCACCAGGACAATTTCACTGAATTTATTATCAATTGCAGTAGCAATGGCTTTAAAAATGGCTGCCAATTCCGCTACTTGACTGCTCCTAGCTCCAATTCTCATCCCTATGCTGGGGATACCTTCACATTTCAACCAGACATTTCCTATTCCTGACACTAATTGTTTATTACTGTCATTTTCAATGTGAAAAGCACAACCATCGACATATACAGTTGGCAAGTCCTTGCATGTTTTTTCATCAAAAGCTTTGTGTGGTGATTGTGCAAACTCCTGTAAATTAGGTTCTATTTCCATTTTGTTTGATGCTTGTTCAGCTGCACAGTCGTGTAAATCTGCTAAACTTTGAGCAATTGGGCTCTTTTTATGTTGGCCATATCTCACTTCTACAGGAAAAACTTGTAATGCTAGCGTCCATGAAGTGATTCTGGACTGCGCTAGATTACCTGACCTAATTCTTTTACTCTCTAAGAATTGCAAAGGTTGATGATTTGTTTCAATAATCACCTTTTCTCCCTGAACAATAGGGCGGAAATGTTGTAGCGCCCACACAGTGGTTAAGATGGCCTTTTCACATTCATTGAATTTCATTTCAACTTGGGAAAATGCTTTACTTGCATAGGCAATGGTTTTGTGATTCACATCATGTTTTTGTGATAACACTGCTGACATACAATGTTCAGAGAAACCTATTTCTATAAAGAAATCCCTATCCTTTATGGGGTATGCTAAACATGGTGCCTTTACAAGACATTCCTTCAATTTGGCTACTGCCTCAGACTGGTCTTTCTCCCATTTCCAGGGCGTATTTAGTTTTAGCAGTTTAGTCAATGGTTGAGTGATTTCAGCATAATTTTCAAAGAACTTCCTGTTATAGCCTATCATTCCTAATAAACTTTTCACCCCTTTCACATTTTTAGGGTCTTTTAGTTTTTGTATGGCCTCTATTTTCTTCTTTTGTGGATTTAGTCCATGTTCAGTTACTTCATGGCCTAGAAAATTCACTTTTTTCTTGCACCATTGTGCTTTTTGTATAGACACTTTGGCGCCTGCTTTCTGCAATTGGCCAAGAGGAGCTGCGAAACAGCATGGAGGCTCACCCCTTCAGTAGACCATAAAATGAAACTAACAGAAATCTCCTCCCTATAAAAAAGAAATCCATCTGGCCAAACAGAACTCCTTTAATAAGCGGATCTCCAACGCCAATTCAAGCATGAGGGAACTATTCACCATCCTCAAAGAACTAGAGTCACCCATCCCCATCCCGGATACATGCACCAAAGACAAAACTTGGTGCTCCAACATTCAGCTAGCCTTATCCAATAAAATCTCTCTACTCCAAACGAAAATAACCAAAAAGAAAGCCTCCCTTACTCATCATTCCAAGCCTAACAACCTCACTACAGACCCTACCCCAAAGACCCAGGACACAGTCACACGGTTCATGTTTTCCAAAACATCGATTCTCGAGGTGGAGAAAGTCATCCTCTCTCTTAAGCCGTCTAACTGCCAGGGTGATTCTTGCCCTGCCCAGCTTATAAAAGACGCAGCCAGAGATCTTTCCCCGTTTATTGCCAAACTTGTCAACTCTTCATTCACGTCCGGCACGGTACCCACCAATTTAAAACAATCCTGGGTACTACCATTGCTTAAAAAGCAAACGCTAGACCCTCTTATACCCACAAACTACCGCCCCATTACAACTGTCCCCTTCCTGCTCAAAATCCTGGATAAGATCGCCTACAATCAAATCCAAAGTTTCCTGGAACAACATAAACTCTTAGGAGAGCGCCAATCAGGATTCCGTCCACAACATGGTACAGAGACTGCCCTGATCGACCTAAAGGCACAAATAGATGAAATAAGAGATAAAGGTAAAATGGCTCTCCTCTTGTTGCTGGACCTCTCGGCGGCATTCGACCTTGTAGACCATGGAGTACTTTGCAGCCATTTAGACTCTGCCGCACATTTTTCCAAGGAGGCCATATCTTGGATTGAATCCTTCCTCAGTGATAGGACCATGAGGGTGTTCTCCCCTTCGGCAGCGGCGGACCCAATCCCCATCCGATGTGGAGTCCCTCAGGGCTCATGCGTCTCCCCGACTCTCTACAACATATTCACTAAGCCCCTTTTTGATGATCTGGACCATCTTGGTATCACCTACACCAACTATGCAGATGATACCCAGATTCTCCTCCTACTTTCCGGGGACTACAACAAGGATTTGGCCTTGGTGAACAGGGTGTATATCATCGTCCAGGCATGGATGGCAACCCACGGTCTATGCCTGAACGATGACAAAACAGAGTTGCTCATCCTAGGGACACATTCTAACATGAAGAAACTTAGTCAGGATTATACTTCATTTGAAATTGACGGGAACATTATCAAGGTTTCCAAAGATGTGAAGACACTTGGCTTCTATCTGGATGCCACCCTCTCTTTTGATAAGCAGGTGAAGTCATTGGCATCTGCCACCGCCTACACATGCAAGCTCATTAGAGCAGGCAAGCATTTTCTCTCCGATAACAACTGCCTTATCCTAGCGAGAGCATTAATCCTTTCGAGGCTTGATTATTGTAATGCCCTCTACATCGGAGCAAACAAATCCATTACCCACCGACTTCAAATTCTTCAAAACAATGCCCTACGAGCCGCCCTTGGTGTACCCAAAAGATCACATATTTCAAACATCAGGCGTCAAAACAACTGGTTATCCTCCCAAAACAAAATCCACCTCAAAGTAGCATCCCTGGTTCACAAAGCCTTGAACAATGCAGCACCAAGCTATCTCTGCAATAAACTCACAAAAAGAAATCACTCGCGCCCTGCCAGAACTGCAAATGCCAACAGCCTCATCATTCCTAGATTCAGGTTATCTAAGGCGGGGGGTAGTAGCTTCCCGGTGCAAGCAGCTCAATTATGGAATTCATTGCCTAATCCTCTACGCAAGGCACAGCCCTTCCCTAAATTCAGAACTAACTACATCAATCTGCTAAGGACTGCTAATGAATAGCCTATTGGCGCCCACTTATCCTTCACCCTACCCTAGAACATACATTTCATCATGATCTTTATGGTCCCACTCTCTTGTACATAGATTATCTTATCATATTATGTATCCATTCGGCATGTAAACCGCAACTGCTGCCTTCCTGTGATATTTTGCATTCTATAATTTGTATTTTGTATTTATACAGTGTATGTATCCCATGACCCCACCCTGCAACCTAAGCTTCGCATTTTTCTGTACTGCTGCGCCCGGCTACCTTCGGGTTTGGTGCGCATTATAAGTGAATAAAACAAACAAACAAACAAACATGCCTTATTTGATCAAAATGGTTTTTTAAGCTTTCATTTTTTATCAGGACATCATCCACATAAACTATGGTTCCTCTTTCCGCTGCATCAGGTATGGCCTTCCTCAAAAATATTCCAAATTCACTCCCACTATTAACGGACCCGAACGGAGTTCTAACCCATGCGTATTGAGTCCTGTCAAATGTAAAGGAAAATAAATTCTGTATCTCCTCTGCCAATGGCACGGACCAATATCCAGAGGTGAGATCTAATGTGGTAAACACTTTTGAACCATGTACCTGAGCTAGGCCCTGATCAATGAATGGCAGTGGCCTCTGGACACTGGTACTCTTTTATTTAACTCCCTCAAATCTGCACAAATCCGCCATTGACCATTTGGCTTTAACACACCTAAAATGGGCGTGTTGGATGTGCTATGGATAGGCCTGATGATTCCTCGCGATTCTACATTTTTAATAATATCTGCCAATGATTCTAAACATGCCAGCGGTAGTCTATACTGGCGTACAAATACTGGACTTCTGCTACACCCTTCCGGAAGTGTGGCCACATGTAAATTAGTTAACCCGCAATCATAGGCATCTTTTGCAAATACATCTTTAAATTCCATAAATGTTTTCCTCAATTCATTTCTATCCTCATCGTTGTCACACGCATCCGCTAAGGAGATCTGCTCTTCTACCATTTTGGAAAATTCCGGAAAATGTTCTGGTAGTGGAATCTCAGCGCTTTCCTCTAGCTTTGTGGCTGTGTCTCTTTGTAAGGCTGCCACTTTTAAATGTTTTGTCATGTCAGCTTCCATTTCAATGGGCTGATTTTCCATTTCATTTTCACTTAAATCAAATGTTATACAACTCTCTTGATAACAGCACACTGTCTCACCTGAATCATAAGGGTAGACAGAATGAATTTTAAATATTCCTTTGGGCTGAGAGTCCAGGTATTCTGGCAACTCACCCTTGGCATCTACATACTTTTCAGGGATATTTCCAATCACCATGTTATTTAGATCTGCAGTATAATGTGATTTTTGTATGGCCATTCCTAATGGGAAGTTTTACTCTAAGTGAATATCATGACAACCCTTATTATTTACCATAATTCTTACAGGCCCTTCACCAATATCTACCAATGGAATGTATTCATAATCCAGGCCTTGCTGTTTTATGGATTCATTCAGGCACACAAATGCATCAGAGTCTTTCATCTGCTGTGCATTTTTGCATTTCAGTGTTATTGCAAACTGTTTTGTAAATGCAGGAATAATAGTATCTTTCCTCATTTGTAGTTCGATTGCATAAGGATCAATTGTGCACAATGATAAGCCCTTCTTTTGTCTTCAAATTCAGGTGCCGGCCCACCTAGGCGTGACCATATTTTTTGATTAAGGAAATCTAACACCATACACATTCTGTGCATGATGTCATTGCCCATGTAAAAATCATTTTGTGCTCCACTCACTATCCATACATTATGGTAAATTGTTTTCTGCCCAATGCTAATTTTAAGCATGCATCTGCCTGCAATTCGGTTTTCAAAGTCTGGACTGTCCAACCCAGAAACATATTGGTTTTTAATCCTAAATTTCAGGATTTCCTCCCTCTCCATTAATTTTTCCAACAATTTCTCATTAATGAAGCTCCTCTCCTGTTCAAGCGCTAAAGTGGCTTTTATTGTTTTAAAACAGTCATTTATACCAACATGAACCCACGGTTGCTCATCTTCCATGTGTATTTCTGCCAGAGTGGTAATGTGTTTTTCTGAATCTGTTTTAGGAGCAATATTCTGTTTGCATGTTTTCTCTTTTAAATAAAAATGTAATGTGTGCTCATCTATGGCAGTCTGCCAATTTTTCCTTTGGTCCAAGTATATTTGTACAGGTAGTTTTTCATTGTCGCTCTGCATTTTGTCTTGACACATTAATATAACAGTGGCACTAGGTATGCAGCTATTCTGGAGATATACCTCCACAGCATCATTTGTTTTGGCAACGGTGTGACATTCATTTATGTTGCTGTTTTGTGATTTTAGTTTCTTAGATCTCAATGGTTTTTTGGTTAAGGACCACAGCACTCCGTTTACCCCATCTATGAGAGGAGACAATCTTTTCAGGCAATCTGTCCCCATCAGAAATGGAATTTCCCAAATAGATGTGATCAATACCTCTTGTTTCATTCTGTGCTTTCCTATTTTTATGTCAACTTCAGTTACACCTATGATGGGCACCTCCTCCCCATTAAAGTTATGCACTGGACCTTGATTTTCCTTCACAGTGATCTGATTCTGTGGGGATCTCCCTTCATTGATACTCTTTACCAGCTCCTTGGACATAATTGTGGCCTGTGCGCCACTGTCAATCTTTGCAAATGTTTGGCATTTTTCTTCTACAGTGATGGGAGCATAATACCTGTCCTCAACTTCCTCTAATACACATAAGAAGTGTGAATTCTTACTGATTTCATGACTCACCTTTCTCAGGCCTTTTTCATTTTTGGCTAAGCACATTGGTAAATGGAAAGACATTTTTCCCTCCTTTTTACCCATTTCTGCGCGAGAGACTTTATTCATTTCGCCAAGTTCAGAGGTTTTTTGGTGTGTGGCCACTGTTCGCCTATCCATCTAGGTATCATCAGAGGCCACATTACAACCCTCCAACTGAACATGGGTAACCACATCATTCAGCAATCTGTCATTGTTTAATTCTGTGCATTTGTGATCATTTAGTGTGGTACCAGCCCTTTCAGCCTCTTCAAAAATATGTGGCTCAAAGAATTCTTCAGGTGATTGGCATGTACCCTCCTTTTGAGTATTTCCTTTTCTGCCTGTGTTTGGTCATTGTTTCGACTGCCCAGGGAAGAAATCATAGCATCCCCACTTACTCCCTGTTTACTGGTATTCCCCATGCATGAGTCATTTTTCTTTAATCTGTCTCTTTGTTCTCTTGGAGTTTCAGGTTTTCTTATTTCATTGGTACAACTCTCCAATGTTTGATTTAGCTCTAGGTTAAACTGTACCTCTCTTTTAGAAGTATTTGCACTTTCTGTTACATGTTCATTTCCTGGCATTTTCAGTTTTAAATCATTAGACATCTCAGAGTCATTATGCGAAATTACATCAGAGCAATCTGTCTTTTCGGCGCTGTAGGTATCATGAGTACTTAGTCACTTTTCAGAAGAAGCCCCCCGGTCATTGCTATGGCCATCAGCCCCCTCCTTGGATGACTAATTTTGTGCTGTACAAAGATTCCCTATTTTTTCAGCTAACATTTTCACTTGGGCCGCAAGGCACTGGAACCTTTCCATCTCTCTAGAATCCTCCCTCTGTGGCCTAGATCGATATTGGTTGCTTTCTCCCTGATTGGATCTATTCTCATACCTCTCAGGTGAGTGATTTCTATTGGGATAGTTTCTGAACTCTTGATTCATTTGTGGAGGGGAGCAGGGTGTACCCATCCTTTGGTTGTAGTCCCCTGGTGGGGAATCATTGTACTGACGTGGGGTGTAATTCATGTTCTGTCTCATGTCCTGATTCTCATGTTGTGGGTACTGACCCCTATGTTGATTCCCATTATCAGCAAATCGATCCACATATCGGGATCTATCCTGATTACCATATATCATGGTGTTGGGATCAAATTTGCTCTGTGTCCCCAATGTCTGATAGGGACCATCATTTCTTTGATCTTGATTTTGTCTCTGATTATAGTTCATACCTGACATATCAGGCCGATAGCCTGCCCGGGGCCTATCCCCTAAATACCTAGGACTAATGTAGCTCTCCCTATTACTAGGATCATGTGATTGAAACATTGGTGCAGAGTGTGATGACCTTTGTTGATTAACCCTTTGTTCAGGTGCCGAATTATTTTTACCTGGACTTTGAGCAGACTCAAGGGACATTTTGGCTGACCTGATTTCCATCACTGTTGCTGAGGGTTCTTTAGATTTAGGTCTAGTATCTTTCATTTTATCACTTTCTCTACCCTGACAATAGAGTACCTCATAGAGTTTTGTGCTTTGATGCACAATCCACTCAAGGGACTTGTCACGATCAAATTCACGAACCAATTGGGATATTATGTCTTTCTGTAGCCCATAGAAGTAGGCAGTTTTAAATTCATTAGAATTGGGGTCAAAAGATACATCAAAGCGAGAAAATGCTCTTTTTAAGTCTTGTAAAAACTGGCGAGGGGATGTATTAGGCCCAGCAGTAAGTGTGTAAGCAACTTTCTTTGCCTCCTGTAATGACTGGAAAGGAGAAAAATGACGCCTAATTTCTTTTTCAAACTCCACCCATGTCATATTCTGCTGTTCATTTAATCCCCTTATGATGCTGGCCGTCGGAGCATCTAAAGTTAAATGAAAATATTGTCTGTACTGTTCCTTAGGTGTCTGGAGTGCTTTAAAAATGTCATGAACCGCTTCTAAGTGATCCTCAATGCAGCATTCCCCTCCTTTTTTAAATGGTTTGATCAGAGCTTTAATAGATTTCATTATTTTTATGGGGCTACTTGTTGCAATGCATGGAATTGCACTACTTGGTGACTCAATCCTGGTTCCAGTTGTATGGGATTGGTGGCTGTCCCCAATGGGAGTATCAAATCCCCCAAGGGCGCTGCAACCAAGTTCAGTCACCGGCCCAGTCACTGGAGCACTAGCTCTTTGGGCAGAACTAGAATTCACCTCCACTCCATTGAATGTAGTACCCTGCCGCCTCTCCTGGGACCTGGGAATGCACATTTGTTGTTCTAAGTCTTTGCACTTTTTAAGGAGCCTGCGTGCTTCATTTTGCAGATAGTTGTTTTCATCACTCATTTTATTTATTACCTCCTGCATGTCGCACATTTGTAGTTGGAATTCAGTGAATTCTTTGTTTCTCTTGTCTCTTTCTTGAATCATTTTAACCATTTCTTGCTCTGCACCTTGGAGATCACTTTCTTTTTCAAAATGTTCTTTTTGTAAAATCTGCATTTCTGAAACAATCTCATCTTTATCCTGTGTAAAACGATCCACTAAGGCTTTTAAGTGTACCAATTCTTGCTCACTGTCTTCAAACTGTTTCTTGCTTTTGGACAACTGAATATCAAAATCTCTGCATTTTAATTGCATGTCTTTCTGACATCCTTCTAATTCTGTTCTTAACATTTCCTGTTTTTTACTTGCCCCATCTAAGTCAGTCTTTAACCTGTTAATTAGCTGGGTATCATTTTCTTGCATTCGCAGGGACCTATTAAAAATAAACCATATTTTGGTGCATAGCCGTATTAAACAGTCTTTCTCTGCACTTTTATCGGCTGCATTCAATAACCTTGTAAGGCAGACCTGAATTATGCTGCCTTCTGCAAATATATTGTCTAGTTTTTCTTTCTGGACCTCACCCTGAATGCGGTCATGTCATTCTGAGGTACTGTTCGATGACCACGTCCCATGTGCAAACAACTTTGCCTCTAAATATTGCACTAAGTCTGAGAATGTGGTTTCCCTTTGTGACATTCTGAAATTCGTTTTTGGTGACACACTGTTATTATGAAATGGGTTCCCTTTAATGTACAGATGGCAGTTTGAGACACACTTGCCACGCCCAGTAGGTGCTCTATGGTCACATTCCCGGCCTGCAACGCACCATAAATATGTAGAGTATTTTGTATAGATTTGGGCCTAGCGGTATTTTCTTACCGCCAAAATGAAAATAATTCAGTAATAATCACTCTTTGCATTCAGATTAGATTTGGTATATAGTACTACAGTATATATACATTATTTCAGCACACAGATACATTTAGTGGTATACATTATGTTGGTATGCGTTATTGGTGGTATTTCCGGTGAGCATAATTTCTTTGTTTTATATGTGGCCCCAATACCCTGAACCCCTTCTTTTTGCTTAGTTTGTTCGTGTGATCACTAGAGAGGCCTCAGGCTTACATTTCAGGAACACCACATTTTCAATTGGAGTGCCAACATGGGCTGTCCTCACTGACTTATCTACGACAGCGAGCTAACATGCAGTATTTATCACCAACTTATCTACATCGGTGAACTATGTCCAGGGCCTCTCTTTCTGCTGACTCATGTACCTCCAGCAGCAGTCTATTTCATTATATTATTATTATATTCCGTTCAGAAACATACACTTATATACTAAATGGAATCATGCACACAGCTACCACTAAGTCTTATTTTTAGCTATCTTAAAAATGACAATTGCACTGTCTAAACCTCTCCCCATATTATCAGTACTGTAATGGTAGATGCACAAATAAAAGAGAAAAATAAAACACACTATCCGTCTGCTTTCAGATATTGTTTGTGTATTATAAAAAATTGCATTTCAACACAATCTTACTCTTTTTACAGAAATAAATGGAAATTGCACAGTAACAACCTTATCTGTAACAAAATGAGAAGCGAGCGGCGACAACATACCCAATTCGCAACACATACACACTGCCCCCACACTCTGTAATATAAATACCAGGCCTGTCCAGCATGTGAAGTTCGTCGGCTGGTCGCCTTCTGGAAGTGGTTCAATGAATTCTTCTTAAATCACCCCAGCAAGGACGAGCATCTGCCGTCACTCAAACCGGGGCTTATTGACTGGAATTCCCAGTCTCTGCAGCAGTGCACTGGGATCTGCTTTTTCAATCAGGAAAATCCCCAGCCACCAGCCAGGTCTTTCTCCCAGCTGTGTAAACATGTCTTCTCTTCTCCTTTTCCCCGAGATTCATTAGCAAAGCTCTGTTACAGCCTGCCAAACGAGTTCAACCAATGAAATTTTATCATGTCCTACCCTCCTTTTCTTTAACAATGGCTTGGCTTATACAATTGCAACTGTAACCAAACTGATTTCCTGCTTATTCGAGTCTTTGCTTCCTGCAAATACTGTGGACAGAGCGCAGATAGAAGCAAAGAAAAAAAATCTGGATGCGCGTTTAAAATGACTTTCAGAGCCTGTCATTTTCCATCCCATTTTGCACCGGAGAACACATAATATTATTAATGAGTTAGAATCATTAGTATTGTTAATAAGGTTAGTTCATTAATCCTCAAATGTGTCTCCTGCAACAGAGGAATTTCAGGTGGAGAAAAAAAATATATGCTTTTAACTGTAAAAAAAATGATTAGCATTTTAAATGTAGAAATCGTTTTTGACTGAATAGCCCGTTTTTTCATTTACATGTCCATGTCACACTGGCAACACATGCCTTGCTGTACCGCATTATAGCAATGCACCAAACCCAGGCAGTAATGCTGCATAAAAAAAAAGCTAAATACTCTTACAACACCCAATGTACATACATTGTTTTGCGCATGCGTGTTGATGTTCTACGGACATTGTTCGGGTCCTGAACTAATAAAAAGTGTGTCACACGTTAAACGAACATTTACGGACAGCCGTTTGTTCTTAGCACAGTTTAATTTACTTGTGCACAATACGGACAGACATAGCGTTTCAAGCACACCTCCATTTTCGTTTATTTACGAACAATTCAGGACACCACGAGTGTTCTTAGAACAGTTTCAACTTGCATGACAACATTACAGACAGATATAGGCCCTCATTACGACCCTGGCGGGAATCGAAAAACGATGGCGGAAATGCAATACCGCCATCGAATAGCGCTCGGTGCGACTATGACCCGTCACCGCAAAGTACGATGCCATTAGCGACACCGTAGTGAACGCCAACGCTAACTGCACCAAGTACGCGCGCGCGCGCCATGCCAAACCGTAAATACCACCATGGCGCAACGGTACGCAAATTCCGACCCTAGCGGACATGTACCTAACGCCATCAAGCACAGCGGAAAGTACCATTCCGCCATGGCGAGAAGTACGGCATCGCGAATCAACCGTAAACGGCCCCACTGAGTGCCTGTACACCGCTCCCTGCCCACAAAGTACAACTCCCCGTAGGTGCAATGAAGTCACAATGCAACCAGTGAAATGTACAAGTCACCCATGCATGCCAACGAACAAAAGAATCACAAGAGGGGCCAATGGGAGCTGCAGGGCACAGATGGCACGAATACAGAAGCCATCCCAATGGACATGACCACAGTCCCCCACCAAGAAACGCACGCAAACACAGGCACCTGTGACCAGCAATATTCCGAAAATCACATCATTCCACCAGTCCACCTGGCTGACCGGCATCTGTTACACAAAACCCAATCCCCCGCCCCTGAGCATGACAACATTCAAACAGTCATATTGGCAGCCCCCATCCCTGACCTCACTGGGCTTCGTAGGCAAACGCGCCCAGCACAGTACCACGCAACTAAACTCCGAAGCTGGAACCCAATGCAGATCTCCTCACAATACATCGCTCCCCAAATAGGAATATGCCACATCACTTGCAAAGAAGAACGCTACACGTCCCATATCAGAATAGAAATTTAATGCACATCAAAATCACCAAGCCCATACAGCCATTAGGCCATGAACTCCAAAACACATTTCACCATTGTGGGCTGCATCCGCAAGAAATGACCAGCTACTACTTGTGTGACGCCCTGTTCCATCATGGTACACAGAGCCACATTCACGTACGAAAAGGCAACATGGAAGCGCACAGAACCGCAGGGCCGTCCCAATGGGGAGGCACTAGTCCAGCTGAAAGGCCGAAATGTTGCTCCGAGCCACTAGTACTGCGTAAGGGCATGTGGCCCATTGGCGATCGTCCCATAAGATCGTAATGCTGCTCCACTGATTAACACGAAGCAGCAGGTGTCGGGAGTAAAAGCCATCTGCAGGAGTGGCATACAGATGGCAGTGGCAAAAGGGGAGGAGATACCTGTCAACCAAAAGAAAAGAAAAAGAACAGAATGGCCATCAGAACTACATTCGAACAACTCACTTCAATGATCACACTAAATCCACAGCCATATGCATGCTAGCCCACTCCAAAGGATCATCACCACCCCAAAACCACTTGCGACTCATAACCATCTATATCGAGGTGCAAACACCATCACAAACGAGTGTACCTGTGCATGCGTCTGTGAAAACAGAATCCATCAGATGGGAATGTTAACGTGCATGGACACAAGTGTCTGAAGGCGCGTCGAGACAGGGAGGGCTCAACAAGGCCAGATAGACGATGGTCCCACTATGGCAGCCCTGCATCACATAGCGCAGGGGAGGCGGACAGATTCCAAGAAGCCCTGTACATGGCAAACTCTGTATCAAATCATCTGCCCATGCATCCATTCATCATTCCCTCATCCTGGTATAAAAACGCCTGAATATTTACTCACATAACATTAGAAATATCCATTGAGTCTGTGCGTTATGCAGGCTGCAAAATCCACAGTGCCCCAGCCCGGAATTCCAGTGATGTGAAGTAACATGTATTTGGGAATGGCCGGCCTCATCGCCCACGTCGCAATTGCGCATCCCAAACTATTCATATCAATCATTGCATCCTCGCCATGGCCCCTGTCTCAAGGACATTGAACAATAGAACGTTATATTTGCAGTCAGACCTGTGGGCATCTCCTCGCCGCTAGCTGAAAACTGAAAGCGCCGCCCTTCGAATTCCTCATTTGCAACATCACGTCGAAAAGGCATCTGTGGCCGTTTGAAATCACAAATTAATCCATCTAGTGCGGCTGTGTGTGAAAATGGCAACTGCCTTCACCCACAAATGGGACGCCCCGCCCGTCGGTGCAACTCGGTACAGTGATGCATGAGGGCCCACCGTTACTCGAGTACTACGTTCCACTGACCCTTCACAAGTCTGTTCGCGACTGCAAAGATTGTATGTGAAACAATGGGACCATAGCCGAATGTACATATCAACCAATGTTACACGGCCATCGGGTACAAATACATGATTGCAATAGAAAGATCCCATTACTCGAATTGCAGCGTTGTGTGCGGGACGTGCTCGGCCAAAGGGGAGAGCAGCTTGCACAGGTGGAATGAATCACCACAGGTGGAGGCCATACAGCCTGAAAACACATAAATTGCACACCCAGTCTCCTCCCACACCCACTCCGAAATGCTACCGGCAGGACTCGCGATGTTGGCCCTGGGGGACCTGATAGCACTGCAAGTACTCCAACTCCAAGAAGAAGACGAACACCAACTACAACCGGCCGCACGGAGGAGATGCAGGAGGAGGAGGAGGGCAAGGCAGGGCCAGCAAGGGCCGCCAGCACAGCCACTACCACCACGCAGGCAGCCCGCAATCCCACGCCTCCGAGCACATCCGTTCAACCTCACTGCTGAGCAGATCCACACCCTCTACCGTTTGGACCGGGACACCATAGCCGCCATTGTGGACATGACACAGGCTGACCTTGTCAGCATGATAGATAGCCCAACCGCCATCCCACCCCTACTGAAGGTGGTGTCTGTACTCCACTTCCTGGCCACAGGCACCTACCAGCACACAGTCGGACAGTTGCATGGCATTTCTCAGCCACTGTTCTCACGGACACTATTGCAAGTGCTCGATGCCCTCCTGCAGCACGCAGACGACTACATCTCTCTACCACGCTCGGAGCAGGAAATTACCAACACAAAAGTGGGGTTCCATGCACTTGCCGGCATACCGGGTTGCATTGGTGCCATCGACTGCACCCATGTGGAATTGGTCGTCCCACATGCCATGGAGGCCCAGTACCGCAACCGAAAACAATTCCATTCCCTGAATGTACAAATGGTGTGTGACTCCAACAGGATCATTACACATTGTTGTGCCCGATTCCCTGGATCAACCCATGATTCTATGGTCTTGAGGAACTCTACAATACCACGCTACATGGAGCGACATGCAGGGAACAGATCCTGGCTACTCGGTGAGTCTCATTTCATGCATGATAATGTGGGGTATGTGATTCGGCAATGACCTGGCAGGAAGGGGGGGGGGTGCGTACGTAGCAATGGCATTCCACATCATACGTTTATCGTCCACATACAGGTGATGCTGGATATCCACTGAAGAGATGGCTCCTCACACCAGTCCGGAACCCACGGGACCAGCATGAGGAGGACTACAACCATGCCCACTCACGTACCCGTGTAGTCATTGAACAGGCTTTCGGCCTACTGAAGACTCGTTTCCGCTGCCTCAGCAGGTCTGGCGGGGCACTCCTGTACCGCCATGAGAAGGTTGCAAAGATGGTCATGGCATGTGTCATGCTCCACAACATGTGCGTACGTAGAAATGTGCCCATGCCCCCTGACGCAGAACTGCAAGCACCTGAAGATGGTCATGATGAGGGTGGGGACGTGGCAGCACCTCAAGGAGTCTGCGAGGCACCGGAGGGCCGTGACATTCGTCAGCATCTCATTGATGCATGCTTCTAGCACTCACGCCTGGTGGCTGATACATGGACACGGTACTCGTGGCACTGTGTGTGTCTGGTACATGCACAATATGGACTGTACGCCTATGATGGCCTAGTACACAAAGATCATTGTCCACACATCTCATTGGTTGATCGTGCATTGTTTATGGCATATGTGATATCATGTTGAACACCCTATCGACCCGCCACCCAAGTGAGCCCAAAACACCCCCTCCACCCTCCTACCTCCCCCCCGAACACCAGTGTCCAAAGATGCTCATCGTCAGTGGGCAGTCGCTATTGCAAGCCCCCTCTGCGGGTATCAGGGGCACCCCTGCCTGTGGAGCGCAGGTTCCTCCCAGATCTACGTTGGGGGCTGCCCTGGACGGAACTTGCAACGGATGATGTCTCTGCCTGCTCACGTCCATGCATGTCCCTAAGGGTTTGTGAGAGCTCAGTGAGCACACGGCGCCCTGCGGCAAGTTCGGCACATACGTCTTTGGACGTCGCATGCAGTTCCCCCCTCAGGCTCTCGGTGCTTCTCTCCATTTGGACTCTCAGGCTCTCGGTGCTACTCTCCATTTGGACTCTCAGGCTCTCGGTGCTACTCTCCATTTGGACTCTCAGGCTCTCGGTGCTACTCTCCATTTGTGCCCTTAGTGTCTCTGTACTTCTCTCCATTTCTGCCCTAAGTGTCTCAGTTGATGTTTCTATGTCTGCCTTAGTGCCCCCACATTCATCGGCATGGTCATTGAGGAGCGTGGCCAGTTGCTGCTGTTGCACGATTAACTGGTCGAGGGACTGTTGCCTCTGCTGGGCCATGGCCATTTGCGGTGGTGTCACAGGGGGGCTGGTGACCTCATGTTGCCTTGCCACAGGGCTTGTGGGGGATGGCCAGTCGTCGTCTTGTGGGTGCCCCTGCGTGGTATCCTCATGGTGTACGGGATGGGACAGACAGGGGGATTGGGACAGGTCATGGATGGATCTGACTTCGACATCCCCGTTTTCTGTGTCGGAGCATGCTGCCATCAATGGGGTGTCACCTATGGTGCTGCTGCCACCAGAGGCAGTGCCTTCTGTGGCATCCATTGGGGGGACCTGTGGTGGTGGTGTTGTGGGCATGCTGGCTGCTGGGGTGCCTGTTGATGTTCCCTCTTCTGTGCTGCCACCTGATTTGTGCTGCTGCCGTGTCTTGATCCGTGCAGCTGAGGTGGAGGGTCTTTGGCCGTTGGTCTTGGCCCTCTTTGCAGGTGTGCTGGTAGGGGTGTCCTGATGCTCGTCGTTTGGATCGGACCCTGTGGTGGAGTAAAGGAGGGCGAGGGTTATTAATGGGTCTGTGGGAATTGGAATGGCATTGTATCACATGCATTGGGGTGGTACCTGAGGGTGATTTGGGTCGGGGCCTTGGAGGTGCTTTCATTTGTGTGTGGAGTGAGGGTGCAGTTGTTTGGCAGCCTGCAGTTAGGGTGTGCCTGCTGCACGTGTAGTGGGTGTTTTAGGGGTTTTTAATTATTTATGTATTTATTGTGAGTTTTAAAGTGCGCTATCAGGCCAATGTGTGTGGACGTTCTCCTGGACATGTGTTTCTGTTGCACTATGGGGACACATGGTACTTCACATGATTGGAAATTGTGGATTTTGCATTGTTTTATTTGGGCCACCTACCTGATTCTTCGGATGTCTGCACTCCTTTCTCCATCCCTCCGACTCCCTCTATGCTCTCCATTCCAATGGTGGAGGCACAGATTTCTTCCCAGGGGGTCAACTTGATGGGTGATTCAGGACCGCCCCCGGTGGCTGTGGCAATGTTGCGGTTGGCAGAAAGTATGCTACGGACGCGTATCCGCAGGTCGTCCCATCGCTTTCTGCATTGCTGTGGGTTGCGGGGTGCGGTCCCCACCGCACTTACACGCTGTGCCACCAGGGCCCATATGGCCTTCTTGTTCGCAAGTGCCGTCCTGGTCATTTGCGTGGAGAAGACGACGGCAGCATTCTCCTGGAGGGTCTCTGTTAGCACGGTGAGTTCCTCATGGGAGAAGTGGACCTGCCGCTTGCGGTCGCACGCTTTCTTCGCTACTTTTCCCATTTTTCTTGGTTTCGCTAGGGTGGATGACGGGTTGGGGTATGTCTCAGGGTAGTGTTTTTAGTGGTTGTGTGGATTTTGTGGTTTTATAGGTGTACGGCGGGATGTTTCCCGTTCCGGGCCCATGTTTTTACTTCTGTTTCCGTATATTTACGGTCACCGTACTTTCCGGTTGGCGCTCACTGCGGTGTCCGCTGAGATGGGTGGCGGTATTGCACCTAGGGCGCCGTACGGCGGCGGTGTGGGCCGTTTTGGGGTCATTTCCGCCATCGCGGACTTTGCACTTCCGCCATGCCGTGGTGCTTGTGCCCGATGGGTCGGAATGGGCCGCACTTTGCTCCTTCGTGCAATGGCGGAAACGCTATTTACGCTGTGGCGGTCCGGTCAGTCACTTTCCGCCAGGGTCATAATGAGGGCCATAGTGTCCTCAGGACACTTACATTTTTGTCTATTTACGAACATTTCCGAACAACCGCGCTGTCCGTGGACACCTAAATTGGTTTTAACAAAAAGAACTGAAACTAATTACAACACAATATAAAAAAGTAACTTTATTTGACATATATTAACAATTTATGACTGAGAAGGTGGGGCAGAAACAGAAACAAAAACAGGAGAATTAGGGATTTCAACAAAATTGGGATCAGGTGAAGAAGGGATGGAAATGTCATCAAAACGTTTTGGTCCATGGAGAGGGTTTGGGGTTAATCGAGTGGTATATGGTGAGGGGGGACAAGTACAGGTGGGACAATGGTATCTTGTTGTTAGTGTTAAGTGATCTTCCACAAAGTTTTTTAAATTGGTAAAATTTGCCATAAATTGGTCAATTTTTTCGTTTATGTGTTCCAGAGTGTTATCCACCGCTCCTTTTTCTGTAGTAGCTTCAATGTTTGTATGGTCTGTACAAAAAAAAAAGTATAGGTTAAATCTATACAAAATAATATTTATTAATTGGTTTATATAGTAAAGTGTGTACCATTAGGCGCACTCTCTTCTGACATTTCCTCTCGTGGGAAATGCTCCTCTAGCCACTCCAGAGTACTACACATTTCTGTGAGATAACAAAAAAGTAATATTTTTTTTATCTAATACAGAAAGTTTATAAATATATGAGTAAAATGAAGTGCACTTACTATTTCAGGTAAGATATGTGATGAGTAGTCTGTACGTCTGGTCTTGCTCTTAGTTGTGGAGTGTCTGTGAGGTAATTATGTAGGAAGCCACTTTATCTTCTTTTGGTATGTTCCATTTTAGAACATATTGTATTTAAATGAATGGTTAGTGTGGTACATATATGGGTTACATTTCTTAAGTATTACTACATATACTTGGTATGTGTGCTGCTTTGTGAATTTGTTAAATGTTCCTATGTTATGATATAACAATTACACATACCCCCCCAGAGTTTTTAGGTGGTGGTACTG
The DNA here is from genome assembly GCF_040938575.1 of Ambystoma mexicanum. NCBI lineage: Eukaryota > Metazoa > Chordata > Amphibia > Caudata > Ambystomatidae > Ambystoma > Ambystoma mexicanum. Next base: position 19,520,868 of record NC_090924.1, on the reverse strand, counting down.
TTGTCCGAACATGTCCGCGGACAGTCAAATTCAGTAGAAAGGGTTCAGTATGTTCCATATTACATGTACATAAAGTCAAAGTTATTATTGTTAAGTTGTGCTACTAAAAAACTATGAAATTCAGTAAAAAAACTTTGTTAAAGGGACGTTATGGTTCAGTTGCGCTATGAAAAACCTATGAAATTCAGTAAAAAAACTTTGTTAAACGGACGTTATGTTTAAGTTGCGCTACTAAAAACCTATCAGATTCAGTACAAAACTTTGTTAAAGGGACGTTATGGTTCCAAGTAAAACTGAAAAACCCATGAAATTCGCCAGTTATGGTAAGCTAAGCAACCATAACTCGCGCCACCTCTGTGCACTGCTAAGACTAACACCCAGGACATCAAAGATGACATCACAAAAGTTTTTTTACTGAATATACATATATAATTGGTTTGGGTGGGGGGTTGTGGGGGTTTTTGCATTTTGTAGGGGGTTGGCGGGGAGTGTCCTCCCGCATATATGTAACAATTGACCTTCAAAATTCAATTGTGCAAAAGTCAATTGTAATTCGAACAATTTATATACAACCACTAATACTACTGTCACATCATCCATATCTGTTCACTCAATTGTTTCCACCGCCATCTCCTTTCCACCCTTTTTCCTTTCCTCCCCCGTCTTTCTCTCTGACCTGCATTGCTCACTCTCCTCCTTCACACCCGGTATCTCTTCTGCCAACACGGTCTCCTCCAGCTTCCAATCCCTACTATATGACTCATTCTGTTCTCACTTCCCATTGCTTGCTTTTACCCCTAAGTCTCAGCATCTTCAACCATGTGCCACCCCATTCACACGCCTTCTCCACACAGTCATGCAACAGCTGCTGTGCAAATAGAGGTGTTACCATTCGCATGAGGACCTGCAACTCTACCCCTCTGCTCTGAACTCTCTCAAGGTCACTCTTGAAAGAGCAAAAAGGGAATTCTACCTAACCCTCATTGATTCTCACTCCAACCACCCTCACAGGCTACATGGCACCCTAAAATCACTACTCACTCCTCCTAAATCTATGATTATCAACTCAACTCTCACAGTTGATTACCTAGCTGAATACTTTGCTGCAAAAATTACCAAAATTAGAGACTCCCTCCTGACTTTCCTCACACTTCAGTCACACTAATACTGATGAAGTGCTATCTCTATTGATGAAGGCTAACCCTTTTTGTGCCTCATCAGACCCTCTTGGTCCTCAGCTACTCAGGTCTATTGCCCCTATAGTGGCCTCTCACCTCACTGAACTCTTCTTCTTCAAACTGCTCGGTTTTCCTCTGTCTTCAAAACAGCCATGGTCATCCCTCTCCTAAAAAAGAAAGGGGCTTTTGCCCTCGGTCTCTCCTTCTGCATTACTCTAAAGTTCTCAAAAGGGTTGTGTTCAACTGTCTTACCAATTTCTTAAACATCCATAACTTTCGAGACCCCCGACAAGCGGGTTCACGTTTATGTAAACTGCTCTCATGAATGCATCCAACTTCATTGCTAAGCACTCAAACCTATCCTCTGTCAGTCACTCTGAGCTCCTTAATACTCACTTTCTTCTTGGGATTCCCGATCGAGCCCATGCCTGGATTGAATCCTACATTGCACCTCATCAATTCTCTGTCTCGAGCAACAACACTTCTCAATGTACTCCTCAAACTGTTAATGTTCCACAAGGCTCTGTCTTGGGTCTGCTCCTCTTTACACTCTACACCTCTATGGGAGGATAGCTCAGGGGCAATATGCTCGCCTTGGAAGCAACATGACCTGGAGCAACACAGGTTCTATCCCCGGGACCGCGCTTAAAAACCTCTGGGTATTAAGCATGTTATAAAAAAATCATATCATACTTTTGCACTAATCTCCTTCTTTGGGTTCTTGTACCAACTCTTCACAGACAAAACCCACATCTTCTTGTCTTTTACTGATCTCTCCTCTGATCTCTCTGTCAAAATGTCCAATTGTCTCTCTGCCATTAAATATTGGATGGCTTTGCACTATATGATGTTAAACTCTACCGAATTAGAGGTACGCTTCTTCCCTGCCAAAAGCTCTCTCTCATCTCTTCCTCTTCCTCTTCCTATCCAGTCCAACCTGACACTCTCCCTCCACCTTTTCAGCTAGAAACATCAGTGTCAGCTATGACCCTTCTCACACCTTTTTATTATGGTTCATTTATGAAGCACTTAATACCAGCGAGTGGTTTCTAAACGAGGGATCAGGATTCAAACCCATGTTGTGCCGCTTTGCCTTGCTTCCAAGACAAATGCGTTGCCCCTTTCATCTCCAAAACTGGAACAGCATCTTGCCTCAACCTCCTAAACATTAGCAAAATCAGGCACCTCTTTCCTTTCAATACCGCCAAGCATCTCTTAACCACTTTTATCTTTTTTAAACTGGACTACTGTGCCAGCATCCACTTTGGTCTCCCCAAATATGCTGTCTGTCCTCTCGACAAGATCATTAACTTTGGTACAAGGGGCCTCATTACAAGTGGGGTGCAAAGGGATACCGGCCACCAGTAATGACACCGGTGCCGGTAATCCCTTTGCGCCCTACTATGAGTTCCCTTTGTGGGGAATTATCGGTCCCTCTTACCTCGGAATGGACCGGTAATTACTCCATTCACCATCCTGGAGTCGGAACGATTTTGGAGGCAGCCATGCTGCAAATAGCGGCATGGTAACCTCCAAACTCGGAATGAGGGCCAAGGAAGGGCTCTGTTTGAACTCCCACACTTTACACCTACATCCTCATACCATCTCACCAGGCTGGGTGGCTGATGATGCCAAACAGAGCCAGGTTTAAATGTCTTCTCCTGGCCCACAAATCTATCCACGGTAAGACACCACTGTATCTATCCTCCCCTATCCAACTCTATAAACCTTCTCATAATCTATGCTCTACCTCTTTGACTACCCTTGTGGCTCCTCACCCTCCCTGTGTTTCCTCTTGCTTTTGCTCTTTCTCTCTTCTTGCTCCACTTGCATGGAATTCTCTTCCCCGAACATTCGAGAAACAGCCCACGCACATGTGTTCATAGCAATCTAAAAGACTACCTCCTCGCCTCTGAGTTATGCTCTTAACCTGCCTATTGAAGAATGATAAACAAATAACATAGACCTTGTAAAAGGGACATTCAAACCCGAGTTTTCTAATTTCTTTGCTGGGCTTTAATATCAAAGACAATTTTTAAATGTGACAATACACTGTGAAAATTAAAGAAAATCACATTAAATCATGTCTAATGTTTGTTGTTCTTAAAAGTGGTAAGGTGTTTCTCATTCTCACAGGAGGACAAGCATGCTACTACATGAGTATGCCTATGCATTTCAGACCGAGTCGATCTTCAGGGTAACCTCTACATAAACACTGAAAATAATGTCACAAGTACATGAGTATCATCAAAATGTCATAACAAACACAATAGCACGACAATGATCATGCAGAATATGAATGAAAAAATGAAAAAATGAAAGATTATATTCACATAAAACTTGATAGAGCATTTGAAGACCTAATGATACCTGCAACTGTCAAAATGTTTGTGTATCTAAATGAAACAGATAAACAAATAAACAAAATTATATCAACAAAACTGAATACATGTTCTTGCTCCAACCGGGGCAATGTTACCGGTGCACTGATGTCACAGATGTATGACCTCATCGGTCTGACCACGGCACCACTGTGAGGTAATCTTTATAGGCAATGTTTATAATCCTTGTGTGTAACCTGTAGTGGCCATCTAAGAAACAGTATTTTACAAGTTGCACATGTAGAAGAAATGAACGTGAGTATAAAAGAGAATAAAATAAAATCTCACTGCGATAAAAGTTATGTACACAAATAACACATGCTGATACTACATAACACATGAAACCGATGTAAGAAAGATAGAGGAAGGTAAGAGAAGCTAACTGATCAAATGTGACATTTCTTCAAGAAATGTCCAGAAAGCTGCTGGATAATATCACCAAGAAAAATTAACATTGTATGTTACATTCCAAAATTAAAGCTAAATTACCATGTTACTATTGGTCAGCATTCCGTGCCAATAGAGATAAGAGTAAAAACAATCTTCTGTGTCACAATATCGATATAAAAACAATATCCAAATTAGGTCCTCTATATCACAATATTGGAGCTGCAAAGCATGCAGTATTGAATAGTAGGTTCATGAATATGAAAAAGTCATACTGTAATTTTTCAGTATCAATTGTACAGAAAGGAAGTGAGACACAATCATGTTTAAAAGGACCTAAAACATACAGCACTCTACCGGAAAGTCCTAGCTGTGATGAATTATAGAAAACATAAACAATTACAATCCTTGTTCATACCATTAACAGCAAATTAGTAAAATGTATCAATACAGAATGTCTTTCTTTGATCCAATTTCTGTGAAAGATGGTCATGTGGTCCATATTTCTTAACCTTCTGATGGATTTTAAACCAAATCTGTGAAAAGTTGTGCTGATGCTCACTCCAATGGTGTGCCAATGCTGAGTTTAAGTTTCCGATTTGCATATTTAAGCACTGTTCATTCCAACATAGTTTACAAGGCCTAGTTGACTGTCCAACATAATATATATATGATGTGCATCTTATGGTGTATACCACATTGTTAGTATAACTGGTGGCATCATCTCATAACGTAATCCTTTGACCGGACCTGGGGTGATTTGCAATGTTGCCATTGCTTACAAAAATGCAGTTGGCACAGTTCATGCAGTGGTATGTGCCTGTTAGTTTATTGAGTTAGGGTTGTGTTCTAATTAGTTCAGTGTTTAAAAGATGATCCCTCAGTTTAGCACTGCGGTCATATGCAAACATCGGTAAATCATGGAACACATGTTCCACCTGAGAGTCACCTGTGAGAATGTTCAAATATTTCTTTGTAATGGATGTAATCCTTTGCCTCTGGACTGAATACTTTGAAACATATCTCAATGTGGGTTGATATTTCTCTTTGGGAGGTCTAAAAGAATGTAATCTTGCTTTGAACAGGCTAGCCTCTCCCTGGATAGATTGACCACCTTAACCTTGTATCCACGGTTGTAAACATCGTACTCATAATTTCTGATTGGTGTTGATGTTCATTCTCATTACTTACAACTTTCCTAACCCTAAGCAACTGGCTCTATGGAATAATGTTAATTAAACTTTGATCGTGAAAATTAAGATGATGATGATGAAATAAGGTTTTTCTGTCTGTGTCCTTATGGTAAATGTTTGTGGTGTAGATGTTATTAACTACTGTAATCTTCACATCTAGAAAGTGAATCTCATTGACGCCTATCTCTGCAGTGAACTATATGTGAGAGTCAGTTTCATTAATGTATTGAAGCAAACCTTCAAGAGCTTCCAATGGACCCTTCCATATGCCAAAGATGTCATCAATCTATTTGTCAGGTAGTTGTGCCAGACTGGATGTTACAAAATCTGATCATGTTCAAATGTATACATAAAGCAGTTGGCATTTGCTGGTGCCATCATGGCACTCATGAATGTGCCAGAAATTTGAGGATAATATTTCTTCCCAAAATGGAAATACAAGTTCTCTAAGATGAAGGTGAGTACAATCAAAATACATACTTTAGATGCACCTATGTGGCCCTTCTGCAGGAAAAACCATTCTACCGCTTCAATACCTTGGTCATGCGAGAGTGTCCTGTAGAGACTCTTAACGTCAATCGTGAACATTATATGATGGTGTTGGTAGTTAACTTGTCTCAGAAGTGGTATCAAGTGAGTTGTATCCCTAATGTTTTCGGAACTAAAGGTCTCAAAAAGAAATTTATTTATTTCCATAAGGGTTGTAAAATGCCATTGGTAGCAGCCACAATAGGTCTCTCTAGGTCTCTCTGGTGGCTCTGAGAGGTGCTTGTGGATCAGCAACAAATACAATTTAGGGGTTCGAGGATGCGTGGTATACGCAAATTGTTGTGGCTGATCCAACCCTGTTCTTCTGCCATAGTGATTATTCCTGTTAGGTTTTGCATAATCGATGCAGTATGATCGAACTCCAATATGGCATATTTTTAATGATATTAAGCTGTCTCTCACATTCCTTAAAGTAGTAAATGTTATTCATAAGTACTAAGGCCCTGACTTTGTTTGCAGGGCGAATGGTTATATTTGTATTACTATATAGTTTCCTGATGAAAGCCAAATTATGTGGTTTCAGATTAGAAAATGTAGGTTGTTTATAAGAGATCCTTTCAAGGTCCTTTAAGACCTGTTTTGAACATTCTCAATTGAAGGAACAATAATAGGATGTATGAATGACACTTGGCTCTGAATTCACACATGCTGTCTTCTGTGTGATCATCAGGGTTGTTACCAAAACCTGCATTCTCATTGAAAAACACTTGCATTTTCAGATACAAATGAACTTAAATAACTCTATGACCGTGTATTGAAATCATTCTGTAAAAGTGTCTGAATACAAACAGTGGTGCCCATCATCCCCAGTTTTTCGTTCTCTATTGTTGCAAAATTGACGTGGAGGCACCACCAACTTCTCTTTTGGTCAGGTGAAAAGATTAAGACGAGATTATGCCACCTGTGATACAAACAATGTTTTATACACCATAAAATGCCCATGTGGGATATATTACAATGGGTACAATTTTCAAGTACAGGGACGAGCATTCTTGCTTGAACCCGTACAGAGACTTCCCCCATTATGTTAAGAGAGACGTCATGACGCATTCCCGTTTCCTCTTCATTTTATTCGTTATGCATACATTCTCACAAGAGATACATCTCTGTGACCAGGTGCCTCTCTGCCCCTACCCCCTCCTTAGACCTGTCTCGTCATCTTTTTTTTAAATTACAGGTACCTTCCGTAGAATACCTATCGCCTTTTCAAATATGACCAAAGAGGCCACACTATTGTAGACTGGACTTCAGAAATTATTAGTGACACATCATTATTCAATCCTATTGGCAAAAACCAATCCACCTCTAATCTCACCTCTGTTAAATAGTTATTGAAATAAAAAAAGAATTGTTTGCGGACAGAACTACACGTGCACTACTCACTTGAATATTTTAAAGCCAACATCATACCTACAGGCCTAGTCGTAAGACACGCGCCCTGCCTATTCCTTGACAAAGATTACTAAGATATAAGAAATAAAGAAAAATCATATTATTCCGATGACAGACCCGTAACCGCAGGCAGTGGGTGACCATTTCCAACACATCAAGTTCAGATTCCCCATCAGAAGATTTCTACAATTATACTGATGTTTGCCCTTAAAACTACCTCAGCTCACAGCCCCCATTTAAGGAGGAGGAAAATGCAGGGATGTCCCTGGGACCAATTCTACCCAGAGTTTCCCAAATATCAGGGACCCAGACAACAACGCACACACAGGAGATTCCTCAGGCAGTAACTGAATCTGTGATTAGACCTGTTTTTGAAATATCTAGCAGTGCACTGAAAACAGACCAGATATCAGTACTATCCAAAGGCATTTCCTTTGTCCCTACCAACCCTACTAATTGGTTTCAAATAGAAACAGAAATGTGATGGTTTTTCCACAGCACTGGGCTTAGTACATGCTTTCATAACCATTCTGTACCAGATGACGAGGAATACACAGACCTACACCTGGTGTCTACTTTCACCCCTCAGGATAACCAGGTCCCCATGTGAATCATATCATTTGAAACATGTGTCCTGTGAGATCTCCAAACATTACTGTCTAAACACAAACATATCAGACACGATCATACTAACAACAAAAGAGCAGCTCTCAAAACCTTAAGCACAGACCCTAAATCATAATTAAAGCAGCAGACAAAGGGAGGCATTGTGGTCTTTAGCAAGGATCAGTACAAGGAAATGATTATAAACCTCCAATGTTACACGGACAGCTATGTCCAACTAAGAAAAGACCCCTCCAAGGATATTAAACAGATAATTTCAGAAGCTACCCTGTTTGGAATTCAAAGACATAGAATTTCCAAAACCGATTTGAAATCTTAAATAATTCTCAAGAACGCATACCAGCTTTTTACACAATACCCACAATCCACAAAGATGCATAGAATCCACCAGTAAGACTGAATGTTTCAGGAGGTGGGTCTATATAATAACCCCTCTGCAAATTTGTTCACTTTTTCCTAAAGCTGCTGAGCCAAAATACCACAGCCCATCTAAAAGATATTGCATCAGTCACACAAATCTTACCTTTTGACTCCAGTAAGGAAATACCAGTAACTATGAACATCAAAGCACTACATACCAGAATTCCACAGGTGGATACCATAGAATGCATTTGTGAACATTTAACACAACAAAATATTCAGGACAGGATCCCCACTAACTTCATTATCGAACTTATGACCATAGCACACAAACACAACTATTTAAGGTTCAATGAACTCTTTTACCTCCAGGTTCTAGGGACATCCATGGGAGTGGCCTTTGCTCCAAGCTTGGCAATATTATTCATGGCAGCATTTGAAGATTCATACATTTTTCATCAGGCCATACCTTGACAACATTTACCAATGGAAGAGATACATTGATGATATTGGTTTCCCCGGGACCTGAACAAATTGGCCCATTAGCATTTATGCTCTAGCATTAGAAATGGACAGTTTGTTCAACCCTCAAGGGAATACCCTCTTAAATCAGGTGAAGAACCTGGCAAGTAAAGTTCCAGTAAATGACATTGATGGGCTGTCGCCTGTTATCAATACTCAAACTACACACTAGACCAGGAATACTTGAACTTCCACTGCACATAATAATGTCAGTCAGCCAGATCACCAATAACATGTCCTGGTCTGATGTTGGACCTTTGGTTCACTGACTACCAGTCCTCACATCTCGGATGTAACAATAAATCCAATAGCACAGAACTGAATATAATTGCACACTGAGAAGGATGTATCTTATAAGCAATTGCAGACTCAATAAAACACAGAGATGACCATAGACCTGCAATCGCTTAGCCCAGCAAAGGTTTGGAATTCGGACAACTTCAACACTGATGACATTGTCACACCCAAGCTTGATAAACAGAACAACTCCACACTAGACCGAGAGAACTAAAGCTCAGAACCTCTAAAATAGGCATATGCAGCCACCTCGACAGGCACTGGAACATAACCATGAACTCCATCCAATTTGTACAGATGGTCACACATACCAATATGCTAATTCTCTCCTCTGCACCAACAAACAATATAATGGAGCTATACCCCTTGATTAATTTGGCCTAGCTGCACACATAATTATACACCTTCATGAATAACTCAACAGTCTTTAGAATGCAGCTATCCCCCACGAACATTTGGCCTAGCTGCACACATAATCTCATACACAAGTTCCACCTCCTCCAGAATGCAGCTACCGCCATGTCAAACCGGCCTTGTGGGAAATACCCCAGTTACTGAAATGGCCATACGTGGTGCACAATCTACTGATCTCACAAAACTACCACACCATGCCTAGCACTAAAATGCAGCTATACATCACGAAAACCGCTGTGCCTGCACATATACTGAGTGCCCCCAAGCACTATTTATTAATCTCTCTCCACTCCCCTGGACTATAGTCACTGAGGGTGTTCATCCCACAGAGCTTTGAGAGCATACCAATGGTAAAAAAAAGTTGCTATTTATTTTGTAAACTTTATTTGTATTGGTTGAAATTCAACCTTTCAAATTTGAACATTCACATTACAAGTCTTATTACGGTCTTATTACATACATCAAAATTAAGAACATCATTAAAATACATCTATTATGTATTGAAACCATAAATAAGGAGCACCCCAAGGTCCGTCAGCGCACTTGGGTGGTTATTATCAAGGATAAGAGGATACAATCAAGGCATTAAAGGTTTGCAAAGATAAGCGAAGAGAGATGGCTGCATGCAATTATTAGCGAGGAGATGAAAAGACTCCATTAAAAGCTCATTGTCTCCATCTTCATTCATGGATTCTGAGTCTCGCCGAGCATTGGTCTGTACATTTTACGTTTTGTCATTTTATTCTTGTAAGTTTAATTTTATCAGAAAATGTATTGTCGCTATGTTCAACAATACTTGATTTGCATTGAATATTTGACACCACATTTGCTTTGGTGATAGTATTCTAAAATCTTGGAAGAATTTTAGAAAGAGTTTGTTCCTTAAGGGGATGAAACCTGGACAGGATGCCAGGAGATGTTCCAAGTTTTCAATTGATATTGGGTCATTGCAAAAACTGCACATACTGAAGAATATAGGGTCCTTTGATCCCACACCTGGTACAGCTTAAGTAGGCCATATATCTAGACAGAGCCGGAGTAGTAATTTTTTAAATGTATGATCTGGGAACTTTAAAAGGTATTTTGGGACTTGCGTCAAAGATGTAAAAATAAAATGTCCATTCCTAAAGATCTTATAACTTTGGTAGTGCTCACAGACACAAATCCATTCATACTGATGTAATTTGGCTTTTGCGCAATTAGGATTATCCATCAGCAGATTCTTGTCAATATTTGCTTTTTCCATGATAGACAGGCAATATTTCTTCCAAGAATTTAGAGATTTCATCATGTTTGTTTTTTAAGGCGAATGCAATTTTTGGGATTAAAGTTAGTTTATGTTATACATACATCAAACATTTTCTATAAAGCACCAATGCTTGCCACTAGACCACCATTTTCAGCGAGATCAGCCCTAGTTCAAATCGTATTCTCTTATAGTTACACTTTTAGGGAGAGCTAATAACATTATCCAATAAATCGCTTCAAGACAGTCTCATTTTGGGTGGTTTTCGGGAAGTTTTGATTGGGCTCCATATGTAACTACCAGCACTACTTTTGGAATATAATATATTAGAATTGGTCTACAGGAGAATTTTCCATATTTGCCTTTCATTTTTTTTGCTTGCGATGTAAGATTTCCCATTTTAAATTTAATTTCTTTTTCGTACAATTTATTGTAGATATTATTGTTGATGTTGAGGTCTAAGTAACAGAACTCATGATTCATTCCAAGTGTTCATTACCTAAGAGGTATTTGTACTTGAGCTTTTCCTTCCCCTTTATGGTGGATAGTGCTAGAATATTTGATTCAGTTATGTTTATAGTCAATGAATGTGCCCTTGCATAGCTTTGAATAGCGTCCAATTTCCTCTGTAGTCTGATCAGAGTCTGATCCAGGATGACTAAGTCATCGGCATAGAGGAGCCACAAGATGGAAGTTTCACCTACTTTTGGTGGAAAGGATTGTGTTGCATCCAATGAAATATTTAAATCATGGATATAGAAGTTCAATGGTGTAGATGCTAATATGCACCCTTGTTTCGGACTTCGATATGTTGGAATGGCATTAGTTAATAGGCCTTCTTGGTTTAGTTTCACTCTAATAGATGCATCGCTGTAAAGCTGATGTATTAGGTCTAAAATTACTGTTGGATATTTAGCTAATTTCAGTTTTTTCCATAGTAGTTCTCTGGATATTGAATCAAAAGCTTGTTTGAAGTCAATAAAAGCTATATAGATCTTTTGCTTAGTCATTAGTACCTGGTGTTTGATGGCAGTAAGGATTAGTAAATTAACGGGGGTGCCAAGGCCAGTTATGAAGCCTGATTGATGGATGTCTCGATGTGCTTCCTTCTTTATCCACCTGCTGAAATCTCTCAATACTAAGCAAGCAAAGATTCTCCCCGGAATATCAAGAAGGGCAACTGGACGATAGTTCAAAGCATCTTTTCTATTGGCCATCTTGAATATTGGGATAATAATGGAAGGTTATTTGAAGAATTAGATTCAATATCTGTTCCCAACACTGAGGATTTGATTTCAGTATTGTATTAGATAAGCCATCTGGCCAAGAGTCCCGAGAACAACTCAGTGTGTGGATTTGCAAGAGTATATCATGCTGATTAAATAAAAGCTTTTTCAGATTAGTAGCCAAGACATCTTTTTTTAGAAGTGGTTTCAGCAGGAGCTGCAAATAGTGCTGTGAACTGTGATATCCAAGTGTCAGTATTAATTGCATTAAATAGTGATTTGATTTGACCCCTCTCTTAGTAATCTCAATTTCTCGAAGCTGGAATTCGATGTAATAGCTGATAGCATATAATCTCCAGCTATTTGCATTTTCCTTTCTTTATGTTGTCGGAGACGATTTCAGAAGATTGTGTGAATATTGGCTATCTTGCCTTTCATATTTAGGGGTTTATATTGTTTAATTCTCAGTATTGTATGATTCCTTTTGGATTTCATAACTTGTATGATTGTGTCAAATGTATATTTATAAACCAGCTGGTAAGGAAGGCCTTTAAGTTGCGGTTGGAGGAAAAAATGTAAGGTTTTAGAGTAGGAGGTTGTTCTAATAGGACCTGTAGTATTAAAATCATTTTCCAGGAAATCCAATAACTTGACTAATTTGTGGGAGGCTCATTTGATTCTATTTCTCCCTTGTAATTCTATAGGATGGTTATAAAAGTCATTGAGAATGTGTCTCATTGCTACCAACGTGACCTCTAGAATATTGTGGTCACTTAATCTTGTGGGGACGATGGAACAATCGGTCACTCTATTGAGTGAATACTCTTATATGAAAGCATAGTCCAAAATTGTCGTGGAAGATTCTCTATTCCAAGTTGGATTAGGAAGAGAAACTCCTCAAGATGTACCATTTAGCATTAGAAATCTCCCTTCTTTCATAGGTTTTAGCCATTCTCGAGCATGATTCGATAGTTTGTTCTTTTTAATGCCAATGCCTTTAATTAAGATCACCCACAAAAATGGTAACTCCAATCTTTCAATTCGATGTAATAAGATCTAGCATATTATTCAATAGGTGTAGGATATATGTATCATTTATCATGGCTGGGTTCCAGCATATGCCACGTATGTCCATTTCAGTAGCCAGGGTATTTCCCACACTCAGTAAAGTCAGTTTTGTTAGTTGAATGCATGTACGAGGAGAGGCCCATGCTGTTAGAGTGCTTTTTAGGGTCTGCCTGTTTTACGGGATATGGCAGGAATCCAGGATATTTTATATCCTGGCCATGTTGGTTCAGAGAGAATCCAGGTTTCTTGAAGAGCTATCATTTCATAATTCGATAATGGGTTTGATGTTTTGGGATTCATTTGGTGCTAAATCCCCTAGTATTCCAGATACCCATTCTAAAAGGGACTGCTGTGCAAGGTCCTGGCATTAATCCTTTTTTAGTCTGTTTGATTCATTAATGGCTTTTGCTAGCCACGTCCAGCTCGAGTATCTTGACGGTCTATGTGGGGATTCACAATAAACTTTACGGTACATATGCCCTTGGTCACCTTGGCAATCAATGTGTAATGGTTTGTGATTACTATTACATTGTTGCTTCCTCTCATTCATTGATTCGGTTGATTTATATATATTCTTACTTATGCCCAATTTGAAGTCTACCTGTTGTAATTCTCTTTCGCATTCCAAATTAGTTCTTTAAAGATAAGTGTTGAAACAGTTAAAAGGACTGTAGCCATCTTTTTATCATTCACAAATTGAATATGTTCAATGTCACATGACCAAATCAGCTTTAGTTCAGGTATAGATATAAAAGCTGTGGTGACGGTTGTTCTATTCGGGTATGGATCTTCCTTGTGTCGATTGATCATAGTTAGGATTAGGTTATCCGATTGTTTTAAGTATGTGTCTCTGGTTTCCATCTCTTTGTCATATTCATCATAGTCTCAATTACTTCTTATGTGGTCTTGTTTGGATTGTGATGTTTCTTGTTCTAATCTGTCATAACTTACCACCACTAATACGGGAAGTTGCACTTGTTGTTTGTTTCGATTGGTAGATAAATACATTATTTTTTCATCTAACGTCATGAGATTGTGATCATCCATGTCCACCGGGTCTTCTATGCTGGTATATCTATGCACTTATTATTGCCTTCTGGGGATTCTGTATGTTCAGTTACCTCTACCAGGGTGTTCAATACAGGTAGGGAGGAAATTGAGTAGGTAGATAGATTCATAAGTTCGTCTTCCTGGCTTGTAGGATTAGTATCGGGTGATACAGGTTCACCTAAGTTAATATATGAGATCACTTGCTGTGAACTAAGTGCGAGTTCTGTCAGAGTGTTTGGAGCAATCCGGTCTTTTTTTAAGTTTTTTTTTAGATTTTTTTCAAATGATAGGGGTGGTCAATTGGTCTATGAATTTTTGGGATTTATTTAATTTTACATTAATCGTATTTTGTATGTTTTTCATTTTTCTTTTGGAACTTCCAGTTTGTCTTTTGTTTTTCTCTTTCCTTTCAGGGAATGAAAAACCTTGTACACTGGTTCTTGGGAGTCGAGAACTTTACAGTCATTAATTTCAATTACAGGTTGTGATGCTGATGCATTGGGGTTCGTGTCCAGAGGCTCCATGAACCCACATGCCTCAACTGTCTGCAAGCCCACCTCCTTTGATGTTTTGGGTTGATGCTCTAGCTCTAGATTTTCATTGGGAGGGATTAATGGGTCACCATTGGTCGAGATTGCCTTAATTCATTAGCTACCCAGTCATCTTTGGCTGAAATTAACATTAATACATTTTCCTGGGCCTCTGATTTTTTTTCAAGTGTTTCAAATAATTTGGTCATGACAAAAATTCCATTTTTTATGGCATTGAGAGTGACCTCATGTGATAACATTGTTGGTTTTCTCAACCCAAAAGATGGACGAGGGGTGGGCTTTGCATAGGACATGGGAGAAGATACAGAAGTATTCATTGTCGAATTCGCTGAGGGCGGATACAAAATTGGTGATTGAACACATTTATAGATTTTCTAAGTGGTAGTTCATCTAACTGTATCTCATACCTTATAGCAGTTTCATTAAACATATTTACATCTCTTTTAATTCCCTCATTTATCTTTAAAATATCTAATCATTGGTTATCTCTGGGAGCTATTGCCATCTCATGCGGCTTTGCATCTTTATTTGCTGTTTTGACCACTTGTGAATACAGTAGTGGTAGTTCAGTAGCGTCCGCTGTGTGAATTATGGCAGCAATAGTATTCAACTCACACAGCGTTAAATCGAGCATAGGAATGGCAATATTGTCTGATGCAACAAATTGCTTAATAGTAGCTGCATGAGCCGGCATCGGCAATGGCAGTTTATGTTCAGAGCTTGTTTGAGGCTCGCAAGGTAATAGTGAGAATCTCGGCGTCTGAGGTGTCATTTCTGGCAGACTTTGGATTTGTTCTGTTTTGTTCTGGGCATTAGGTATAATGCAGTTGGAGGTGATCACCACTAGGGGGGTGTTCACATCACTCAGATTGCAAGACAGAGAATTCCGGGAAGATAGACATCTTATGTCTGTAGTGAGATGCTTGGATCTTGTTTTTTTTTTCCGGATCGGTGTATCGCTATTATTGATACTCTTTTTCTGCTCGTGTCTATCTGTGCTAGTAGGGAATTACCTGCTATTAATTTGTTGGCCTGTACTGGTATGGTAGATTTTAAAGTATACATTGAGACATCAATGAAGCAGCTAAGAGAGCAAAATAAAAGGTGCGGGTTGAGGCGAGCGAGATGCTGGCTGCGCAGCTAAACAGCACTCACCTCGCACTGCCACGATGTGCATGCGCAAGGCTTTTGCAGTGTCTCCGGTTCATGGGGCATGGCTAGTCTACCACTGCAAGCAAAGATTGAGGTATTCAACAGTAGGTTAAGTTTATCTGTTTGTAGTCTATCTTTGCTAATGCCAGTCTCATACCATATGCCTCCAGGCACGTCAGGAAGGTCTCGACTCTAATTGTCCACCATTAAAGCTGCAAAACTCTGTATATCATGGCGCTGCTCACAGAATTCCCACAATGCATCAGAGACAGAAGCTCAACAGCACTCGCTTCGCACTCCCATGAAGTTGCTATACTAATGCTCAATAACATAACCGAACATAACATGTTATTTTCATTTGGAAAGAGACCAGTGAGCGATTACACGATTTTCACAGTTGGATGAACGAAAGAAACCCTAACATGCAGTTCACACTGGAAAGCCTACTCAAGGGAGATCAAATTTCCTGGAACTCACTCTGAAGGACAATGGTGTCACACCGGGGTGCACACTATTTAGAAAACCAACGGACGGAAACACTTTCCGCTTTTCAACAGCTATGATCCGAGAAGCCTGAAAGAGAACCTACCCCATGGAAAATACCTATGGGTGAGATGCAATTGCACCTATCTCACAGATTTATATTCTAATGTAAGCACCCTCAACAATAGACTTCAGGCCAGATGATATCTGAAGAAACTATTCAGTCACTCAAAGAAACGTGCATGCTATACACCCAGGGAATAACTCCTGGTCCTCAGAGAGAGATCAGAATCAAGTGGCAGAATCACCCGTGTTCCTTACCTCAGATTTTAAACAAGTGGTAAACAATACTGACCGCTTGGAAGACTCAGTTTACCAGATCCCCCATCCCTAGGATGGCTCTCAAGAATTTCAACAATGCATCTAGTGCATTCCTAATTCAGTTCAAAAACACAAAGACAGTTACGATGGGACCTCGAACCCCTGGAGTAACATTTATTATGCAGCAACTGCACATTATGCAAATACGTCTCAAGAATGCATTGATTTAAATTAGGGGATACAGATTGGCATATTCAACATTTTTCAAACTGTAAGAGGACCAAAGTCGTCTGTTGCATCCAATGATCTTGTGGACTATGGTGCATTTAACAAACTAGCCATGCAGCACACATATGAATAGCTGAACACCGCTCTAGTATAAATTGCAAGATAACTGTGGCAACAATGGTAGCACACTGTCTAGAACAACAGTACACACTGTATGAAATATCTGGTGGATTCTAGATGTTCTCAAAGGTTCAATAAATACACAATGGTCCCTGCTCTATAAAGAAGCATGGTGGAGTCACTGGATGCAGACACATGTATCAAGCCTCAATGACCAGCTGCCACTTCAATACTAGCACTCTCCACCGTCCACTAGTCCATACCTGAGCATGTAAATGATGCATCATTAAATGGTATCAACACAGGCTTTTCACCTGAATGGATGTATCTCCTAGTATTTCTAATATTGCAGGGAACAGGATTCACTCTGCAAAGGTTCCACAATACAACACTTTTTGCACAGCACCTTAGGCATTTTTGAGCCCAGAAGATTGAGCTACATCTTGTATATGTCTATTATTAGCACAATAGGTGCTCAGAGCTGCATGCCACGCAATCCCAGTATGTACTATACAGCAACACCATATAGATTTTAGCATTTTCAACATTGGCGAGTTTCCATTAGGGTCCTCCCATACCAATTTCCTTCCACAATATTTCATTGCAATACTGCAACAATAATGGGCACCAGCCAGCCCTTCCCCCACTTCATGATGTTCTATACTTCCACGTCTCACAGTTAGTGATATCACTATGCTGGTGATGCTCCAACACCACCTCTCGGCAACCGACTGATGTGCATTGAAATTTGTATATTACTGAGAGCTCAGCCACCCACTTTCATTCGCCTACCAAGCGCTGAGCTCTCCTTCATGATGCCACTCAAAGAGACTTAACTGTGTGACAAAATCAAGTAAGTCATAGCAGGGTTACACATGTAGCTAAAGCACGACAGATACCGCACTGTTGCCGAGTCATTAGTAAACCAATCTTTCCATTCTGCAGGTATAAGTTCTTGATCCGAATTTCGATTTTCATTCCTTTGCTGTGCATACCATCTTGCACTTTTCAAGATAAAAAAGATTCTTTTGGTACTTCACTTCCACACTGGTGGAGGTTGTTTGCCGGGTGTCTCTGGAGTCTTCACACTTTACAAATCCCACTTTTCCTTGCCACAGCAAATTAGTGGAACCTCAGACACCACGAAGCCCCCAGTTGTTTTTACACTGTACATTGGAATGAGAATGTGCATTCCTCCTTGTGTACCCACCTCATGAGGAGTTCTTATTCGTTTAAAAAAAAAAATAGCAGTCTCGACTTTAAAGTTATATCATTTTTTTAAAAAACAATTCAAAAATATGTTCATGTCTTTGTGGCCAGGGTCCCAATGGAAACCACAGTCCTGACAAGGCGAAATAATCATGTTTCCAAGAAATATGAACCTCATGACAATCTTTGACATAAATTGGATCAAAGAGAGACATTTTGGATTGATAAATTGTACTCCTTATCCCTAATGATATGAACAAGGATTGTCATTTTTTTATGTTTTCTATAAGTCTATATGTCCATCCAAACATGATTTTGTCTCAATTATTTTCTGTACAATTGATACTGAAAAATTACGGTATGACTTTTTCATATTCATGACCTATTATTCAACACTGCATGCGTTCCAGCACCAAGATTAGGAGATAGAGGACTTAATATTGAAATTGATTTAATATGGCGATCGTGATACAGGAGATTGTGCTTAGTCTATGTAATCTATATTGCAACAGAATGCAGCTCTAAAGTAACATGGTGATTTAGTTCCATTTGGAATATAACATACTATGTTAATTTTTCTTGAGAACATTCTCCAGCAGCATTTACATACGTAGTTTTCTTGAATTTCCAGGCATTTCTTGAAGAAATTTTGAATTCGATCAGTTAGGTTCTCTGACCTTCCTCTATCTTTCTTTGTTATATGTGTTATGTAGTGTGCATGTGTGTTACTTGTGAACATACCTTTTACCACAGTGAGATTATATTTCATTCACTTTTGCACTCACATACATTTCATCTACATGTGCAAGGTGTAGAATCTTTTTTCTTAGATGGCCACTAGAGGTTACTCACAAGGATTATAAACATTGCCTTTAAACATTACCTCACAGCGGGGCCATAGTCAGAACGATGATGTCAAACGTCTGGGACATCATTGTGACGATAGCGTCACCATGTTTGGAGCACAAACATTTGTTCTGAAAATAAAAAGAAGCAAGGCCATACTGGTCCGTGACCGGTGATATCTCCACAACATAGGATCTACATGTGATCTTCCTGTTAAGGAAACCAGCAGCTATATTAACTTTCCTGGTAGCCTTACAACTTTACTCTAACACAGGCTAGACGCTGAGATTTTTTTTCATTTGTATTTCTTTATCTATAGGAGGTAGAGCCCTTATATTTCTCTCAGATGATTACCAGTGGTAGAGGTAAATACCTATTGATACAAGTTTTTGATCTTTTAGCATTTATGCTGAATCAACAAGTAGTTCTTAGTTCAGTTTTGTTGATGTGATTTTGTTTATCTGTTGCATTTAGATACATAAACATTTTGACAGTTGCAGGAAACATTAGGTCTTCAAAT
The DNA here is from genome assembly GCF_040938575.1 of Ambystoma mexicanum. Classification (NCBI taxonomy): domain Eukaryota; kingdom Metazoa; phylum Chordata; class Amphibia; order Caudata; family Ambystomatidae; genus Ambystoma; species Ambystoma mexicanum. Next base: position 19,501,551 of record NC_090924.1, on the reverse strand, counting down.
ACTCTATTCAGTTTTATGTGAATAAAATGTCTTTCACAAGAAATGTAATGATATATTTTCTGGATTTTCCTTGTTTTTACATGTATTATTCATATTCCACATGATCATTGTGTGCTGTTGTGTGTGTTGTAACCTGTTGTTGATACTCATGTATTTGTGACAATATTTTTGGTGTTTATATAGAGGTTACCCAGAACAAGGACTTGGTCCGAAATGCATAGGCATACCCATGTATTAGCATTTTGGTCCTCCTTCTGAGAACAATACAAGTCTGTCCACTTTTAAGAACAACAAACATCATTTATGATTGAACATCAAATGTGGTTTTCTTTCCTTTTCATCGAGGATTGTCACATTTCTCAGGCTCATTAAGCATTTATGGTATGCACACAGGTTTCTAGAATTTAAGTTCTGGCATTTATTATCCTAGTGCCCAAGGTCTTGCTGCTGTGCTCCTTTAAATTTTTTATAACATTTTAACCTTTTTTGGTGCCGCCTTCACCACTTTTTCACTAGCCCATTGATTGAAATTGAATATATTTTCCTCCAAACAATAAACGGTTCTTCACTCTGGAAAGAAATAACCTGAAATGACCTCCAGTAAAGACCAATGTCGACAGAGAATAACTCAGAAAACCAAATCAGCGGTTTAACTCTACTAGAATGCAAAGGAGAACTCACATTCTTCCATATTCAGCTTAATGAAGGTAAGGAAACAGTTCTCTTCAAAGTTTGCTTTACAAAATGAAATATTTATTTAGCAAAGGATTACTTAGAAGATTACAAAAAGATCTGAGGATTCCCACATTTAATCAGATTGTTGAATGGGAATCTGGACTTGATGCAATGGATTCAAAACTCATGATTACCAGCAGGTGCAAGCTGGAGATACAAATTGGAAATGAAGAGGTAAATCACTGTTTGAATCATGAGAGATAACATTTCTGATTTATATATGGACAAGGACATACTGCTTCGATTTGCAATTAATTTAGATTTTTATTATTGACAAAGTCTGATCCTGAATCTTGATGGACTTCAATGATCTACAAAAGGGATTTTGGTCAGCCCCATTGCTGCCTTATGCTGCAGAAGTTCAAATAAAAAAAGAAATCACTATTCCAGGAAATACGTGAAAATGCAAATTGCAAGTAAAAATGCTAAAAGGACAGACCTTGTTTGATGAAGAAGCATTTAACAATTTAAATAATATTCGTCATTCTCCATTAGTAGATCTGAAGGATGACACAATATGAATACTGGTATGTATACTGGTTGATAATAATGTCACTCAAATCATTATTCTATCCCCAGAGACCACCATTGTAATGACCGTTGATTGTAAACACTTTTTTACGGACATAGCCAATTCTATTAGTGGTCCCGTACCAGAAGATTTTTTATTGCAATAATGATGATAACAGACCTGAATCTCTTTATACTTGGCAAGGGGGAATTTAGGGTGTACTCTGTGTGCCCATATATGAGATTTTGGAAAATGAAATAGTATGTAAAGCAACTGGTGACTACCTCAACGAAAAGGAATCAACCACCCAGATAGATGCCATAGGCCAAGGCATCTCTACACAACTAAAAGAAACCTTAGAGACAGCCATCCAAGAAATACTTCCAGGCTTCCACCGGGTGGTAGAGGAAAATATCAATCTGGCTGATGCCTGTGAGACAGAAGAACAGAAATAAAAGTTAAGACAGCTAGTTGCAGACTTTCAGAACGTTTTCTCTGTAGATTCATATTATTGTGGACATACGTCTCTTCACTATACAACCATACCTACAGACTCTAATATGGTGCCAGCATTTGTAAGAAAAAAACAGTTACCTCTAGTGTGCACCTTTCACTCACAGATAATAACAAGAACCTGGAATCACGTGGCATTATTTGACCAGTCCACAGTACTATTTTGAATACGATTTCAGAAAGCACAGTGGTGTAGAACTACAATCAACTTTCTATGCCATGAAATCACAGCCAAGGGTCTTAAGCCTTAAAAGAAGAAAAAAGTGAGGCTCTACTGAAATAGAAGAACCCCACAAATCTACGTGAATTAAATAGCCTCTGATGGCTTTCTAACTACCATCATAAATTCATAAAGGATTACGCAGAGATCACCCAACCCACAGTATATCTTTTGAATACAGGGGCCAAGTGGCAGTGGGAGGACTCCCAAACAGGGGCAGTGAAACAATTGTAAATACATTTATCACAAGCTCAGAGCTTGGCCCTTCCCATCAAAAATAAATAATTCTTCCTGGAAACTGGATTTTCCAATACCTGTGTAACCGTATGTCTTATCAGATTAATTACAGTTATACATGATATGTTTAAGACACATTCCATCCTTGTTTGCTATAAAATGAGATGAGTAGTCATAACGTGATGACATAATCCCGTTATATGTGATGTCACAATGGTCAATAAATAGCGGCCATTTTGATATCAACACATTGCAAGATGTCATGCAACTACACATGAACAGAAGGAGAAAGACCTTTCTCTTGTGAAGTATGCAAATCAAATCCTTAAATACTGCAATAGAAGCTATTAAAAGACATAATAGGCCAGATTTAGTTTTAGATTCTTGAATATGGAAAGTTAACCTTCTGAAAAACTGCATCCTCTGATAAATAATGTTTATTTGCCCTCCCTTTTCTATGTACTGAAAACACATCTTTTATCTGAATAGAAACATTTTTGTTTCTTGTAGGGAATGCATGATGAAACTAAATACAAATTACATTCATGGAATATAAAAAGACACAATTACAACCTTGAAGGTCAGTGATTTGTAAACTCTAATTTATATTATGTTAGACTCTCTATTGTTTCTAAAATACAACATCACTGCCATATGATAGCAAGTTAAACATTTTTTGATGTTTATGTTTTCACTTTTTAGAAAAAAAGTATCTTCTGTTCCTCTGTCTGTTGCCTGGCTGGGTCTGTGGGTCCTCACCTACACCCCCCCACATGCACATGGAGGCTGACGAGAACTCCACACTTTCCGGGCACACTGTAATCGATGGAGCATCTAACATTTCACTGAAGGTTTGTTCCCGTAACTAACTTCATTGATCATTTCCTTCACACCTGGGACTGTCCCACCTCTCACATCATCTCACCTGTCTCCTACTAATCTAGCTGTGCCCTGTTGCTGCGTGTGTTTTCACCTGTCTTGCTGAAAATCAAATTTAGCTGTGCTCAGTTGCTGATTGTGTTTTCACCTTGCCCTGCTGAAAATCGAATTTAGGTGTGCCCAGTTGCTGAATGTGTTTTCACCTTACCTTGCTTAAAATCAAATTTAGTCGTGCCTTGTGGCTGCCTGTGTCTTCACTAGCTGGCACACTGCCCTCTGTCTCCCCCTCATTGTTCCCCCCACCGCACCATACCCCCTTCCTTCGAGGGCTTCTGTGCTTCAGACTGGTAAATGACTCCCCCCTCCACTATAACTGACCATGTTGCTATCTATCTCTCCTATCCTCCCAACTGCTTCATTATCTCCTAACCTTCTCCTATCACTAAATCTGGCCAAAAGAAACTTAAGAAGGACATACTGGGCTCCAACCCAGGACTTCCTATTGCAGACACCTATGTCATGGCTTTCGCCAGTGAGACTATCACTGACATCATCTTCTTCGTTCATGCACCTGACCTATGGACTTGTTACACTCTCCTATCGCCTTTTCTCCCATTAATGGTGGCACTCATTGGGAGGTTCTCCTTGACCTCTTCGCCATTTCCAGAGTCATCATTTATGTGTATCTCAATTGAACCATCGTGGTTCAGGCTCCTCAACCCAAACTTCTTCTCTTCGACAGGCTCCACCCTCGCCTCTCTAACACCTCTCCCTCTGGCCAGTCTCCCTTGCCTTCTGTGCCCTCCTCCTCCTCTGCACAGACAGCCATGTCATCTATGCATTCATCCTCCTCTGTACAGGTGCCCCTGAGTTGCTGTACTGTCCCAGCTCCCTTGTCAGCCTTGGCTCCTTCTCCATCCTCTACTATACCCCAGGCTCTCTGGCCACCGTCCGGGGAGACCACTGTCCCCTGTGCCCCCTGAGTAAGACCTTCAAAGATGGCAAGCTGCTCCACATTGCCACTCTCAACACTCTCAACACTCGCCCGGCCATCAAACACTCGTCTGACATCGGCAACCTCCTCGAACTCATGGATCTTGATGTGCTCACCATCACTGAGACATGGTTAAAGAGACATGATTAAAGGATAGCTCTGTCACAAGCTTTGACTCACTCCTCCCTGAAGGCTACAACATCCTCTCTGCGCCCAGGCCTAAGAAGACAGGTGGGGAAGTGGTGCTTATCTTCCCACAATGGATACCTGTGTCCATCATCTCTACTCAGGCCCACTCCTCCTATGAGTGCCTAGTTTGCAAACTCACTCTCCCACAAATCCTCTCTCATTATTGCCACCTTCTATTGGCAACCAGGTCAGACCACTCTCATCCTCTTGGAATGGGCTGAACTGGCCTCCTGTCTACTCTCCTCCTCCTCTCAACTCCTCCTGATTGGTGGTCTGAACATCCACCTGGACTCTCCTGACTCCTCTGGTCCTTTCTGCAAACTCTGCAACTCTCTCTCCCTCTCTATCCTACCCTCTGACTCCTTTAACTACCTCCCTCTCTTGGACTGACCACTCTCTTCTCTCAGCACATCTGAAACTCTCCTCTCCTCTTGCAGCAACACACCAGGTACTGCCACCCGGCTTCAAAGTCACCAGACCTATGAAAAAAGTGACAGTGGCTGCCCTTGCCTCCACCTACTCTCCCCCGCCCATTCCTCCGGCTGACTCCCACCCTGACACAGCCCTCGCTAACCTCAATCTCTCTTGACACTCTTGCCCCTGTCATGAGGGTCCAACTGAAGCCTCCCAAAAAGTGCAACTCTTTGTATGACTCCGACCCGGCTGCCCTTAAACGCAAGTGTAGGGCAGCTGAGTGGAAATGGAGCAGGTTGGGTGAACCATCTGAGAAACTGGCCTGCCACCTCCTTCAAAGGCAACATCAACTCTGCATCCACTGCAAGAAAAGAGTCTTTATTCAAGCCTGCATCTCTGCAGCTTCAAACAACACAGCCAAACTTTTCAAAGTCTGCAAGGAACTGGCCAATCATGCAGCAGCCTCGTCTTCTGTCGCACCCACCCAGGACCTTTGCTCAGCCCCGGCTGCACACTTCACCACAAAAATCCAAGACATCCTTTCCACCCTCTATACTACACCACAGCATACACCCACACCAGACCCTCCCTTGGCCCCTCCAATGACCCTCTCCTCTCTCTCACCTGTCACACCTGATAAGATTACCGCACAAGTCTGATCTATGAAGGATTCATCCAAAAAGTTGGAACGCTGCCCCTCTAAAACCATTAAAGACAATATTGATTCCCTCTCTGCAATCTCTCATTTTCCACTGGAGTTTTCCCAACTGCCCTTAAGCACTCCCTTGTGCACCCTCTGTTCCAAAAACCTTCTGCCACCCATCCATTCCGGCAAACTAATTGCCCTATCTCCATCACTCCTTTCTTGGTCAAACTCCTGGAGAAGTTGGCTATCTCTCAGCTGACCCTCCACACTGAATCTATTGGTTGCTTTGATAACCATCAGTCTGGCTTTAAAGCATCCAGAGGCACAGAAACTGCTCTTCTGAACACCTGCGAAGACCTCCTCTCAAATCTTGACACTAACACACCCTCTGTCCTCATTCTCTTTGACCTCTCCTCTGCCTTCAACACAGTTAACCACAACATCCTGATTGCACGTCTCCATGACACCCTGTGAATCACAGGACAGGCTTAACCTCCTTTCTCTCTCTGACCACCCATCCCAGGTGGATCTCGGAGCCTTTCTCTCAACTATAGCTCTCTCAACCTGTGGTGTTCCCCAGGGATCTACCCTATCCCCCTGGTTCTTCAACATCTATATGGCTAACCTGGCACGTGTGATTGCCACTCTCACCTCTAACTTTCAGTGTTACGCGGATTATACACAACTTTCTTTCAGACTACCCTAAGCTGCCTCCTCCTCCTCCCTCATATCTGACTGTCCGCTATCCAGTCCTGGTGTGCTACGAATGACCTCTGACTTCAGTAAGACTGGGATAGTTCTCATTGGGACCCCTGCACTCGCTTTCCCACTTTCACCCTGGCTGGCCTCCCTTGGCCCTGCACCCACCTGCGAGGCTAGAAACCTTGGAGTCATTTTTGACTCCACTCTCTCCTTCGCACCTCACATTTTGGACATCTCTAAAAAGTCTAACAATCAGCTACACCTCCTCAGAGGTTCTATACCTTTTCTCACTTTCACCCAGCGGCCCACTGTCTACAGAGCCCTGGCACGCTCTAGTCTGGAATATTGCAACAGTCACTTCCTCAACCTCCCTTCTTCTGCCCTGAGCCCTCTGCAACTCATCCAGAACAGAATTGCAAGACTTATCCTTGGCCTCAAGCCACGGGACTGCATCTCTTTGGTGTTGAACTCCCTTCACTGGCTGCAAGGATCAAGTTCAGGACCCTCTGAATAATTCACCAGGCTTTCTGGGGCCTGGCACATATCTATCTGCAATGCTGCCTATCCAAATACTGTCGCTCATGAGCCCTCTGCTCATCTACCTCCAACCTTCTGTGAGTGAGCCGGTTCTCCAACTAGAGATTTGGAGGGAGAGTCCTATCCTCAGCAGGTGCCTCCCTTTGGAATAGCCTCCCTGCCACCCTCTGTCTTGAGCCTGTTCTTCATAAGTTCCGGAAATGCCTCAAGACCTTCCTCTTCTCCTCTTCCTTCTCTCTCCCTCTACCCTGCTAACCTAGCTCTCTGCTCTTTCCCTCTCCACCTCCTCTTCTTCACAGCTTGCCGACTGGCCGCATGGTGTACCTCAGTGTCTCAGAGGTCCCTGGCACCCCTGACAGTACTCTTTCGCACATGCCTCAGGGCCTAACACCACCCACACTCACTGCACTTGAAGATTAACCCAAGAGAGTGTCTCTCTCTGCACTTACCCCAGTCTCCACCGACCGGGTGCACTTGGACTTCCCCCCCTATTACAGTGTGCACTTGCACGATCTGTACGCACCTTGCCTGAAGATCATCTGTTTGTTCTCCCTTGTCTTCACCCCTTAATTGTACTTGTAAAACTACAGAATCGACCAGGTGCACTTGGACCTCCCCCTCCCTGTTACTATGTGCACTTGCAGGATCTGTGCGCACCTTCCCTGAAGATCATCTGTCTGTTCTCCCTTGTCTTGACCCCATAATTGCACTGGTAAAACTGCAGAATCGCCGTCAGGCCAATTTGCTGTATCTCAAACTTTTAAATGTATTTTAGGGCTTTCACTACACAACATCTGTTAACTCTGGATCTTGATCAGGATTGCTCAGAAACCCACCCTGATTATGAAAAAATAATCAAATCAAAGACCCAACAATGGTACATGTCTTATAACATAGAGAAACCCCATCAATGCAAAAAATATAAAGAATAGTCACATCAAAGTTTTTTTCAAAGGCAATGTCCCACATAGTTACTTAACTGAAAACAGCAGTCCTGGCTTAAAGTGTTTCATACTACACCTCTGTTTTAACATACTACCGACTAAAGAATATATTAATTGTTGGTATGATACAACCTCCCAATATGCCCTATGCAGATGTTGCAATTCAGAGATAGAGACTGCTCGGCACATTGTAACATCATGGGCCTCATTACGACCCTGGCGTTAAGGGTTTAACGGCGCCGTAAAAGGTGTCGGCGCCATTAAACCCTTAACGCCTGATTACGAGGTCCCTTTGCGGGACCCGACCTTAACGGCTGGTTTTACCAGTCATTAAAGTAGGGTGCTGCAAAGAGACCTTGGTGCTAAGTACGGTGCCGCAATTTGCGGCACCGTACTTAGCGCCTTCCCCATTCCCATTGAGCCCTATGGGGCAAAAATGGGAATGGGGAAGGGCCCATGGTGAATGGGGAATTACCGCCCCTCCAACCTTGGAATGGGGCGGTAATTCCGCCATTCACCATGGCGGACCCCGGCATGGACCATGGTGCTAGTAGCACCATGGTTTAGCGCCAGGGTCGTAATGAGGCCCCATGTGTTGACCTAGAGGACTTATATAAAAAAGGTTATAGCAACATTGTCAGCTCCATGTACAACATAGGAGAAGACCAATTTTAGTCAATAATTCTGGGTGCCCGATCTATTGTGGTTAGTGCTGCTGTTTTAGACATTTGGAGTTTGTTTACAAAAATCATTGAGATGGGACAGAGTTCATAAAGTTTACTAGGTGCAACTGATTGTGGTCGCAGCCCATTCTTATTATAGATGATTTTAAAATGTATTGATTTTATTTTTGTGTAATATCTGTTTGAAATTTAAGGTGATTTTAAAAGTACGAAGATCAACTAAAATTTTCTTTTAACTTTTCCTATTTGTAATGTGCCTAAAGTTTTGAATGTAATTAAACTAGTGCACAATAAGAATAAGAATTTAAAAAATGTATTTTATGCACTTATTCTGCCTCTGAAGACTATAATCTTCTCAGAATTTCAAGGGCTCTGAACGACTGTTGTTTTTTTTCCCCTGTTCCCACCCTCCTTGAGCGCTTTGAAACACTTGCCTGCGTATAGATGCTTTATAAATAAACAATAACATACCATACCTATTACAGATTTAAAAAAACAGTGCATAAAGAAAACACCATATTATAAATACACCTATGGATACATAATAATTGTTATCATTAATTGAAGCTAAAACTCATCCATCTGAGATTCTAAGGATTTACAAAACTCATCCTGATGAGCCAACTCTAGTGAAACATGTGTAGAGTCAACACATTGTAGAGGAAATTGATATAGAAACTGATCATAGAGAATTCTAGTGGTACATTTTAGTTTTTTGGATATAATTGTGGACACCAGGGTATGTTGAGAATATGAGTTCAAGGATGATCAAAAGGATGAAATAACCTGCTGAAAATACAAAGGATTTTTATGTTGGTACCAGTGTCACAACAACAAGAGTTCTTTTTAAGTAGATGCCTTATTGTTACAGTAACTTAATAAATACGCTTTACAAATCTTATTGAGCAACGCCTCTTCCCTTTTTTCTTTTTCCTGTGTAACTGCGGTCTTGCATCAGAAGTATGACCAGGTTAATAAAGTGATCTGTTATACAAGCAAGACCTTATCACCCGTGGAGTTCAAATGTACTGAATGTGAGAGATCACTCTTGGCAACGGTATGGGTGTTGAAAAACTACTCTATGTTGCTCCATGGGATACAGATTACAAGTAGATTGTAAGGAGGTGCCGGGCTCTATGCTGCCCTTTGGGAGTGGAGGGAGATTCCGGAAATGTGTGCAATGTCATTGGTTTCATTTAGTAAGGAGTATGACAAGATAGGAGGATTCGAGTATTGAGAATTACCGTACTCAATCAGTTATTTTGCAAAAATTGAAAACTACATGCAAAGGACAACATACATTTGCCCTTACATGCTGAATTTACTTTATTTTGTTCTTTGATTTTATTGTTTAAAGTGCAGACCTAGCTCAAAAGCAGGGACGTCATTTCAACAAAATACCTGGGGTAGTGGAAGTGACATACCACGACCCTTGACCCCATGATGACTTCACAGGAAGTGATATAATTTGACCCACCCACAAGTGATATCACAGGAAGTGATGGCAAATGACCTTCAGATTTTTCAGATGCGTATAGCACCTGTGTTTCCAGGTGCTCTCATTTCAGCCAGATATAAGAACCAAGGCACAGAGGGAGGCGTATTCAACGTGGGATCAATATGTAAAACATACATAATACAGTACGTGTACTTGTAACAGGGTAGCTGAAATTTCAAATGCAAGCTAAAGCTAGTGCATGAAACATCTATAGATCAATGGACACAAAACTACTAGTTATCTGTTGCGTTGCTATCTTAAACTAGCCAAAAAAGCACTGACCTGGGGAGGCATGCGCTGCTGTTTACCTAGTAGCAAAATGTTGCACGAGCAAGGCCTGAAAATTAAATCATTGACCAGGTTTTAGAATTAACAAAATTCCCTGATTATAAATGTATCTATGAGTCAGCTACCACTACTATACACGAAACCTATTAGGCTGGTCTGCGTGCACACAGGGGAGTGCACCTGATAATGTTATCTTGTTAGGACTATTATGCCTGGGAAAGGTTCTTTCAATATACCCAAGAAGCCTATAGTTTTTATTATCTAAGCATCATTCTGAGTGCCAGAGGACTTACAAATCCCCCACCATAAAGCTGTGTCATGACACAGTTATTTTAAATTGAAAACACCCTCACTGGCAGACATCAAAGTGCGCACTGCACACTACACCTTTGTCAGACCCAATGTTGCCCAATGGTGTAGCACAAAATTTGGCAGCCCCCCTGCAAGCCACGCTTTGGGAACACCCCATGCTCCTTAACTAAGTACACGGCACACCACACCTTGAGCCTGCCCAGACCACCACATGTGCGTAATGTCCATGATGATGATGCCACTGCAGAGGCATGCACTACTGCCAGTGAAATAAGTAAATATGGTTTTGAATCAATGTTTAAATGTTTCAGGTAGCGTAGCAAGAAGGGGGTAGTGCCTAGTCCAGTGGTGATTGGTGAATTGTATTTTTGGTGGGTGTAACTATTTGCCACAAGTATGCAATTGTGACAGAGCGTAGCGATGGAGCCCAAACTAACACAAATGGGTTGGATTCTTTTCCCTCCCCAGAGAAAATGTTTTGCATAATGGGTTAAAATGATACATTACGCAGCACACTTTCTGTGAACATTTGGGTAAAAGGCCAACAATTTGGGTAAAATGCTAACAGTCCATTTTTGTAGGGTATAGGGTAAATCATGAAACAAATTACAATAGATGCAAGTCACCAAATGTGCAAGGACATTTTCCAAAGCATTATCAATCCCGTCCCTGCAATATATGCCAGTATAAAAAACATGTTCATGCTGGCTGTGCCCATACATTTCCATGCTGGCCCTACCAAAATATGCTAGTATTCCCATACAAGACCATACTCATCTTCGCCTTAAGATGTTTTTTTATAGTATCCTTACTGGCACTGGGCAAAAAATGGTCTCTGCCAATACATGCCAATACTCTCCTATGTGAGAACATACTCTCATTGGTTTGGCCATTAATAGTGAAATGTCACAATATAAAAACCTGTCCAAACTGGTTTCAATGTAAGCCAGTCTAGACCCATAAGAACACTTAACATGCTTGATTCATCATAGATGCTCAGTTAATAAAAGTCATGCTGCAGTAAAACATATACAGGCCACTACATCAAAACATCAGTCTAGCAAGGTAGCACTACTTATCATGCTTGGTTTTATAAAGATGAATAAGAATACATGTCATGCCACAGCTAGCAATGGCTAGCCTCACTGCACCAAAATGGCAATCTAGCCAGGTAATGACACACATGAAATTGGGTCTGCAAACAAATACCAGTTTAACATTCAAAGTCAATAAAGGATGTGCCAAAAATGCTCCAGTTATCCCTGGTTTCCCAGGGCCATACACACACATGCGCACATGCATCCCCTTTCACCCACTGGTCACTCATCCATACATACCCACTCACATTCATTCAAACTGCATTCATCACACAGGCACACACCGAACCTCCACCCGGAACATTCCAACACACACTACCACATTCATACTCATTCACCCATGAGTCACGCACTCACACCTCCTCTTACTTCCACTCATTGTATTCTCTGCAAAGACACACACCCGCCCACCCGGAACATTCAAAAACACACCATCACATGCATTCTCATTCACCCACCAGTCACTCACACCTTCTCTTACATCCACTCATTGCATTCCCTACACAGGCACACACCCACCCAGAACATTCAAAAACACACCCTCACATTTATATTCATTCACCTGCCAGTCACTCACTGACACCTTCTCTTACATCCACTCATTGTATTCTCTACACAGACCCACACCGACCCACCCAGAACATTCAAAAACACACCATCACATTCATACCCATTCACCCACCAGTCACTCGAATCTTTTCTTTCATCCGCTCATTGCATTCTATACACAGGCACACACCCACCCACCCAGAAGATTCAAAAACACACCATCGCCTTCATACTCATTCACCCACCAGTCACTCACTCACATCTCTGCTTGCATACACTCATAGCAGTCCTTACACAGGCATACAACCACCCACCAAATTAATACTCATTCACCCACCAGTCACTCACACCTTCTCTTACATCCACTCATTGCATTCTCTACAGATGCACACACATACCCGCAACATTCAAAAACACACCATCACATTCATACTCATTGTAAACAGTGGAGGGGGTATCTGTACTCCTGTTCTCGATATGGCAGAGGAGAAGTACAGAGGATCCCAGCCAAGATTCTCTATTTGATAAAACGTGGGTGAACTTTCAAGGCCTAGCTCTCAGGAGGTGATGCAGGCTGGTTCTTAAGTAGTATTTTAGTCCCCAATCACCCACAAAGGAATGTCCACCCACTGGGCCTCATCACAAGTCTGGTGGTAACCCTTAAATGCAGCGGTAGTGCTATTACTGCGGCATTTAAGGGTCCGCCAGATTATGGGCTTGGCGGATTTGCCCCCAGCTCATAGCTGGGGGCAAATCTGCTGCAAATTTTTCCATTTTCGGTGCTATTACCACCGGCGGGAAATCCGCCAGCAATAATAGCGTAGAAATTCCCCATTGGGCCCAAAGGGGGATGGGGAATTCCAGAATGGGCCCAATGGGGAATGGGAACCAACCATTCCGCCAAACCCGTGATCCAGCGCTAATAGCGCCTGGGGTTTGGCGGTAGCACTAATAGCGCCGGGGCTACCGCCCAACTCATGATGAGGCCCACTGTATTAATGAAAACATAGGGCCTCATTACGACCCTGCCGGTCCGTGAAGAACGGTGGTGGTAAAACCGCCACCACTGTTCTTTCAGGATCAGCTGATTAAGAGTCCTGCAGTCGGGAGGTGTCACTCCCACCAGGTCTGACCTGGCGGGTTTAACACCACAATGGAAATACCGGCTCTGTCATAGACGGAATCAGTGTTTCCATTGTCCCCATCCCCATTTAGTCCTATGGGGCTCCAAGGGAATGGGGACTGGGGTTGTAATGCCCTAGTGATTCCGGGAATCACGGAGGTGGAATGGTAATACGAGTCCGGCGGTAATCTGCCGGTTTTTCCAGCTCGGTTATCGCCGGACTCCTAATGAGGCCCACAGTCTTTATATAATTAAGGTTCAAGGTTATATACACAATCACAATAACTCACTTTGTGCTCAGTTAATATACAATGGCAAATATAAACACATTTCTACATGGTACTACAATTACTATTAGATTTCATTAAAGTGCATCAACTGTACTTAGTTTAAATGTCACACAAATCATTAATAAAGAGAACCAACAATAGACACAGGAGGAAAGCAGTTGGTTAGAACAATTGGCAGAATACTGTGCCCCTACCACCAGGCACAGTTCTGTATGAGTATCCCCCCACCTGGACAACCTGTAAATAAAGATATATCATACAAGCCCAGTCCATATATTGTTCACAAGAGTCTCATTTTGTTCTAAATAGTTCTGCAACCCCAATGTACCTGGAATAGCAGAGTTCAACGTCGGGTCGTCGACGGATCCTTCTTGAGTGGCTCCATTTAAGGCAGGAGCCACGGGTCGTCGAGCTCCCACGAGGAAAAAGGGTGAACACGGTCATTGCGGCAGCAGCTACAGTTCTTGCGGTGCTCATTGATGATCAGTCAGGAATGTCTTGCAAGCAGAGGCGTGCGGTGCACCTCGACGACAAGTGTTCGTTGCTGCAGGGATTCAATGAAGAACTTTGGCCCAGCAATGTCTTAGGCAAAGGAGCGACAGCGGTCATAAACGGTGATGGACTTCCTTGTCCGAGCGCTTCACTTCGTGATTCCGCGGCGGTCCCTTTCTCCTTTCAGCAGCCTTTCGAGGGTCTGACATCCAGGGAGCTCTGGCAAAGATCAGCTGGTACACGATGGTCCCTCGTAGCTCGGGAAGAGGTCTCCTAGCCAGGTCCTCTCTTGGATCAATTCCTTGAAGGCACAGATGGCTTTCAGATTAGCGAAGGACAGCAGCAACGGTTCTTCTTCTTCCAGTGGGCTTCAAAGTTAAGCATGAGTTTCAACTTCAGCTCCCGAATGATTTCTAGCAGTGAGAGGCCCCCAGATATACTGTTTGGACTCTCATTCATTCTGTTGGGTCACACTCAGGCAATCAATCACTCAGAAGGGCATTCATCAGGCAGGCAGCCAATCAGGCCCACTGGGCATTCAGGCCATTCTCCTCCCTCTCAAACACTCACAACAAGGAATGTGTATTGGGACAAGTACCCAGCCATTCAGCACTACACACTGCATCCATAACAGTTTTGGACAGGGCTGTCTCAGTCTTTGTGTCACACACCAGAAACTAGACCCCCATAAAAAGTAGGGCATATTGTTCATCCATTCCATTCACCCAGGTCCTACCCAAGGGTGTACCCACAACATAGAGTCACTGGAAGGCTCCAGCCAGTCTGGCCTGGACTTCCCCACAATACCATATATGGAACTTCCACCCAACAGCCAGTCAGGGGGAAGGGACAGAGTCAGGGTTTCCCGGTACTTTGAGAAAAGTAAGGAAAGAGGCAATAGAAAGCAAGAGGCCACAGTGGCCATCTTGTCTCTTATCAGGAATCAACTGATTTCAGTGGCAGCGCTTGGGTATCCCAAAATGGGGGATACTCAGAGCACCTGTCAAATTCAGCATGGAGCTGCCACCAGCCCATACCCTGCACTGTGGGCCACACACAGGTGCCCAAAAACATACACTACGGGCATAGGGTTTTACCCCCCACCACCCAAGGGTGCCAATAGGATATCCCAAGGGTCTGTTCACCAGACATGGACTCCTGGGCAGAAAACAATACAGAACATACATGAAAAAGGACTATAGAACAAGGACAGGGAGGCCATGTTCCTCCAATGCATTTCCAGCATCACACTCATTCACCCTCCAGTCACTCACTCACACCTTCTCTTACATCCAGTCATTGCATTATCTAAACAGGCACACATCCACCCAGACAGAACATTAAAAAACACACATCACGTCACATTACTTCTCATTCACGCACCATTCACATCATACATTAATCTGATATGCACTTCACACATGCAAAATAAACATCATAATTTAAAAAGAAATTCTTGAGAAGCTTCCGTCCATCCTTCCAGGCCACCCTTGAATCCTCTGTGCTGCAAGAGCTTCCTGGTTCCTGTATGTGAGCTGCAAGGAAGCCGAGGGAAAAGTGGTTAGAGTTGAACGTGGCATGTCATAACAGCCACATCTCACGGTCAGCTCCAATACCAAACTCTACTGAGCATCACCATGATGTGTGCGGGATGGGGACCCACCAGACCTGGTGTGGCAGGGCCCCCACACCACTGGGGCCTCTGCTATACCAGGAGCTTCCATTTCTTTTGGTTCAAAATGTGGGGTCGCAAGGGTGTTCCCAGGAGTTGCAACTGTGCCCTTTAGGGATCACAGTTGTGAACCCTTGTGACTGCCAAACGATGTCCCTTTCTCAAAAGCAGCAGAGAACTGTCCAGAGTGTTGGTAGGCAGCATTTAGCAGTACTGCAGTACTGTGAATAGAGGTCTGTGTGACGGTTTGTTCATAAACTGGAATCCATCCTTGGTCAGGTGTTGTTGAAAAAGCTATGTTTTGATTGATTTGCGAAATTGGAGATGTGTGGGGGCATTCCGCGCCAACAACGGGATCGAGTTCCACAGGGTGTGTGTGACAAGACATGAATTGTTTTGCAGGCCCTCCCTTTGAGGACGAGTTGTGATTCAAGCCAGTTGGTTGATTTGCTGAACTATAAAAATGTGTCTCCAGATTTGTGGATCTTAGTCTCGAGGTATGCTGGTGTGCTACTCGTGACTGCTTTAAAATGATACATGCATTCTTGAACAGTATTCATGCCTGAAGAGGTAGCCAATGTTGTAGACATATAATGGGGGGTTTTGGTCAAGTTTACATTCACCTGTGATAAGACTGGCTGCAATGTGGTCGATTGCTTTCAGGGGAGGCAAGTGAGCAGCTGGGAGCTCAGTCAGGATGACATTTCCCACATTGATGTGTGAGACCACAAGGCCTGACTCTACTGTCTGGAAGTCCTGCAGCAAAATGCAGGGTTTTATTTTATGAAGGGTGGAGATTCAGGCCAGGATGTTTGTGCCTTCTTGGCTATGTGTTTCTGAAAAGACAGGCTGCTCTCAATGGTGAAGCCTAAGGATTTTGCTGATTCCGTGAGTTGTGGATCAAATCCTTTTAAGTGCATATCATTGAGCTATTGTTGGGCAAGATGCTGTTTAGTAGGCAAACTGATGAGGACAAACTCATACCTGGATGAGTTTAGTGTGAGATAGGCAGTTATCATCCAGGATTTCTACGATGGCTATTTAATTTCAGAGACAAATGATGTCTTGAGTGCTATTTACTGCTGTGCTGCGGGATCCTCTGCAGGCAATTCTGGTCACTCTCAAAGTAAAGAGTAAAACTAAATAGTAAAATAAAGGAAAATAATCTTTACTCTTCTATTTTACTCTTGTTTTGAGAGATATAAAACACTACCTGCAAATACACATTGCAGTTAGGGTTTTATGACGGATTCTATTGGAATCTGCATGCTCATTACCAGATGTTAATGCCAGGCATATTCCAATGAAATACATTTGTTTTACACATACATGAAAGTCCTTTATGGCATGTAGATGCTGTCTCAACTTTGCCCCTCTCCTATGCCTTAGGATGTTAGCAGAATTAGGTGGAGTGGAAAGTGCAAAAGTAATTTTCCACTTTGATTTTCCAAACTACTTATTAGAAAATGAGCCTCTATTATTTTTCAACCACTCTTTCTATTTCTTCCTTTCTCCTTTTTGTTTTACATTCCGTCATTCACTGTTTGTTTCTATGCATGCTTCTTTTATTCCTTAATTTTCTGTTTTCATATTCTTTGAATTTCTTTCTCCATACTAACCTCATCCTAAAATTCACCCTCTCTTTCTAGCTCCACATTCTTCGTGCCCACAACCAGCCGAACACGCAGCCTTCTAACTTCACCTTTCTCTTTTGTCTTATCTGGATTTTCTATGCCATTATCCGCCGTCAGAATTATTTTTAGATCTCGGTTAGCCCCAGCCCATCGGCCTGGCTATGCAGCCTCTTTCCTTTGTTCTTTCTTCTCCCACTTTCTGTTTTATGTGACATTTGATTCTACCTTTTGGTCTCCATCTCTCTCTCTTATTTTGATTTGCTGTTTTATTCCATCCCTTTTTCAATTTCTTTCTTTTCTTCCATTGCTTCATCCCGCCTTTGTGTTCATGCTTTCTTCTTTCATTTCTTTGTTTCCTGTTCTCATATTCTTTACCTTTCTTTGCCCATACTGACCTCTTCATACATTTATTTCAAGTTGTTTTTAAAGGATGTAAGACAAATGGCAAATACATGTATATAATTACATTCAGTATTTAACTGAAAACCTTCTGTCGACCTGCCCTCCTCCCCCGAGCTCCATTGGAGATCTGAATCAATTGTCTGGGTCCAAGTAGATGGTATTCCTCAGTCAATTAACCTATATCTAGTGACTTAAGCTGTTGCGGTCATAATGGACTATTGCAGTTGTCTTTCAGAAACTCTAGTATCACTTCCCAACATCCCTGGAAGCCATTGTCTTTTTGCAGTGAGTATGTTATCCACTTCAGTGCGATGAAATGCAAAACTTTGCATAGCCAATTGTGTTCCAAGGGAACTCCCTCGAAATTCTAATGTTGAGCAATCAATAGCCAAGCGGCTGCGAGCCGAATCGCTATTGCCGTAGCCTCTGCTTTCGACAGGTGTATGGTTTCAGAGTCCCATATTCGAATATAAAAAGCTGGTGATGCGGAATGACTGCAAACATTTTATCGAGATTACTTCTGTTAATTTCCCAAAATGCCTGTATCTTTGAGCAGGACCACCAAATGTGCCCGAATCTCCTTGTGTAGTGCACCTGTAGGGAAATACTTTGCCATTTCATCATCCACATTTCAGCAAAGGTCTGAATTTTAACTAGGGCCAAGGGTGCGGGACTCATGGGTGAGCCTCAAGCTGTGCCTAATAGATGCCAGTATTATAACGTAAAAAGCACATGCCAGCCAATTTGAATTTGACCCTGCACAACAGGCTTTGTCATTTACGCCACACCACAGCAATGATCTAATTGCAATGAAAGGAAAATTGTTATACTAATTCTACTAACATTCCAGGACCCAATAACCTTCTCCTCTACTAATATTTAATGCTATTTAGACAACTGCTTATGGGTGCAGAACATTGGGATAAAGTGGGCCATTTCATAAAATTTTAAAAATATTTAAGCTGTGCAAAGTCAACTGAAAGTTTAGGAAATGTGGAATTCGATTTGTTTTGCAGTGAATATGTGACAGGGTGAGATGCAAGTTCATTTATTTAATCTGACTCCATTGTTCATTTATGGAAAAGAAGCAAACAGCCCCAGAAGTATTGTAAGAGCCCTCCCCGTCTTAAACATGCAATAAGAATAAATGAGACGCACCCCTGATGGGGAATGAGGCTAAGAGAACAGGTTGCAAGAGTTCAAAAAAAT
The DNA here is from genome assembly GCF_040938575.1 of Ambystoma mexicanum. Classification (NCBI taxonomy): domain Eukaryota; kingdom Metazoa; phylum Chordata; class Amphibia; order Caudata; family Ambystomatidae; genus Ambystoma; species Ambystoma mexicanum. The sequence goes on along the minus strand of NC_090924.1, from coordinate 19,482,781 downwards.
GTTTTATATATAATTGACATCCAAAGAACTCGACTGCCCAAGAGCGCTCTGGCAAACATCTCAATTACATCAGATTGTAAAGAGAAAAATTGTCATCGATGATGCAATCAACATAGGGTACTAAGTCAGCGATGGATTGGACAGTCATTATAGCACTATATAGTTGTATAGGCACTGTTTCATCCGGATTGGTTGCTCCTTTTGCGGGATGGTGAACCCGTGGTCCGGATGTCAGTGTCGAGGAGGGGTGAAGGTCAGGTTTCTGTGAAGCGGGGTGGCCACTAACTAAGCTAACATAATACACCTTTGTGAAGCATCCACTAAATAATGATCATTGCAATTCTTTTGAACAAATCAATGTAAACCTATAAACTTCATTCATGAATTTACATCATTAATAACTGAGGCTTATATGGAGCATCAGGTTAAGGGTTTTGACCATCACGATAACATTGATTGAAGTGAGAGTCTGGACTCATAAAGAATCTAAGGCAGGTTGGCATTTGTTAGTAGTGAGAGACAATATTCTGCAACAGAGGTCTGATGTTAGTTGGGGGCCCTCTAGGTGGGCACCATGGCGAGGTCGCATACCTGGTACATCAAGAGAATACCTTGCAGGGACACAGGGTTACACTGGCAGTAATTTTCCAATAGCGAGGCTGAGGGGCCATGGAGAGATTTGTGGAGATGGATGAGCTACAGAGCCTGACTCAAGCCGGTTCACACGCGGGCAGTGATCTCAGAGGAAGGTTTCCAGACACAGTGAGAGAAAAGGTGGGGGCCATGTGCGCTGTTTGCGCAGCGCTGCAAAGGGGAGAGAAGCCTTTTTGTATTATCGCAGTGAGGCCTAGTTACCAAGATGGAGTCAAGGGGGCACAAAATGGATGCCCTGTGTCCTGCGCAACGGCCCCATCTACACAAGTGCCAACCGATGCTGGCATTACATAAGGGTGATGGGGGCAGTCCCCACCATTGGAGGCACATGGTCCAAGTTTGTACTAAAGGAAAGGAGGGACGGGGGGCCTATTGGCCCCTCACTCCCACACATTATGTAACATTTTTATTCAGCAGTGAAGCTTGAATCTCGATCAAAGGCACAAAGCAAATCAAATGCTGTTTAATGGGCTGATTTGTGAAGGAGAGGTCTTTGAATGACACATGAGGTATAACAAAACTGCTTGAAGCAGAGAGGGATGGGTAGCCACTCACTGGCAAAGGGAGCAGAAGGACTGTCAGAGTTGTCTGATTACTGGGCAGGCTGAGTCTCTAGTGCTCTTGCCGGCAGTGCTGCAGGCTGACTGTATTGTGGGTTGTCTATCTCTCTCACGGGTTGGCAGTCGCCAGAAGAAGTGAAGTCTCAAGCACCCTTATCTGTGGTTGACTCTGGGCGCGGGAAGCAGAAGGCCTGAATCAGGGAATATCACCAGCTGAATCAAGGTAATTATGCTGTATTTGAGGAGCGTGTTAAAGTGGATGTTTGATACTAGGTACATAGGATAAAGTAAGTCATTTCATTTGTAGGCACTGCATGATCACATTTTAAACGTGTATGTAAAACAGTGTTGTTTTCTCTCAGGTTTGCTGTGAAAAAGCTCAGAGTGTCAGAACTGTGTTCTGGCAGTTTTGTTGCAAAGTTCAAGGCCAGTGGCAGGCAGAAATCTGGCCATTATCACAAAGAAAGTGTTGAAACCTATTGCAGGGAAGACTTTCGGTATGTTTGAATTACAATGTGGGTGTACATGTCATTTTGTGTAACTTGCATATTTCTTGTTTCTGATAAAGAATAACAATTCAAAAAAGTTAATTTAGTCTCTCTGCCTCATCACGTGTTTGGCAGTAACCCTTAAATGCAGCGGTAACACTATTACTGCTGCATTTAAGGGTCCCCCAAACCACGGGTTTGGCAGGATTTACCCCCAGCTCTGAGCTGGGGGCAAATCTACTGAGATTTTGCTGATTTTCAGCACTATTACAGCTGCGCTAATACCACCAGCGGTAATAGCCCCGAAAATTCCCCATTGAGCCCAATGAGGAATGGGAAATTCCCGATTGGACCAGATGGGGAATGGGGACTCACCTTTCTGCCAAACCCATGATCCCGCGCTAAGGGTTTGGTGGTAACGCTAATAGCCCAACTCGTGTTGAGGCCCTCAGTGTATTTATTCTGCACTCAGTTTCATTGGGTTAGCATGCACAGAGATGCAGAATGTGCAGTAAAAAAAAATCAAAACAAAGTTAGTAACAGTAAATTGTTTTACTCTGAGAGGCTGAATGAATGTTTTGTATTTAATTTGCATGGTTAATGTATTCTGGGATGCAAGCCACAAGGGCCTAAAGTGGTATTGTAGATAAGATACCACAGAAGGGGGTACTTGGATGAGGGAATTATTCAGAGTGTACTAAGTTCAGTATTGTTTTACCGTTAGTGACCCTGATAAAATAATTATTAGGCAGCGTTTTGAAGTTAGTCTCACCACTAAAAAAAAAACAAATAAGATTACCACAATATACCAAAATACAACAAAATACCATGAGAAACTAAATATAGCCAAAACGATCTCTAACATACCCTCTCTAACAATTAGGTGACGTTGTGGAAACATTTTGTGTGACCTAGCAGGAGTATTGTGCCATTGAAGCATTATTTTATACCTCCTTTCTCTGATCTGGATGGCCCTGGTTTATTTTATTTGCCTCCACAGCCATTAACACTATCAACCCAAAATGTTGTGGTTCACCATAGTCTCCCACTTATTAACATAAGGTAGTTTAGTGTGTGGGGAGATTCTATGATTAGTTTGTGCAGATAGGACAATGGGTTCCTGTTCCCTGTGTGGGAGAAAATATATTTCTCAAAGGGGTGAATTATCAGAAAGCTTCCACGCTCAGCTCGACACTGGACACCAATGCCAAAGCTGATAATACCATTGTTGGTCCTTCACTGTAAGCTGAAATGAGTGTTTCATTTCGGTCATCGAAAGTCCTAATCATACAACCACTATACATGTACCCCAAACAATTTCATCCTGCCTCCGAGCATCTTGCAAAGTAGTGTCCCTCAAAGCTGGGGAGAATTGCAGCTTTCTAAACGGTGGTGTGAAAAGTGAAGGGAAGGTAGAAATCCTGTATTTCCTAACTAGCTTGTAACATGTCTGTTCCACCAACTGTGTTATTCCACTCAGATACATTTTAGCAAGTCTATTTGCCCCAGGCACACATAAGATTTCACTCAGGGGCCTACACACCACAGCTCTATCCATCCTAGTCCCAGGTTCTTGTCATGTCCTCTGAAAACCGTTCTCCAATTACTGTAATTTGGGCTACCTTGTAATAAAGCCTAACATTTGGGAAAGATAAACCTTCTTTACTTCTTGGGGTCATCAGAACCAAGCATGAAACCCTAGGTCTCTTACCCTTTCAGATGAATGCACTGATTATCCTTTGTAATTCCTTGAAGAAAATACTGCAGATCTGGACAGGGAAGGCTTGGAAATGATAGAGAAGTCTCAGAGGAATCACATCTTAATTGCCGCTATCCTTCCTAGATCGAGAGAGGACCCCATTTAAGAAGGTCAGTCTTGATACCTCATAAAAGTGGAGGGAAATTTGCTTTGCAAAAAGATCACAGTTTATTCAAAAGGGTTATCCAACGGTATCTGATACCATGGGTTGTCAAAGCGAATGGCTATCTGGGCTCTGCTGCTTGTAGTTCCAGCCCCTTAAGCGATAGATTCAGTATTTCCAATGTGTTTAGGTTCACCTTTAATCCAGGCACCAGCACCTGGAGTAGTCTCTGCACAGCTGATAAAGAGGTGGGTGGATCAGAGAGAGCCAGCAGCATGTTGTATGCAAATGCTATAACCTTTTGGCCTGCCCCACCAAAGGGGATTCCCCTAATGTCTACGGTTTCTCTCAGGCTAGTCAAGAAAGACTCCAGGGAAAGTCTACAAATTAGAAGGGACAGAGGGCAACCCTGTTTGGTTCCCCTCTGAGGGAGGATTGTGTCCGAGAGATGTTTGTTAATCAAGTGTCTAGCAGAAGGGAATTTATAGTTTGCCTGGACCATTTTTAGCTCTGGTGAGTAACTTGTCTGGCTTATTCGCTTAAGTGTAGTATGTTTGCCTAATGCACAGCAGTGCCTACCCTACCTTTCCATATCAGCTCTAATTGGCCCCCTTTCCCTCTATAGTCCTTAAGGTTAGGCCTTGAGGGGTTTCTCCCTAGCTTCTCCTTTGAGTCTCTCAGTTCTCCCTCCGGTGTTTTCTCTAATATTTCTTATAGTTTTTCTCTGTGAGAGTTCAGCCATGTTAAGTCCCTTGAAGCATTGAAAGTTTCCCACGTCATACTTTCAGATACTAGACACAGCAGATTGTCTGCAAAAAAGTCTGATAGCTTGTCTTTTATTGTCTTGGATAATACTTGGTGCCTAATAAATTGTCAGGAAGGACCATTTCCACACTTGTCTCCTGCTTGGTAGAAATTGAAGAGTGCCAGATCAGGAGCGTGATCTGATATGGTAATGTTACCAATCAACTTTTCCAACACCTTACCCATAAGAGTCTAGATTTAGTCAATTCAAGAAGACCTGGTGCATATCCACGGTTAAAAAGTGAAGTCCATGTCATGTTCTCTCAGTTCTCTCCACCCATCTCTTAGGTATAGTCCATCCATTCCCCATTTAAGACATTTGGACGCAACACGTCCTCCCCTTTATATATCATGGCCTCTGTCCAGCATTTGGGAAAAGGCAAGGTTGAAGACTACCATGAGGACCAGTTCTCCTTTCATAAAGTTTGCCAGTTTATTCAAGTTATCTAAGATGAATCCCTCTTGTCCTCTTGTTTGGGATGTATATCGTGGTGAATGTGAGGTGTTGGGGACCCGGCCACCCTTAATAATATATACCTGCCTAAGTCGTCCCTCTTAACCTTGTCCAATGTGAAATTTAGATTATCTCTAAAGGCCACAAGAACTCCACAGGTTGTATTGTTTTGAGTGGACTGCAAATTTCAGGTGTAAACCCTTCACCTCACCATATTCCTATATCTAGACTGTATGTGGGTTTGCTGTAGCGCAACCACATCGGGTTTATCCACCCTGAAAAGGTGTTCTATTTTCTTACACTTCGTAAGGGAGTTAAATCCCCTTATATTATGTGTCAGACCCTCAATTCCCATTTCCCTGATGTACTTAGCTTTTCCATGTGTTCCTTCTCTGTAAGGGTTGCTTCTGAGTGTCTTTAGAATCATGTTGCATTATACCCCAGTGGGCCTGCATCCTCCTCACACCCTATGTTAGGGAGAATTATCACCCAAGTGCTAAATCCACTCTACCTTAGAGGGCTCAAACTCTTTTGCTATATTTTGGGACTTTGAACTTTTCATTTTCAATGTGTTTTACTTTTGTGTTCTTTGGATATGGAGTTTTAAAACAACTCCGTAGGCATCATCTTTTTCTTGCATGTCACACAGCACCTTCAATGCAGTGGCACAGGGATGTCTTTCAGACTTCACAAGGTTTAAATACCTTCTCTGAGACTGACTACTGTCTCCCAGAGCATGTAATGTTAAATTGACTTTACTAGTTTAGTCTTTTTAAATTTACAGACTGAGCACACTCTATCTTCCTATAGACTGCTGGAGGAGTTGCCTAGCATACCCTGAGTCTAAACACTCATGTAACAGTCAAATGTTCCCCTTTCCCTCTTGAAATGGCTGGTGGCAGTGGTTTAGAACAAACTATCATGATATTTCCCGACCGCGAACACCGGTAGCTAAAAATCAGAGCAGCCATGTATTTCAATATTGTGCCCAAGACCTATCTGTAAAAACAGACTCTGGTCAACTTTTTTGCTGTTTCTTTTTGGAAAGGTCCTTCTAGTGTTTGTCTCTGCACGCCAAACCAGGTTTGGTCCCTTTGTTCATTGGCCTTTAGCGGGCTTCAGTGCTGAAGCCCTTCTCTGGCACCTGAGTGTCTGGGGTGGACAGGATGTGAGGGAGGTGCCCGAAACTCCCTCTGCTTAGTCTCCTAGGAGACCTGAATGCACTCTGGTGTGATTGGCCGGCTGGCTGTCTTGCAAGGACAGCCACACTTCTGGTTAAGTGACAGCTAAGCTGGAATGAATGGGGGAAACTGTTTAAAAGCAGGCCTCTGGGACTTGGAAAGCAGAGTCGACCACTGGAACGAAAGAACCAAAGATGAGCTGAAGGAAAACAACTGCTGCAACTCCTGGTCCACCGGTGAAGCCCTTCTGCAGGTGTAAATTGCCTGAAACTCCATCAACAGAGAAGCCCTTCAAGGTTAACTTCTCCCCTTGAGTTTGGTGTGAACAACCAAAACACAAGTCACTTGGACATTGTCTCTATACTGGGCAAATTGTCTTCAGAGTGCTGTTGAAAACCAGATAGCAGTGAGAAGGATACCAGTTTATGGTCTTTAAGGCACTCACACCTTAAACCAATGTTTTGCCAAGCTTGTCGCCTCTGACCTGGGCAGTGCAGGAACCTCCCAACGTCCTGCTTCTTGTCCCCTCGGCTGAAGCTCAGGAACAGCGAGATCTGCAGGAACTGCCAGGAACAACTGCCTCAGCTACAGCTCTTCTTCATTTAAAAGGTACTGTGCAAGTGTGGTCAAGAAATCCTTTCTGACACGGCGAAAGTTTGTGAAATGTTCCCAACTTTGAAGGCTTGTCCTTCCCTAAACCGACATATAACTTTTCGTCTGACCAACTACTTCTAAAAACCATGGCAAAGACTTAACCGTTTACTACCAGAACTGTGCTATCCTATCCAAGACTCTGAACCATTGACTTTGGCCCAAGCCTATTGAATTTAAGTGCTGGTTGTAGTGAACTGAAACTATTTGCCCTCCTCTGAAAGTATGTGTGCTTTGATTCTTTTAACCTTGTCTTTTTACCCCTTTTACAGTAACTGAAGTGCCATTTTTGCTCCCACATCCAGGGAATTTGTTCAGAAACTGATTGGTTGTGTATTATAGTATATAGAATGTGATATTGAGCTGCTCTTACTAGTGGAATGTTTTCCAACTGACTGTGTAAATAAATGTATATTCTTTTACCAAGAAACCTTGAGTAAGAGTTTGTTTGAACCACTTTGATTGCTGCCCCTTTGTGTAACCTCTTATACTGCTCACTTTACTATTGGGATAAGTCTGGCTGCTCAGCCACTACTACAACATTACTGTTACAGGCTTGTACCAAAGGCGAAATTGTACTTACACTTGTGGTCTTAATTGTGTGTAGTGTTCCCAAAGGGCACTGCATGTGATTCTGCCTAACACGGCTGTACAGTTGTGAGAATAAAGTATAGTTGTTATATTGAGAGTGCTGCTCTTACCTTTGTTCAAATAACCTTCAAAAGGCTAAGCACCACTAGAGAAGCAATTGTTTTATCATGCCTGATATGGATAGCTACAGACAGGAGACCCTAGTCACTCTAACAGTTGATCAATTGAGCGAAATGTGTAACGCTAGGAACCTCACTGTAAAAAGCAAAATGGTTGAATTGATAGAAAAGTTGTTGGAATATCACAGTCTGAAGAGTGGGTCTGAAATGCCTACCCCTGCAGCAAATGTGGAAAATGATGATGAGGATGATAATGTTTCAGAGTCCAGCTCAAATGTTATTGATGAGTTAGTTGAGGCAGAAGAGTCTCAAAATGTAGGCCCTGTTTTACCTCTACCTGCTCATAGGCCTCAACCTTAGACCACAGTGACCCCATCAGGTCCAACACTAAGTCCTGAATGTTGTCTCTCTTGAAAGAATGGACTTGAAACAGAATTTATAAGAATCCAAGCTCAAATTGTAAGTAAGCATCAAGAACTTCAACTCAGAGAAATGGAGTTGAATCGTGCACTTGAAATGAAAAAGTTGTCTCTTGAGAATGGTTCTCTCCCAGAGTCTTCTAGGTCTTCCAGTCCTAAAAGGCCTTGCATGCCCCGAAAGAACAAAGAAATATTGAGGCTGAGTATCACAAAGCAAATACACCAATCACAGGATAAAAAGATGCACAGATCTTTTATTACTGTATAGTTTACAAAGCAATGTGGCTCCCAACACCACGCAGTGTGTATCAGCCAACAAGGAGAGGTGAGAGAGTGCTGAACATCTAGACACTCATGCTTTTATACAATTTCATGTGATATTGTCCAGCCTCTCTTCATGTTAATAATTTGTGGTCTAGAGTTCGTGCCTAGTTCGCATACAGATTTTACAATATTATGCAAAGGATTACATAGGTTGGTATTTCCATGAAGACACAATGGTGATGTATGTTCTCGGATCCCGCGGTAACTCTTGTTCCAAGTTACTTCACAATGTAGTTCAGCTAAAGCATACGCTCGAGGTTTGTTATTCATTGTCCCAATGTTTATACAATGACGAGGCTTGTGAGCGCAGACAACACTTGAATGACAGTTCATACGAAGCACAAGGTCTCTTTGCTCAGTCTAAACTGTCGGCTCTCGGACAACCTAAACATTAACAGAACTCAAAGGTCGGAAGGCTTGGCTGCAAGTCGAAAACATAGTCCACCATTTTAGAACGTAGAACACGCGAGTGGAAATCAAAATGGCGGATGAATCTTAAAATGGCAGCAAAGTTAACCCAAAAATCGGATCTTTGCAATGCGGTTTTCTGTGTTGCGCGAATAGGCTTAGGCCAATATAAATACTATGGAGGCACTATATAATTACCATTTAACAAACCCTCCTTTTGGCCTAAGCCAAGAGCCTTACTAAAAATATTCGCTTTACTCATAACTCCACGTTTCAATGTCTGTACATCCTGAATCACATTCATCAGATATATTGATTGCCATCAAATTCTTAACAGTAATATCCTCCATTACAAAAACATTAGTCATCTTCTCAGGTGTGTAGATTTTCAGGCCTAATGTTCCTACAGTTTGCGCACAACATCCTCCTAACATCGAACATATGACAGGAAGACATTGTATGCAACAACAACAGAACAACAGAATACCAAGGATTACCATTAAGACTGAAGAGTTTCCATCCCCAAGACCGTAAAAATCCCCAGAACCAAGTACTAGGATCCCAGTTTCCCTCAGGAACATGTATTTCTTTACTTAGTATGTTCAGATTTTGTATTGCCTTGAATATGGTAGGGGAGGAGTCAGGTATGAAAATGCAGCAAGCAGATCCCACCAATTTACACACTCCACTACACTCAGCCAGGATGACGTCTAACACCATCCGGTTCTGTAGAGCCACTAATCTGATTGCCTTTTGTTCTAACGTCATGTTGCAGAGTATATCGGTGGTCCGGTTGATGGTTCTCTCAAATACTCTTGGCAGTCTCCTAATATCCTCAGAATTCATTATCTGTCCCCAAAATGGCACAAAGGATTTTGCTACATCACCCATGACTTGTGAAGGAGTATCACCATTCTCGTCCCACCTTGGGCGGGCCCTAGAGACCTCAGAGGTGCTAGCTACATATACTCCTGGTAGCAAGATACCCAAATAAAACAAGTACCCTGCCAATCCCTAGGTAGCCAAGGATAAGCGTCATTGCCACAAATGAAATAAACAGGATCACCTACATACACGGGTCTGTCCTCGCCAGTCAAATTCGCAATATTGGTACAACCCTCAAAAGTACCCATTGACTGAGAACCATCCCGTTGTATGCAGAAGGAAACAGAGTTGTGGTTGTGATTAATAGTATAGGAAGGAGGCGTGGAATCCCGGTTGCCTACGGGAGCCATCTTGAAAGAAATTAGCGATTGGAAAGGTCTAGAAAGTCTATCGGAAGGCCTAATAGAAGCAACATTAAGCTTGCTCCTATTTGCGAAGAGGGAGCATCCCAGAGGCATCAGGACTTGCCTTTCTAATTAATTTAAATTAGTCCCATCAAAGTTCCCTCAGATGCTATCATTCCAACGACCAATGAATAATGCCCTTAGAGATTTATAGCATGCAGTACAGGCAAAGGATGAATATACCAGCCCAACCCTTTTTCCCCATGTTGTGGCAAATGCGAACATATCCAGCAATTAGTTCTATTCAAGATCGCATGGGTCGCATTCATGATTAACAAAAGCGTATTGTTGTGATAACTCTGTCTGTGTTGGGAATTCCTGGGAGATAGAGTGTGCAGATGCACAAAAGGAGAAGACATAGTGGGAACACTCTCAGTAGGTATAAAAGTTTCAAGTGGACGCACCCCTTCGATGTAACAAAACCCAAGAGCGATTACTACTGTCAGACCAGTTAACATAATTACAAGAAAACAGTACGTCCTCAAGGACCATGTATTTTTCTGTCCAATATCTTTGTTAGCCACACAATCAATTGGTTGCTCCGTACGAGTAGAGATAGGCATTGTTCATCAAAGTTTCTGCGATAGACTCCGTAAGATTGTTTGCTGGTGATCTCCTGACTACGTGATCTTGATTAAAGATAGCTTTTGCCAGTCCTAGCCAATTACTTATGTTTCAGCGCCAAAGTGGCAAAGGACGAGCTCAACAGTCGGTTCTTGTAGGCACAGCCGCTCTGTGCTCTAAGTCTAGTGCCGTGGATGCAGATCGTACCTTAACACTCCAGGCACTGCGTGATCTGCGAACAGTGTGTCGTTGCTTCCTGATGGAAGTGGTGAAACAGAGGCAAGGTCGCTCAAGGGTGCAGAAAGATCTGAAGAAGAATTCAGAGCCAACGCAGCAGTCTCCCCAGGCCCTACGGGCTCAGGAAGATTCTCCATAATACTCTTGATATTGTTCAAAACCGAGTGATCACCAGGAGCAGAGCAAGTAGTTTCCTTCTTTTCTTCTCTGTCGTTGTGTCAAAGGGAAAGATATCCTCTTGATGTGTGTAGCGTGTATCCAGTGTCATCGGCCAGCTACTTGTACAGCAGTCTGTGTGGCTAACAGAACCTGAAACGATCCTCTCCAGCATGGTGCGAGGCCGGATGCCCTCTCAAATAACTTTGTGAGCACCCAGTCACCGGGTCAAATTCTGTGACCTGGCTCCCCATATTTAACTGGGAGGGCTTCTCGCACCTTTTGATAAATCAAATACAAGTTTTGAGTTAGCTGGTCACAGTATTCAGCAAGAAGCAAATGCTCTACATCTTTCAACAATTTAGGTTTCGGCAAGTTCCAAATGGTAGCTGGCCTCCCCATTATGATTTTGCAGGGGGAGAGTCCAGTTCTAGTCTGTGGGGTTGTCCACATGGATAGTAGTGCTATAGGTAAGGCGTCTGGCCATTTCAAATTACGCTAGCACAGACCTTTGCAAGTTTATTATTCAAGATTCCATTATGGCGTTCTACAAGTCCAGTGCTCTGAGCGTGTCTAGCCGAATTGAACTGTTTATTGATTTGTAATCCCATGCATACTTGCAGAATAACAGCAGCGATAAAATGTGGACCATTGTATGACCAGAAGACCCTCGGCAAACCAAACATAGGAAAATATTCCTTAAGCATGTATGTTTTTCGCCGTTGTCATTGCTGTAGCATCTTTTACAGGGAAGGCTTCAAACCACTTGCTAAAGGCACAAATGACTACGAAGACATATGTGTTGCCATTACAGCGTTCCATCTCGATGAAGTCGAAATTAATCCTTCAAAAGGCACAGAGGTGGGACGTACCCTTCCCCGAATTATGCTGTAGACAAACTATACAATTCTGAACAAAATGCTCAGCAGTTTTTGAGATGTTGTCATTTATCCAGACAGATTCTAGCATTTTACAGATTTTCCTAGCACATATGTGAAAGGGACCATGAGCCATTGTAATCATAGCAATGACATATGCATTGGGTAGCATCCATCTTCCCTTTGAACTGTCTACCCAACACCCTTCCTCATCCAAACTTGCCAAACCCTCAGCTCAGTGTTTAAGTTTGTCTAAAGTGACATCAGCTTGAATATTCTTTATCGAGTCAATCCCTTCATCTACTGTACAGGTAATTGTGGCTTCCTTTGCAACGTACATTTCGGAATATAAATCAGTAGCAGTCTGTCTAGCTATTCTGTCAGCAAAAGCGTTCCCTTTCCCTACATCACCTACTACTTTCTGATGTGAGGTGCACTTCATGATTGCTAGTTGAGTAGGAAGTGCAAGTGCTGAGAGTAGCTGAACTATCAAGGTGCCATGTTGGATTTTGTTCCGTGTGAGGTCAAGAAACCTTGTTCTGCCCATAATCTACTGAAGTTGTGAACCACCCCAAAGGCATACTCACTGTCGGTATATATATTCACTCTCAGCCCTTCGGAAAGTTCACAAGCTTGAGTCAGTGCGATAATCTTGCCGAGTTATGTGAAATTCTCTTGGTTTCCACGATCGTGGTTAGTGTAGTGATGGCATAAGCAGCAGTGGATGTACCATCTGGAAGTTTGAAGCAGGAGCCATCGCAAAGCAGCTCCCCTTGTGGATCATTCAGAGGTGTATCTTTTAAATCAATCCTGCCTTTAGTTTCTTGCTCTGTAGTGTAAAGGCAGTCATGTGACATTTCACCATTGCAAGCTATTTCTTGCGGAAGGGGTAACAATTCAGACAGATTCAATACGCAACACCTCTTAATTTGGATATGCGGTGCAAATTGGATCAGTTCATATGTTGTTAATTGTGCGGAAGTAAGGTGTTGCGTTTGCGTTCTATTTAATAGAACTTCTACAGAGTGAGGTACCATCATGGTTAAAGTATGGCCTAGAACCATGCCCTCACTTTGTTTTACAGTAGCAGCAGCAGCAGCGACAGCTCTCAAACATCTCGGCCAAGCGCATGCAACAGGATCAAGTGTGGAGGAAAAATAACCGCATGGTCTATTCTTCCCCCCATGTTCCTGCGTTAACACAGCCAAAGCACATCCATCACGTTCATGCCCGTACAATTCAAAGGCCTTATCATAATTTGGTGTGCCCAAAACCGGTGCTGAACACATTGCAGTCTTGAGCAGATCGAAAGCTTTCTGGTGTTCTAAGTTCCACGGTAGTGGCAAAGAAATGCCCTTCTTTCTCAATGCCAACATTGGTTTGATCACTAGTGAAAAGTTAGGGATCCACTGTCTACAGTAAGAAGCTATCCCTATCAAGGCTCTGACTTCCTTCTTTGTATTTGGGACAGACATGTTAGAAATGCTCTTAATTCATTCAGGCGTCAATCTTCTTCCCTCCTTTGACAGGAGATAGCCTAAATAGGTGACCTCCTGTCGACAATACTGAAACTTTTTCAATGCAGCTTTATGCCCATGCTTTGCTAGATGAATAAGCAATAACAAAGTGCCTCCCTTGCAAGCACTTTCTGAGTCTGCAGCTAAGAGAAGGTCATCGACATACTCCAGCAATGTACAAGTTGAAGGCAACTCAAATGTATCAAGCTGCTCTTTCAAAGCCCTACTATAAATGCTCATACTCTCTGTGTACCCTTGTGGTGCACGGGTGAATATAAACGAGCATCCCCCTCTGGTGAACGTGAACAAATATCTACTATCCACGTGTATGGGAATTCTAAAGAAGGCATTTTTAAGATCCACCACACTGAAATGAGTAGCAGAAGCTGGAATCATTGTTAGTATCGTCATTACATCAGGCACAACTGGAAATTGTGGACCAATAATCTTATTGATAGCGCACAAATCAACAATGAAACGGAAAGGAATCACATTATCCCCTTTCTTATACACCGGTAAAATCGGGCTATTGCACAAACTTCCTGCAATTTTCTTCGATTACTCCACGATGTACAAAGTCAGAGACTATACACTTCAAAGCTTGCTCACCATCAACTGAAATCTTATATTGTGTAATTCGTGGCAATTTAACTCCTGGTTTCAAAACAATTTTAATAGGCTCAATCTGCAAAATACCGACATCATTGTCGTCAACCGCCCATAAACACGCCGGAACTTCGCTAAATTCTGGCGGCAAAGGTCTAGTTAAAAACTGTGAGGCAGAAGATTGCTGAGGTGAAATCATCAAACGCACTCCATCAGAAGAACAATGAATTACCGTATTTAATTCCTTCAACAGATTCAACCCCAACACATTCTCTCCACAGTTTGTTGTCAGAAGAAACAGACAGTGATCTGTGAATGGCCCCAATGAAATCGGTACCAGCAGAGAAACCGGACTTACCACTGGCGTACCAGAAAACCCTACAGAAACGTTATTCTGCCTTGACAGTGGAATGTCTGGAACCCGTGAATGATCGATGAAACACTTCTGTGCTCCTTTGTCTATCAAAAATAGATGTTTGCTATTTCCCACCATCATCTCAATGTAGGGACCTTTCTGATTAACGGGAATAGGCGTTGGTTCCAGACCCTGCTTCGGGCTGTCCTAACGAAACAATATATCGTCGAAGACAAGATCTTCGAAAAGATAGGCAGTTGAAGGATTATCAAAAATATTTCTGCTATCTACACTAGGTTGCTGATTATCTTGCCAGAAAGACTGAGAATGTTGAGCGAATTGGCTTCTACCAGGACCACCTACCCCAGGTCAGCGTCTGGATCATTTACCCATGACACCATATGTGTTATTCGACCTTTGCTGGAGGATCGGGCATTGTGCTTGCCAATTACCCTCTTGTCTGCAATAAGCACATTGGTTTGTGTGTACAGGACCCAACGGTGCACTACTTTGTGAAACTAATTGACCTTGAAACTGTGTACAATCATCTCTAGGCCCTCTGACCATCTGTTGCAATAATACTTTGGTTTTTAGATCTCCCTTTTTCTTTTCAATCCTTTCTTTTTCATCATTGACTCTATTCTCGTAATACTGAGCCATATGCAATACTTCGGACTGTGATTTAGCTTGGCAAGCAATTTCGGAAGTCATAATTCGTGACTGGATATAAGGCACCAATCCACGCACAAATTTATCCACAAACAATCTTTTCCCTGACTCTGTGCTTAAATCCTGTCTGCTAAAATCTGAGAATACTTGTTAGAACCGATTAAAGAATTAGATAGCACCTTCAGATTTTCCTTGGGTATAAGCAGTGAGTTTGTCCCAGACAATCCTTCTCTCGGGAATCAAAGTCTTCAATTTTGTTACTATTCTATCTGGCAAAGTCAGTATCACTTGCGGTGGTCTTTCACCAGCTTTCCTTTCTCCATCTAACCTAACCAAGTTAACCCACGTGTCACCTAACCCTGCTGGATCATCTAAAGTCCTAATCTGTTTCCATAAATCAGCAGGTAGGAGCACAGTAAACAACAAATCTATATCACCCAAAGTGAAAACTGACAAATGCAGGACAGATTCTATTTCTTTGTAAAACCCTGTTGGATTTTTCCTAATGTCTGGAATGGACTGTCTAATAGTATTCACTTCCTGTCTTGAGAACGGGACGTGAAGAAACTGTGACACATAGTGAGCTTCAATATCAATGGCTGCTGCACCCTTTGCAACATTAGCCGGAATCTCTACTTTAGGAGTGAATGTCGGAGGAACCTCTCTCATAGGCAGCTGAGACGTAGGCAACCCCAAACGTTTACTAAGCAACAGAGCCAAATCGAGCTCTAAAGTGTTGGAAGTAGTATAAGATGCAAAGCTCTCTTATAAATATTCAAAAATTCTGCGGGACAACAAACCTTTTTCTTTGTACATTCATCCTGCAGGTATTCTACCATTACCTGTAACACTTTCCTCTGCATTTCTGTAGTATACTGACTATACGTATCATATACTTCTATGGGAGATATCGACATATCTGAAATCCATCTAAGCGCATCCCTCGTGCAAATTCGCGTTTCTTCACTCATTGACTTACAAGGAGTAAGGAACCATTTCTGCACGTAAAAAACGTCCAAACTATCACCATCTATTTCATCATTCTGTAACCGTTCTAACTCCCTTCTAAACTCAAAAACCCTCTCGACATGCTCATGTAACTTCTCCGCAGTATCCCTTGAATAAGCTAAAACATTCAATCACTCAACCCTTGTGGGACATCTGTGTCTGTCAATCTATTCCATATTACAGCCAAATGTATCCCCAGCCCCTCAATAAAGACATTCTGATTGGGAATACTTTCTAGATTAAGGAGTGTAGCTAATACAGTAGATTGTTCACCTTTCTCTATACATTGCTTAGCCCATGCATTCAAATTTCTCCTCGTCTCTTTGGAAACTGTGTTCCGCGTTACAACTTTTGATTCAGCACTCGCCCCTTTATCAGCTACAAGCGGAGCAGAACCGCTTGTGAAAGAGAGAATAGACAAATCCTGTACAACAGGTAGTGGAAACACTATCATTGGCAACAAAGACAGATTTATTGCAACAGTAACAGTTGGTAAAGGTGAAGGTACAGGTGGAGGAACAACAACAGGAAGAGGACCAATGACTGGCGGCGGAAGAGCAAAAGGAAGAACACGAATTGCTACGGGAGGAGGAACGACAGCAGGAAGAGGAAAGACGGAAGAGGTACATACGAAGGTGGTGCAGTGGAACCAGGCCTTCATTTATTTAAGAATTTATCAGTTAGCTCATCTGAGGCATGAAAATCTTTAGACGGATATATTTTCTGTATACCATATTGAAAAGCCCTATCCATGTTTCTAACAGACCCTGACTGTTTTTGTTGATCATACAATAATGCTTCTTCTGAATTTGACATGTGACAATTTTCCAATTTTGTATTACATCAAATGCAGCAGGTGTAGCTTTTTTCTTTAATAATATGGATTCTAAATACTCTATTCGAGCAATCTCAAAACTACCATTGACTGGCCACTGAAGTTCGGAGGCATGTCTAGTTAGTCTGTGCCAAATATCATTGAATACTATACTACCAATGCTGTACTTACAGTACATAGTACATGCCAGCGACCCCTCCTGTGGTGCCGGACGGCCAAATTCCAAAGATTGTCTGTCTCTGCGGAATAACGCCCTGAAACAGGCAGACAATTTTCCAGGCATGTCAGATTAGTGGTGTTACCTAGCGTTGATTGTGCTAGCGAGTACAATTCTCCAACCAAATACCAGGATGCTTAGGAATCGGGGCATGACTCACCTGATTCAAAGGACAAAGGGAGGTCCGATTGGATTACAAAGGACAAAGGACACTCGTGGTTGGTGATTTCAGCAAAACTGCCCGCCTCGATATGTGGACCTTCGTCAAGATGCCATCTCGGACCGCATGCTCACCGTAGAGGGATCGGCTCATGCAGTACTGTTGAGGTATCGCATCATATCCAAAAGGGGCCCTCTTTTTCTCACTGTCTGATCCCGGTCTGATAGCCGTGTCTACTCTTCAACGAGGTGGCATCAATCTTGAGGGTCTCTATTCGGGCACCATCTGAAAGAACAAAGAAATATCGAGGCTCAGTACCACAAAGCAAATACACCAATCACGGGCTAAACAGATTCATAGATCTTTTATTACTATACAGTTTACAAAGCAAAACAGATAGCTATCTGGCTCCCAACACCTCGCAGTGTGTACCAGCCGGCAAGGAAAGGTGAGAGAGTGCCGAACATCTAAACACTTGTGCTTTTATACAATTTCATGTAATATTGTCCAGCCTCTCTTCATGTTAATAATTTGTGGTCTAGAGTTTGTGCCTAGTTCACATAAAGATTTTACAATATTATGTGAAGGATTACATAGGTTTGTATTTCCATGAAGACACAATGGTGATGTATGTTCTCTGATCCCACGGTAAGCCTTGTTCCAAGTTATTTCACAATGTAGTTCAGCTAAAGCATACGCTCGAGGTTTGTTCTTCATTGTCCCAATGTTTATAGAAGTATGAGGCTTGTGAGCGCAGCCAACACTTGAATGACAGTTCATACGAAGCACAAGGTCTCTTTGCTCAGTCTAAACAGTCGGCTCTCTGACAACCTAAACATTAACAGAATTTAAAGGTCGGAAGGCTTGGCTGCAAGTCGAAAATATAGTCCACCATTTTAGAACATAGAACCAATGAGTGGAAATCAAAATGGCAGATGAATCTTAAAATGGCGTCAAAATTAACCCAAAAATCAGAACTTTGCAACATGGTTTTCCACGTAGCGCGAATAGGCTTAGGCCAATATAAATACTAAGGAGGCACTATATAATTACTGTTTAACAGCCCAAAGATGCAGTAAGTATGTATGAGGGATATTTTGGATTGGTTGGCAACTTTTGAATATAACCATGGGATTCAGGGACTTACAGGGAGTCAGCTGATTCATTGGCTCTTTTCTAGGCTACCCCCAGTTACATCTGATGTTGTAATGGAGATGGAAGAAGTGGACAGAATGGAGTATGAAAGTGTGAAACTAGCTTTGATAGCTAAGTTTAGGAAAACTCCTTCCCAGTATCTTAAGAGGTTTAGAACCCTGAACAGGACTGATGGTACCCCTTGGGCTACCTGAGTGTGTGAATGTTTGAAGAACTTATATGGTTGGGTAAAGGGTTAAAGAGTTAAGACTTTTGAAGGAATGAGGAATCTGTTTTTATTGGAAACTATTTTTGATGCCTGCTCTCCTGAGCTGAGACCGCACTTGACTGACTCAAATGGGATTGATCCCAAAAAGTTAGCTAGAGCAGCTGACTCATGGCTAGCCAACAGGGCCACTCATAAGGATTCTGGGGCAACTCACAAAAAGGATGAGGGATAACAGCATCAAACTGAGAATAAAGTGAAACCTAATTCCAACCCACCAGTCGAGGCCCCCAAACAACAGAAGGGTAGACCCCATGGGAAACCTGGTAGGTCTAGTGAATCCTATGATGTCCAACCAGAGGGAGGTCTGCAGAAACCCCCATTCCAGAGAGCATTTGGTAAATGCTATGTCTGTGGGTCAACTGAGCATGTGAAAGGAAATCCCAGATCCAAGGGTACATCTGCAGGGGTCAGCATTGCCTCCTTAGCCTTTTCCCCAGAGGAAGAAGTACAAATGGCTAGTGCCCACTTTCAACTATTTGCTGAAGCACCCTTGGGTCTTCAAGCTACTGTGTCCTTAGTGTCCATGGGTCTGGGTAAGAAACGGAATATGGGTATGTATGACTCCATTCCAGAAAACTGCAAAGGATATTATATGGACAGTGTTCTTGTAAATGGTCAGGACACCCCTGCCATGAGAGACACTGGGGCCAGCAGAACAATTGTGGATGAAAGCTTTTTCAAGCCTGAGGATGTTGCTAAGGCACCAAAGTTCCTACTACATTTTCTGGAGGCCCTGTCCAGTTGGTTCCAATTCTACCAGCTCTCATTCAGTGTAATAAGATGACAGTGAGTATTTCTGTCAGTGTTCAGAATGAGGTGCCTGGGAGAGTCCTGCTGGCAAATGATTTTAAAACTCTAGGAGTAGTATCCACTACCCCCAGTCATCCCAGTGAGAGGAAACAGAAACAAATCAAGTTGGCTAGAGTGGCAACCTTAAGAGACCCCTCTGAGCCTGTGAGAACCTCTTCAGAGTCCCCCACTGCAAGCCCTGGTGTTGGTAAGTTGACCTCTAACCCAGGCAAATCTGAGGCTAGAATAGTAGGGAAATGGGAGCCCCAAACAAGCTCCACCATAGCCCATCCAATTGTAAAGTTTTTGACCCCCCCCTGCTTCTGATGAAGAGGTGGATAGACAAATTGGACCCCTCTCTAGGCCTGTGAGAACGGGTAATTCTCAAAGTTGGTGGAAAACCAGGAACAATAGGTCTAGGGCTAAACACCTTAAGACTGTTGGATCTTCTACGTAAAACTCCAGTATAAATCCTAGTGTTAGGAGGGAAACTTGTAATCCAGGCAAAACCAGATCTCAGAGGAAGTAGAAGCCTGTACCTTGCTTGACCACAACCCCTCCAACCAAGACACTTGAGCGCCAACCTGATCTTGAGAGAGAGGTGGTGAGGAACCATTGAGGCCCCTCTAGACTTAAGGAATTCCCTTCTAAGGATCCTTTGAAAAAGCCTATTGCAGGTTCAGAGGTTGTTACAACTTCTGAGGGGCTGTTAGATCAGATCCGCCACACCTTAAACAAGAAAGATGTACCACAACAGGTTTGTAGGTCATATAGCTTGCAAATGAAAACACCTGATAAAAAGGGTCATAGTAAGGATTACAAAAGGTTGCTGTTGTACTCAGCAGGCCATTTAACCGACTTGCAGCAGGAGAACCATCCTGGTGGGGATTAGATCATCCTGTCCCTTAGTTGGGGGGATGAGTGTTAGGGAGAATTCTCCAAGTGCTAACTTCCCTCTACCTTAGAGCCCTCCAGCTCTTTTGCTAGATTTTGGGACTTTGAACTTTACATTTTCAATGTGTTTTACTTTTGTGTTCTTTGGATATGGAGTTTTAAAACAACTCCATAGGCATCATCTTTTTCTTGTGTGTCACACAGCACCTTCAGTGCAGTGGCACGGGGATGTATGTCAGACTTCTCAAGGTTTAAATACCTTCTCTGGGACTGACTACTGTCTCCCAGAGCATGTACAGTTAAATTGACTTTACAAGTCTTTTTAAATTTACAGACCCAGCACACACTATCTTCCTATAGACTGCTGGAGGGGTTGCATCCCCTGAGTGTAATCACTCACTTAACAGTCAAATGTTACCCTTTCCCTCTTGAAATAGCTGGTGGCAGTGGTTTAAAACAAACTACCATGATTTTTCCCGACTGAGAACACCGGTAGCTAAAAATCAGGACAGCCATGTTTTTCTGTATGGCGCCCAAGACCTATCTGTGACTCCAGTCAACTTTTTTCACTGTTTCTTCTTGGAAAGGTCCTTCTAGTCTTTCTCTCTGCGCGCCAAACCAGGTTTGGTCCCTTTGTTCATTGGCCTTTGGAGGGCTTGAGTGCTGAAGCCCTCCTCTGGCGCATGAGTGTCTGGGGTGGACAGGATGTGAGGGAGGTGTCCAAAACTCCCTGTGCTTAGTCGCCTAGGAGACCTGAATGCACTCTGGTGTGATTGGCTGGCGGGCTGTCCGGCAAGGACAGCCACACTGCTGGGTGAGTGACAGCTAGGCTGGAATGAATGGGGGGAAACTGTTTAAAAGCAGGCCTCTGGGACTTGGAAAGCAGAGTCGACCACTGGAACGAAAGAACCGAAGACAAGCTGAAGGAAGATGACTCCTGTAACTCCTGGTCCACCGGGGAAGCCCTGCTGCATGTCCGAATTGCCTGAAAATCCATCGACAAAGAAGCCCTTCAAGGTTAACTTCTTCCCTTGAGTTTGGTGTAAACAACCAACTTGCAAGTCACCTGGACACTGTCACTATACTGGTCGAATTTTCTTCAGTGTGTTGTTGAAAACCAGATAGCCAGTGAGAAGGATACCAGTTTCTGGGCTTGAAGGCACTCACACCTTAAACGGACATTTTGCCAAGCTTGTGGCCTCTGACTTGGGCAGTGCAGGAACCTCCCGATGTCCTTCTTCTTGTCCCCTCAACTGAAGCTCAGGAACAGCGAGATCTGCAGGAACTGCCTGGAACAACTGCTTCAGCTACAGCTCTTGTTCATTTACAAGGTACTGTGCAAGTGCGGTCAAGAAATCCTTTCTGCCGCGGCGAAAGTTTGTGAAATTTTCCCAACTTTGAAGGCTTGTCCTTACCTAAACCAACATATAACTTTTTGTCTGACCACTACTTTAAAAAAAATAAAAACATGGCAAAGACTTAACTGTTTACTGCCAGAACTGTGCTATCCTATCCAAGACTCTGAACCATTGACTTTGGCCCGGGCCTATTGAATTTAATTCTGGTTGTAGTGAACTGAAACTATTTGCCCTCCTCTGAAAGTATTTGTGCTTTGATTCTTTTGTCCGTGTCTTTTTACCCCTTTTTAAAGTAACTAAAGTGCAATTTCGCTCCCACTTCAGGGGAGCTGAACTTGTTCAGAAACTGATTGTTTTTGTATTGTAGTATATTAGATTGTGATATTGAGCTGCTCTTACTAGTGGAATGTTTTCCAACTGACTGTAAATAAATGTATATTCTTTTACCAAGAAACCTTGAGTGTTTGTTTGAACCACTGTGATTGCTGTCCCTTTGTGTAACCTCTTGTACTGCTCACTTTATCCTTGAGATACGTCTGGCTGATCAGCCACTGCTACCACATTACTGTGTAGTACATGCTTGTACCAAAGGTGAAATAGTACTTACACTTGTGGTCTTAATTGTGTGTAGTGTTCCCAAAGGTTACGGCATGTGATTCTGCCTCCGGGGATTCTGCATCAGGGTTTTGCTCTATGCAGACCCCTCTCCCTCTCAACTGGGACCATCACTGTGTCCAAATGGAGAGTCCTATGGTCGCCCCTGTCTTTAGCCCTGCCTTCTACTCAGCGCAGTCAGACCACTCTATATTGTAATGGTGCCCGTGACTATCATGCCGAGCTCCCGATCTCCTGTGCAGGTGAGCCGAGCCCTGCAATGCCCAGGCTGCAGGCTCAGGGAATCATTTGGTGGTCCCCAGGGGCTGCTGATATCCCGTTCAAATTAGGGTATCATGAGGTGGTTGCATTGCTTTCTAGGTTGGCACGCGCAGCGGACATCTGGAGTTCATGTCCATTCCCCACAAGGTGCCACCTAGGAATTCTCATCTTATATTTCGACCTCTCTTTTTAGCTCTACGCTTCTCGTGCCCCACAACTCACCACACCTTCTCACGCCACCTTTCTATTTTCACTTATCTGTATTTTGTTGCTATTTTCTATACATCTGGATATGTAGGTCTAGGTCAGTCTCACCCCCATTCCTGGCAATCCAATCTCTGATTTGGCGGGCTGTCTCTCCTTGTCCAAGGCCAGCAATGCTCACAAACGTTGTGGCTGTATTTTCTGACAAAGAGGGACTCATTTTTGGGAGGGTGCAGGAGAAGTTGAAGAACAGAGGCATTGTTAACCAACATGCAGGGAGGGAGTGGGTTGAGGGTACTACGACAGGTCACAGCAGACTTCTGGTTACTTCTGCTTCCCATTGTCACTGTGCTGTTGACTTCACAGGCACACCTCGGAAAGACGTAGCTTACACAAGTATGGGACAAGCACCCCCCCTTTCATGGATGGGCTTTAAGCTTCAACAGCCTTTATAATGTGCCTATATTTATTACATGTTTTAGTGATGGCATATAGAAATGCAAAACCTCCATTAGCGTCATTGCGGACACGTTTTCGTTTAACATCGATATGAAATTACGAGTGTCTCTGGGACACTAAAAATTAGAAATGCATTTAAACCAAATCAAAGTCAACACACATTTTATACGTCGGGGTTTTCTTTTGGCTGTGCCTCAACACTTCGAATTAGCATGTGCTCTCAAGTGTTGCCCATTCATAGTGTTACTCTCCAGAAAATATATCCACGTCCTGGTCGGTAAACCCTATAAACCTATCAGCATAACTCTTCTCTCTGCGGATCCCGCATTATTTTATTGCCAGGTTTATAAGGTAATGATACATTGTTGTAGAAAGCATTCCAGTTTGCCACACTCTATATCCTCTCATGGCATCCCAGAGCACTTCGTTTTTGTCAAAAAGATTCAGCAGATAATTTGTAATGGAAAACACGGTGTTGTTGAAGGAAATATAGGGCAACTCACCCTATTAAAATACTTTAAGACCTATATCATTAATCCTAGTGCTACAGCTTTATGTTGAGCGAGAAACGTGCTATTCATGAGTTTATCAATTACCTTGATTAGTAAATAAATGACCTTTGAAAGGTTGAGAAACTAATCAGGCATTCTCCGCTTTTACTAACTCTTATTTTCCCGTACATCTTTCTAATTATTTCCGTTTGTATCGTTGTGTTGGACTATATACAGACGCTTAAAGGGTCTCTTTTTGGAGTTTAACGAATACAAACATGTAAAACCACAGCAAAAAACAAACAAAAAAGATTGAAAAACGCATTCAAATCAGTACACATGAAACAGTGAAACATTAACATAAAACCTGTGTTAGTAATTGATAGCCCAACTAGGATGTGTAAAACAGTGTAAAAGATCCCATGAGCTTGTAGTAAAGTTTAACATGGGTGCAGTTAATGAGTTACATGGGCCTCAATTGTGACCACTATGTGTCTCATTACAAATTTTGGCTGTATTCCAGTGGTAACTCTGACAGAACACAGCCAAACGGAATAATCATTACCACCACTTGGTTCCGCAGAGTTACCGCCGGATCACAATTGGTGGTATGGTGGTTTTAGTCAGATTTCGGTGGAATTACTACTGGCATTTTGCTGGAGGATTTTCTTCTGCCTCACCACCAAAGTTATAGTACAGCCGTACGGTAATGTGGCAGTAATGCAGAGGTAATGAAGTCACCACTGCATTACTTACATTTGTTACCGCAGTGCTGTACTTGTTATGAGGCCCATTATTGTGCCGATCTGGATCCCTTAAACACCCCTTTGAAACCACTGGATCGAAAAGTCAGGCTTTCTGGCAGGCTCATGTGTTTTAAGGAATGCAACTCGATCGCAAATATGTATTATGTGATCAATGGCATTTCCAAGAAAGCAGATATAGGAGAGTTTAGAAACTAACATTCCATGTGGCTATTTGGGAGGGGATGGAGAGATCCATAACTACAAGGACTAGAAGTGGATGAAGAGAGCACATTTATTTGGTATTACATGTGCAGAGAAGGGGTTTGGCGCTGTTTTAGACAAAATCCGTGTTTTGATACCATTTATTGGACTAACAAAGCATTATGTTGAGATTATAGTTCCATTAGCTTACGAAGTTCCAGGGACTTCTTAATCATATGGCGGTCACGCAATAAAAGAGCAACAAAGAAAAAACATACACAGAGCTGGACATCACTTTTCCATGGTACAAAAGACAAGGGATTCTCCCATGTAAACTCCATTGGCCGCAGGAAGTTGTGTGCAAGCAATTGAGTCCCGTATGGGCCCTTTATCTAAAAAGCCATAAAATGGAGATGAAACAGACACATATCCAAACACCGGCAATCAGTTCTCAATGCTGAGAAATTAAATTTTAAGCAGTGCCCTTTTGTTCAATCAATGTTGTGCATGTAGTGTGTAATGTGTCATTTTCACATACAGAAAAAGTGCATCGATTTAACACGCATAGCTAAAAAATCACTGTATAGGTTTTTACCAAATATGAAACAAGTTGGGCACAAAGGGTTGCAAATATTTCTTGGTATTTTCTGGTCAGTGGCAAATCCACCAGTAGTTTTAAAAATATTCAACAGCGAACTAGGTGGCCCTGCTCACAAAAAACATGTGTATATTTCCCATGGTTCTTTGCAGCAGAAAGGCTGAGAGGATTTTCAGAAATGAAAAGACACCATTGTATTTGTTACTCGATGCAAGATATTCCCACGGAAATATCAAGGGCAGTCGAAAATTAAAATTACTCAAAATGCTATTCAGATGGTAAATGGGGTGCAATTACATCAGGTTAGAGGGTGGGGGGGGGGGAACAGGACAACATGTGAAGTACAGGAGTTAGGGGTGGGCTGGGTAATCAGTTACAGGTAGAAAACATGTGGTTTACCAGGCGAATTCTGGGAAATATCATGAGATTACTGCTGGAATGTCACAAGACTCACTCGGAAAAGAACTCTGTCACCCATACTGAAGTGTCATATGGGGTAATGGGAGAGGGTCAGGGAGGGAAAAGACAATTGAGGGGAGTGTAGGGGATGAAGAAAAGAGGAGGGGCCACATGGTGGGTGCCTGTAAGGATGGGGGAAATGTTTTGAATTTTCATGCATTTTTACTGTTATCACAGGCATTGGCACACTTCTACGCTACTGTGGAAATCGGTATTTAAGAAAACTATTCCTGGGAAATGAATGCGGTAATGGGAAGTGGAAAACAAATATTTCACACCTTCAGAAATCAGATATACTAGGCAGGGGGCAATGATCCTTCCGAAAAAATGAGTGCAGCATGTGCAGTGGCCGTGGGCATGGCCAATGGACATTGAGCCCACCCAGCTTTTAATATTTAGGGCAGCATGGATAGTGGGCATAGCTGAAGGGCGTGGCCAGTGGACCGAAGGCATCCAGCTAGAGTCCTCTGTGGTTTTAATTTTTTTAGGACAAAATGGACAGTGGCCACAGCCTTGCCTCTTCCAAAATTATTGGTGTAACATGTACAGTGGCCATGGTCTTCATCTATGGCTAGTGGGCCACTGGAAATGGCCAATGGGCAGTGTCCCCTGAAGTTGCTAGGGATTGTGGGCCCCGGCCGGTAGGGACAGACCAATGGCCTTCCTTCCTTTAAAATAATTGGTGCAAAATGTACAGTGGCCAACGTTATGCTATATTTTCTTGGTGAGGAAGGGGTATTAGCCATGGCTGATGTGTCCCGAAGAAATGAATTGGTGCAATAAGTGCAGTGGCCATTGCAGAAGGCCATGGCTATTGCCTCCTCCCTCCCCCCGAAGAAAATATAGCATAATAGAACTCTTATAATACACTGAAAAAACGGTAGTTAAGAAACAATTAAGGTTTGTTGATTTACCACTACAAAACCCTTGAAATTCAGTGGGTGTGGGAAATGATGGCCAATTTAGCTCAGTAGCCCCTCCTTTGCAAAGCCCATGAGCACATACATTATATCACAGAAGAGATGTGCAATTACATACACAATTGGGGTCATTCTGAGGTTGGAGGTAAGGTAAAAACGATGCCGGTAAAGGATTACCGGCATCGCTTATTGCTACGGGCTATTCTGACCAACCAGACCGCTATTTACGGCATTGTACTTTACGATGCCGTAAATAGTGGACCAGGCGCGCGCGCCGCACAACATGCCGGCATTACCAGCATGCCGTAAACCGGAGCTGATCACAAGCCATGCGGACATGCAAATAACGGCCTATTGAAGGCCGAAAAGTACCTTACCGGCATGGAGTAAATACCAGCATCTCCGAGAAGGTGTTAAGAACCCTGAGCAGTGTTTCCAAGAGCCACAGGTGCACACAATCAGCACAGGTGGAGGCAATGGAGTCTGGCACAGCACAAAAGGAGCACACCCACACACCACACCCCCTCCCACACCAAGATGATACCAATAGTAGTAGCATTACTGGAGCCGGAGGCCCTGCTTGCAAGGCAGCAACAACAACAACAGCAACAACAACCACAGCCCCCACCACAGAGGATACACAGGAGGAGAAGGAGGGTGAGGCAGGCCCAGCATGCCCCACCAGTGCAGGCACCATTACCATGCCGGCAGCCCCCAATCCCTCGCATCAGAGCCACCCCCTTCAACCTAACACCAGAGCAGATCCACACCCTATACCGGCTTGACCGTGACCGTGACACCATCATCACCATACGTGACACCATCATCACCATAGTGGACCTGTTACATGACGACCATGACGAGTGAGCCTCATAGAAATACGCACCGCCATCCCCTCTCTACTGAAGGTAGTGTCTGTGCTCCACTTCCTTGCCACAGGCACCTACCAGCACACAGTGGGGCTCATGCATGGCATATCACAACCCTTATTTTCCCGGATACTGACCCAAGTGCTGGATGCCCTCCTCAAGCACACAAGGGACTACATATCCCTACCACAGACTCCCCAGGAGATATTCGATACAAAAGTTGCCTTCCATGCACTGGCAGGCATGCCAAATTGTATAGGTGCCCTCGACTGCACCCACGTGGAGTTGGTGGTACCGCATGGCATGGAGGTGGCGTATCGCAACCGCAAGCAATACCACTCAATCAACGTGCAGATGGTATGTAATGCCAGCAAGATCATCACACATTGCTGTGCCCGATATCCAGGATCAACTCATGACTCCTTGGTCCTGCGGAACTCCACGCTTCGACGCTACATGGAGCGACATGCTGGACGACGTGCCTGGCTGCTTGGTGAGTTGCCAGACTGGGCCATGGCAGTGCATCAAGGTTGTGAGGTGGGTGGATGCATACTCCACCTGGGTGGGAAGGGGGTGATGCATACTCCACCTGGGTGGGAAGGGGGGGAGATGCCTACTCCACCTGGGTGGGAAGGGGGGGGAGATGCATATTCGACCTGGGTGGGAAGGGGGGGAGATGCATACTCCACCTGGTGGAAATGTTGACTCCAGTGCACGATCTGCACCCCATCCGAAAGCTGTGCTCCAAAGCAAGTGATACGGCACATGACTACCAAATCACACAGTGATGAAATATGGCCGACACCTAACACTACATGAGTAACAGGTAACCAGGCCACATCACACAACACATGCACCACTCATCGGTGGCCCTCACACACCTTAAGGGCATCCTGCACTATGCACTGCATATGCACTATGTCGCTGCCTCCAGCATATCACCACACAGGACAGTCATCCCTGGGAGTGCATTGAAGTGAGCCTACCAGGGATACCACAGCATGTCACTGGCTCCGCACACTCATAGGAGTGCTGCAAGCCACCATGGCACTGATCAGTGCAGAATGATGAATATGCTACTGACTACAGCCAACACTCCCTGCTACCAAATCTCACAGAACACAACACATCAATGATTTTAGTCCAACACTGCTGCATGCATATACGATGCAGGTGCAACAAGATGTGAGTGCACGCCATAACCTATCTTGAAGATGCTACCCCCTCCATCATTCCATTGCACAGGGCACATAGCGGGGCCAGAAATGGGGTCAATGCATCCAGGGACGTGTGTGTATGGGCACAAATCACCTGCTGCTATGTAAGACTAGTACAGTTTTCCGCCATGAATGTACGAACACTTACCTTCATTTCCCTCTCATGCAGGTGATGGTGGCTATCCCTTAAAGCCGTGGCTCATGACCCCTGTCCGAAACCCACAGAACAGGCACAAGGAGGACTACAATCGTTCCCATACCCGTACACGTGTGGTGATTGAGCATACCTTTGGCCTGTTGAAGGCACGATTTTGTTGCCTCAGCCGGTCGGGTGGGGCACTCATCTACAGCCATGAGAAGGTGTCCAAGATCACCATGGCATGTGTAATGCTGCACAATATGTGCATCCGTCGGAACGTGCCCCGGCCCCCTCACATGGAACTGCTACCACCTGATGATGATGAAGGGAAGGAGGAGGAAGAAGTGGCAGGACAGCATCACGGTGCTGATGCACAGGAGGGACGTGCCATGCGCCAATCATTGATTGGACAATATTTCTGACACAAAAGTCAGCAGAGGGTGTGAGGATGGCAGGACATCGGGCACTGGGTGTGGGGATACATGTACACTATGCACTGTGCAATATTAAATGACACATGCGCAATGATGAATGTCCACTCTGTTTTTTTTTTAGATGAAC
Organism: Ambystoma mexicanum; assembly: GCF_040938575.1. Lineage (NCBI taxonomy): Eukaryota > Metazoa > Chordata > Amphibia > Caudata > Ambystomatidae > Ambystoma > Ambystoma mexicanum. The sequence goes on along the minus strand of NC_090924.1, from coordinate 19,453,571 downwards.
AACCGGTGTATTCAAAGTGAAAATTTTAATGTGAAAAACAAACCCTCCACCACTCTCCTCCCCTCCCCCTCCCACCACAACTCCCAACCACACCCTCACCCCATCCCCCTCCCACCAAAACTCCCAACCACATACTCACTCCCCTCCCCCTCCCACCAAAACTCCCAAACACACCCTCACCTCCCTCCCACCAAAACTCCCAAACACACTCTCACCCCTTTCCCTCCCACCAAAACTCCCAAACACACCCTCACCCCACCCACCAAAACTCCAGAAACACCCTCATCCCCCTCCCCCTCCCACCAAAACTCCCAAACACACCTTCACCCCCTCCCCCTCCCACCAAAACTCCCAAACACACCCTCACCCCCCTCACCCTCCCACCACAACAACCCCACACTAGTCCCATAGGGTCCACATAGCCCACATGTGGATGGCAGTATTGTCAATGTGCACTCCCAGAGCCAGGGGGAGGCATGTCCTGGCGATGCATCGTACGGAGGGACCGACGGAGCAGGCTGGTCTGGGTTGAGTTGCTAGTTGAGGGGGTGTCCTCATGCTGGGGCTGTTGTGCATGATGTGAAGCCTCCAAAGCATTTGCTATCCGGTCAAGGACCTCGCAGAGCCGGTTAGTGCTGTCCATAATGACCTGGTCCAGTGCCCTCAGTTCATCCCACCACTCCTCCCTGGCCTGCCAATTGTCCTGCATGAAGTCAGTGATCAGGCCTGTGAGCTGCTCAGCCCGCTGTGCATCAATGGCTGATGTTGTGGCCCTGCTGGGGATCTGGCTCACATGTGTTTCCGGCACTTACGCAAGGGAACTGGCCACAGGACTGGCATATCCCTGTGTTGCTCCTTTCCCAGATAGCGCAGGTGTGTCAGTCTCACCCGAGTCACTATAGGAGACCTGGGGGTTGGTTTGGGCATCAGGGGTGTGTACGACTTCAAATGTGTCCTCCTCAGTCGCTCCACAAATGGAAATGAGTCTGTCGGCAACATTGAGGGGGGCCGTGGCTGCCACCTCCCCAGCCACACTCATCTCCTCTGACCGCAGCATATGGCATGTGTCTGCCGCCAGTGCATGGGGGGATGGGGGTGGGGGTGGTGCACCCTCCACGGGCCTAGCTGGAGCTGGTGGTGTGCCTCCAGGTTTTCTCTTCCTCGCAGGGAGACGGCGGCCCCTGTCTTGGCCCCTGGAGCTGCTGGGCCGGTGGCTCTCCTGCTCCTTGCTGTCATGCTCACTGCCTGTGGCGGTGGAAGAGAGGGACAGCATGAGTGATGATTTGAGAGCCAGCATTTGGATATGGCTACAATAGCACATTCAGATATTTGTGGGTTATCTGCATTTGGGTGGGGAACAGCGCATAATTCAATACTTGGGTGGTAAATGCATGCATATGTCTGTGTCACTCATGTTGGGTGGGTACTGTGCTGGCTCACATGCACACTGTTTACATCAACTGCCCTGTGTGCCTCACGGAATGGGCCACTTTGTGTGGTATGTGTCATATAGGTTATGGCCTTGCACCTGGCAATATCCTGGGTCTCACTTGCTTCGGCATGATTTAAAAGGGGGGGGTGTGCCCGACCATGCCGTGACTCCTTGGCCAGACCTCAGCATTGACTTTCATAACATTGCCGTTGGCAGTATTGACTTTGGACACTCACCTCCATCAGCGGATGACGTTGCCCCGCACTCCATTTCTCCAACCCCTTCGATGGCTTCGGGGCCTATCATGGCTGCACATGTCTCCTCCCACGGCATTAGTTTCATGCGTCAACCTGGGCCTCCTCCTGTCTCCAAGGCCTGGCTTCTATTAGCAGAGAGGATGCTCCGCACCCTCAGCCGCAGGTCGTCCCAACTTTTTCTGCAATCCTTTGTGGTACGGGGGGTGTTGCCCACGGCGCTCACCTTCTGCGCCACTAGAGCCCAGATGTCTTTTTTTTATCAACGCCACCCTCCGCATGTCATTGCTGAAAACAGTGTCAGCATGCTCGTGGTGGGTATCCACCAGCATTTGGAGTTCGTCAGTGCTGAACTGCTCCTTTCGGAGGCGGGCAGCTCCCTTTTTTGGCGCTTTGGGCATTCCACGTTGATGATGGTATCTTTCCGGTATGTCAAGAATGTGCCAGGGGTCCTGTCTGATGAGGATGGCAATGGATTATGTTTTTAAAGATGGCTGCCGTGCTCCTTCAGTTCCTGTGTGATGATGCTGTTTCCGGTTCCGTATTTTAACGGTGACTGTAAATAACGGTGACTGCTATTTACAGTCACTGATAATGCCGCGTTACTCTAAGGTGGTAGTGTAAGCTACGGTGAGGTTCATGCCGGTAGGGGGTTTTTCTGCTGTTTTTGCAGCATGCCGCTACCTTCATTACCGGCATGGCGCAAAGCTCGTGCCCGCGAACTCGTAATAGTGCGTTTATAGTAGTCTATTGCCAGCTCGGACACGCTATTTGCGCCATGCCAGTAATGGACGGAACTTATCTCTTATCTCGGAATGAGGGCCAATGACATTGTGGGGGACATTTATGGCAGAAGAGGATGCCGAATTAAGATAGTCATGACTTCACACACCCACAGAATTTCAAGGGTTTTGTTCTGATAATTCAGCTCACATTAACTAAATGAACTGTTAAGGTTAATATGTTCAGTGCAAAAAAAAAACCCATTAAATTCAGTGAAAAATCTTTAGTTGAAGTGTCGTTAAGGTGCCGATTTAATGCAACAAACCCCCTGAAAGCAACATCACCTTAACTATGAAGCACACATTGCACAGCCCCTAGGCCCACTGATGACATCACATAATACATCATCAATGACATCACAAAGCACATTGAGGCTACACAAGTGTTGCTGTGGACTGTTGGAGATTTTGTCTTTGGGGCTTATTCCTTATTTGGTGGTATTTTAGTATTGCGGTATTTTGGCAGTAAATTGGCCTTACCGTTAGTGGTAGTTCAGTATTACCCTATTTTGGTAATAGTTCAGAACTATCTTATTCTGGTGGTGATCTAGTGTTAGCTTACTTTGGTGGTAATTTTTAGTGGTATCTTATTTTGGTGGTATAGTGGTAACTTTAGTGGTGAGCATACCTTCCATCATATAGCCCTATGATAAAACAATGTTTAGAAATTGGTAAGGCAGGCGCTCTGTGACCAGTCATTAGCTTTTCCTCCAAACGCACGTTTTCATGACTCCATCAATCTTCAGGGAGGCTGAGTTTCTTTGCTGTTTCAGGAGTGTCTTTATTTCTTTTTCAGATGTGGCAAGTTAATTGACTCTGAGGATTCTAGTACTTGTATTTTTCACACTTGATTTTACTGGCAGGTGACTGGAAACAACTCCCTCCATAGCACAAATTTTCCCCTTGATGGGGGAGGGGGAAAGCCATGGTTGTGGCTCTCCACTGTAAGGCATGATGGCCCTGCTGTTAACTGCCTTTGATCCTGGGACTCCTGGAACAATGTTTAAAAATTGGTAAGGCAGGCGCTCTGTGACCAGTCATTAGCTTTTCCTCCAAACGCACGTTTTCATGACTCCATCAATCTTCAGGGCGGCTGAGTTTCTTTGCTGTTTCAGGCGTGTCTTCATTTCTTTTTCAGGTGTGGCAAGTTAATTGACTCTGAGGATTCTGGTACACTTGATTTTACTGACAGGTGACTGGAAACAAACCTTCACTCTGTTTCCTGTTACTTTGAAGGAGCGCTTTACTTACCGAACTAACGCGCCTGCCTGCAGTCTTCCTCATCACAGCAGCACTGCGAGCTGAGCTCTTGCTGCCACACTCGCTTCCTAGAGGGGGCGGAGCCCTTCCCGAGCATGTGACGGACCACGTGACTTCCAGCCTGCACAAATTGCCGGCCCAACCGCCCTTGCGGTGTGTTTCCTGTTACTTTGAAGGAGCGCTTTACTTACCAAACTAACGCTCCTGCCTGCAGTCTTCCTCATCACAGCAGCACTGCGAGCTGAGCTCTTGCTGCCACACTCGCTTCCTGAAGGGGCGGAGCCCTTGCTGAACATGTGACAGACCATGTGACTTCCAGCCTGCACAAATTGCTGGCCCAACCACCCTTGCAGCGTTAAGCCCCGGAGGCAGTAATGGCTGGAGCTTCTGTTTTGCTGTTTGGCTGTGACCTGTGTCTGTGCAACGGCTCCGTGAGTAACCCAGCTTGAGGTCATATGCTGCCACCTTACTTGCAACATTTTAACCAGTCTCAAGGGTAAGGCGTTCTTTACATGAGACTAGGTGCTCCTTCAGTTCTATGCTGATTTATGGGACTATTACTCAGTTAATGAGTTCTTCGTCGAAATAATTAAAGGACATACCTGATGATACATTTATACCTTATCCTCTCGATTCTAGAAAGAGATCCATATCTATTTGTATTATATTCTAAAGTGTACCTGGGGTAGTATTTGATGTGTCTTAGCTACTCCTTGTATTCAGTGCATTTTAAAATTACGGTCTGCTATTCCATAGGTCTTAGTATTTGTGATTTTTCCTGCTTGTGATATCTATTTTAACATTAACTCTAGGAGTTTCCACACTCTATCGTCCATAGAGCTACTCCGCTGTTACCCCTCCTGTGACCTGCCTTTCACCCCTGCCAGTTTTCCACTTGTTCGGATGACACATAAAGGTTTTAGGAGCCAGGCAGCTATGAAGGTTTCTTTTGATTCTACTTTTCCTGCTGTGATGGCTCCTTATCCTCCTTTGATAGATTGTATCCCACCAGTGAATCCCATCCCTGTTTCTCTGGGCCAGCCACAACATACACTAGTAGACTGCTCCCAGGATTCTTCTCTTCAAAAACCTTTGGTCCATGCCCATATCCACTCACAAGATAGGACTGATCTATTTAATATGATGGGTATTATCCCACACACTCCAGCTAATAACAGCTGCATCTTCAGTGGAAAACATGATACATCCATAGATGCGCAGGAAGCACGCCTAGCAGCTACTATAGCTTTGAATTTGGAGGAAGGGGGTAGTTTACCAAGGGCAAGGGTGCGCATTGATCACCCAAATAACAGTACGGTGAACTCTGCATACCCAACCCCCATCCCATTACAACCTAGGCTGCCTTTACTTGTCTCAGTGCTGGGTGACTCTGTTGCAAGTGCTACAGAATCTCCTATCCTGTCTAAAGAGGTTATTGTTCAACAGCTTCCCCCACCAGAGGACAACAGAAACTATGGTATTCCTCCCATCAATCTATCACTGGAGGTATCTTCGTCTGGTAAGGGGGTTAACCATACTTCTTCTATTCATGTTAATCTCTCTGCTACTTCTGATAGTATTGTCAATACTTCCACAGTGAAATCCATGGGCCCTCATTACGACCCTGGCGGAAAGGGGTTTACGCCGGCGTAAAGCATGGCGTACCTTTCCGCCTGACTACGAGTTCCCGTAGCGCCATGGTGATTTTTACGCCTGCTTTTTGCAGGCGGAAAAATCCATGGCGCTACGGGACTTGTTAATTACGCCACCGTAATTTACGGTGGCGTAATTAACGCCTTCCCCACTCCCATTATACCCTATGGGGCAAAAATGGGAATGGGGAAGGGTAAATGGGGATTGGGGACTTACCGCCCCGCCAAGGTCGGAATGGGGCGGTAAATCCGCCAACCACCATGGCGGAGTTGGCAGCTTAGCGCCATGGACCATGGTGCAAATTGCACCATGGTCCTCCGCCAGGGTCGTAATGAAGGCCATGGTGTTTAAAACTCCACTCACAAAACCCCCAACTTATACTCCTAAAATAAAATCTAACATGGGTACTCAGGGTAAACCCATCCAAGGGAAAAAAATCTCTAACTTCTTTGGTAAAGGACTGCCACTAGTACCCTCATCAAACCTCCGCTTTCAGTTTTTACAGTGGCTACCCTGGACCATACGCATCTGGCGGATGTAGCAAAGAAGTTGGAGACTGAAGATCCTGTAGATAATGATATTGATGACATTAGTATTATAGAATGGGCAGATAAGGCAATAGCTGAGAGTCAGTTGGGTCCTACTTCCACTAACACAAACAATGTAACCCAGCAAACTTGTGATGCCTCCTACGTGGGTTCTCCTTCTGAACTCACTAATTTTATTGATGCGTATACAGAGAAGCAAAATTGGCTTAGAGAAAGGGGTTTACTCCCAGATATAAAATAGGTTCATGCCAGTGAGTCTATTCTGCATCATACCCTTAAAGAAGCGGACGACAGAATAAAACTAACTCAACCTACACTCTCTGCATTGAATATGGTTCTTAGTTCCTTTGTGAGTCTTTATGACAATATATGGTCAGAGGTTAGATCACACTCCCTCTTACTCTCTGAAATCTATAATAGGCTAGACGGACTAGACAGATTTGAAGAGTTGGTTAAAATTATTAAAGAAGACCATCCCTCAATAATAAAACAGTCTCCAGACTCTGTCCTCCAAAGCCAACCCATTATGGAAGGGCCTCTGGTTAAAAAAGCCACTAATGTGGAAAAGGATAGTTTCCCGGGGGACGTTCCTAATATGGTCCCAGGTACTACTGACCCTCATTGTTCGTACAGGGGTACTTGTGATCAATCTTCTCTGATTACCCCCACAAATGTTGAGGGTGTCCAAGTGGACCACGCCCCAGATGTAAAACTCCCTATGGAACTCCCTATGGAAATTCTTGTCACTTGTCATCCAAAAATAGTCTCAACTCAACTGGAGCCTATAAACAACTCTGCTCCAACTATATTGAACACCCAAATCGTATGTAAGACGATTGAATCCTAACTGGACGCAGAACCCTCAACTATTCCGTGCAATTCCTTACCCAGTTTAGATCCTACCTACCCTGAGTCTACTACCACTCTGATTCCGGCAAATATGGTTAACCTCGACATGGTGAAACAACTATTTCAGGAGCTCCTTAACACAAATTCATTCACTGGGGTGGTTCTTAATCCAACTACAGGCTCATCTCAGGATAGGGCCCCCATTATTCCTTCTTCCTCTCTAGATGATCACCCTTCTTGCCATCTTGATGGTCACGTGACCAACATAGAGTCTATAACGGGGGAGCGTGTTATGGGATTTAGACCAGTGGGGGGTCTCTATGTTCCCAACTCTCTTAATTCAGCTCACCCTAAGTTGCCAAATGGAGGCTCATTCAATGGTCATGAAGGCCCTACCACTGGGCCCGAACCTTTTCAAAATAGGAATTCTCCCAATATGTATGAAAGATTTCCTGTGGGACCACATGTAATTCATAATAGGACCATATTAAGGGGAGCAAGGGGTACTGATCTGGAAGTTGACACTTTAACTCAATTTACAAAAAGTATAACTGATTCATTACCTCACTCAGTGGAGGCTAAAGGTCCCTTGGAGACCCTGCAGCTTACTAGCCTTTGGGGTCAAGACATGCCTATCTGTCTCTACCGTGGAAATATATTAAAAATCTTCCACCAACTTCCTTCTCTTTCACTCATTTCTAGTTACGATATGGAAAGGATTTTCTTTCCCACTCAAGGACGTGTAGATATGAGCAATATTATTCTGAAATCAAGAGTGGTCTTAGAACTAATAATGGGCCAAAGGGAAAGTTTAATGCAGCTTGGTTTATAGAGTATAGGGGAAACCTTACAATGGTGTATCACCCGGAAAGAGCTCCACAGCACCAACTGAGGCAATTTATGCCCAGATTCAATGGAAATGCAAGAAACTGGGCCCAGGTTACCTCAGGTCTGTGGAAATGAGCACTCCTCTAAGTGCTCTGCTGCACCCATTAATGTTTTGGTCCCGAATAAATGTACTTTTCTTTCCTGGAATTCCAGGGAAATAAACATCTCTTCACGAATACTGACATAGTACTTATGATCAGTGCTTCACACTGTTTTTTCCTATGGGGAAACCTGGTTGCTCTCACCTCCCGTTGTAGATGTATTTGATATCCATTCTCAAAATGCTAAATCTAGCTCGGGAGGGAGGGCCTCTGGGGGCCTTCTCATTGGAATTAGAGCTTCCTTTGGCTTCAGGAACAAGGTCCTTGTGGACACGCCATTTGGGATCTTGGCTCTGGAGGTCAGTTCCCTTGATCGACTGGTTAACCTTCTTCTGATTAATGTATATTGGCACAAGGGCATTGCTGCCCTCGAGCCATTTTTGGAAAGTCTAACGGATATGGTACTTGCATGAAGATCTGTATATCCCAGGGGGAAATTGATTTTGGCTGGTGATTTTAACTCTGACTGTTCTATTTCGTCCGAGGCCAACAATGACGACCTGGGTTTGACTTTGGAGGATGACAATCGGCAAGGCCAGAAATATATATGGGGTAGAATATGGAATCTCGCTTTGGATTCAGTTAGTCTAACATGTCTTAATGGCTCTTATAATGCTACTCTCCCACCTTGCCCTACATGGCATAGAGGTGTGTCAACGTCTACTTTAGACTATGTCTATGTAGATCACTCTCTGTCCGTTCTTTCGTCTGTGGTTGAGGTTTCCTTCAACCCATGGAGTGACCATGGGTCACTACTGGTTGCATTTCTTTCTCCTTTTCCCATGAAGCTTTTTCCCGCTGGGGGGCCACGTAATCTTAAAACTGTGGGACAAGGGACAGGGATACGTTGGTCACCTGCCAATATCAATCTCCTCAACTGTAAACTGCTTTCTTCATTTAATCATACCTCTTTTTCCTAGAAACTTGCACTATTCAACACCCTGTATTTTGATAGCTTTCTCAATGCTCTCCACAGCAGTATCTCTGGCTCTCTTAGGAGGGCTATCTCTAAAAAATCTCATGCTCATAGGTTTGATCAGGAGTTGGCCAATGAAAAGGCCTACACTCGGAAACTTATCAGAGAGGCTCAAGTTCTTGATACTGACTGGGATAACAAAAAGACAAAAATTAAAGCTATCCGCCAAAAATATAAAAACTACTGCAAATCAAGAAAATCTAGTTTGCTACAAAATGATGCAGAGCGTATGCTTAGAGTACTTGTCAAAAGAGATCTTAGGGCATTCTGGGCTATTTTTTCCAGCCAAGATGATGTGGCGGTGGTTGACCAGTTGAATGCTATCCCAGAGGTTCAATGAGTAAAGCACTACACCAAACATTTTGGTGCAGGGGGAGAGGGGCTAGAACCCTGTATAATGGGGGAGAATGCTCTAAATGATACCTGGGAGCCCATCATTGACTATGAGACAATACTTGGCCTTATTGCCAAAGCTAAGAACTCAAGGGCCCCCGGGCCTAATGGCCTTACAAATAATACATTGAAAGCGGAACCAGAAATCTGGGCTAAACTCTTGTGTCTGCTATTCCAAGATTTTGTTAATTCTGGTAATGTCCCAACCAGTTGGCAGATCGCACACATTGTCCCCATCTTTAAGAGAGGCCAACGAACTCTGGTCAAGAACTATAGACCAATCTCTCTTATCGATGCAGACTGTAAGCTTTTTGCCTCCATGCTTCTCTCCCACCTTAATGTCTGGATTAAGGAAAATCATATCCTCCCAAAGCAACAAACAGGCTTCAGGGTTGGCCATTCAACCAGTCTCAATGGCATCATTTTAACTGCCCTACAAAGTTCAACCTGGGGAAAATACGATGGTTCTTTCTATGTTGCTTCAATCGATCTGTCGAATGCATTTGATCTGGTAATTAGGTCGAGACTGTGGGAAAAACTGTCTAAGTGGGGGATCCCGGCAGGTCTTCAGTCTTTAATCATGGCAATGTATGAGAACTCGGGGGTCCATATTAGGATAGATCTTGAAGGAACACTCTCTAGAAGGATAAAGACTCGAATTGGGGTCAGACAGGGCTGTTCATCCTCTATCTGGCAGATGTAGGGGAATTTCTTGGAAATACAGGCATGGTGAATGCAAAATTGGGGGATCTCAGGCTCTCATGGTTGACATATGCCGACGATTTTCTTCTCTTTGACCACACTAAAGCTGGCCTGCAGAGGCTTATCTGCAAATTTGAAGAATATGCCAGTCTTAACGGGTTAAAAATCAACCAGTGTAAAACCCGAACGATGGTCTTTTCCAGGGGGAGAAAAGGGAACAAAAAAGTGTGGAAAATTGGTGGTGAAAATATCAGAGCACATAAAATTGTCTATTTGGGATTCCTTATTCTGGCCCAACCTTCAGCCATTGAATTAAGATGTTCCCTTAGACACAAAATACTTCCGCTTATCTCTCAATCTATTAAGCTAGACAATAAATATGGCATGTTTTCCTTTAAACATATTGTAGATTTCTTCAAGGGAAAGGTGATCCCAAAACTAATATATGGAATGGAACTGTACTACTTAGATCTCCTGACCTTTTGGGACACCCTTGAAGGTATCTATTGGAGAAAAGTTATGAAACTGTCTAATTGTGTCCCAATAGTGGCCATAAGATATGAACTGGGGTTAGTTTCTCTGCGGGCTAGAATTCTTTGGAGAGTTCTTACACTTTTTTCTGCCCTGCTCTCTCCTAAACACGATACCCTCTATGTTTATGTGGGTAAAACGCTCTTCTTGCAGGGATCCTTAGACCAAAATCTATATCTTTCAAGATTCTGGGACCTCTCTCCACTGATAGGGATACCCTGTTAAATAACCCTAATAAAGTTAAGGAATGTATTTTTAGCTGTGATTGGAGTGACACGCTTGAAAAATTGCATGCTTACCCATCCCTCAGTGACCTACAATTTGACCATAAGAAGAGAGGCTGCCTGTCCTTTATATTGACTCAATTCCCTAACCGCCACTATCGCTCACTTCTCCTCAAGCTTAGATGGAATCTCCTCTCTACTAGGGAAGTCCTCCATAGAAGGAAGGAGATTAGTGATCTGGACCTTTCATACCGTTTCTGTCACACTCCTGGGGTAATTGAATCTACACGCCATTTCTTCTTAGATTGCGTTGCTCTGAAAGGTCCTAGGGACATCTATTTAGGTAGATTCAACACTTTGGGTCTACTGAGGGCAGAAAACCTTATTTGGTCTAAGTGTCTTGCCATCTCTAAAATCAAAGATGGGCTTGCTTTGGCGGGATTTATCAAATCATTGGATCTGTATGTCTCTTCCCTTTGATTAACTTGTATGATGAATTTTAACTTCTTATATCACCAACTATATTATGTATGTATTTAATAGTTTGAAATCTTTTATGACATTCTTGCTAAAATGTGTCTATATGTAATGCGAAGTTGCTTTTTAATCACTAAACACTGTGTTGAATTTTAACTTGCACTGAAATTTTTTAAATTGATTTGCGCTATGTCTCTTATTCTTTGAAAAAGGATATTTGGGTCTTTATGTATCTTTTACTATATGTGTAATGAAATCCATTTGTAATGTATGTTTTTTTTCTTATTCAATGTATTTGTAAAGGTTTCTTTTGTAAACCATATACAATAAAAAAAACCTTCATTCTTTATAATTATCACCCACCTTTGGCTGACGATAAAGAACCTTTGGACCAGGCACACTTTCAAGGAACCCAGTAAGATCATACAGAATGCACTTGTTGCATGTAGCTCATGTTACTGATTTATTTACATCAGTAACTTATGTGCCTTGGAGGGCACCGCTTTCTCTTCAGCATGCAGAAAAAAAAAACATTCACACACACAACCTTCTATCTTGCATATGTATTTTCTTCCTTGTTTCCTAAATTTACCTTTGGCGGTAACAGAAGTGGTAAATGTTTTACCACCGTGTGGTAAACATCAAAACCTCCCAACCACTCCTTCCCCTTGAAAAAGTAATCATTAGCGGCATGAAATGAAACCAGACAATGCACCAGCTTTGCTTTTGTTATTATATTTGTTCTTATTATACATAATCAAGGGTAAAATATTACATCTCAATATGACAGTTACATATATTCTTACCAACAGCAATCCCAACTTCGACCCTCTAAAAGATAAAAAGAGAGAAGAAAACAAGCACAGGGCAACATGGAAGAGTCTGTAAACATGTGTGCAATTTTCTTCTTTTAAACAAATGTAGACAGAAAGCAACAAAAATAAAGCATTTCATTTTATAACGTAGCACCCTAAGCTAATTGATTACATGTCACTGATCCCATGTACTCCTTAATTAACTTGACTTACAATTATTTTGAAGTCTGCTTCTATGTTCCGCCTGCGTCTCTTACTGCCGGAGCTTATCTGCACGACTTCACACAGCCCCACATACACAGCCCTGGGAATTCCAGTCACTCCGAAGCCAGGATGACACTCACTCTGCCCTGTCTTCAAGCTCTCTTCAAGCTGCAGCCCCCGGAGCCCAGCATCCCAGGAAGGCACTGGTAGGAATCAAATCTCAGGAAGCTCTGACTACACCCCACAGCTCATCTGCTTAGATTTCCTCTGGCTGTCCATAACAAATTAACTCAGCCTTCCCTGACGTGGTTCTAACACCTCCAGACTTCTACCAATCACATTACCATGGCCTGCATGTAAATATTTACTTCCTACGAGAACAATGGGAGCTTCAGTTATGCAAGAAACTGTTACCCTTCTAGTTTCCTACTGTGCATATTTTTCTCTTCTCCATAGAAGAGCACTAAAACCAAATGAATTTTCATCTGTGTTTACCAAATGCATTACAATGTTAATTTGGAACACTTAGTTGGTTAATGGGCTTTTGGTTAGTATATTCTGTCATATATTTCATTTCCACAATGCAGTTTGTCACAGATAGAAATACTTAATTTGTAAATATGCACATTGAAACCCTGTCTTTTTCTGCATTCTGTTTTTTTTTTTTATGTAACCCTAATGTGACATTTCACCTGTCCCATGTAATGTCCCAACTCTTCTCTACCTCCAGGCTAATCCCATTACCATGCTGAACTGTAACCCTAATTTGCACTCACTTTATGACTGTCTGTTTCATGTAGTATTTCTAAAAATGAACATCCATTTTATTGGCTGCTACTGAAAACTCTTGATGAGTATTTAAAAAATGTATATCCATTTTACTGGCTGCATCTGAGAAAAGCTGCCATTTGCACCCATTACGAAATGGCTGTTTTTAAAAACTGCCAATAAACCATCCATTTTGCTGCCCTTAAAATCTGTATGCATATGCTGTTATTTGCATGAATTAGCATCCAAATATCCCTACAGGACTCAAGTGCACAACTTGATTGGTGTTTGCCTTAGAATTACTGTCCATTTACAACCATGGCATTCTTGCACACCAGAGTTACTCTGGCTTGAATGAGCATTTACCATAATGAGGTACTCTTGTACCTTCATCACTATGTTCTAAAAACAGTCCCCTATGAAAAGCAGACATTTGCATAGTACAAATTACAACGGTGCACCAGCCCACCAAAGAATACAACATACATGAGAAGGCAAAGGCCATGCTTGAGTGGTTTATTGTTTGCAGACAGCATGCCTCTGGTTTTCCAATTAAACAGGTGTTCCACGAACCCACTCCAGATATAATCTGAATCAGTGATTATGACCAGTTTGTGGAGTCGGTCTTGCACGGCCATGAGGATGGCCTGGTGAACTGCCCTCAACTCTGCCACCTGACTACTGCGGGGACCGATCTTGTACCCAGCGGAGGGCTCCAGGGCATCATCCACCCAGGCATTCCCAGTGCCGGCCACCAGTTCCTTTTCCCTGTTGTTATCAATATGGTGGGAGCACCCGTCCACATAAACTGTGGGCATCCCCTTGCATATGTCTTCTTCATAGAGTTTGGGCGGGGAATTCAGGTACGCCTCCATGTTGTCTTGGCTTTTGAGACTTTCGTCCTCGCAACAGTTTTCTCTGGCACAATCATGCAAGTCAGCCAAACCTTGCGCGAGGGGACTCTTCTTGTTTGGCCATATCTGGCCTCCACATGAAAGCCTTGCATGGACAGAATCAAGGAAGTAATTCTGGAATTACTGACATTCCCTGCCTGGATTCTGTCACTTTGGAGGAATTGCAAAGGCTGGTGAAGAGTCTCAATGATGATGTGCTCCCCCTGGATAAACAGGCCGTAATTTTTCAATGCCCACACCGTTGCCAGGATTGCCTTCTCACAATTGTTGAATTTTTCCTCCACAGAGTCAGTGCAAGAAGGCTCCTTAGTTCACGCACAGTTGTGGGGTCTTTAAGTTTTGGTAGTGCTTCCGCTTTCTTTGCCTAGGGACAGAGACCCCAGGGGTGATTTCAGGCCCCAAGAGGTTTACAAGTGTCCTACACCATTGTGCCTTCTGAAAGGACAGTTTTGCTCCGGCAACCTTCAACTGGGTCAGAACATAGCGGATCTCTGCTATGTGTTCTCCACAGTTGAGCTTTTAATAAGGACAACATCCACATAGGCCAGGTTACCCCTTTCACCCAAGTCGGGCATGGCCTTATGCAGAAAGATGTTAAATTAATTGCTTGAGTTTATATATCCAAAGGGAGTTTGGGTCCATGTGTACTGTTGCCCCCGAAGGTGAAGGCCAGCTTGGACTGGTCTTCCCTAATGTCCAGTACACATTGGTCAGGTCAATGGCAGTGTACACCTTTGGGCCAGCAAAGATATCTTGAAAATCTAAAAACACCTGCTTCCACTTTTTCCTTTGTTCCTCAATCTCACAGGCATCAGCAAGGTTGACCGATTCTTCAACCATCTGTCTGAGGCCTGGGAACACCTTGGGTTTTGAAATCTCAGCAGTCTCCTCCAGCTGCATGGAGAGATCTATGGAGAGGGTGTTGAACTGGAAAGGAGGTTTCAGGTAGGAGAGGCAGTCATTGTGGACCTAGAATATCACCTCATCCTTCCTGATGTCACAGGTCACCTCTTCCACCCTGTAAGGGCAGGAAGAATACACCAAGAAATTCACCCCTTGCCGGGTGAATATCTTTTCTGGCGGTATGTCATTGTCATAGTTATAGCAGTCATTGAGGATTGGTCCTATGATTTCATTTCCTAAATCCATGAAAAAATGCTGGTCATCAACCGCCATTCCAATAAAGGTGTGTGCGCCATAGTAATATTCCTAGGGTTGCTGTTATCCACCAATATTGGAATGGTGTTGCGTTCTAAGTCAACTAATGGTGTCAGATTCAACCCCAATGCCTGTTGTTGGAGATCGTGATTTAGGTGTACATAAGCGTCCCAGTTTTGGAGTTTCTTTCCTCTCTTAATTTTTAGGGGAAGTGGGAATTGTCGGGTCTATCCTGGGATGGTGACATCCTATCCAATTTGGATTTCAACTGCATACGGTAGCAATTGAGCTGACCGGAATGCCTTTTCAGAATCATCAAACCCCGTAGGTTTACCTCGCAGTCAGGACCAGGCTTTGTAAGGTCCAAATTAATTGCCAACCGATTGAGAATGTCACTGCCAAAGTAGAATGCAAAGGAGACATCTCGCACGACCCAACAATTATGCTCTATGCTTTTATACCTTATGGAAATGTTTAGCATACACCTGCTAGGCAGGAGATGTTTGGAGTTGGGAGTTTCCAGGCCCATATCACACTTATCAACCAATTTAAATGTGGGAATGGTTGGATCTTTTCGGAGTTTCCTCAACAACGCTTCGCTGATAAAGCTTTTTCCATTATTCAGGCATACTCTGGCGAGAACACGATCCCTCCCCTCAATTAACTGAATGGGGAGAAACAGCTGTTCACCCTTTTTCTGAATATAAACCAAGCTTTGAAGTGGCTTTTCATCACTTTTTATCATAGGACTTGGGTTTTCAAATTGTGGACTGGTATAAAATGTCAAGGAAGGTTGATTTTTAGGAATGGAGAGGAGTTCCCATCACCAGTCTGTGGTCCTATGTCATGACCACTATGAGGGGACACATGTTGTGCCACAAGCAGGCTCCCGCCAGAACCCTGAGGGCCTTAAAACCACTGCAAACAGGCTCCTGGAGCCAGTCCTGGTACCTTTGGCACCAGGCTCATATGTAGGAAGGAAGGGCTGTTCAAACTAGGTACCATTTATGTACATGGGCCTTTAAATCCAACATGGAAGCACCCACACAGTCTAGTTCTAAGAACCAAGCCATGCGGTCTAGTGTTTTGGGTGTGGCAGGCCTGGAACTACTTTCCCTGGTACTACTTTACCTGGGCTATATAAACCACACCCTGACTGCAGAACATGCTTTTTGTTATTCTGCAACCAGCATTGTGACACTCACCATGTCCAGCTCCTGGTCTTCAGCATCTTCATGTAAACCTGCAAGAACAAGAACAATATTATTCTGTCTTACCTGAGAAAACACCAACCAGCACTCAGCATCTCAACTGGGCTGCAATCTGTGGAAACCGAGAGAAGAAGAAACATCACTCACCTGTGAGCACTAGTTTAAGGACTTCCGGCAAACCGATACCACAGCTGCTGTGAAAGCAAAAACAAAATTAGAACACGTGCTTCCAAAACATCGATTTCCATCAGTCTTACCTGAATTCCCTCGCGCTATGCCACGCTTCCAACGGGAGCACCACAGCAACATCTGCAAAGGAAAAGAGACATATTCAGGTTCGCTTTCAATATTAAACAACCACACAGTGCTGTACTCCCTTAACGGATTCCGGGGGCCTGTTTTTCATCATGCTCTCATCCACTCGCAGCACCATGAGCGGCCTGTTAGGAGAAGAAGAAGAAAACACAGGTTAGCTTCAAATGACAATAAAGGCGCTGCGCTTCGCGCTTTCTCTTACCTAGAAACATGCCTCTCCATCCGGCACGCCAGCATCAAGACCTTTGCACACGAAAAGAAGGAGGTAAAGAAATTAACGAATTCCCACCATAAACAGAACAACAACTTACAATTAACAAACCTACCTGCCTACCAGCAGATTCGGGGTCACAGCAGGACTGGGCCCAAGGAAGGCGTACTGCAACAGTGAAGCAACTCTGGCAGCACGCCAACAAATGTCAAGCGCCCCTGCACAAGAAACGCAGGATGGATAGCTGACCCTACAAATAACTAAGGTGAGAAAAGAACCCAGTGGGAAGGGAATCGGTCAGAGGGAGGTGGGAGATTCAACCATTAGAGACAGATTTCACAAATCCTCCCTTCTGTCATTGCAGATTCATTATTCAGCACTGGGCAACTACGCATCCAGGGTTCCAGATCTCAGAGCCTTCCAGATGCCCCCGGGGATATCAGGTGAGCGTAACAGAACATGAAGCCTTTAAACCTTATCCACCTGGGCGTCATGGAGACATCTGAAACTGATCAGTTAGCTCAGCTTTTGGGACAATTATGTGCTGAGGTACACGCACACCGGCAGGAAACCAATGCCTTAAAACGAGAGTTAATAGTAACAAAAGGCCGTACTGATGAACTAAGCAAACATCTACTACTATACTACAAACACAGGCGGGGCAGGTTCCATTGCCTGGATTCACCCCATCCATCGCTAAACCATCATCAGTCAATCCAGTACAGATAACGTTGCCGGGAGCAGTACCTCTGGCACCACCGGCACGCTTTAATGGAGACCCCAGAGGGTATGCAACATTCATGAACCAGTTCCGCCTTCATTTTCTTTGTAGCCCTGGGGCTTTCCCAAACAACCAGGCGAGGGTGGTCTTCGTTTTATCATATTTGAGTGGAAGTGCCACAGACTGGTCGGTACCTTTAGTGAGCCGGGGTGACCCTTTACTGCAGAACTTCAGGGGTTTTCAACAGGAGATGGAAAAGTTATTTTCTCGAAACTTGCATGGACAAGCTCTTGTAAACAAACTCCTGTCCCTCCGCCAAGGGAACCAAGATTTGCTGACTTATATTGCCATCTTTAATAAACTGGTTGGAGAAGTGGGGTGGCCAGGAGATAAAAGAACCACATTGTATCATTGGGGCCTACAAGGAGACCTGAAGGATGTCCTTGCACAAGTGGTAGACCCACCTAAAGACTGTGCAGAGTTTATCAACCTGGTAGTTCAGTTGGACCATAGATTACCGGATTGAAGAACAGACCGAAGTAGACTCAAAAATCGTGACATGTACGAACGTTCAAAAGATAATGTTCAACGTCCATCAGAAAATACCACAGAACCCATGCAGATTGGAGGAGTACGACCACCTTTAACCAAGGTTGAAAGAGACAAGAGGAGACAGATACAGTTATGCCTATACTGCGGGGCCTTGGGGGGGAGTGCTGTCATGACCACTGTGAGGGGCACAAGTTGTGCCACAAGCAGGCTCCCACCAGAACCCTGAGGGCCTTAAAACCACTGCAAAAGGACTCCTGGAGCCAGTCCTGGCACCTTTGGCACCATGCTCATATGTAGGAAGGAAGGGCTGTTCAAACTAGGTCCCATTTATGTACATGGCCCTTTAAATCCAACATGGAAGCACCCACACAGTCTAGTTCTAAGAACCAAGCCATGCGGTCTAATGTTTTGGGTGTGGCAGGCCTGGAACTACTTTCCCTGGTACTACTTTATCTGGGCTATATAAATCACACCCTGACTGCAGAACATGCTTCGTGTTATTCTGCAACCAGCAGCGTGACGCTCACCGTGTCCAGCTCCTGGTCTTCAGCATCTACCTGTAATCCTGAAAGAACAAGAACAAGATTATTCTGTTTTACCTGAGAAAACACCATCCAGCACTCAACATCTCAACTGGGCTGCAATCTGTGGAAACCGAGAGAAGAAGAAACATCACTCACCTGTGAGTACTAGCTTAAGGACTTCCGGTGAACAGCTACTACAGCTGCTGTTCGAATATTGTGACCTGCAATAATGAGAAAGGGAAAGACAATATTAGAACGCGCGCTTCCAAAACATCGAATTCCATCAGTCTTACCTGAATTCACTCGCGCTACGCCACTCTTCCATCCGGAGCACCCTAGCAACATCTGTAAAGGAAAAGAGACATAGTCAGGTTCGCTTTCAATATTAAATGACCGCACAGCGCTGTAATCCCTTAACGGATTCCGGGGGCCTGTTTTTCATCGCGCTCTCACCCCCTCGCAGCACCACAGCGGCCTGGGAGGAGAAGAAGAAGAAAACACAGGTTACCTTCAAAACACAATAAAGGCACTGCGCTTCGTGCTTTCTCTTACCTAGAAGCACGCCTCTCCATCCGGCACGCCAGCATCAAGACCTTTGCACACGAAAAGAAGGAGATAAAGACATTAACAAATTCCCACCATAAACAGAACAACGACTTACAATTAAAAACCTACCTGCCTACCAGCATATTCGGGGTCACAGCAGGCCTGGGCCCAACAAAGGCGTACTGCACCAGTGAATCAACTCGGCAGCTCGCCAACAAATGTCAAGCGCCCCTGCACAAGAAACACAGGACGGATAGCGCACCCTACAAATAACTAAGGTGAGAAAAGAACCCAGTGGGAAGGGACTCGGTCAGAGGGAGGTGGGAGATTCACAAATTAGAGACAGTTATCACAAATCCTCCCTTCTGTAATTGCAGATTCATTTTTCAGCACTGGGCAACTATGCATCCAGGGTTCCAGATCTCTTCCAGACACCCCCGGGGATATCAGGTGAGCGTAACATCCTAAAGCAATTACAGTAATGTCAGGTACCTGATTGTTCTGAAAATGGAACTCAATTTGGTTAGATCGCTGTTCAACCATGTGGTTTGTGCCATTTAGACTGCCATAGTTGGTGCTCTGTTTTAATTTTATTGGCCAGTTAGCCTGAGTCCGGAGGACCTTATTCACACAGTCTGTAAGTGGAGACAACCTCCGGAGGAGGTAATTCCCTAATAAACAGGGGGTGCCCTCTGGAGTCACAACTATAACCAGGTGTTTCACCTTGTGTCGCCCAATTTTAATCTCCAGATCCCGTCATTCCTATCGAAGTTCTGGCGTTGTCCAGGGAGAGGGGTGAGGGGAATTTGGAGGATCGCCCCCCTTCCAGAATTCAGCTGCTCAAAGGCCCTTTTGGACAGAAGAGTAGCCTGGGATCCGGTGTCCACCAGTGCTAAAAATGCACATTGCCCTTGCACCCGGACTGGGGCATAAAACTTGCCTTATTTCTCCTCCAAGGGGCAAAGGAAATGGGCATTTTGGGCAAGCTGGGCCATTAGTTTCTTTAGTTCAGGAATCTGTAAATTAAATTTGGCATCCTGAGATTTGTGGGATTCAGGAATCCCCTCTTTCCCTTGGTTCTATGCTGTCCCTCTTTTCCCAGAGATAGTCACTTGAACCAGTTTGTGAGGAGGATCCCTCAGTTATTGCTAAGTTCTCAGGATGACATTTTTGGGGTTCAGGGATGGGGCGAATCTGAGTCAGTCCCTTCAAACTGGAGGACACTGACTTCCTCCACAAAATGGGTCTTCTTTGTCTCTTTGTTTCTCCTACCTACCCTCTGTTCCCTAGGTTACAGTTCTTTGGGGCTAGGAGATTTAAGTTCCGGTTCTGGGATGTCTAGGGTCTTTTCATGGGTGAGTAAGGAAGCTTCCTCTAGGGATTTACATCCCATTTCCTACCGTGCCTCCTCCTCTGGAATGTGTTGGTTGTCGGGGTCTCTCCCCGTCATTGTTCCAGGGTGCCAGACCATGGATTCGAGCTGTTCTAAGCAGCCATGTTCAACTGAGGGTTCTGCTGAGCCCTCAACATGTGACTTAGAACCCACCCATCCTTGAAAGAGAAGACTTTCTTCCAAAAATCCTCCAAGGATTCTTTCCCTTCAAACTGGAGGACACTGACTTCCTCCATAAAATGGGTCTTCTTTTTCTCTTTGTTTCTCCACCTACCATCTGTTCCCTAGGTTGCAGTTCTTCGGTGGTAGGAGATTTAAGTTCTGGTTCGGGGGTGTATAGGGGCTTTTCACAGGTGAGGAAGGAAGCTTCCTCTAAGGCTTTGCATCACCTGTCCTCCAGTGCCTCTTCCTCTGGAACAGTTTTTGGTTGTTGGGGGTCTCTCACCTTCATTGCGCCACAGTGCCAGACCCTGGATTTGAGCTGTTTTTAGCAGCCATGTTCATCTGAGGGTTCTGCTGAGCCTTAACATGCGACTCAGATCTTGGGTTAGGTTCTGAACATGGCGCTCCAGTTGTGACACCCTCTCTGGCTGATACAAGGGTCTTAAGTCAAATCTTGGTTGCTCCCGGGAAGGATAACTGTCCCTTCTCCTGGTGTAACTTGGGTATTGGGGGTTTCCCTGGTTGCCCTCCACCCTTGGCCTCCCCTCTCCCTGATTTGGTGGTCTAGACTCCAGAAAGCTGGGAGAGTAAGGAGGGTTGTCTTGAATGTTGGGGTTCTGAGGGTACCTGGGGAAGAAACTTAAAGTGGAAGATGGAAGATTACTGCCTTCCTGACGGAGATTTGGAGGGAAGTTTCCTGGGGCCGTACTCATCTGATTGGACCCTCCCATTCTGGGGGAGCCCACATGTTCCCCAAGATGGGTCTGTTGCCCTTGTACCTAGGGCTGATGTCATTGGCAGAGTTAGGGGGCACATTTGTGGGGTACCCTGCCTGACTACCACCTGTTTGTGATTGGTCAGAGGGTCTTCTCTGCCTCTGGTTTTGTTGGTTCTGGGGAGGTGTATTTTAGGCCCCCCATTTCTAGGTCCAAAATGGGGGTAACCTTCACCTCTGCCATTTTGGCATCAGCGGGGGTGTTGGTTTGTTTGTTTTTTGGGGGGATTCTTGTTTTCTACAGGCTTTTGGAACTCATAGATCCAGGTAGCTTGTTATATTACCCAGTGCAGGGTCTTTTCATCATGGAAATCCCTAACCAACTGCGTCATGATGTACTTCGGGAGTGCATGAAAATAGGTATTTATAAATTCCCTACTATTCGTGCGTACCAGCCTGGTTGTTTGTGCAAATGCCTTTTTTACTTCCTGAACGAATTCTCTCAGGCCTGATCCTCTCGACACTGTAGGTTGTAGGCTGCCTTGTGGGCCTCCTGGGTGTTTCTGTGCATGGAAAAGTGCTTCAAGATGGCCACCTTGTAGGTAGAACACCTTGAATGGTTCTGATACTCCATCCCAGCAAAGAAGCTGTAGTACTTTGGGGAGAACATCGATTTGGTGAACTCTATAGAATTTCTATCATTTTTAATGTCAGAAGATGTCATCATCTGGTTATATAGCTCCAGATTCTCCCAGACTGAATATTTGGCATTTTTATGGTATAAGGACATGAAACTTCGAATAGCTTTCATCTGTCCAATGGGGTCTTAAACCAGAGTTCTCTTTTGTTTGACAGGCTTCTTTTTCTGTTACACTCTGCTTACACACAGTCCATTCGCCCTCGTACTCAGAGCTGCTACTATTTGAGGTCCCATTCCTATCATCTAGGCGCTTCCTAATTCTTTGAGCTTGGGAGTCTCTCCCAGAATGATGGGGCCTAGTCTCTTCTCCCCTGTTGTACTTTGGGCTCTCTGGGTCACTTTCCTTGAACTCCCTCTTTCGCACAGGGGAGTATTCACCTGACTCTTCCCTGCTTCGGGGATTGGTGGAGAACTCCCCGCACCTCCCTCATTGGGTGGAAGTTTTCGGAATACACTTTTGGTGCCTCAACTCAGACTCCTTTTTCTCTGCAAAGCTAACCAAGTTGTTCCTTTGTAGCTGATGTTTCTGCAAGTCTAGCTCATTGATTTACTCATCATAGGAGTCTTCTTGGTCAGATCCATCAGCCATAATATTTCTGAACCTGAACAAGGATGCACGTCCATCAATCTCTGATGGATGCTGGCCTGTCAGTACAATTATGCTGGGGCTACTTGAGTCTGGCTGCCTCATGGTTTCTGGTTCTTGTGAACCTGTGCACATGAAGATAGCAGTGCCTTGCGCATACAGGGTGGTAAATTGGCTTGAGGCCCTTGGTACAGAGGGCATCATCATGTGATCATGGTTAGCCCTGTCAGTCTCTAACTGTTCGGGGTTCCTCAAGTCTTGATTTAACCTAGCATACTCTTTTGCTAACTTCCCAAACTTCTCTTTATCAGCCCCTACTAATTGATAGTATGCAAAGGCCTGAGCCTTGTGCTCTGCTATCAGGGCTTGACTGGCCTCTATGACCTGCCCGTGTACTGCTTTCTGGCTCTGGAGTCCCCTGTTCTCATCACAAAGGGCACCATTTCTTTTCTTGTATTGCCTGGGAATACTCAGACAATTTTTGTTGCAGGAGATGCATCTCCTGTCTATGCGCATTTCCGGCCTGGGTGGTCTCTTCTAGGTCACCTTCTACTTGTCTTATATGCCCCATTACATATTCATGCTCTGCTTTTAGGTCAGTCAGTTCCTGAAGAGCTGACTCTCTTTTCCTCAGGTCTGTTTTTAATTTTGCACACTTCCTGCCATAGGGCATCTTTTTCCTGATACAAGCTGCCAATCTTTTCAGTCAATGAATCCCTTTGTTGTTTTATAGCGCCCATGTTCTGATGTTCCTGATCAAATTCTGTTCGGGAATGGACTTCTCTATTGATTAACTTATTATTCTCCTCTTCCAATTGCTTGATTTGATTTTGTAAAGTGTTTATCTCCCCTGTGCATGCTCTACTGTATGTAACCTGTTGGTTTTTTTGTGTTATTACTTGGCTGATTTCCCAAGTCAAATAAATCATATAGGGTTTCTTGTCAAATTCTCTTAATGCCAGATTTTTCAGATGCCTCGATTGGAAACTTGTTGGTTTAATTTAAGGTGACTCTCTTGCAGAGAGTCAACCCTTTCCTGACATTCGTTTTTCAGTTCAGACAATTGAGCCTCCTGTTATGAATTTATTTGTTGCTGAGCTGCCAACTCCTCCTTGAGCTGCTTGATGAGGTTTCCAAATTCCATCTCAGAGTGTTGGCTTTCTCACAATTTTTCTTCTACCTGCTTTAGTTCACTCTGGGTTTGATTTAAAAGGTCAGACTGATTTTGCTCAAAGGTTACACTTCCTTTGTGTTTTCTTCCATGACTATCATGTGGAATTACATGTAAGCAGTGAGTTGGACCATCTTAATCTGTTCCTCTTTGATGTTCTGCGTCATATAGAACTCAGTCAGGGCTTGATGTAATAGGCCACTGTCCTGCCACGGATCCATGCTGATGGAGGTGACCTGTTGCATCATCCTTGCTAGCCAGGCCTCCTGCCCCTGCTCTGCCCATTCCCCTCTAATGAATAGTTTGGACAAGTGGTGCTGTCTAGCGATGTTAATTTCCACGGTGCTCATTATGAAAAGTGTCCTTCCTTTGTTTAGTTATCTATGCAAGGACAGCACTGTACCCTTCTCTTGCCTAGTTTATTGTTAATTTTGCTTTATTTTGAGACACAGTCCTGATACCTAGGGTATACATTTTGGGGTGGTGCCTTTACAGTGTAACACAGTTTTCTAGCAACTAAAAGTATCACTACCTTCAATGGGTTAGCCTGCTGTGTTAGACTGTCATGGGTGACAACACTTATCTCAATCCCACATGAGCCCCAACTGTGTAACGGTTTTATAACATGGCACACTCCAGCTAGGGACTTCTTCCACTGACAATGAATGTGGCACACAATAACAACGCTTTTTATTTTTATTAAACCACAAGTTCTTTATTTCAGTAAGCCCACAACCCGTCTCACACCCAACTTAACAAACACCCATTGTGTGTAACAATATGATATTTATTAATTTTACAGTCAAATGAAAAATCAAGCAAAATCAAACAATTGGACATCAGCCACCTAGGTTGTGGCAGTACAAATGCAAGAATCCTCTCCTTTCTCCCTGGATTGTTGGGTGTGCCTGGATCTGGATGAATGGATCTGCCTGGATGGATTTTGATATTTGAGTGAGTGAGATTTGAGTATCCTTGTGTTTCTCTGTTTCCCCCTTATATAGCCAAAATGACATAATCTAATTTACAACCTGGGGAAGTACTTTGGAATTATTCTTCTCCTGTGATAGGACCACCTTCCAGTCCTCCCTACTCTACCTGGGGCGATGAGTTATAGATCAAAACTTCAAACTTATATTAGCCACGCCATGAGAAGTAGATATGCGGATTCACTAGGTCACAGGGAATTGGACATTCCGATCGCCGACTCTGTGCGAGGTCGCATCCCCCTTTGGTACATTTTTGCCATTTTTATGAAATGCATAATATTTAAAATTCTACCAATGACGACACATATTTCCAATAACAATTTCCATAATCCCACCTAGTTTCATATTTGTCCCATTTATAATTCTCCCAGAAATGTGTCTTTCATGGCCATTTCAGTTCACCAAGTGCTTGAAATATGTACTTGGTCTCTTTACATTTGTCCAAAAATCACATGGAAAACTGGCATAATACAAAATTACTACTTATTCAGGGTGCTGGGAAAAATGTCTTAAACCACAGAGGTCCTTTAATGTAAATGGGGTGGATTTGTCACGTTTGTGGGCGGTGCTACAAACCCCCACAGCAAACTGTCTCTGGCAGGCTCGGCTTACAACAAAGGACTTTTATGATGCCCTTTGAAGTTTGACAGTTTCTCTTTCAAAGTGGGTGCTGGAGGAAATCGCACCTCCTGGTTCTTTCACCAGCCATACTGGTTTCCTTTGTTCCTTCTTCCAGGGCTCAGCCTTTTCATATGTCATTGTGGGCCAGTTCTCTTGTCAGTGGGAGGCAGGGCCGGCCATTGAATTCAGTGCCTGTGCCAAAAACACAGTTTTACTGGTTTCTGAGTTTTTTCTTAGTAACCAATTCTATTGGGGATGAATGTCATATACATTATATACCCAAACCCCACCCACATATTCAGTCACCTTTCTGTGTGAACAAAAGCTGTCATTTGAAATTAACTTTTAAACTGCATTTTCCTTATTTTATTTTCAAGAGAGCAGATTCACATGAGTGTTCATTTCAAGTTTACAAATGCGATTTCTGCAACGTACTGGTTTGACTTTCAATTAATCTTCTGGGGGGTTTGTAGGTACTGTGGGTTCAGGGACACAGAGAGATACTGCACAGAATGTCTTTGATATTGACATGGAAAAATAAACGCCACATTATTTCTTTCATTTACTGTAAATTGAGCGCAATGGTTCACAGCAAAAGGAAACAAACGCTGTGTTGAGTGAAAAGCAGAACTCTCTGCCCCTCCTGTGATTTATCACTAGACAATACCGTTTTTGTGAGGTATTGCCTAACTTTTTGTCAATCAGATTAAATAAAGCACACAAGGGCATGTTTCAATGGAGCACACAACTTGGTGGTGTTTTAAAAGAAGGAAAGAACAAATGTAGGGCCGTCTTCAATGCTGTGCGCGGCTTTCGGATTTAGAGGACAGAACAGCAAATGTAGAACCGTTCAGAATGCAGGTCTTTTCTGATCATTCAACTTGAAAGTGAAGCAAATGCAGAGCCATTATTTGGATGGTGGTGTTCAATGCACACCATGCAGGTGCCAGGAAAAGAAAAGCACAGTTGTTTTTGTGGCATTAGTTGAATGCGGTTTTTGGTTGAAGGGGATTTCTGCTTAGGGCTTTAAATGTACCTCCCAGTAAAATGGTGGACAGTTCAAAGATCAATACAACCATTTCAAAATGTGTACATGGTCAGATCTCTATATCTCAAAAACAATTTTCAAACTGTAGGAATTGTATTACTTGTATAGGCATTCCCAGTGGACAATCTGTAAGTTTGCTTTGATGAGAAACAAACTAGCTTGTCTTTAACAATTGTTTGGTTTCTTTCCAGCCTAGATTGCCTAAAAATCTTAAGAATGCTTATTTTCTTGTACTGAAACCCTTATTTACAATTTGATTTCAGTTTTAAATAAAATGACTTCGAAAAGTGCACATCATTAGTACATCATATATTAATACAATCAGATAGTTTTAATATACACATGTCATATTATGTAATAATGTAAATAGCATTGTCATTATGTGAATATGTTCCAGTAGCTGATGCACATTTTAAGTAGAATGATAAATGTAGCCTGAGGTCAGTTAGACTTTCTTTAATGAAAATGTAAACTAATGTAATGATTTTATACACCAGCAGCATTCTGCAATCGTGTGCTTCTCTATTTTCCAGTAAAACGTGTTTTACATATGAATAGGTGTAGTAATTGTTCCTACTGATATGGAGGTTGCATTTCTATAACCCTGCTATGTTACTTCCACTCATAGGGTATGATTGTTTTGAACATGTATTTATCAGTAGATACATAGTGTGTGGAGGTATTAAGAACAGATGTGAGGTGCAGCTTTTTTAGATAACAATTTAATAAGTCTTCAGTTGTTTGGATAGAGTAAAATAATCATGTTAAGGCACATTTCAGCAGAATAAAATCAGAACGGGAGAGATATATTTTCAATGTGTGAGCATGACCCTTTTGTGGACACACGCTACTTTAAATAAGTGAACATTTTTTTATTTGTATTACAATATTGTGAAAGAAACCTCTTGATTCTTTCACTTCAAGTGTTCACTTAGCATTTTATTTTTAAAATATTGAGTTGGCGCACATCTTTTGTTCAGGCAGATATTTCCAGGTTGCATTTGAAAACTAAAAAATATAATGTTATTATATGTTTGTACAGAATATGTACTTTCTGCTTTTCCATTGTACTGTTTATTAAGGTAATGTCCAACTTTTTGAGTGCGCGGATACTCTTTTTACCGCTCTAGATAGTGGCTGGTTCCTGTTGTTGGGATGGCTGCTGATACACAATTCTTGTGGCTATGCTCTGAGCCACAGTAAATAACAGTTAAATGTTTGTATAATGGTACAGTTGAGCGCACTTCTCCCATTCTATAAAGGTTAACCAACCAGCGAAAAGTCAACAAATAATAATCAATTTTTGTGCTCAGATGGTGTTTTAATGGTACTTTGATTTGCATAAAGCTAAAGCCAACACATGTTTTGACCAAGACAGTCTTCCTCAAGGCTATGTAGTATGAGCTTACCAGAGTGTATCTAGTTCTGTTCAACATTCAGTTCAGTCACTGTATTGTCTGTATACCAATGTTAGGACTGTACCTGTGTCATATCTCCTCATGGAGTTTATACATTTGGTGATAGTCCTGCATACTGGATTCCATCATTCAATAATCTAATAAATGCTGCCGAACACGCCATTCATTAGAATAACAGGGAAAAGATAGTGTCACAAATAAATGTAGCATGTTTTGCTGGCTATGTAGTTTTCCATAAAATGTATGCATGATTTCACAAATTGGGTATCAATTCATCCATCAGATTTTAAAAAGAATGGTCAAAAAGTAGGTACAAATAAATTAGTGATGTCTGAACCCTGATTTGAAGTCAATTTATGCTTCTGGATCAAACAGGGGGATGCATAACATTTGCAGACCGCTTGTAAAGGGGGTGATTTGTCAATTAAGAAACAGGAGAAATTAAAACATTACAAAATGGACACCGTGTTGGATTTTCAAATGTGACCCATAGCATGGTCAGAAATTATCCTAAAACACAAAATTACTGTAGGCGTACACATAAGGGACATATGCATGAGGTGTCTTACAACTATTGCATTCTTGACAAATCAGCACAAAACAATGCAAAAATAACCTAGACCTGATTAAGAGCATTTTGGGAGAGATGCATACGGTTTCATTAAGAGAGGGCAAAGATATATCCCCACCCATGTGAAATCCTTATTTACTTACAATTGTACTGTGCATACATCCCAAACTGCTGGAGAGGTTTTCACCAAGCATTCACAAGGAGTCAAAGCCTACGCCTAAAAGTGTGCTTTCACAAATTTGGTGTTTATCTGTTTAGCATTAAAAAAAATAAACTGCTCACAGACAGGCCCCATGCTTACTGTCCGTTGCTTACCAGGCCCTGAAACATTATTGAAGTCCATGCCCCAGGGATTGATGGCCACAAGTCATGGTCTATGGCCCACTGACTCACTATGGTGGTATAGTTTCCCCTGGACAAGGCCTCAGGCCAGGCCCAATGTTATTGTTTTTTGCTTGAAAGTGTTTGAAAACGTTTGAAACATAGGTGAAGAACCATAACCCAAGGTTTGCTGCCACAATCCATGGGCGTTTGTCTATAATCCTATTATAAGGGTTTAAGGGCCACGGAGCCAGGCAACATCCAGGTCTATTGGCTATTGCGGGTGGGTTACTAGGCTTTGTGGCAAGTCAAAACACATGCCCCAGGGATGTCAGGTATAACTTGCATCCCCAGCATGCAGAGCTCAAAGTGACACACAGTGTGTGCTGCAAAACATACGTTTTTACAGGTACAGTATTGTTCTATCATATATTTGTTAAATAATGTTTAATAACTTAAATACAGTGCTAAAACACCTTCAATTGTATAAACCAATGAATTTCAGTGAAATAATGTGTTAAAGCAGTGTTAGGAGTAATTTGCCAGAATAGAAAAACCTGTGAAATTCAGTGAAACAACGTTCGATAAAGCAAACATAGATTGTTGGCAGGTGAGTAGTTTGTATGGGAATGATGACAGCTCTGAAGGGTTACATTTGAAAATCTAGAACTGTTCGGATTCCGTGAGTGCTGGTTAAACGTAAATATAATATTTTTGGTTGTTTCATAGCAACATTGGATGTTGTTCCATGGTAGATCTACTGGGTAGATATTCGTTTCTGGGTCCTTATAAACTTGTGTTTGCTTATTTCCATTACACAGTGTTAATAGTCCCAGGAGGTTGTACAATCGAAATGTCAGAGCACCTTTTATTACACCATACATTTTGTTCCACACAACTTGTTTTCATGTTTGAATGGAGAGTATTGCCTATTCCGTTACTTACATTTGCAGCTGGGAACCCCTTTGAAATGTGTTAGGGTTTTTGTTTTACAGGTACATAAAATGTATGTGTGTATGTATTTATTTATTTATTTATTTACTGGTGTATTTATGTATTTATTTTGGCATTTGCAAAGTGCACCTAATCCTGGAGCATCTGGGAGCTGAAAAAATCTTGACAGTTACATACATACATAATGCATGTCATACATATTGGTTCGTTACATTCAGGCAATGGAATGCCTAATTTGTGCATTTATAGTGGTATCATTGGATTACATATAAGTATTAATCAGTCATACACATTTGGCTAGATGTAGAGAGGGGACGGGCAGAGCTGAACATACAGAGAGGGTGGGAGTGAGGTGGGTAGACGAGTCAGATAGGTTAGATGTTGTGTGCTAATGTGAACAGACAAGTTTTCAGTTTTTTTGTTTTGTTTTTTTTAAGGTCCAGAATGAAGTTTCTGATCTTATCGCTGGTCGGAGAGCATTCCAATGTTTGGCAGCTAACACTGGGAAGCAGTTGCCACCTGCCTTCTGGAGTTTGTATTTAGGAATGGTGAGTAGGTGTGTATAAGTGCTGCGTGGCGTTTTGGTGTGTTTGTTCAATGCAGATTAGTTTGCAATGTATGCAATGTATTTCGGGGCAGATTGCGAGATACATTTACGTTTTAAGGAGAGTGTTTAGCACATGGCTTCTATAAAAGAACTCCTTGCAGCCCATTCGTATGCTTGAGATGCAGTCTCTAATCTCATTTAGCACCCAGGAGTGGGGCGCAGCAAATCAGATTCTGCGGATCGCAGGCTGAACTATCTGATCTCAACCTGTGTTCTTCTGATCTCAATCTGTGTTCTATGGAACCTGCAGGCTACCTCCCCCGCCACAGGCCGCCATCTTACCTTCTCCCTTTTCGTTTCTTTTTCTTTTTTTCACAATTCCCCAAACCCCGTCGCCTGCCCCACTTACCTAATTGTTACAGTGGCAGCACCCACCACCACCGCTTCATGGCCTCTCGCTTTTCCAGTCCGCCATGGTAATGGAAGAGGGGCTCCATATGGAGCCACGCCGTCCATTACCATAGCAGCCATCTTAAAAAATGATTTTCATTCATTGAACGGGATGCCGCACGCATCCCGTTCAATTAATGAAAATCCATTTTTTTTAACAGCCCGAGATTACCACTTTGGTAACCTGTGGTGCTAATGACGTTAGCACCCTGTTCCAAGTGCTGGAACGTGGGTAACGTCCCGGTGCCTCGTTATAGGGCCTCACTTCGCTCAGGCCTATAACTCGTGCTGCTGGGCTGCTTCCCCCGTTCCAGCCTTTGGAACAGCGTGCTAACGCCATAGTATAGACCTAGTTCCTAACATTTTAACTTGAGCAACAGCCTTCCATGCAGCACAGAAACGATCATCTTCAGTTGTGCAAAGGGTGAAAGGAACATTTGCAGTTTAATCACAAACTACCAAACCACAATCAAACAAGACGTTTACATTTTATTATCAAAATTTCCATTTGCATGAAATTAATGCTACAAGTTAATTATCTGTGTCACAACAAAAACACATTTCTTATTACTGGCAGACCTCCATCTTTGCTAATAGCCTTGTAGTCCTTCAGCATGCTTGTTATTGCATTGCAATACTGCCCATTCCCCAATGTTCGGCCTTGGGCACCACCATGAGCAGCAACTTGGTGGCAGGTCATTATCCTGCAATAATGAAATCTACCTCAGTTTAAAATAGTTATACTGGACTTGTGCAGCATTTCTAGTGAACGCTTTACATTTTAGACCATTCCATGGGACCTTCCCATTGGATTACCTTGAAGAAGGGTACAGAGAGTAAATGATTTTACTTTTTTTGCATTGTTGTTTTTTTGTTTTAATGAACATTGGTTGAATAAGGAAACATTCTTTTAATCACAAAGCATTTTCCTTGGCAATGTATGTATGCATAGTGTTTGCAAAGGGCAGACGAGCTGGGAAGACATGGTGTGCTGCAAATAGGGGACACATCCAGGGAATTATAAGATAGGCTATGGGAGTAGCAGAGGAGCTGTGAAGGATACAGTCGCCAGGGGAAAGTGGGGAGCTCCAGTGATGGAGTTTGGTTTGAGTGGAGATATCAGCAATTGATGAAGCGTTCTTAGAAAGGAAGTGGTTTCAGCTCCTTCCTGTAGTTTTGGATGGAGTAGCCAGTCTTAATTGTTTGGACTCGTTCCATGAATAGGGTATTTAGCAGGGAAAGTCCTGTTTCTTGTTTTTCTCCACTTGCAGTTTTATGTTTCCTGACTGGCAATGTTGTAGCCTATGGTGGAGTATAAGCCTGCAGAATCAGTAAGTTTTCCTGCCATTCATTTTTGGCTGTGACTGCTTAGTAGCTGCTGTAGGTGCTCTTGAGCATGATTTGTGCTGGAAGGGGTAACCATTGCAACTCCTTTAGGAATGGGTGATGGGGTTTACATTTCTAAGCGTTGTGATGATGCATGCTGCAGCATACTGAACAGCTTTCAGAGATTCAAGAGTGGAACCTGCAACTCCAACCATTAGGGGGTTGCCAATATCCAGGTGGAAGATGATCAGCACTTGGAAAACTGCTCTGAAACATGAGACAGATATGAATGGCTTGACTTTCTGGCAGAGTGAAAACTTGGAACCAGAAAAGTAATGGGTGGAAGGTTTTGAACAATTATGAACCACTGGCGCTGCTCTGGGCACCCTTCCAGACCATTGTTTTTTAGAATGTATGCACCATTGCAAAGGGGGTCCAGCCATATGCAAATCAGTCAGGTACTGCCACCAATGGGATAATCTCGGTGCAAACTGCTAGGCCAGGTCCCCACTGCATGGAACACAAGCAGCCGCAGACATGTTGCGTCCTTGTTGGGCCTCATCCGTAATGTGCAGCCTGATTTGAATATGGTCGTTCCCTTTCTTGTAATAGCTTGGCAGGCTTAAGAACAATGTTTTGGAGGCTTGCCCAGAGCTGTGTCAGAAGTTGAGATTAATTCTAAAACTTCCAGGCATCACCTTTTGCTTTGCTGTAGTCAACCCAAGTGCTACGGGTATGCCGAGACGTCGGTTCCAAGCCCGCTGGGCCTAGAGACTGAAGCCTCTCCTCACTGATGATGCCAAATGTTGCCAAAACATGTTTGGAGATGCTTGTGGTATCGTGGAGAAGGGATGTGACCTAGCAGTTCAGGCTGGGCTGCCCTTATGGGGTTGGACCATGATTGATTTGCACATGGTCTTTTCCCTTTTTGTAATGGCTTGGCAGGCTAAACAACAATGTTTTGGAGGGTTGCCCAGAGCTGTGCTGATGTTGAGATTAAATCTAAACCTTGCAGCCATCCCTTTTTTGTTTTGCTGGAGTGAAAACTTGTCCTCTTGGTGATGTATATTTTGAATGAGATGCTACAGACCATGGTAAATCTGAGAAATGTTGCACTGGATGAGAGTTCAGGTGAAGTTCTTCCGAACTTCATGTCAGTAAGACCGTAAACTATCTGTACTTGCTGTCACAGTATGTTTGAATGTGTCTGTTTGAATGTGTCTCTACATTTACTTCTGCCACAAAAACCATATTTAGTCACTCGGGGAAAATAGCTCAGGGGCAACTCATTTGTCTTGGAAGCAAGACGACAGGGAGCAACACAAGTACCATTCCTGGGTCCGCGCTTAGAAACATCTTGGTATTAAGCCTGTTATAAATAATCCATTCCATTAATATAAATATTTGTCTACTATTTTGACTAATGATTTTGGTGTACAGAATGGGGCTCTCCAGTACAGGTCGATTAACTGTGTCTGTTGTTGTCTCAGTCAATGTTCAGGGTGACTATGTTTAGTATGATGATTTGTTTGTCATTTTGATGCTTACTATCTTTTTGGGGGGTGTTACTGGGAGATGAAGTGGTTAGTGGCGTGTTTCCTGTGAAGTGTTCTGTTATCAGTTTAACAAAATGTTTGTAGTGATTGTGGATGAGCATACAAGATGTACCCATGGGGTTTGTCCCACTTTAAATGGGCGAGACATTTTTCATATCTTTTTAGAGGAGTTTGTTAAAACATGTTCACCTCATTGTGAGAAAGTTGCCAGCAAGCTGTGTGATGATATGGAATTGCAATTGTGGTTCCAAGATAAGGGGTCAATCTTGCAATTGTTCCCTCATTCTTGAATGGATCTCCCTCCTCCCTAGCCCAGGGTCCCAACTCAACCAGGTTTTATGACAAAACTGATACTTTAAAGCTAGGTGGACCCTGCTGTCTAGGCTTCCACTATTTTAGGTATACTTAACTTGCATTGCCTTGTCTACCTGCCTCCCTTTGGCACTTCCTAAGTGGCTTAGTGGGGTAGTCTGAGTGACCTGGCATCTTGCCTTCAGATTACCATTTCTGAGGCATTTCCTGGCTTGTGTCTTTCTCCTCTCTCTCGCAGCACTCTGTCTCAAGGTCGTATCACACTCTCACTTCTCTTGTCTGTAATCCCTGGCTCCCTCCTGATCTTGTGTGCTTCCCTCTGAATTAAACTCTTCCAAACACTGACCCTGCGTCTACTGTCATATACCCTCATATGCCTCACTTCTCTCTCACTTTCTCTCTCTCTCTCTCTCTCTCTCTCTCTCTCTGTCGCATTTTAACACTCTCCCTCACATGCCTGCTGACACGATGACTCTCTCACACACACACTCTATCTCTCTCCTATCCTCCCTGCAAAATTATTTTCAAACACTCACTCATTCACACACAAACACACAATTTAGTACCACCCTCTTAGTCTGGAGTGCTTACCTTAACTCTCTCCAAGCATTCCAAAAGCCTACTGCAAGTACTTCTCCACCTGCTCCACAGGCCTATCTAGTCTCTGAGTCTTTCTCCAAACTTCACCAAAATACCTTTCTTTGCAGACTGACTCTTGGCTTTGTTTACCCCTCTATTCTCTGTCTATTGGTATCTCTCTGCTCACATTAGCTAGCTGAGCTAGCTGCTTGCCTGGGCCAATCTCTGTCTTAACTCCTCCCAACTCCTCCCATTCTCCCTCTGTGGGCTGAGATTTCCCCGGAAGACTTCATGAGGTCCCTTAGCCCCACCGCTTTTCCAGTCACCATTTCCTTCCAGCTAGTCATGGCGTCACTATGGCTGATTGTCCTCCGATTTTTTCCAGCATTGAATAAATTAATGTCTACAAACAATTTGGGGAAGGTTCCCTAGCCTACCCTAGGACTGAGTTGTGCTCTGCAGGTTCTAGCTCAACTGCCACCCTGTCGCATTCCTGGGAAGTCTGTAGTAAATGTTCATGATTGGGATGACTGCTGGTTTGAAGAAGAATGAGGGATAATTAGGTGGTTTAGAGACTACCCATTCTTGTTCTCCTTCAGGTCAGTAGTCATTTCATCACACCACTTGGTCAAGGACATTTGTGGATGCAGGAAAGTGTGATGCCTCCACTTTAAGATGCTTGCTGACTGCAACTTCCTCTGCGTCATGTTGTTCAGCAGTTCTATCACTCGGATGCACAATTAAAGTTGACTGTGGAAGAAGATGCGTACATGTTGTTTGGACACCACTTGTTGCTATTAAGTCTTTAAAATTTTCAGTGGTAATACTTTTTTGTGTAGGGCCACTGTGATGCTGGAAATGCATCGGAGGGACAGGGTCTCCGTATCCTGGTCCTTTGTTGCTTTTTATCATGTGTTCTGTCATGTTTTCCGCACAGGAGTTCATGTGGGACTCCTGGCGGTGCCGCTCTCTCTCTTTTGGTTTGGTGAACAGACCCGTGGGATACCCTTATGGCACCCATGGGTAGGGGTACAACCCTGTGCCCCTAGTGTATGTTTTTGGGCACCTGTGTGTGACTTACAGAGCAGGGTACGGGCTAGTGACAGCTCCGTGCTGAAATGACTAGTGCCCTGAGCATACTCCATTTTGGGATGCCCAGGCCCTGTCATTGGAATCAGTAGATTCCTGATGGAGATAAAATGGTCCCCATGGCCTCTTGCCTTCCATCACCTGTTACCTCGATCTTCCCGAAGTGCCGGGAAGCCCTGCCTCTGTCCCTTCCAACTGACTGGCTGTTGGGTGGAAGTTCCATATATGGTAGTGTGGGGAAGTGCCGACCAGACTGGTTGGAGCCTTCTCAACGACTGTATGTTGTGGGTACGCCTGTGGGTTTGACCTGGGTGAATGGAGTATGTGACGAATATGCATTCTATGTTGTGGCTGTCTAGTATCTGGTGTTTGACACAATGGTTAAGACAGCCCTGCCCGAAACCGGTCTGAATGCAGCTTGGAGTGTTGAATGGCTCGGTACTTGTCCCAATACACATAACTTGTTGTGAGTGTCTGGAGAGAAGTGAATGGCCTGAATACCTTATGTGCCTGATTGGCTGCCTGCCTGCATTAATGCCCGTAGTTGTGATTGGATGCTTGAGTGTGACCCAGCGGAATGAATGGGAGATCAATAGTATATCTGGGGACCTCTCGCTGCTAGGACTCATGTTCAGAAGCTGAAGTCCACTACGACGAGTAACTGGAGTAACTGAAGATTAACCTTGAGCCCTGCTGGATGAGAAGAATTGCTGTTGCTCTCCTTCACAATCGGAAAGCTGCTGTGCTTCAAAAACTGACCCAGAGAGGGCCTGGTAAGGCGCCCTCTTCCCGAGCTACGAGGGACCATCGTGCACAGCTGATCTTTGCCTAAGATCCCTGGTAGACAGACCTTCGACAGGCTGCTGACCCGATACAGGGATTGCTGCGCAACTCCAAGGATAAGCGCCCGGACTATTGTCCACCACTGTCAATGACCGCCGTCGCCGACTGGAGCCGCCGTGCTCCCGTTGCCTAAAAACTTCATTGATCCAAGGACGCTCTCGTCCGCACCGTCGCTGCTGTATCCTGCTGGAGAAGGCCTGACCGTTGACGCACCGAGGAGCATCCACCGGTGGGTTTCCCGCCACCCAAAGACCACAGAGACGCCGACGACTTGACGCCCTTGCTGGGCCACAGTTCTTCAACTCTTTGCGGTCCAGAACTATCGACACCGAGGTGCCCCGCATGCCTCTTCCTGGTAGGACGTTTACGCTTCGTCGTCAACGAGCACCGCTAGCAACGATGCGGCCACTTCACCATCGTAGCTCGACCTGTTCTCCATCAGACGTTCGATGACCCGTGACTCCTGCCTGAAAGGGAGGACACTGAAGAAGGGTTGTCGATTTCCCTGACAAGGAACGTTACAACGCCAGGTACTTTGGGATTGCCGAACCATTGGAAAGCCTATGATATGATATGGCATTTGTAACGCGCCTATACACAAGTGAACAATATATGGACTGGGCTTGTATCTTTCTTCTACAGGTTGCCCAGGTGGTGGGATCTCCAAACAGAACTGTGTCTAGGTATCGGGGCCAGTATTCTGCCTATTGCTCAACCATCTTGCTTTCCTTCCTCTCTCTACTGCTGGTTTCCTCTTTATTTTGATATGTGTGTCATTCTGACTGTATGCACTTTAAGGAGATCTAATAACGTTAGTGGTACCACTTTAGAATTGTATATATTTACCATTGTTGATTTTCGGAGTACAAAGTGAGTCATTGTGATATTGTATATACCTTTGAACATTAATTATATAAAGACTGTGTGGTAACCGATACGGTGTGTGGACATTTCTTTGTGGGTGCTTGGGGACTACACTGTACTTAAGAACCAGCTCGCAACACCTCCTGAGAAGCTAGGCCTTGATTGCTCGTCCATTGCTACCGTAATAGAGAATCTTGGCAGGGGTCTCTGTGCCTTCCCTCTACCATATAGGGAGCGGAAGTGCAGACCCACCCCCTCCGGTCTTTACAGCTGGTGGCCGTGGTGGGATGCTTATGGTTTTAAGACTCAGTGTATAACTGTGCCACTTACGAAGGATATCTGTACTTTGTTAAATTAAGGTTTAGTCGTGTACAAGATAACTACATTACAAGCAATGGAATCTATTGCAAAGGTAAATTGACTCGGATGAGCTTAGAGGCTCTCCAGAGTGCTTGTGAAGCCAGGGAATTAGACTTTGTGGATCAGTCTAGGGCTGAGCTGATAGCTGCCCTGGTGGACTACCAGATCAATTGTGAAACTCTTGAAGGGGGGATGCAACCAATGAGGACTCTAGCCCGGGGTTGTCGCTGAATCCGATTCTGGGAATGCCACCATTCCTGATGCCTCTGTTCCAAACCCCAGCAGTTCTTTAGAGCTTGAGTTATTGAGGATGAATTTGGCCTTTGAATATCGCAAGTTGGAACTAGATGCTGAGCTTAAGAAAGAGGAGTTGGCTCAGCAAGTGGAGCTCAAGAACCGGGATCTTAAGCTAAAAGATCTGGATCTTGAACTCAAAAATAGGAATCTTGGACTCAAAGACAAGGATACTGAATGTCAGCCAATCCAGCTAGAGAAGGCTCGAGTGGAGACTTCAGCAAAACCAGTTGAGAGTGTCAGGTCCCCAGCAACCAAGTTCATGAAATATTTGGTTGGTGTGTATGCGGAGGGTTCTGATATCCTCCAATGGATTGAAGCGTTTGAAATGGCATGTGCAATTCACGATGTTGATAAGAGAGATTGGGCTAAGTGTTTGTTAAGCAGAGTGCCTCAAACTGGATATGACTGTATTCTGAAACTGACTGCAGAAGATGGGGTCAGTATGAGTGCATGAAGTCTGCCTTAACTGCCAAGTTTGGCAAAACGCCTACCCAATATCTTAAACGGTTCAGGGATTTTAAGAAACGAGAGAATGTGTCTTGGATTGACTGGGTGAGTGCTGCGCATGTGAACATGATGGGGTGGATTGATGGTTACAAAGTGAAAACGTTTGTTGAATTGTCTCACCTCTTGTTTTTTGAGCATTTTTCGGAAGCCTGTTCACCAGAGCTGCGTCAGTATGTTGCTGACCAGAACATTTTGGACCCCTTTAAGCTGGCTAGGTTGGCTGACAAGTGGGTCTCCCACCGGGTGTCCCCTAAGGACTCCAGTGGGAAGGACAAGGACAAAGAAAAGGGGGCCTCTCAGAAAGCTGAGGAGTCCCAAAAGCAGTCACAGTCGGGTAAACCCAAACCTTCCTCTCCAAAGACCCAAAAACCTATTGGGATAAGTCTGTTGTGGGTGGGAGTAAGAGTAGTGGTTTGTCTGCTGCAAAGCAGGGTCCCAGTGGTTTCAGTACCGTACCCCACACGCCCGGCACATGTTGGGATTGTGGGGCGCTGGATCACCGAAGGGGTGACCCCAAGTGTAAGGGTAAGGCACTTGGAGTCCAGGCTGTCAGTCTAACCTATCCCTACTCCGTACCTGAGGTGGAGGCCACCGTCCTCCCCTCCTCTACTGGAATCACCTTTGGTGCTCCCGTAGAGATTTCCTTAGTGTCCCTTGGGGCTTGGGACCAGTACGCAGAAGTACTGGTGACTATCCCACAAAACACTTGTAGGTTTTTGAGAAGTGTCCTCTTGAATGGCCAGCCTTCTACTGGTTTGAGAGACACTGGGGCAAGCGTGACAGTGGTGGACAGGATCCTGCTCAAGCCAGACGACTATGTAGGTGCTCCTCTGAGAACCACCAGGTTAGCTGGTGGGCCTCCCAAATTATCACCTAGAGCCTTAGTCAACATTACGATTGGAGACAAGACAGCAAAGCTTCTGGTCCTGGTTCAGGACAATGTGACTGCGAACATTTTGTTGGGAAACTATTTGGTCGAATTGGGGATAATCACGGATGGTCTACCCATGGCTGTTGTGGCAGTCACCCGATCGCAGGTCACACAGGGTCCGGCTGCCAGCCCGGTATCCTTGCCGACGGGGAAACCCAAGGCACGAAAGAAACAGAGGAGTAAGAAGGCCGCCTCTGTGGAGGGAGCCCCTGCTCTTCCCGCTGTTCTGACAGCACCCATTGGGATTCATGCTCCGGACGGGCTGGGTCCAGTGGTAAATCCTGTCTCAACTCCTGTGGG
Organism: Ambystoma mexicanum; assembly: GCF_040938575.1. Taxonomy (NCBI): domain Eukaryota; kingdom Metazoa; phylum Chordata; class Amphibia; order Caudata; family Ambystomatidae; genus Ambystoma; species Ambystoma mexicanum. The sequence continues at coordinate 19,413,952 of NC_090924.1, read as the reverse complement.
AGACGAGCCAGAAGACTTTCCTGTGGGAGAGGCTCTTAACCAGGAAGATCATCCCGACCTTCAATGCTTGTTGGCTGAAGGGGTCCCTCCCAGGCGGACTTCTGTAAGGGACAGAGAGAGAGTGCCACTCTCTCGAGGGTCTGAAGAAACAGGCCCTGTCCCAGGCACAAGGAGAAGTGCCTAGGAGCTTTTGGATTTATTCAGAGGGTGAGCTCCTTGTCAGTGAGCCCACTAAGCCTGAACCTGGTGCCCTCAAGAGGTTGGGGGTACCCCAGGTTTACAGGCCCTTCCTGCTGCAGTTGGCGCATGAGGTGCCCTTGGATGGTCATCTTCGTACCAAGAAGACTAAGCAGAGGCTCTCTGCCCATTTCTACTGGCCATGGATGGGAGTAGAAGTGGAGTCCCACTGCAGGACCTGGCCAACTTGTCAGTTGTCTGGCAAGTCTGGAGGCAGAGTCATCGCCCCACTGCAACCCTTGCCAGTGATTGGCATACCATTTGAGAGGGTGGGCATCAACATCGTCAGTCCCCTTGACCCTCCCACGTCGGGTGGACATCAGTTCATCCTAGTCTTGGTAGATCATGCCACCAGCTACCCTAAGGCTATACCCCTTCGGATGGTTACGGCCAAGGTGGTTTCCAGGGCTCTCCTGGGCATTTTCACCCGTGTTGAATTCCCTAAGGAGGTTGTCCCTGATAGAGGATCCAACTTCATGTCGAGTTACATGAAAACCATGTGGAAAGAGTGCGGAGTAACTTACAAGTTCTCCACCTCTTACCACCCAGACCAACGGTTTGGGTGAGAGATTTAACAAAACTCTCAAAGGCATGTTGGGCACTTTGGAAGAGCCCCTCAGGAAGAAGTGGGATATTTTCCTGCCATGCCTGCTGTTTGCCTACTGAGAGGTACCTCAAGAGGGTGTTGGTTTCATCCCTTTTGAGTTACTCTTTGGACATCCCGTGAGGGGGCTCCTCGCCTTGATCCAAGAAGGTTGGGAGGCCACCCCTCCAGGTCCCGCCAAGCAAGTGGGGGACTATGTGTTAGGCCTCAGACAGAGGATGACACAGATGATGGGTCAGGCAACAGCGAATCTTAAGGCCAGCCAGGAATTGAATAAGTACTGGCATGACCTTAAAGCATCGCAAGTGGATTGGACTCCGGGACAGCAGGTCCTCGTGATGGAGCCTACCAAGCCTCGGGCTTTGACAAATAAATGGACTGGACCCTTCAGGATAATCTCCAAGATGGGCGAGGTCAATTATTTGGTTGACATGGGAGCCTCTGGGGCAGCCCCTCAGATGTTCCATGTCAACAGGCTCAAGCCTTTACACAGGCGAGCCAAAGTCTCATGTCTCTTGCTAGCTTCAGGGCAAGAAGAGGATGAGAGTGAGCCCCTTCCTGATTTGCTGCATAGCAACCCTCAGCATGGCTCCGTGGAGGGAGTGCATCTCTCTCCCAATCTGACAGCAGAGCAGCAGAGGGCCTGCAGGGCTTTGCTCCGGCAGTACGCCTCTCTGTTTTCCCTGACACCAGGCCTTACACCGTGGTGTAGGCACGAGATTGACACTGGTGACAGTGTGCCTGTCAAAAGCAGGTGCTACCGTATGTCAGATACCGTCAAGAACCACATCCAGGCTGAGGTCGCCAAATGTTGGATCTGGCTGTTATTGAACCCTCAACCAGTCCCTGGTCCAGTCCCGTGGTCCTTGTCCCCTAGGCAAGTTCCCAGGCAGGTACCAAGGATTGGAGATTCTCTGTGGACTACCGAGGAGTCAATGCCGTCACCAAACTGACGCTCACCCTTTGCCCTGGGCTGATGAGCTTGTGGACCCATCTGTGCTGTCAAATTTGTGAGCACCTTCGACCTTACCTCAGGCTATTGGCAAATAGCTCTGATGGACCATGCCAAAGAAAAGACGGCGTTCTCAACACCAGAGGGACTCTACCAGTTTAGAGTCATGCCTTTTGGGCTGAAGAACACGCATGCCACTTTCCAGCGATTAGTCAACCATGCGCTCAGTGGGCTGGAAGCCTTTTGTGTGGCTTACCTAGACGACATTGCCGTCTACAGTTCCACTTGGGAAGAGCATTTGACGCATCTGGATAAAGTGGTGTAGGCGTTAACAAGGGCTAACCTCACTATCAACGCCACCAAGTGCCAGATAGCTCAGGGGAAAGTCACGTATCTTGGTCATGAGGTAGGAGGGGGTCGATCCAACCTCTCCCCAGTAAAGTACAGGATGTACATGACTGAGAGACTCCCACTACTCAAACCCAGGTGAAAGCCTTTCTGGGCCTCACTGGGTATTATCACAATTTCATGGCAGACTATGGAACCATAGCTGCACCCCTGACAGCGTTGACTTCGCCCAAACAACTGAGGAAAGTTATTTGGACGGAAGACTGTCAGAGGGCCTTTGATGGCTTGAAAAGAAGTCTGTGTAGGGCACCCGTGTTTTGTGCGCCTGATTACAGCAAACCCTTTATCGTTCAAACTGACGCCTGCGACACCGGAATTGGAGCTGTCTTGTCCCAGTTAGATCACAAAGGAAGAGAACATCCGATCATATTCATCAGTAGACAATTTAAGGGTAGGGAACTTAGGCGGGCTACCAATGCCTTAAAATGAGAGTTAATAGTCACAAAAGACCGTACTGATGAACTAAGCAAACATCTACTACAATACTACAAACACAGGCGGGGCAGGTTCCATTGCCTGGATTCGCCCCATCCATCCCTACACCATCATCAGTCAATCCAGTACAGATAACGTTGCCGGGAGCAGTACCTCTGGCACCACCGGCACGCTTTAATGGAGACCCCAGAGGGTATGCAACATTCATGAACCAGTTCCGCCTTCATTTTCTTTGTAGCCCTGGGGCTTTCCCAAACAACCAGGCGAGGGTGGTCTTTGTTTTATCATATTTGAGTGGAAGTGCCACAGACTGGTCGGTACCTTTAGTGAGCCGGGGTGACCCTTTACTGCAGAACTTCAGGGGTTTTCAACAGGAGATGGAAAAGTTATTTTCTTGACACTTGCATGGACAAGCTCTTGTAAACAAACTCCTGTCCCTCCGCCAAGGGAACCAAGATTTGCTGACTTATATTGCCATCTTTAATAAACTGGTTGGAGAAGCGGGGTGGCCAGGAGATAAAAGAACCACATTGTATCATTGGGGCCTACAAGGAGACCTGAAGGATGTCCTTGCACAAGTGGTAGACCCACCTAAAGACTGTGCAGAGTTTATCAACCTGGTAGTTCAGTTGGACCATAGATTACCGGATTGAAGAACAGACCGAAGTAGACTCAAAAATCGTGCCATGTACGAACGATCAAAAGATAATGTTCAATGTCCATCAGAAAATACCACAGAACCCATGCAGATTGGAGGAGTACGACCCCCTTTAACCAAGGTTGAAAGAGACAAGAGGAGACAGATACAGTTATGCCTATACTGCGGGGCCTTGGGGGGGAGTGCTGTCATGACCACTGTGAGGGGCACAAGTTGTGCCACAAGCAGGCTCCCACCAGAACCCTGAGGGCCTTAAAACCACTGCAAAGGGACTCCTGGAGCCAGTCCTGGCACCTTTGGCACCATGCTCATATGTAGGAAGAAAGGGCTGTTCAAACTAGGTCCCATTTATGTACATGGCCCTTTAAATCCAACATGGAAGCACCCACACAGTCTAGTTCTAAGAACCAAGCCATGCGGTCTAATGTTTTGGGTGTGGCAGGCCTGGAACTACTTTCCCTGGTACTACTTTATCTGGGCTATATAAACCACACCCTGACTGCAGAACATGCTTCGTGTTATTCTGCAACCAGCAGCGTGACGCTCACCGTGTCCAGCTCCTGGTCTTCAGCATCTACCTGTAATCCTGAAAGAACAAGAACAAGATTATTCTGTTTTACCTGAGAAAACACCATCCAGCACTCAACATCTCAACTGGGCTGCAATCTGTGGAAACCGAGAGAAGAAGAAACATCACTCACCTGTGAGTACTAGCTTAAGGACTTCCGGTGAACAGCTACTACAGCTGCTGTTCGAATATTGCGACCTGCAATAATGAGAAAGGGAAAGACAATATTAAAACGCGTGCTTCCAAAACATCGAATTCCATCAGTCTTACCTGAATTCACTCTCGCTACGCCACTCTTCCATCTGGAGCACCACAGCAACATCTGTAAAGGAAAAGAGACATAGTCAGGTTCGCTTTCAATATTAAATGACCGCACAGCGCTGTAATCCCTTAACGGATTCCGGGGGCCTGTTTTTCATCGCGCTCTCATCCCCTCGCAGCACCACAGCGGCCTGGGAGGAGAAGAAGAAGAAAACACAGGTTACCTTCAAAAGACAATAAAGGCACTGCGCTTCGTGCTTTCTCTTACCTAGAAACACGCCTCTCCATCCCGCACGCCAGCATCAAGACCTTTGCACCCGAAAAGAAGGAGATAAAGACATTAACAAATTCCCACCATAAACAGAACAACGACTTACAATTAACAAACCTACCTGCCTACCAGCATATTCGGGGTCACAGCAGGCCTGGGCCCAACAAAGGCGTACTGCACCAGTGAATCAACTCGGTAGCTCGCCAACAAATGTCAAGCGCCCCTGCACAAGAAACACAGGACGGATAGCGCACCCTACAAATAACTAAGGTGAGAAAAGAACCCAGTGGGAAGGGACTCGGTCAGAGGGAGGTGGGAGATTCACAAATTAGAAACAGTTATCACAAATCCTCCCTTCTGTAATTGCAGATTCATTATTCAGCACTGGGCAACTATGCATCCAGTGTTCCAGATCTCTTCCAGACACCCCCGGGGATATCAGGTGAGCGTAACATCCTAAAGCAATTACAGTAATGTCAGGTACCTGATTGTTCTGAAAATGGAACTCAATTTGGTTAGATCGCTGTTCAACCATGTGGTTTGTGCCATTTAGACTGCCATAGTTGGTGCTCTGTTTTAATTTTATTGGCCAGTTAGCCTGAGTCCGGAGGACCTTATTCACACAGTCTGTAAGTGGAGATAACCTCCGGAGGAGGTAATTCCCTAATAAACAGGGGGTGCCCTCTGGAGTCACAACTATAACCAGGTGTTTCACCTTGTGTCGCCCAATTTTAATCTCCAGATCCCGTCATTCCTATCGAAGTTCTGGCATTGTCCAGGGAGAGGGGTGAGTGGAATTTGGAGGATCGCCCCCCTTCCTGAATTCAGCTGCTCAAAGGCCCTTTTGGACAGAAGAGTAGCCTGGGATCCGGTGTCCACCAGTGCTAACAATGCACATTGCCCTTGCACCCGGACTGGGGCATAAAACTTGCCTTATTTCTCCTCCAAGGGGCAAAGGAAATGGGCATTTTGGGGACGCAGGGCCATTAGTTTCTTGAATTCAGGAATCTGTAAATTAAATTTGGCATCCTGAGATTTGTGGGATTCAGGAATCCCCTCTTTCCCTTGGTTCTATGCTGTCCCTCTTTTCCCAGAGATAGTCACTTGAACCAGTTTGTGAGGAGGATCCCTCAGTTATTGCTAAGTTCTCGGGATGACATTTTTGGGGTCCAGGGATGGGGCGAATCTGAGTCAGTCCCTTCAAACTGGAGGACACTGACTTCCTCCACAAAATGGGTCTTCTTTGTCTCTTTGTTTCTCCTACCTACCCTCTGTTCCCTAGGTTACAGTTCTTTGGGGCTAGGAGATTTAAGTTCCGGTTCTGGGATGTCTAGGGTCTTTTCACGGGTGAGTAAGGAAGCTTCCTCTAGGGATTTACATCCCATTTCCTACCGTGCCTTCTCCTCTGGAATGTGTTGGTTGTCGGGGTCTCTCCCCGTCATTGTTCCAGGGTTCCAGACCATGGATTCGAGCTGTTCTAAGCAGCCATGTTCAACTGAGGGTTCTGCTGAGCCCTCAACATGTGACTTAGAACCCACCCATCCTTGAAAGAGAAGACTTTCTTCCAAAAATCCTCCAAGGATTCTTTCCCTTCAAACTGGAGGACACTGACTTCCTCCATAAAATGGGTCTTCTTTTTCTCTTTGTTTCTCCACCTACCATCTGTTCCCTAGGTTGCAGTTCTTCGGTGGTAGGAGATTTAAGTTCTGGTTCTGGGGTGTATAGGGGCTTTTCACAGGTGAGGAAGGAAGCTTCCTCTAAGGCTTTGCATCACCTGTCCTCCTGTGCCTCTTCCTCTGGAACCTTTTGGTTGTTGGGGGTCTCTCCCCTTCATTGCGCCACAGTGCCAGACCCTGGATTTGAGCTGTTTTTAGCAGCCATGTTCATCTGAGGGTTCTGCTGAGCCTTAACATGCGACTCAGATCTTGGGTTAGGTTCTGAACATGGCGCTCCAGTTGTGACACCCTCTCTGGCTGATACAAGGGTCTTAAATCAAATCTGGGTTGCTCTCGGGAAGGATAACTGTCCCTTCTCCTGGTGTAACTTGGGTATTGGGGGTTTCCCTGGTTGCCCTCCACCCTTGGCCTCCCATCTCCCTGATTTGGTGGTCTAGACTCCAGAAAGCTGGGAGAGTAAGGAGGGTTGTCTTGAATGTTGGGGTTCTGAGGGTACCTGGGGAAGAAACTTAAAGTGGAAGTTGGAAGATTACTGCCCTCCTGACGGAGGTTTGGAGGGAAGTTTCCTGGGACCGTACTCATCTGATTGGACCCCCCCATTCTGGGGGAGTCAACATGTTCCCCAAGATGGGTCTGTTGCCCTTGTACCTAGGGCTGATGTAATTGGCAGAGTTAGGGGGCACATTTGTGGGGTACCCTGCATGACTACCACCTGTTTGTGATTGGTCAGAGGGTCTTCTCTGCCTCTGGTTTTGTTGGTTCTGGGGAGGTGTATTTTAGGCCCCCCATTTCTAGGTCCAAAATGGGGGTAACCTTCACCTCTGCCATTTTGGCATCAGCGGGGGTGTTGGTTTGTTTGTTTTTTGGGGGGATTCTTGTTTTCTACAGGCTTTTGGATGTCATAGATCCAGGTAGCTTGTTATATTACCCAGTGCAGGGTCTTTTCATCATGGAAATCCCTAAACAACTGCGTCATGATGTACTTCGTGAGTGCATGAAAATAGGTATTTATAAATTCCCTACTATTCGTGCGTACCAGCCTGGTTGTTTGTGCAAATGCCTTTTTTACTTCCTGAACGAATTCTCTCAGGCCTGATCCTCTCGACACTGTAGGTTGTAGGCTGCCTTGTGGGCCTCCTGGGTGTTTCTGTGCATGGAGAAGTGCTTCAAGATGGCCACCTTGTAGGTAGAACACCTTGAATGGTTCTGATCCTCCATCCCAGCAAAGAAGCTGTAGTGCTTTGGGGAGAACATCGATTTGGTGAACTCTATAGAATTTCTATCATTTTTAATGTCAGAAGATGTCATCATCTGGTTATATAGCTCCAGATTCTCCCAGACTGAATATTTGGCATTTTTATGGTATAAGGTCATGAAACTTCGAATAGCTTTCATCTTTCTAATGGGGTCTTAAACCAGAGTTCTCTTTTGTTTGACAGGCTTCTTTTTCTGTTACACTCTGCTTACACACAGTCCATTCGCCCTCGTACTCAGAGCTGCTACTATTTGAGGTCCCATTCCTATCATCTAGGCGCTTCCTAATTCTTTGAGTTTGGGAGTCTCTCCCAGAATGATGGGGCCTAGTCTCTTCTCCCCTGTTGTACTTTGGGCTCTCTGGGTCACTTTCCTTGAACTCCCTCTTTCGCACAGGGGAGTATTCACCTGACTCTTCCCTGCTTCGGGGGTTGGTGGAGAACTCCCCGCACCTCCCTGATTGGGTGGAAGTTTTCAGAATACACTTTTGGTGCCTCAACTCAGACTCCTTTTTCTCTGCAAAGCTAACCAAGTTGTTCCTTTGTAGCTGATGTTTCTGCAAGTCTAGCTCATTGATTTACTCATCATAGGAGTCTTCTTGGTCAGATCCATCAGCCATAATATTTCTGAACCTGAACAAGGATGCACGTCCATCAATCTCTGATGGATGCTGGCCTGTCAGTACAATTATGCTGGGGCTACTTGAGTCTGGCTGCCTCATGGTTTCTGGTTCTTGTGAACCTGTGCACATGATGATAGCAGTGCCTTGCGCATACAGGGTGGTAAATTGGCTTGAGGCCCTTGGTACAGAGGGCATCATCATGTGATCATGGTTAGCCCTGTCAGTCTCTAACTGTTCGGGGTTCCTCAAGTCTTGATTTAACCTAGCATACTCTTTTGCTAACTTCCCAAACTTCTCTTTATCAGCCCCTACTAATTGATAGTATGCAAAGGCCTGAGCCTTGTGCTCTGCTATCAGGGCTTGACTGGCCTCTATGACCTGCCCGTGTACTGCTTTCTGGCTCTGGAGTCCCGTGTTCTCATCACAAAGGGCACCATTTCTTTTCTTGTATTGCCTGGGAATACTCAGACAATTTTTGTTGCAGGAGATGCATCTCCTGTCTATGCGCATTTCCGGCCTGGGTGGTCTCTTCTAGGTCACCTTCTACTTGTCTTATATGCCCCATTACATATTCATGCTCTGCTTTTAGGTCAGTCAGTTCCTGAAGAGCTGACTCTCTTTTCCTCAGGTCTGTTTTTAATTTTGCACACTTCCTGCCATAGGGCATCTTTTTCCTGATACAAGCTGCCAATCTTTTCAGTCAATGAATCCCTTTGTTGTTTTATAGCGCCCATGTTCTCATGTTCCTGATCAAATTCTGTTCGGGAATGGACTTCTCTATTGATTAACTTATTATTCTCCTCTTCCAATTGCTTGATTTGATTTTGTAAAGTGTTTATCTCCCCTGTGCATGCTCTACTGTATGTAACCTGTTGGTTTTTTTGTGTTATTACTTGGCTGATTTCCCAAGTCAAATAAATCATATAGGGTTTCTTGTCAAATTCTCTTAATGCCAGACTTTTCGGATGCCTCGATTGGAAACTTGTTGGTTTAATTTAAGGTGACTCTCTTGCAGAGAGTAAACCCTTTCCTGACATTCGTTTTTCAGTTCAGACAATTGAGCCTCCTGTTATGAATTTATTTGTTGCTGAGCTGCCAACTCCTCCTTGAGCTGCTTGATGAGGTTTCCAAATTCCATCTCAGAGTGTTGGCTTTCTCACAATTTTTCTTCTACCTGCTTTAGTTCACTCTGGGTTTGATTTAAAAGGTCAGACTGATTTTGCTCAAAGGTTACACTTCCTTTGTGTTTTCTTCCATGACTATCATGTGGAATTACATGTAAGCAGTGAGTTGGACCATCTTAATCTGTTCCTCTTTGATGTTCTGAGTCATATAGAACTCAGTCAGGGCTTGATGTAATAGGCCACTGTCCTGCCACAGATCCATGCTGATGGAGGTGACCTGTTGCATCATCCTTGCTAGCCAGTCTCCTGCCCCTGCTCTGCCCATTCCCCTCTAATGAATAGTTTGGACAAGTGGTGCTGTCTAGCGATGTTAATTTCCACGGTGCTCATTATGAAAAGTGTCCTTCCTTTGTTTAGTTATCTATGCAAGGACAGCACTGTACCCTTCTCTTGCCTAGTTTATTGTTAATTTTGCTTTATTTTGAGACACAGTCCTGATACCTAGGGTATACATGTTGGGGTGGTGCCTTTACAGTGTAACACAGTTTTCTAGCAACTAAAAGTATCACTACCTTCAATGGGTTAGCCTGCTGTGTTAGACTGTCATGGGTGACAACACTTATCTCAATCCCACATGAGCCCCAACTGTGTAACGGTTTTATAACATGGCACACTCCAGCTAGGGACTTCTTCCACTGACAATGAATGTGGCACACAATAACAACGCTTTTTATTTTTTATTAAACCACAAGTTCTTTATTTCAGTAAGCCCACAACCCGTCTCACACCCAACTTAACAAACACCCATTGTGTGTAACAATATGATATTTATTAATTTTACAGTCAAATGAAAAATCAAGCAAAATCAAACAATTGGACATCAGCCACCTAGGTTGTGGCAGTACAAATGCAAGAATCCTCTCCTTTCTCCCTGGATTGTTGGGTGTGCCTGGATCTGGATGAATGGATCTGCCTGGATGGATTTTGATATTTGAGTGAGTGAGACTTGAGTATCCTTGTGTTTCTCTGTTTCCCCCTTATATAGCCAAAATGACATAATCTAATTTACAACCTGGGGAAGTACTTTGGAATTATTCTTCTCCTGTGATAGGACCACCTTCCAGTCCTCCCTACTCTACCTGGGGCGATGAGTTATAGATCAAAACTTCAAACTTATATTAGCCACGCCATGAGAAGTAGATATGCGAATTCACTAGGTCACAGGGAATTGGACATTCCGATCGCCGACTCTGTGCGAGGTCGCATCCCCCTTTGGTACATTTTTGCCATTTTTATGAAATGCATAATATTTAAAATTCTACCAATGACGACACATATTCCCAATAACAATTTCCATAATCCCACCTAGTTTCATATTTGTCCCATTTATAATTCTCCCAGAAATGTGTCTTTCATGGCCATTTCAGTTCACCAAGTGCTTGAAATATGTACTTGGTCTCTTTACATTTGTCCAAAAATCACATGGAAAACCGGCATAATACAAAATTACTACTTATTCAGGGTGCTGGGAAAAATGTCTTAAACCACAGAGGTCCTTTAATGTAAATGGGGTGGATTTGTCACGTGTGTGGGCGGTGCTACAGACCCCCACAGCAAACTGTCTCTGGCAGGCTCGGCTTACAACAAAGGACTTTTATGATGCCCTTTGAAGTTTGACAGTTTCTCTTTCAAAGTGGGTGCTGGAGGAAATCGCACCTCCTGGTCCTTTCACCAGCCATACTGGCTTCCTTTGTTCCTTCTTCCAGGGCTCAGCCTTTTCATATGTCATTGTGGGCCAGTTCACTTGTCAGTGGGAGGCAGGGCTGGCCATTGAATTCAGTGCCTGTGCCAAAAACCCAGTTTTACTGGTTTCTGAGTTTTTTCTTAGTAACCAATTCTATTGGGGATGAATGTCATATACATTATATACCCAAACCCCACCCACATATTCAGTCACCTTTCTGTGTGAACAAAAGCTGTCATTTGAAATTAACTTTTAAACTGCATTTTCCTTATTTTGTTTTCAAGAGAGCAGATTCACATGAGTGTTCATTTCAAGTTTACAAATGCGATTTCTGCAACGTACTGGTTTGACTTTCAATTAATCTTCTGGGGGGTTTGTATGTACTGTGGGTTCAGGGACACAGAGAGATACTGCACAGAATGTCTTTGATATTGACATGGAAAAATAAACGCCACATTATTTCTTTCATTTACTGTAAATTGAGCGCAATGGTTCACAGCAAAAGGAAACAAACGCTGTGTTGAGTGAAAAGCAGAACTCTCTGCCCCTCCTGTGATTTATCACTAGACAATACCGTTTTTGTGAGGTATTGCCTAACTTTTTGTCAATCAGATTAAATAAAGCACACAAGGGCATGTTTCAATGGAGCACACAACTTGGTGGTGTTTTAAAAGAAGGAAAGAACAAATGTAGGGCCGTCTTGAATGCTGTGTGCGGCTTTCGGATTTAGAGGACAGAACAGCAAATGTAGAACCGTTCAGAATGCAGGTCTTTTCTGATCATTCAACTTGAAAGTGAAGCAAATGCAGAGCCATTATTTGGATGGTGGTGTTCAATGCACACCATGCAGGTGCCAGGAAAAGAAAAGCACAGTTGTTTTTGTGGCATTAGTTGAATGCGGTTTTTGGTTGAAGGGGATTTCTGCTTAGGGCTTTAAATTTACCTCCCAGTAAAATGGTGGACAGTTCAAAGATCAATACAACCATTTCAAAATGTGTACATGGTCAGATCTCTATATCGCAAAAACAATTTTCAAACTGTAGGAATTGTATTACTTGTATAGGCATTCCCAGTGGACAATCTGTAAGTTTGCTTTGATGAGAAACAAACTAGCTTGTCTTTAACAATTGTTTGGTTTCTTTCCAGCCTAGATTGCCTAAAAATCTTAAGAATGCTTATTTTCTTGCACTGAAACCCATATTTACAATTTGATTTCAGTTTTAAATAAAATGACTTCGAAAAGTGCACATCATTAGTACATCATATATTAATACAATCAGATAGTTTTAATATACACATGTCATATTATGTAGTAATGTAAATAGCATTGTCATTATGTGAATATGTTCCAGTAGCTGATGCACATTTTAAGTAGAATGATAAATGTAGCCTGAGGTCAGCTAGACTTTTTTTTAATGAAAATGTAAATTAATGTAATGATTTTATACACCAGCAGCATTCTGCAATCGTGTGCTTCTCTATTTTCCCGTATAACGTGTTTTACATATGAATAGGTGTAGTAATTGTTCCTACTGATATGGAGGTTGCATTTCTATAACCCTGCTATGTTACTTCCACTGATAGGGTATGATTGTTTTGAACATGTATTTATCAGTAGATACATAGTGTGTGGAGGTATTAAGAACAGATGTGAGGTGCAGCTTTTTTAGATAACAATTTAATAAGACTTCAGTTGTTTGGATAGAGTAAAATAATCATGTTAAGGCACATTTCAGCAGAATAAAATCAGAACGGGAGAGATATATTTTCAATGTGTGAGCATGACCCTTTTGTGGACACACGCTACTTTAAATAAGTGAACATTTTGTTATTTGTATTACAATATTGTGAAAGAAACCTCTTGATTCTTTCACTTCAAGTGTTCACTTAGCATTTTATTTTTAAAATATTGAGTTGGCGCACATCTTTTGTTCAGGCAGATATTTCCAGGTTGCATTTGAAAACTAAAAAATATAATGTTATTATATGTTTGTACAGAATATGTACTTTCTGCTTTTCCATTGTACTGTTTATTAAGGTAATGTCCAACTTTTTGAGTGGGCGGATACTCTTTTTACCGCTCTAGATAGTGGCTGGTTCCTGTTGTTGGGATGGCTGCTGATACACAATTCTTGTGGCTATGCTCTGAGCCACAGTAAATAACAGTTAAATGTTTGTATAATTGTACAGTTGAGCGCACTTCTCCCATTCTATAAAGGTTAACCAACCAGCGAAAAGTCAACAAATAATAATCAATTTTTGTGCTCAGATGGTGTTTTAATGGTACTTTGATTTGCATAAAGCTAAAGCCAACACATGTTTTGACCAAGACAGTCTTCCTCAAGGCTATGTAGTATGAGCTTACCAGAGTGTATCTAGTTCTGTTCAACATTCAGTTCAGTCACTGTATTGTCTGTATACCAATGTTAGGACTGTACCTGTGTCATATCTCCTCATGGAGTTTATACATTTGGTGATAGTCCTGCATACTGGATTCCATCATTCAATAATCTAATAAATGCTGCCGAACACGCCATTCATTAGAATAACAGGGAAAAGATAGTGTCACAAATAAATGTAGCATGTTTTGCTGGCTATGTAGTTTTCCATAAAATGTATGCATGATTTCACAAATTGGGTATCAATTCATCCATCAGATTTTAAAAAGAATGGTCAAAAAGTAGGTACAAATAAATTAGTGATGTCTGAACCCTGATTTGAAGTCAATTTATGCTTCTGGATCAAACAGGGGGATGCATAACATTTGCAGACCGCTTGTAAAGGGGGTGATTTGTCAATTAAGAAACAGGAGAAATTAAAACATTACAAAATGGACACCGTGTTGGATTTTCAAATGTGACCCATAGCATGGTCAGAAATTATCCTAAAACACAAAATTACTGTAGGCGTACACATAAGGGACATATGCATGAGGTGTCTTACAACTATTGCATTCTTGACAAATCAGCACAAAACAATGCAAAAATAACCTAGACCTGATTAAGAGCATTTTGGGAGAGATGCATACGGTCTCATTAAGAGAGGGCAAAGATATATCCCCACCCATGTGAAATCCTTATTTACTTACAATTGTACTGTGCATACATCCCAAACTGCTGGAGAGGTTTTCACCAAGCATTCACAAGGAGTCAAAGCCTACGCCTAAAAGTGTGCTTTCACAAATTTGGTGTTTATCTGTTTAGCATTAAAAAAAATAAACTGCTCACAGACAGGCCCCATGCTTACTGTCCGTTGCTTACCAGGCCCTGAAACATTATTGAAGTCCATGCCCCAGGGATTGATGGCCACAAGTCATGGTCTATGGCCCACTGACTCACTATGGTGGTATAGTTTCCCCTGGACAAGGCCTCAGGCCAGGCCCAATGTTATTGTTTTTTGCTTGAAAGTGTTTGAAAACGTTTGAAACATAGGTGAAGAACCATAACCCAAGGTTTGCTGCCACAATCCATGGGCGTTTGTCCATAATCCTATTATAAGGGTTTAAGGGCCACGGAGCCAGGCAACATCCAGGTCTATTGGCTATTGCGGGTGGGTTACTAGGCTTTGTGGCAAGTCAAAACACATGCCCCAGGGATGTCAGGTATAACTTGCATCCCCAGCATGCAGAGCTCAAAGTGACACACAGTGTGTGCTGCAAAACATACGTTTTTACAGGTACAGTATTGTTCTATCATATATTTGTTAAATAATGTTTAATAACTTAAATACAGTGCTAAAACACCTTCAATTGTATAAACCAATGAATTTCAGTGAAATAATGTGTTAAAGCAGTGTTAGGAGTAATTTGCCAGAATAGAAAAACCTGTGAAATTCAGTGAAACAACGTTCGATAAAGCAAACATAGATTGTTGGCAGGTGAGTAGTTTGTATGGGAATGATGACAGCTCTGAAGGGTTACATTTGAAAATCTAGAACTGTTCGGATTCCGTGAGTGCTGGTTAAACGTAAATATAATATTTTTGGTTGTTTCATAGCAACATTGGATGTTGTTCCATGGTAGATCTACTGGGTAGATATTCGTTTCTGGGTCCTTATAAACTTGTGTTTGCTTATTTCCATTACACAGTGTTAATAGTCCCAGGAGGTTGTACAATCGAAATGTCAGAGCACCTTTTATTACACCATACATTTTGTTCCACACAACTTGTTTTCATGTTTGAATGGAGAGTATTGTCTATTCCGTTACTTACATTTGCAGCTGGGAACCCCTTTGAAATGTGTTAGGGTTTTTGTTTTACAGGTACATAAAATGTATGTGTGTATGTATTTATTTATTTATTTATTTACTGGTGTATTTATGTATTTATTTTGGCATTTGCAAAGTGCACCTAATCCTGGAGCATCTGGGAGCTGAAAAAATCTTGACAGTTACATACATACATAATGCATGTCATACATATTGGTTCGTTACATTCAGGCAATGGAATGCCTAATTTGTGCATTTATAGTGGTATCATTGGATTACATATAAGTATTAATCAGTCATACACATTTGGCTAGATGTAGAGAGGGGACGGGCAGAGCTGAACATACAGAGAGGGTGGGAGTGAGGTGGGTAGACGAGTCAGATAGGTTAGATGTTGTGTGCTAATGTGAACAGACAAGTTTTCAGTTTTTTTGTTTTGTTTTTTTTTAAGGTCCAGAATGAAGTTTCTGATCTTATCGCTGGTCGGAGAGCATTCCAATGTTTGGCAGCTAACACTGGGAAGCAGTTGCCACCTGCCTTCTGGAGTTTGTATTTAGGAATGGTGAGTAGGTGTGTATAAGTGCTGCGTGGCGTTTTGGTGTGTTTGTTCAATGCAGATTAGTTTGCAATGTATGCAATGTATTTCGGGGCAGATTGCGAGATACATTTACGTTTTAAGGAGAGTGTTTAGCACATGGCTTCTATAAAAGAACTCCTTGCAGCCCATTCGTATGCTTGAGATGCAGTCTCTAATCTAATTTAGCACCCAGGAGTGGGGCGCAGCAAATCAGATTCTGCGGATCGCAGGCTGAACTATCTGATCTCAACCTGTGTTCTTCTGATCTCAATCTGTGTTCTATGGAACCTGCAGGCTACCTCCCCCGCCACAGGCCGCCATCTTACCTTCTCCCTTTTCGTTTCTTTTTCTTTTTTTCACAATTCCCCAAACCCCGTCGCCTGCCCCACTTACCTAATTGTTACAGTGGCAGCACCCACCACCACCGCTTCATGGCCTCTCGCTTTTCCAGTCCGCCATGGTAATGGAAGAGGGGCTCCATATGGAGCCACGCCGTCCATTACCATAGCAGCCATCTTAAAAAATGATTTTCATTCATTGAACGGGATGCCGCACGCATCCCGTTCAATTAATGAAAATCCATTTTTTTTAACAGCCCGAGATTACCACTTTGGTAACCTGTGGTGCTAATGACGTTAGCACCCTGTTCCAAGTGCTGGAACGTGGGTAACGTCCCGGTGCCTCGTTATAGGGCCTCACTTCGCTCAGGCCTATAACTCGTGCTGCTGGGCTGCTTCCCCCGTTCCAGCCTTTGGAACAGCGTGCTAACGCCATAGTATAGACCTAGTTCCTAACATTTTAACTTGAGCAACAGCCTTCCATGCAGCACAGAAACGATCATCTTCAGTTGTGCAAAGGGTGAAAGGAACATTTGCAGTTTAATCACAAACTACCAAACCACAATCAAACAAGACGTTTACATTTTATTATCAAAATTTCCATTTGCATGAAATTAATGCTACAAGTTAATTATCTGTGTCACAACAAAAACACATTTCTTATTACTGGCAGACCTCCATCTTTGCTAATAGCCTTGTAGTCCTTCAGCATGCTTGTTATTGCATTGCAATACTGCCCATTCCCCAATGTTCGGCCTTGGGCACCACCATGAGCAGCAACTTGGTGGCAGGTCATTATCCTGCAATAATGAAATCTACCTCAGTTTAAAAGACTTAGTTATACTGGACTTGTGCAGCATTTCTAGTGAACGCTTTACATTTTAGACCATTCCATGGGTCCTTCCCATTGGATTACCTTGAAGAAGGGTACAGAGAGTAAATGATTTTACTTTTTTTGCATTGTTGTTTTTTTGTTTTAATGAACATTGGTTGAATAAGGAAACATTCTTTTAATCACAAAGCATTTTCCTTGGCAATGTATGTATGCATAGTGTTTGCAAAGGGCAGACGAGCTGGGAAGACATGGTGTGCTGCAAATAGGGGACACATCCAGGGAATTATAAGATAGGCTATGGGAGTAGCAGAGGAGCTGTGAAGGATACAGTCGCCAGGGGAAAGTGGGGAGCTCCAGTGATGGAGTTTGGTTTGAGTGGAGATATCAGCAATTGATGAAGCGTTCTTAGAAAGGAAGTGGTTTCAGCTCCTTCCTGTAGTTTTGGATGGAGTAGCCAGTCTTAATTGTTTGGACTCGTTCCATGAATAGGGTATTTAGCAGGGAAAGTCCTGTTTCTTGTTTTTCTCCACTTGCAGTTTTATGTTTCCTGACTGGCAATGTTGTAGCCTATGGTGGAGTATAAGCCTGCAGAATCAGTAAGTTTTCCTGCCATTCATTTTTGGCTGTGACTGCTTAGTAGCTGCTGTAGGTGCTCTTGAGCATGATTTGTGCTGGAAGGGGTAACCATTGCAACTCCTTTAGGAATGGGTGATGGGGTTTACATTTCTAAGCGTTGTGATGATGCATGCTGCAGCATACTGAACAGCTTTCAGAGATTCAAGAGTGGAACCTGCAACTCCAACCATTAGGGGGTTGCCAATATCCAGGTGGAAGATGATCAGCACTTGGAAAACTGCTCTGAAACATGAGACAGATATGAATGGCTTGACTTTCTGGCAGAGTGAAAACTTGGAACCAGAAAAGTAATGGGTGGAAGGTTTTGAACAATTATGAACCACTGGCGCTGCTCTGGGCACCCTTCCAGACCATTGTTTTTTAGAATGTATGCACCATTGCAAAGGGGGTCCAGCCATATGCAAATCAGTCAGGTACTGCCACCAATGGGATAATCTCGGTGCAAACTGCTAGGCCAGGTCCCCACTGCATGGAACACAAGCAGCCGCAGACATGTTGCGTCCTTGTTGGGCCTCATCCGTAATGTGCAGCCTGATTTGAATATGGTCGTTCCCTTTCTGTAATAGCTTGGCAGGCTTAAGAACAATGTTTTGGAGGCTTGCCCAGAGCTGTGTCAGAAGTTGAGATTAATTCTAAAACTTCCAGGCATCACCTTTTGCTTTGCTGTAGTCAACCCAAGTGCTACGGGTATGCCGAGACGTCGGTTCCAAGCCCGCTGGGCCTAGAGACTGAAGCCTCTCCTCACTGATGATGCCAAATGTTGCCAAAACATGTTTGGAGATGCTTGTGGTATCGTGGAGAAGGGATGTGACCTAGCAGTTCAGGCTGGGCTGCCCCTATGGGGTTGGACCATGATTGATTTGCACATGGTCTTTTCCCTTTTTGTAATGGCTTGGCAGGCTAAACAACAATGTTTTGGAGGGTTGCCCAGAGCTGTGCTGATGTTGAGATTAAATCTAAACCTTTCAGCCATCCCCTTTTGTTTTGCTGGAGTGAAAACTTGTCCTCTTGGTGATGTATATTTTGAATGAGATGCTACAGACCATGGTAAATCTGAGAAATGTTGCACTGGATGAGAGTTCAGGTGAAGTTCTTCCGAACTTCATGTCAGTAAGACCGTAAACTATCTGTACTTGCTGTCACAGTATGTTTGAATGTGTCTGTTTGAATGTGTCTCTACATTTACTTCTGCCACAAAAACCATATTTAGTCACTCGGGGAAAATAGCTCAGGGGCAACTCATTTGTCTTGGAAGCAAGACGACAGGGAGCAACACAAGTACCATTCCTGGGTCCGCGCTTAGAAACATCTTGGTATTAAGCCTGTTATAAATAATCCATTCCAATAATATAAATATTTGTCTACTATTTTGACTAATGATTTTGGTGTACAGAATGGGGCTCTCCAGTACAGGTCGATTAACTGTGTCTGTTGTTGTCTCAGTCAATGTTCAGGGTGACTATGTTTAGTATGATGATTTGTTTGTCATTTTGATGCTTACTATCTTTTTGGGGGGTGTTACTGGGAGATGAAGTGGTTAGTGGCGTGTTTCCTGTGAAGTGTTCTGTTATCAGTTTAACAAAATGTTTGTAGTGATTGTGGATGAGCATACAAGATGTACCCATGGGGTTTGTCCCACTTTAAATGGGCGAGACATTTTTCATATCTTTTTAGAGGAGTTTGTTAAAACATGTTCACCTCATTGTGAGAAAGTTGCCAGCAAGCTGTGTGATGATATGGAATTGCAATTGTGGTTCCAAGATAAGGGGTCAATCTTGCAATTGTTCCCTCATTCTTGAATGGATCTCCCTCCTCCCTAGCCCAGGGTCCCAACTCAACCAGGTTTTATGACAAAACTGATACTTTAAAGCTAGGTGGACCCTGCTGTCTAGGCTTCCACTATTTTAGGTATACTTAACTTGCATTGCCTTGTCTACCTGCCTCCCTTTGGCACTTCCTAAGTGGCTTAGTGGGGTAGTCTGAGTGACCTGGCATCTTGCCTTCAGATTACCATTTCTGAGGCATTTCCTGGCTTGTGTCTTTCTCCTCTCTCTCGCAGCACTCTGTCTCAAGGTCGTATCACACTCTCACTTCTCTTGTCTGTAATCCCTGGCTCCCTCCTGATCTTGTGTGCTTCCCTCTGAATTAAACTCTTCCAAACACTGACCCTGCGTCTACTGTCATATACCCTCATATGCCTCACTTCTCTCTCACTTTCTCTCTCTCTCTCTCTCTCTCTCTGTCGCATTTTAACACTCTCCCTCACATGCCTGCTGACACGATGACTCTCTCACACACACACTCTATCTCTCTCCTATCCTCCCTGCAAAATTATTTTCAAACACTCACTCATTCACACACAAACACACAATTTAGTACCACCCTCTTAGTCTGGAGTGCTTACCTTAACTCTCTCCAAGCATTCCAAAAGCCTACTGCAAGTACTTCTCCACCTGCTCCACAGGCCTATCTAGTCTCTGAGTCTTTCTCCAAACTTCACCAAAATACCTTTCTTTGCAGACTGACTCTTGGCTTTGTTTACCCCTCTATTCTCTGTCTATTGGTATCTCTCTGCTCACATTAGCTAGCTGAGCTAGCTGCTTGCCTGGGCCAATCTCTGTCTTAACTCCTCCCAACTCCTCCCATTCTCCCTCTGTGGGCTGAGATTTCCCCGGAAGACTTCATGAGGTCCCTTAGCCCCACCGCTTTTCCAGTCACCATTTCCTTCCAGCTAGTCATGGCGTCACTATGGCTGATTGTCCTCCGATTTTTTCCAGCATTGAATAAATTAATGTCTACAAACAATTTGGGGAAGGTTCCCTAGCCTACCCTAGGACTGAGTTGTGCTCTGCAGGTTCTAGCTCAACTGCCACCCTGTAGCATTCCTGGGAAGTCTGTAGTAAATGTTCATGATTGGGATGACTGCTGGTTTGAAGAAGAATGAGGGATAATTAGGTGGTTTAGAGACTACCCATTCTTGTTCTCCTTCAGGTCAGTAGTCATTTCATCACACCACTTGGTCAAGGACATTTGTGGATGCAGGAAAGTGTGATGCCTCCACTTTAAGATGCTTGCTGACTGCAACTTCCTCTGCGTCATGTTGTTCAGCAGTTCTATCACTCGGATGCACAATTAAAGTTGACTGTGGAAGAAGATGCGTACATGTTGTTTGGACACCACTTGTTGCTATTAAGTCTTTAAAATTTTCAGTGGTAATACTTTTTTGTGTAGGGCCACTGTGATGCTGGAAATGCATCGGAGGGACAGGGTCTCCGTATCCTGGTCCTTTGTTGCTTTTTATCATGTGTTCTGTCATGTTTTCCGCACAGGAGTTCATGTGGGACTCCTGGCGGTGCCGCTCTCTCTCTTTTGGTTTGGTGAACAGACCCGTGGGATACCCTTATGGCACCCATGGGTAGGGGTACAACCCTGTGCCCCTAGTGTATGTTTTTGGGCACCTGTGTGTGACTTACAGAGCAGGGTACGGGCTAGTGACAGCTCCGTGCTGAAATGACTAGTGCCCTGAGCATACTCCATTTTGGGATGCCCAGGCCCTGTCATTGGAATCAGTAGATTCCTGATGGAGATAAAATGGTCCCCATGGCCTCTTGCCTTCCATCACCTGTTACCTCGATCTTCCCGAAGTGCCGGGAAGCCCTGCCTCTGTCCCTTCCAACTGACTGGCTGTTGGGTGGAAGTTCCATATATGGTAGTGTGGGGAAGTGCCGACCAGACTGGTTGGAGCCTTCTCAACGACTGTATGTTGTGGGTACGCCTGTGGGTTTGACCTGGGTGAATGGAGTATGTGACGAATATGCATTCTATGTTGTGGCTGTCTAGTATCTGGTGTTTGACACAATGGTTAAGACAGCCCTGCCCGAAACCGGTCTGAATGCAGCTTGGAGTGTTGAATGGCTCGGTACTTGTCCCAATACACATAACTTGTTGTGAGTGTCTGGAGAGAAGTGAATGGCCTGAATACCTTATGTGCCTGATTGGCTGCCTGCCTGCATTAATGCCCGTAGTTGTGATTGGATGCTTGAGTGTGACCCAGCGGAATGAATGGGAGATCAACAGTATATCTGGGGACCTCTCGCTGCTAGGACTCATGTTCAGAAGCTGAAGTCCACTACGACGAGTAACTGGAGTAACTGAAGATTAACCTTGAGCCCTGCTGGATGAGAAGAATTGCTGTTGCTCTCCTTCACAATCGGAAAGCTGCTGTGCTTCAAGAACTGACCCAGAGAGGGCCTGGTAAGGCGCCCTCTTCCCGAGCTACGAGGGACCATCGTGCACAGCTGATCTTTGCCTAAGATACCTGGTAGACAGACCTTCGACAGGCTGCTGACCCGATACAGGGATTGCTGCGCAACTCCAAGGATAAGCGCCCGGACTATTGTCCACCACTGTCAATGACCGCCGTCGCCGACTGGAGCCGCCGTGCTCCCGTTGCCTAAAAACTTCATTGATCCAAGGACGCTCTCGTCCGCACCGTCGCTGCTGTATCCTGCTGGAGAAGGCCTGACCGTTGACGCACCGAGGAGCATCCACCGGTGGGTTTCCCGCCACCCAAAGACCACAGAGACGCCGACGACTTGACGCCCTTGCTGGGCCACAGTTCTTCAACTCTTTGCGGTCCAGAACTATCGACACCGAGGTGCCCCGCATGCCTCTTCCTGGTAGGACGTTTACGCTTCGTCGTCAACGAGCACCGCTAGCAACGATGCGGCCACTTCACCGTCGTAGCTCGACCTGTTCTCCATCAGACGTTCGATGACCCGTGACTCCTGCCTGAAAGGGAGGACACTGAAGAAGGGTTGTCGATTTCCCTGACAAGGAACGTTACAACGCCAGGTACTTTGGGATTGCCGAACCATTGGAAAGCCTATGATATGATATGGCATTTGTAACGCGCCTATACACAAGTGAACAATATATGGACTGGGCTTGTATCTTTCTTCTACAGGTTGCCCAGGTGGTGGGATCTCCAAACAGAACTGTGTCTAGGTATCGGGGCCAGTATTCTGCCTATTGCTCAACCATCTTGCTTTCCTTCCTCTCTCTACTGCTGGTTTCCTCTTTATTTTGATATGTGTGTCATTCTGACTGTATGCACTTTAAGGAGATCTAATAACGTTAGTGGTACCACTTTAGAATTGTATATATTTACCATTGTTGATTTTCGGAGTACAAAGTGAGTCATTGTGATATTGTATATACCTTTGAACATTAATTATATAAAGACTGTGTGGTAACCGATACGGTGTGTGGACATTTCTTTGTGGGTGCTTGGGGACTACACTGTACTTAAGAACCAGCTCGCAACACCTCCTGAGAAGCTAGGCCTTGATTGCTCGTCCATTGCTACCGTAATAGAGAATCTTGGCAGGGGTCTCTGTGCCTCCCCTCTACCATATAGGGAGCGGAAGTGCAGACCCCCCCCCCTCCGGTCTTTACAGCTGGTGGCCGTGGTGGGATGCTTATGGTTTTAAGACTCAGTGTATAACTGTGCCACTTACGAAGGATATCTGTACTTTGTTAAATTAAGGTTTAGTCGTGTACAAGATAACTACATTACAAGCAATGGAATCTATTGCAAAGGTAAATTGACTCGGATGAGCTTAGAGGCTCTCCAGAGTGCTTGTGAAGCCAGGGAATTAGACTTTGTGGATAATTCTAGGGCTGAGCTGATAGCTGCCCTGGTGGACTACCAGATCAATTGTGAAACTCTTGAAGGGGGGATGCAACCAATGAGGACTCTAGCCCGGGGTTGTCGCTGAATCCGATTCTGGGAATGCCACCATTCCTGATGCCTCTGTTCCAAACCCCAGCAGTTCTTTAGAGCTTGAGTTATTGAGGATGAATTTGGCCTTTGAATATCGCAAGTTGGAACTAGATGCTGAGCTTAAGAAAGAGGAGTTGGCTCAGCAAGTGGAGCTCAAGAACCGGGATCTTAAGCTAAAAGATCTGGATCTTGAACTCAAAAATAGGAATCTTGGACTCAAAGACAAGGATACTGAATGTCAGCCAATCCAGCTAGAGAAGGCTCGAGTGGAGACTTCAGCAAAACCAGTTGAGAGTGTCAGGTCCCCAGCAACCAAGTTCATGAAAGATTTGGTTGGTGTGTATGCGGAGGGTTCTGATATCCTCCAATGGATTGAAGCGTTTGAAATGGCATGTGCAATTCACGATGTTGATAAGAGAGATTGGGCTAAGTGTTTGTTAAGCAGAGTGCCTCAAACTGGATATGACTGTATTCTGAAACTGACTGCAGAAGATGGGGTCAGTATGAGTGCATGAAGTCTGCCTTAACTGCCAAGTTTGGCAAAACGCCTACCCAATATCTTAAACGGTTCAGGGATTTTAAGAAACGAGAGAATGTGTCTTGGATTGACTGGGTGAGTGCTGCGCATGTGAACATGATGGGGTGGATTGATGGTTACAAAGTGAAAACGTTTGTTGAATTGTCTCACCTCTTGTTTTTTGAGCATTTTTCGGAAGCCTGTTCACCAGAGCTGCGTCAGTATGTTGCTGACCAGAACATTTTGGACCCCTTTAAGCTGGCTAGGTTGGCTGACAAGTGGGTCTCCCACCGGGTGTCCCCTAAGGACTCCAGTGGGAAGGACAAGGACAAAGAAAAGGGGGCCTCTCAGAAAGCTGAGGAGTCCCAAAAGCAGTCACAGTCGGGTAAACCCAAACCTTCCTCTCCAAAGACCCAAAAACCTATTGGGATAAGTCTGTTGTGGGTGGGAGTAAGAGTAGTGGTTTGTCTGCTGCAAAGCAGGGTCCCAGTGGTTTCAGTACCGTACCCCACACGCCCGGCACATGTTGGGATTGTGGGGCTCTGGATCACCGAAGGGGTGACCCCAAGTGTAAGGGTAAGGCACTTGGAGTCCAGGCTGTCAGTCTAACCTATCCCTACTCCGTACCTGAGGTGGAGGCCACCGTCCTCCCCTCCTCTACTGGAATCACCTTTGGTGCTCCCGTAGAGATTTCCTTAGTGTCCCTTGGGGCTTGGGACCAGTACGCAGAAGTACTGGTGACTATCCCACAAAACACTTGTAGGTTTTTGAGAAGTGTCCTCTTGAATGGCCAGCCTTCTACTGGTTTGAGAGACACTGGGGCAAGCGTGACAGTGGTGGACAGGATCCTGCTCAAGCCAGACGACTATGTAGGTGCTCCTCTGAGAACCACCAGGTTAGCTGGTGGGCCTCCCAAATTATCACCTAGAGCCTTAGTCAACATTACGATTGGAGACAAGACAGCAAAGCTTCTGGTCCTGGTTCAGGACAATGTGACTGCGAACATTTTGTTGGGAAACTATTTGGTCGAATTGGGGATAATCACGGATGGTCTACCCATGGCTGTTGTGGCAGTCACCCGATCGCAGGTCACACAGGGTCCGGCTGCCAGCCCGGTATCCTTGCCGACGGGGAAACCCAAGGCACGAAAGAAACAGAGGAGTAAGAAGGCCGCCTCTGTGGAGGGAGCCCCTGCTCTTCCCGCTGTTCTGACAGCACCCATTGGGATTCATGCTCCGGACGGGCTGGGTCCAGTGGTAAATCCTGTCTCAACTCCTGTGGGAGACGAGCCAGAAGACTTTCCTGTGGGAGAGGCTCTTAACCAGGAAGATCATCCCGACCTTCAATGCTTGTTGGCTGAAGGGGTCCCTCCCAGGCGGACTTCTGTAAGGGACAGAGAGAGAGTGCCACTCTCTCGAGGGTCTGAAGAAACAGGCCCTGTCCCAGGCACAAGGAGAAGTGCCTAGGAGCTTTTGGATTTATTCAGAGGGTGAGCTCCTTGTCAGTGAGCCCACTAAGCCTGAACCTGGTGCCCTCAAGAGGTTGGGGGTACCCCAGGTTTACAGGCCCTTCCTGCTGCAGTTGGCGCATGAGGTGCCCTTGGATGGTCATCTTCGTACCAAGAAGACTAAGCAGAGGCTCTCTGCCCATTTCTACTGGCCATGGATGGGAGTAGAAGTGGAGTCCCACTGCAGGACCTGGCCAACTTGTCAGTTGTCTGGCAAGTCTGGAGGCAGAGTCATCGCCCCACTGCAACCCTTGCCAGTGATTGGCATACCATTTGAGAGGGTGGGCATCAACATCGTCAGTCCCCTTGACCCTCCCACGTCGGGTGGACATCAGTTCATCCTAGTCTTGGTAGATCATGCCACCAGCTACCCTAAGGCTATACCCCTTCGGATGGTTACGGCCAAGGTGGTTTCCAGGGCTCTCCTGGGCATTTTCACCCGTGTTGAATTCCCTAAGGAGGTTGTCCCTGATAGAGGATCCAACTTCATGTCGAGTTACATGAAAACCATGTGGAAAGAGTGCGGAGTAACTTACAAGTTCTCCACCTCTTACCACCCAGACCAACGGTTTGGGTGAGAGATTTAACAAAACTCTCAAAGGCATGTTGGGCACTTTGGAAGAGCCCCTCAGGAAGAAGTGGGATATTTTCCTGCCATGCCTGCTGTTTGCCTACTGAGAGGTACCTCAAGAGGGTGTTGGTTTCATCCCTTTTGAGTTACTCTTTGGACATCCCGTGAGGGGGCTCCTCGCCTTGATCCAAGAAGGTTGGGAGGCCACCCCTCCAGGTCCCGCCAAGCAAGTGGGGGACTATGTGTTAGGCCTCAGACAGAGGATGACACAGATGATGGGTCAGGCAACAGCGAATCTTAAGGCCAGCCAGGAATTGAATAAGTACTGGCATGACCTTAAAGCATCGCAAGTGGATTGGACTCCGGGACAGCAGGTCCTCGTGATGGAGCCTACCAAGCCTCGGGCTTTGACAAATAAATGGACTGGACCCTTCAGGATAATCTCCAAGATGGGCGAGGTCAATTATTTGGTTGACATGGGAGCCTCTGGGGCAGCCTCTCAGATGTTCCATGTCAACAGGCTCAAGCCTTTCCACAGGCGAGCCAAAGTCTCATGTCTCTTGCTAGCTTCAGGGCAAGAAGAGGATGAGAGTGAGCCCCTTCCTGATTTGCTGCATAGCAACCCTCAGCATGGCTCCGTGGAGGGAGTGCATCTCTCTCCCAATCTGACAGCAGAGCAGCAGAGGGCCTGCAGGGCTTTGCTCCGGCAGTACGCCTCTCTGTTTTCCCTGACACCAGGCCTTACACCGTGGTGTAGGCACGAGATTGACACTGGTGACAGTGTGCCTGTCAAAAGCAGGTGCTACCGTATGTCAGATACCGTCAAGAACCACATCCAGGCTGAGGTCGCCAAATGTTGGATCTGGCTGTTATTGAACCCTCAACCAGTCCCTGGTCCAGTCCCGTGGTCCTTGTCCCCTAGGCAAGTTCCCAGGCAGGTACCAAGGATTGGAGATTCTCTGTGGACTACCGAGGAGTCAATGCCGTCACCAAACTGACGCTCACCCTTTGCCCTGGGCTGATGAGCTTGTGGACCCATCTGTGCTGTCAAATTTGTGAGCACCTTCGACCTTACCTCAGGCTATTGGCAAATAGCTCTGATGGACCATGCCAAAGAAAAGACGGCGTTCTCAACACCAGAGGGACTCTACCAGTTTAGAGTCATGCCTTTTGGGCTGAAGAACACGCATGCCACTTTCCAGCGATTAGTCAACCATGCGCTCAGTGGGCTGGAAGCCTTTTGTGTGGCTTACCTAGACGACATTGCCGTCTACAGTTCCACTTGGGAAGAGCATTTGACGCATCTGGATAAAGTGGTGTAGGCGTTAACAAGGGCTAACCTCACTATCAACGCCACCAAGTGCCAGATAGCTCAGGGGAAAGTCACGTATCTTGGTCATGAGGTAGGAGGGGGTCGATCCAACCTCTCCCCAGTAAAGTACAGGATGTACATGACTGAGAGACTCCCACTACTCAAACCCAGGTGAAAGCCTTTCTGGGCCTCACTGGGTATTATCACAATTTCATGGCAGACTATGGAACCATAGCTGCACCCCTGACAGCGTTGACTTCGCCCAAACAACTGAGGAAAGTTATTTGGACGGAAGACTGTCAGAGGGCCTTTGATGGCTTGAAAAGAAGTCTGTGTAGGGCACCCGTGTTTTGTGCGCCTGATTACAGCAAACCCTTTATCGTTCAAACTGACGCCTGCGACACCGGAATTGGAGCTGTCTTGTCCCAGTTAGATCACAAAGGAAGAGAACATCCGATCATATTCATCAGTAGACAATTTAAGGGTAGGGAACTTAGGCGGGCTACCAATGCCTTAAAATGAGAGTTAATAGTCACAAAAGACCGTACTGATGAACTAAGCAAACATCTACTACAATACTACAAACACAGGCGGGGCAGGTTCCATTGCCTGGATTCACCCCATCCATCCCTACACCATCATCAGTCAATCCAGTACAGATAACGTTGCCGGGAGCAGTACCTCTGGCACCACCGGCACGCTTAAATGGAGACCCCAGAGGGTATGCAACATTCATGAACCAGTTCCGCCTTCATTTTCTTTGTAGCCCTGGGGCTTTCCCAAACAACCAGGCGAGGGTGGTCTTTGTTTTATCATATTTGAGTGGAAGTGCCACAGACTGGTCGGTACCTTTAGTGAGCCGGGGTGACCCTTTACTGCAGAACTTCAGGGGTTTTCAACAGGAGATGGAAAAGTTATTTTCTTGACACTTGCATGGACAAGCTCTTGTAAACAAACTCCTGTCCCTCCGCCAAGGGAACCAAGATTTGCTGACTTATATTGCCATCTTTAATAAACTGGTTGGAGAAGCGGGGTGGCCAGGAGATAAAAGAACCACATTGTATCATTGGGGCCTACAAGGAGACCTGAAGGATGTCCTTGCACAAGTGGTAGACCCACCTAAAGACTGTGCAGAGTTTATCAACCTGGTAGTTCAGTTGGACCATAGATTACCGGATTGAAGAACAGACCGAAGTAGACTCAAAAATCGTGCCATGTACGAACGATCAAAAGATAATGTTCAACGTCCATCAGAAAATACCACAGAACCCATGCAGATTGGAGGAGTACGACCCCCTTTAACCAAGGTTGAAAGAGACAAGAGGAGACAGATACAGTTATGCCTATACTGCGGGGCCTTGGGGGGGAGTGCTGTCATGACCACTGTGAGGGGCACAAGTTGTGCCACAAGCAGGCTCCCACCAGAACCCTGAGGGCCTTAAAACCACTGCAAAGGGACTCCTGGAGCCAGTCCTGGCACCTTTGGCACCATGCTCATATGTAGGAAGAAAGGGCTGTTCAAACTAGGTCCCATTTATGTACATGGCCCTTTAAATCCAACATGGAAGCACCCACACAGTCTAGTTCTAAGAACCAAGCCATGCGGTCTAATGTTTTGGGTGTGGCAGGCCTGGAACTACTTTCCCTGGTACTACTTTATCTGGGCTATATAAACCACACCCTGACTGCAGAACATGCTTCGTGTTATTCTGCAACCAGCAGCGTGACGCTCACCGTGTCCAGCTCCTGGTCTTCAGCATCTACCTGTAATCCTGAAAGAACAAGAACAAGATTATTCTGTTTTACCTGAGAAAACACCATCCAGCACTCAACATCTCAACTGGGCTGCAATCTGTGGAAACCGAGAGAAGAAGAAACATCACTCACCTGTGAGTACTAGCTTAAGGACTTCCGGTGAACAGCTACTACAGCTGCTGTTCGAATATTGCGACCTGCAATAATGAGAAAGGGAAAGACAATATTAAAACGCGCGCTTCCAAAACATCGAATTCCATCAGTCTTACCTGAATTCACTCTCGCTACGCCACTCTTCCATCTGGAGCACCACAGCAACATCTGTAAAGGAAAAGAGACATAGTCAGGTTCGCTTTCAATATTAAATGACCGCACAGCGCTGTAATCCCTTAACGGATTCCGGGGGCCTGTTTTTCATCGCGCTCTCATCCCCTCGCAGCACCACAGCGGCCTGGGAGGAGAAGAAGAAGAAAACACAGGTTACCTTCAAAAGACAATAAAGGCACTGCGCTTCGTGCTTTCTCTTACCTAGAAACACGCCTCTCCATCCCGCACGCCAGCATCAAGACCTTTGCACCCGAAAAGAAGGAGATAAAGACATTAACAAATTCCCACCATAAACAGAACAACGACTTACAATTAACAAACCTACCTGCCTACCAGCATATTCGGGGTCACAGCAGGCCTGGGCCCAACAAAGGTGTACTGCACCAGTGAATCAACTCGGTAGCTCGCCAACAAATGTCAAGCGCCCCTGCACAAGAAACACAGGACGGATAGCGCACCCTACAAATAACTAAGGTGAGAAAAGAACCCAGTGGGAAGGGACTCGGTCAGAGGGAGGTGGGAGATTCACAAATTAGAAACAGTTATCACAAATCCTCCCTTCTGTAATTGCAGATTCATTATTCAGCACTGGGCAACTATGCATCCAGTGTTCCAGATCTCTTCCAGACACCCCCGGGGATATCAGGTGAGCGTAACATCCTAAAGCAATTACAGTAATGTCAGGTACCTGATTGTTCTGAAAATGGAACTCAATTTGGTTAGATCGCTGTTCAACCATGTGGTTTGTGCCATTTAGACTGCCATAGTTGGTGCTCTGTTTTAATTTTATTGGCCAGTTAGCCTGAGTCCGGAGGACCTTATTCACACAGTCTGTAAGTGGAGATAACCTCCGGAGGAGGTAATTCCCTAATAAACAGGGGGTGCCCTCTGGAGTCACAACTATAACCAGGTGTTTCACCTTGTGTCGCCCAATTTTAATCTCCAGATCCCGTCATTCCTATCGTAGTTCTGGCATTGTCCAGGGAGAGGGGTGAGTGGAATTTGGAGGATCGCCCCCCTTCCTGAATTCAGCTGCTCAAAGGCCCTTTTGGACAGAAGAGTAGCCTGGGATCCGGTGTCCACCAGTGCTAACAATGCACATTGCCCTTGCACCCGGACTGGGGCATAAAACTTGCCTTATTTCTCCTCCAAGGGGCAAAGGAAATGGGCATTTTGGGGACGCAGGGCCATTAGTTTCTTGAATTCAGGAATCTGTAAATTAAATTTGGCATCCTGAGATTTGTGGGATTCAGGAATCCCCTCTTTCCCTTGGTTCTATGCTGTCCCTCTTTTCCCAGAGATAGTCACTTGAACCAGTTTGTGAGGAGGATCCCTCAGTTATTGCTAAGTTCTCAGGATGACATTTTTGGGGTCCAGGGATGGGGCGAATCTGAGTCAGTCCCTTCAAACTGGAGGACACTGACTTCCTCCACAAAATGGGTCTTCTTTGTCTCTTTGTTTCTCCTACCTACCCTCTGTTCCCTAGGTTACAGTTCTTTGGGGCTAGGAGATTTAAGTTCCGGTTCTGGGATGTCTAGGGTCTTTTCACGGGTGAGTAAGGAAGCTTCCTCTAGGGATTTACATCCCATTTCCTACCGTGCCTTCTCCTCTGGAATGTGTTGGTTGTCGGGGTCTCTCCCCGTCATTGTTCCAGGGTTCCAGACCATGGATTCGAGCTGTTCTAAGCAGCCATGTTCAACTGAGGGTTCTGCTGAGCCCTCAACATGTGACTTAGAACCCACCCATCCTTGAAAGAGAAGACTTTCTTCCAAAAATCCTCCAAGGATTCTTTCCCTTCAAACTGGAGGACACTGACTTCCTCCATAAAATGGGTCTTCTTTTTCTCTTTGTTTCTCCACCTACCATCTGTTCCCTAGGTTGCAGTTCTTCGGTGGTAGGAGATTTAAGTTCTGGTTCTGGGGTGTATAGGGGCT
Source organism: Ambystoma mexicanum (assembly GCF_040938575.1). NCBI lineage: Eukaryota > Metazoa > Chordata > Amphibia > Caudata > Ambystomatidae > Ambystoma > Ambystoma mexicanum. The sequence goes on along the minus strand of NC_090924.1, from coordinate 19,382,837 downwards.
TTTCACAGGTGAGGAAGGAAGCTTCCTCTAAGGCTTTGCATCACCTGTCCTCCTGTGCCTCTTCCTCTGGAACCTTTTGGTTGTTGGGGGTCTCTCCCCTTCATTGCGCCACAGTGCCAGACCCTGGATTTGAGCTGTTTTTAGCAGCCATGTTCATCTGAGGGTTCTGCTGAGCCTTAACATGCGACTCAGATCTTGGGTTAGGTTCTGAACATGGCGCTCCAGTTGTGACACCCTCTCTGGCTGATACAAGGGTCTTAAATCAAATCTGGGTTGCTCTCGGGAAGGATAACTGTCCCTTCTCCTGGTGTAACTTGGGTATTGGGGGTTTCCCTGGTTGCCCTCCACCCTTGGCCTCCCATCTCCCTGATTTGGTGGTCTAGACTCCAGAAAGCTGGGAGAGTAAGGAGGGTTGTCTTGAATGTTGGGGTTCTGAGGGTACCTGGGGAAGAAACTTAAAGTGGAAGTTGGAAGATTACTGCCCTCCTGACGGAGGTTTGGAGGGAAGTTTCCTGGGACCGTACTCATCTGATTGGACCCCCCCATTCTGGGGGAGTCCACATGTTCCCCAAGATGGGTCTGTTGCCCTTGTACCTAGGGCTGATGTAATTGGCAGAGTTAGGGGGCACATTTGTGGGGTACCCTGCATGACTACCACCTGTTTGTGATTGGTCAGAGGGTCTTCTCTGCCTCTGGTTTTGTTGGTTCTGGGGAGGTGTATTTTAGGCCCCCCATTTCTAGGTCCAAAATGGGGGTAACCTTCACCTCTGCCATTTTGGCATCAGCGGGGGTGTTGGTTTGTTTGTTTTTTGGGGGGATTCTTGTTTTCTACAGGCTTTTGGAACTCATAGGGCCTCATTACACGGTATGCGGTAAAAACCGTCAATTACCGGCATGGCGTAAATAGCGTGTCCGCCCTCGCAAGAGGCCGCAAATTGCATGCCATTACGAGATCGCAGGCACGAGCCTACCGCCATGCCGGTAATGAGCCTACCGCCATGCCGCAAAAGTCCCCAAAAAGTCCCTTAACGGCATCCTCGAAAGCGCTGTTAGCACTTCCGCCCTGCCGCCACATGCAAATAGCGGTTTCCGCAAATAGCGGTGACCGCCATTAGCGGTCACCGCTAATAGCGGAAACGGAAATAACGTCATCGCACCGGAACGGGAAAGAGCACGGCGGCCATCTTTAAAAACACAATCCATTGCCATCCCCCTTATCCAGGACACCTTACCAGGAACCATGTTGGGAAATACACCAAGGACACCGTGAAGATGCCCAAGGCCATTAAAAAATCATCTGAGCGGCAACGCAAGGAGAAGGTTTGCAAGGAGGAGCTCCTGATGCTAACGCAGACACTAGCAGACAATGCTCATGTCGTCTTCAACAACGACATGCGTCGGGAGACCATTGTGAAGAAGAAGGCCATCTGGGAAGAGGTAGCCCACAAGGTCAGCGCGGTAGGCACCACAACCCGCACAGTCAAAGACTGCCGAAAGAGGTGGGATGACCTCCGGCTCTGTGTGCGGAACATTCTATCCGTGAACCGCAACCTGGCTACGGGCACAGGAGGAGGCAGTGAATTGCCAATCAAGCTCACCGAGTGGGAGGAGACATGCGCATCAACCATCGGGGTGGAATGCATTGAGGGAGTTGGACAAATGGAGCATGGCGTGGCCGTTTCGTCCGATGGAGGTGAGTGTATGCATCAAACAATGCACAGTGAAGTGTGATGTTCCCCCCAATCAAGTGTCCATATCAATGCCGTGGCTCCAGCCACAAACAGACATGCATGCATCACCACATGCCCAAACAACACAGACCCATTCATGCATGACCCACCCAACATCCCCATTACCTGCATCCACACTGAAGAGCCCGGAATGCATAGAACGGCATGACGTATTAATTTTGCTCAAGGGAGGTCGACCCATTACTGATGGTTGTCAACATTTCTCACCCTTGCAGGATTACACACTGACACTGAGGAGGCACGCACTTCCACACCTGCTCCCACATCCAGCAAAAAAGCAAGGAGGGATGCCACAGGGGACACCGCCACATCCACAAGGGCAGCCAGGACGAGTGTCCATGACCACAGGGACAAAAGCAGCCGGAACACCAGTTGCACGCATCCACAGGCCATGGCTGCTCCCGTCGTGGCACCCACGGAAGTGTGTCTCCCAGCAGGTGAGGGCAGCATCGAGGGAATGCACTCTGCTGCCACCAGCTCAACGGGTGAAGCAGCAGCCACGGCCCCACCTTCAGATGAGGAGGACACACCTGCCATTGATGCTGATAGCCAGAGCCCCAGACCAACAAGCCCCTTACTGGCAAGCCCGAGGTACTCCTCAGGTCCGGGTAGTCATGGAGATTCACCCACGCCTGAAGGGATATGGAGCCCCCAGATATCCTCTCCTGATGCAAGTGCAATGGGACCAGGTGCATCAGCCATCCCACCAGCACCCACCAAGCGACATGACCTCTCGAGCATCTACCAGAGGCAGAACGAGATGAGTGGCCTAGTAGGTCAACATGTGGCAGAGACAGTCCGCCTGAGGGAGGACATTGCTACATTGGCACAGCAGACAAGGGAGGGCATGGAGGCATGCACCAGCCGAATCTGCAGTGAAATGGCCCAACTGCGGCAGGCCATGAACCGCATAGCAGACGCTATTGAGCGTCGGTGCCCACTCACGGCCCAGGAAGAACCAGGCCCCTCCTTGTCTGGGAGTTCACGCCAGACTAGTCCCCTGCGCCGGTCTATGCGGAACCTGCGGCGCACGGCTTCACAACCACCAGATGACGATGCAGGCACTGGCAAATAGGGCCACCAGGATTCGTGTGCCACATGTGGCGATGGACACAATCACGTCATGAGACTCACATGGGAGTGTTGAGGGGGGAGGGGGGTAAGGGTCTGTTTGGGTGTGTTGAGGGGGGAGGGGGGTAAGGGTCTGTTTGGGTGTGTTGAGGGGGGAGGGGGTAAGGGTCTGTTTGGGTGTGTTGAGGGGGGAGGGGGGTAAGGGTGTATTTTGGGAGTTTGGGTAATGCACTTTCGTACCACAATATGTTCAATATACACTGTTCAGAGTTTTAAACCCAAGCGTGGTCTCCATTATTGTGTATGTGTCATTCATTGTGGACAGGGTCCTTTGTGGGCCTCGAAACATGCACCAGGGCAACAATTCCCATCTACGTCCATGCTATTTCACCTTGGTGCATGATGAGATTACAGAATCAGATGCTGATGTACATCGCGTGCCTCCTTGGCACTGCCTGTTTCATGTCCTGCCGGGGCATTCCACCCACACTCATCCTCAGCCACATCATACTCTTCTGGTGGTTGCATGTCAATTTCAGGTGGCATAGGCACGTTCCATCATATGCACATTGTGTGATGCTCTACACATGCCATGGTTGTCTTTGCCACTTTGACACGGCCGTACAGGAGTGCCACACCCAGGCCGCTTAGGCAGCAGAGCACTGTCATTGGAGGGATGTACTATATTGTTGTCCTCTTCCTGCTGGTTCTGTGGGTTCCGTACAGGTGTTGGGAGCCACCTCCTCAGTGGATCGCTGGCATTGCCTGTATGGTGTGAGGAATGGGTACCTGTTACGGGTCACCTCTGGTGTGGGCTGTTGTTGTTGGTGCTGCACTGCTATCATGTAGTCAAGGCTGTCATGTCATGCTGCTGCTATTGGCACCAACTTGGTGTGGGAAGGGGTGTGGGTAGGGGTGTGGTGTGCTCTTTTGTGCTGCCTGTCTCCATTGCATGCACCTGTGCTGATTGTGTCCACCTGTACTTGATGGGTACACTGCTCAGGTCTCTTAACGGGTGCTTTTCGATGCCGTTATTAGCGCCATGCCGGTAAGGGGTTTTTGGGTGTTTTACATGCCGCTAATACCATGTCCGCATGGCTTGTGATGGCCTGGTATTAGCGCCATGGCGCTAATTCCGGCCTGGGGGTCGCGCGCCCGCGGCCTTGCCGCTATTAGTGGCACCGTAATTAACGGGTGCGCAGATAGCGGTGGGTTCGGGTCGTGATTGGCTTAGGGAATTAACGGTACCGGTAAATCTTTACCGGTACCGGTATTCCATTACCGCACAACGTGTAATGAGGCCCATAGATCCAGGTAGCTTGTTATATTACCCAGTGCAGGGTCTTTTCATCATGGAAATCCCTAACCAACTGCTTCATGATGTACTTCGGGAGTGCATGAAAATAGGTATTTATAAATTCCCTACTATTCGTGCGTACCAGCCTGGTTGTTTGTGCAAATGCCTGTTTTACTTCCTGAACGAATTCTCTCAGGCCTGATCCTCTCGACACTGTAGGTTGTAGGCTGCCTTGTGGGCCTCCTGGGTGTTTCTGTGCATGGAGAAGTGCTTCAAGATGGCCACCTTGTAGGTAGAACACCTTGAATGGTTCTGATCCTCCATCCCAGCAAAGAAGCTGTAGTACTTTGGGGAGAACATCGATTTGGTGAACTCTATAGAATTTCTATCATTTTTAATGTCAGAAGATGTCATCATCTGGTTATATAGCTCCGGATTCTCCCAGACTGAATATTTGGCATTTTTATGGTATAAGGTCATGAAACTTCTAATAGCTTTCATCTGTCTAATGGCGTCTTAAACCAGAGTTCTCTTTTGTTTGACAGCCTTCTTTTTCTGCTACACTCTGCTTACACACAGTCCATTCGCCCTCGTACTCAGAGCTGCTACTATTTGAGGTCCCATTCCTATCATCTAGGCGCTTCCTAATTCTTTGAGCTTGGGAGTCTCTCCCAGAATGATGGGGCCTAGTCTCTTCTCCCCTGTTGTACTTTGGGCTCTCTGGGTCACTTTCCTAGAACTCCCTCTTTCGCACAGGGGAGTATTCACCTGACTCTTCCCTGCTTCGGGGGTTGGTGGAGAACTCCCCGCACCTCCCTGATTGGGTGGAAGTTTTCAGAATACACTTTTGGTGCCTCAACTCAGACTCCTTTTTCTCTGCAAAGCTAACCAAGTTGTTCCTTTGTAGCTGATGTTTCTGCAAGTCTAGCTCATTGATTTACACATCATAGGAGTCTTCTTGGTCAGATCCATCAGCCATAATATTTCTGAACCTGAACAAGGATGCACGTCCATCAATCTCTGATGGATGCTGGCCTGTCAGTACAATTATGCTGGGGCTACTTGAGTCTGGCTGCCTCATGGTTTCTGGTTCTTGTGAACCTGTGCACATGAAGATAGCAGTGCCTTGCGCATACAGGGTGGTAAATTGGCTTGAGGCCCTTGGTACAGAGGGCATCATCATGTGATCAGGGTTAGCCCTGTCAGTCTCTAACTGTTCGGGGTTCCTCAAGTCTTGATTTAACCTAGCATACTCTTTTGCTAACTTCCCAAACTTCTCTTTATCAGCCCCTACTAATTGATAGTATGCAAAGGCCTGAGCCTTGTGCTCTGCTTTCAGGGCTTGACTGGCCTCTATGACCTGCCCTTGTACTGCTTTCTGGCTCTGGAGTCCCCTGTTCTCATCACAAATGGCACCATTTCTTTTCTTGTATTGCCTGGGAATACTCAGACAATTTTTGTTGCAGGAGATTCCTATGCGCATTTCCGGCCTGGGTGGTCTCTTCTAGGTCACCTTCTACTTGTCTTATATGCCCCATTACATATTCATGCTCTGCTTTTAGGTCAGTCAGTTCCTGAAGAGCTGACTCTCTTTTCCTCAGGTCTGTTTTTAATTTTGCACACTTCCTGCCATAGGGCATCTTTTTCCTGATACAAGCTGCCAATCTTTTCAGTCAATGAATCCCTTTGTTGTTTTATAGCGCCCATGTTCTGATGTTCCTGATCAAATTCTGTTCGGGAATGGACTTCTCTATTGATTAACTTATTATTCTCCTCTTCCAATTGCTTGATTTGATTTTGTAAAGTGTTTATCTCCCCTGTGCATGCTCTACTGTATGTAACCTGTTGGTTTTTTTGTGTTATTACTTGGCTGATTTCCCAAGTCAAATAAATCATATAGGGTTTCTTGTCAAATTCTCTTAATGCCAGACTTTTCGGATGCCTCGATTGGAAACTTGTTGGTTTAATTTAAGGTGACTCTCTTGCAGAGAGTCAACCCTTTCCTGACATTCGTTTTTCAGTTCAGATAATTGAGCCTCCTGTTATGAATTTATTTGTTGCTGAGCTGCCAACTCCTCCTTGAGCTGCTTGATGAGGTTTCCAAATTCCATCTCAGAGTGTTGGCTTTCTCACAATTTTTCTTCTACCTGCTTTAGTTCACTCTGGGTTTGATTTAAAAGGTCAGACTGATTTTGCTCAAAGGTTACACTTCCTTTGTGTTTTCTTCCAAGACTATCATGTGGAATTACATGTAAGCAGTGAGTTGGACCATCTTAATCTGTTCCTCTTTGATGTTCTGAGTCATATAGAACTCAGTCAGGGCTTGATGTAACAGGCCACTGTCCTGCCACAGATCCATGCTGATGGAGGTGACCTGTTGCATCATCCTTGCTAGCCAGGCCTCCTGCCCCTGCTCTGCCCATTCCCCTCTAATGAACAGTTTAGACAAGTGGTGCTGTCTAGCGATGTTGATTTCCACGGTGCTCATTATGAAAAGTGTCCTTCCTTTGTTTAGTTATCTATGCAAGGACAGCACTGTACCCTTCTCTTGCCTAGTTTATTGTTAATTTTGCTTTATTTTGAGACACAGTCCTGATACCTAGGGTATACATTTTGGGGTGGTGCCTTTACAGTGTAACACGGTTTTCTAGCAACTAAAAGTATCACTACCTTCAATGGGTTAGCCTGCTGTGTTAGACTGTCATGGGTGACAACACTTATCTCAATCCCACATGAGCCCCAACTGTGTAACGGTTTTATAACATGGCACACTCCAGCTAGGGACTTCTTCCACTGAAAATGAATGTGGCACACAATAACAACACTTTTTATTTTTATTAAACCACAAGTTCTTTATTTCAGTAAGCCCCCAACCCGTCTCACACCCAACTTAACAAACACCCATTGTGTGTAACAATATGATATTTATTAATTTTACAGTCAAATGAAAAATCAAGCAAAATCAAACAATTGGACATCAGCCACCTAGGTTGTGGCAGTACAAATGCAAGAATCCTCTCCTTTCTCCCTGGATTGTTGGATGTGCCTGGATCTGGATGAATGGATCTGCCTGGATGGATTTTGATACTTGAGTGAGGGAGACTTGAGTATCCTTGTGTTTCTCTGTTTCCCCCTTATATAGCCAAAATGACATAATCTAATTTACAACCTGGGGAAGTACTTTGGAATTATTCTTCTCCTGTGATAGGACCACCTTCCAGTCCTCCCTACTCTACCTGGGCCGATGAGTTATAGATCAAAACTTCAAACTTATATTAGCCACGCCATGAGAAGTAGATATGCGGATTCACTAGGTCACAGGGAATTGGACATTCCGATCGCCGACTCTGTGCGAGGTCGCATCCCCCTTTGGTACATTTTTGCCATTTTTATGAAATGCATAATATTTAAAATTCTACCAATGACGACACATATTCCCAATAACAATTTCCATAATCCCACCTAGTTTCATATTTGTCCCATTTATAATTCTCCCAGAAATGTGTCTTTCATGGCCATTTCAGTTCACCAAGTGCTTGAAATATGTACTTGGTCTCTTTACATTTGTCCAAAAATCACATGGAAAACTGGCATAATACAAAATTACTACTTATTCAGGGTGCTGTGAAAAAAATGTCTTAAACCACAGAGGTCCTTTAATGTAAATGGGGTGGATTTGTCACATGTGTGGGCGGTGCTACAGACCCCCACAGCAAAC